>NC_064641.1:43903011-44554261 GCF_023864345.2 Schistocerca serialis cubense
CTGCTCCTCCGTCCCCAACCGAACTCCACACTCACCAAACGGAAAACGGAAGAGGTCGCTCCAAAGATCAGACAACAGAACTACATATCGATGAGCTCTGCCACTGCCACTAGCGGACAGGCAGCGCCTAAGAAACCGAGTAGCGCCAGTGAACACGGTTCAAATACACTCCTGGAAATGGAAAAAAGAACACATCGATACCGGTGTGTCAGACCCACCATACTTGCTCCGGACACTGCGAGAGGGCTGTACAAGCAATGATCACACGCGCGGCACAGCGGACACACCAGGAACCGCGGTGTTGGCCGTCGAATGGCGCTAGCTGCGCAGCGTTTGTGCACCGCCGCTGTCAGTGTCAGCCAGTTTGCCGTGGCATACGGAGCTCCATCGCAGTCTTTAACACTGGTAGCATGCCGCGACAGCGTGGACGTGAACCGTATGTGCAGTTGACGGACTTTGAGCGAGGGCGTATAGTGGGCATGCGGGAGGCCGGGTGGACGTACCGCCGAATTGCTCAACACGTGGGGCGTGAGGTCTCCACAGTACATCGATGTTGTCGCCAGTGGTCGGTGGAAGGTGCACGTGCCCGTCGACCTGGAACCGGACCGCAGCGACGCACGGATGCACGCCAAGACCGTAGGATCCTACGCAGTGCCGTAGGGGACCGCACCGCCACTTCCCAGCAAATTAGGGACACTGTTGCTCCTGGGGTATCGGCGAGGACCGTTCGCAACCGTCTCCATGAAGATGGGCTACGGTCCCGCACACCGTTAGGCCGTCTTCCGCTCACGCCCCAACATCGTGCAGCCCGCCTCCAGTGGTGTCGCGACAGGCGTGAATGGAGGGACGAATGGAGACGTGTCGTCTTCAGCGATGAGAGTCGCTTCTGCCTTGGTGCCAGTGATGGTCGTATGCGTGTTTGGCGCCGTGCAGGTTAGCGCCACAATCAGGACTGCATACGACCGAGGCACACAGGGCCAACACCCGGCATCATGGTGTGGGGAGCGATCTCCTACACTGGCCGTACACCACTGGTGATCGTCGAGGGGACACTGAATAGTGCACGGTACATCCAAACCGTCATCGAACCCATCGTTGTACGATTCCTAGACCGGCAAGGGAACTTGCTGTTCCAACAGGACAATGCACGTCCGCATGTATCCCGTGCCACCCAACGTGCTCTAGAAGGTGTAAGTCAACTACCCTGGCCAGCAAGATCTCCGGATCTGTCCCCCATTGAGCATGTTTGGGACTGGATGAAGCGTCGTCTCACGCGGTCTGCACGTCCAGCACGAACGCTGGTCCAACTGAGGCGCCAGGTGGAAATGGCATGGCAAGCCGTTCCACAGGACTACATCCAGCATCTCTACGATCGTGTCCATGGGAGAATAGCAGCCTGCATTGCTGCGAAAGGTGGATATACACTGTACTAGTGCCGACATTGTGCATGCTCTGTTGCCTGTGTCTATGTGCCTGTGGTTCTGTCAGTGTGATCATGTGATGTATCTGACCCCAGGAATGTGTCAATAAAGTTTCCCCTTCCTGGGACAATGAATTCACGGTGTTCTTATTTCAATTTCCAGGAGTGTAGTTCAGATGGCTCTGAGCACTATGGGACTTAACATCTGAGGTCATCAGTCCCCTAGAACTTGGAACTACTTAAACCTAACCAACCTAAGGACATCACACATCCAAGCTCGAGGCAGGATTCCAGACTGAAGCGCCGAGAATCGCTCGGCCACACAGGCCGGCCATCAGTGGACACGAGAAGAAGAGAAACAACTCAAACATGCCAACTAAACGATACGGTCTGGCAGAGACCCACACACGGCGCCAACGCGAGCCGCAGCACGGCTCATTTACAACGTGATTCGTTTAGATGAAATGATTCCATGAAACATGATCTTTTTACGTATATATAAGTTTCATCATCTTTCGATGTGGCTCCATAAATACTGGTTTGCATGAAAAATGCTACATGGATTTTTGATTATCTGTCTACATTTGATTTTCTGTCACCACAGCCAACTGTAATGTGCAGTCGATTAAATTTACGGAAGGGAAAACTAGCAATGAAAGCACTATAGCGGTGAGAGACCATCAGTTGCAACCAACTACTGACACAAATCAACACAAAGTGGACATACTGATTCTTGGAACAACTTTGATCTGCTTTACACGGTCTCTGATAAGGAATCTTTTTCCCAATGAGGTTACAGACGATAAAACGAGATGGTGTCTTTCTTATGCTTCTAAAATTTATCACAGGATGAAACAGGTGTACGGGGAGCATTATCTCGCACGGTGCACAATATTCCGATGGTGTCAGCGTTATGAGTAAACATCAAGGACGCGCCTCACCCTGAGTAGACGCTCACCTGTGCCACGATTTTGACTCTGACGGATTTCATGTGGACGAACAGTGAGTCACAATATGTGACGCTGCTGATGAACTGACGATAAGAAAAGTAACACAATCCATTAGAAGCTTCATTATGGCAAAGTTTGTGCATGGTGGGTGCCCACGCATCTTTCGGAGAATCAGAAGACGGCGAGCATGGGTGTTTCCCTGACCCACTTGTCGAGATACGTGGGACAAGGAAGGGATTTCATTGCTCATTTCTTAAGTCACTGACAAGGGAACCTCCCCATCGCATCCCCCTCAGATTTAGTTATAAGTCGGCACAATGGATAGGCCTTTATAAACTGAACACAGATCAATTGAGAAAACAGGAAGAAGTTGTGTGGAACTTTGAAAAAATAAGCAAAATATACAACCTGAGTAGTCCATGGGCCACATAAGCAATATCATGGACGAAGTGTGTTTAGAAGCGCCGTGGTCCCGTGGTAGCGTGAGCAGCTGCTGAACGAGAGATCCTTGGTTCAAGTCTTCCCTCGACTGAAAATCTTACTTTCTTTATTTTTGCATAGTTATTATCTGTCCGTTCGTTCATTGACATCTCTGTTCACTGTAATAAGTTTAATGTCTGTGTTTTGCGACCGCACTGCAAAACCGTGCGATTAGTAGACGAAAGGACGTGCCTCTCCAATGGGAACAGAAAACATTTGATCGTAAGGTCATAGGTCGACCGATTCCTCCACAGGAAAACACATCTGATATATTCTATAAGACACTGGTGACGGCATGTGCGTCACATGACAGGAATATGTTGTTGACCCACCTAACTTGTACACTTGGCGAATGGGTAAAAAGATTCTTCTACCTTGCCCGATTTAGGTTTTCTTGTGGATGTGATAATCACTCCCAAAAAAGTGATGAAAACATAAGAGTTTGTCACATAAACTGAAAATAAAAAATTAAAATTTAAACTTGATGGAAGATTTGAACCTAGGACCTCTCGCTCCGCAGCTGCTCACGCCAACCACGGGACCACGGCGCTCCTGAGATAATACCGCCGTTGAAGTTGCCTATCTTGCTATGGACTACTCAGTATATATATTTTGCTTATTTTTTTTCATAGTTCCACACAACTTCTTCCTGTTTTCTCGATTGATCTGTGTTCAGTTTTTCAAGGCCTATCCATTGTGCCGACTTATAACTAAATCTGAGGGGGATGCGATGGGGAGGTTCCCTTGTCAGTGACTTAAGAAAATTCGGGTGAGCGCTGGAAGCGTGCTCAGATAGCTGCAGCGGTTAAGGCGACCGCTTGTGTAAGGTGAAAAAATCCGGGACTTGAACCGAGGACCTCTCATTCCGCAGCTGCTCACGCTAACCACGGGACCAAGGCGCTCCTTAGGTCACACATCCTTTAACGTTGCTTATCTTACACATGGACTACTCAGTTTGTATATTTTGCTTATTTTTGCATAGTTCCACACAGTTTCTTCCTGTTTTGTCAATTGATCTGTGTTCAGTTTTTCAAGGCCTATCCACTGTGCCAACTTATAACTAAATCTGAGGGGGGTGCGATGGGGAGGTTCCCTTGTCAGACTGAGGCTTGTGATGAAACGTGGTGTCACCACTTCGACCCAGCCGCCAAGTGGAGGAGCATGGAGTGACGGCATCCAGTATCCCCGTGTAAAAGAAGTGTCCACGGTGCACGGAGGGCCGGAAAAGTGATGCTCAGTTCCTTTTTCGACGGACCTCTGCTAATCGGCTGGCTGCCACCGGGTACAACAGTTAATGCTGAGCGGTACTACAACGTGTTGCATGGGCTGAAAAAGGCCATCAAGAATAAGAGTGGGTGCAAGGACTGGAATAGAACAGTACTTCTTCAGGGCAACACTAGGCCACATGTGGCCAAGAAAAACTGCGAACTCCAAAAATTTCAGCGGGAGGTCCTGGAATGTCCTCCTTGCAGACCAGGTATCTCCCAGTGTGAATCAAATATCCTTGGCCCTTTAAAACAGTCTCTGAAAGGCAGAAGTGTGACAAGGAAATGCAGGAAACCATGGAAAATTGGATCCATTAGCAATCCAAGAGCTTCCACACTGAAGCCATGCTCACACTTCATACCGACTGGCCGGCCGGTGTGGCCGTGCGGTTCTAGGCGCTACAGTCTGGAGCCGAGCGACCACTACGGTCGCAGGTTCGAATCCTGCCTCGGGCATGGATGTGTATGACGTCCTTAGGTTAGTTAGGTTCAATTAGTTCTAAGTTCTAGGCGACTGATGACCTCGGAAGTTAAGTCGCATAGTGCTCAGAGCCATTTGAACCAACCATACCGACTGTGATCGGGGTATCATTGTCAATGGCTATTATGTACAGTTTTACTGTTCCACATTAACTGGATTATAATGTGGTTATTCAGGCTTCTGAATCAGAGGCTCAGGCGGTTCTGCGGCGTGAGGGTAGGATGCAGATTCCTCTACTTGCGCCATAGGGTGGTGGTTCCCGAATTCCGCTAAACAGACCAGGAGACCACTACGTGCAGGAAGTGGCTACATGAGTAGTAGACACTTTGTGGAGGGGACTGGTCGGTTTTTTTAGGTTAGAAGTCTCGGGAACGCGCAGAAAGGCCTTTAGTTGCAAAGGGTGCAAGACGAACAAACGTAGAGGGTAGACACAGAAACAATCAATATTGTAGTTGTAAACTGTCGTACCTGTGTTGGAAAAGAACTGGAGCTTCAAGCGCTAGTAGAAACCACTGAATCTCAAATCGTTATAGATATGGAAAGCAGGCTAACGCCGGAAATAAGTTCAGCCGAAATTTTTGCTAAGGACTTAACAGTATTCAGAAAGGACAGATTAAATACAGTTGGTGGTGGACTGTTTATTACTGTCAGAAGTAGTGAAATTGTAGTAGATAATTCCTGTGAGCTAGTGTAGGTAGAGGATACACTTGACAACCGGAATAAATTAATAATTGGTCCCTTTTACCGACCTCTGACTCAGATGATACAGTTGCGGAACAGTTCAAAGAAAACGTGACTGTCACTTCAAATAGGTATCCCACTTATACAATTAAACTTGGTAGTAACTTGAACCTACCTTTGATGGGTTGGCGAAAATATGTGTTTACAGTTGGTGGTAGGCATCATACATCGTCCAAAATCGTACTGGGTACCTTCCCACAAAATTATCTCAAGAGCTCACTCGAAATGTGTATGTAATGGCCTGGTGCTTCATGTTGGAAGATCATGTGGCATCCTGGCGGCTCAGGAGTCCGATGCGAGAGCCGACTTGGCGCCCACAAGCGAGGCAAATGCACTTCTGGAAATTGAAATAAGAACACCGTGAATTCATTGTCCCAGGAAGGGGAAACTTTATTGACACATTCCTGGGGTCAGATACATCACATGATCACACTGACAGAACCACAGGCACATAGACACAGGCAACAGAGCATGCACAATGTCGGCACTAGTACAGTGTATATCCACCTTTCGCAGCAATGCAGGCTGCTATTCTCCCATGGAGACGATCGTAGAGATGCTGGATGTAGTCCTGTGGAACGGCTTGCCATGCCATTTCCACCTGGCGCCTCAGTTGGACCAGCGTTCGTGCTGGACGTGCAGACCGCGTGAGACGACGCTTCATCCAGTCCCAAACATGCTCAATGGGGGACAGATCCGGAGATCTTGCTGGCCAGGGTAGTTGACTTACACCTTCTAGAGCACGTTGGGTGGCACGGGATACATGCGGACGTGCATTGTCCTGTTGGAACAGCACGTGCCCTTGCCGGTCTAGGAATGGTAGAACGATGGGTTCGATGACGGTTTGGATGTACCGTGCACTATTCAGTGTCCCCTCGACGATCACCAGTGGTGTATGGCCAGTGTAGGAGATCGCTCCCCACACCATGATGCCGGGTGTTGGCCCTGTGAGCCTCGGTCGTATGCAGTCCTGATTGTGGCGCTCACCTGCACGGTGCCAAACACGCATACGACCATCATTGGCACCAAGGCAGAAGCGACTCTCATCGCTGAAGACGATACGTCTCCATTCGTCACTCCATTCACGCCTGTCGCGACACCACTGGAGGCGGGCTGCACGATGTTGGGGCGTGAGCGGAAGACGGCCTAACGGTGTGCGGGACCGTAGCCCAGCTTCATGGAGACGGTTGCGAATGGTCCTCGCCGATACCCCAGGAGCAACAGTGTCCCTAATTTGCTGGGAAGTGGCGGTGTGGTCCCCTACGGCACTGCGTAGGATCCTACGGTCTTGGCGAGCATCCGTGCGTCGCTGCGGTCCGGTCCCAGGTCGACGGGCACGTGCACCTTCCGCCGATCACTGGCGACAACATCGATGTACTGTGGAGACCTCACGCCCCACGTGTTGAGCAATTCGGCGGTACGTCCACCCGGCCTCCCGCATGCCCACTATACGCCCTTGCTCAAAGTCCGTCAACTGCACATACGGTTCACGTCCACGCTGTCGCGGCATGCTACCAGTGTTAAAGACTGCGATGGAGCTCCGTATGCCACGGCAAACTGGCTGACACTGACGGCGGCGGTTCACAAATGCTGCGCAGCTAGCGCCATTCGACGGCCAACACCGCGGTTGCTGGTGTGTCCGCTGTGCCGTGCGTGTGATCATTGCTTGTATAGCCCTCTCGCAGTGTCCGGAGCAAGTATGGTGGGTCTGACACACCGGTGTCAATGTGTTCTTTTTTCCATTTCCAGGAGTGTATGAGTCGCTCCAGCAGGAGGGTTAGTCATAAGCTCACGTCTGCGCGATCGTTTTGCAGCTGTTTATCCATACATGGTAGTGCATCTTGCTTCCATCTGCAGCCAGTTTCCTCCATTTGCTGCGATCGTCAGCGAGTTGCTCCCACTTGTCGCTGTCAGTATTAAATGCGTACATATCACACTTGACGCAATCCCTAAAGCGTAGTGAAGGTCTTCCACGAGGTCTCTTTGCTCCTGCTATTTCACTGAGGAATGTGCGCCTGGGCGGACGGGAGTGGTCCATATGATTCAGATTTCCTGACCATCGCAGGGGACGTTGCTTCAGCGTGGCTGTGATACTCTGTTGTTTTGCAGTTTTCGGAACCGTATCATGTGTCACATGATCCTTCCATGATATTCCCAAGATGCTCCGTAAGCACCGCAGGTGAAAGGCGTTCCGCCTTCGCTCCTGTTTGGCATACGCCATCCAAGTCTCAGCTCCATACAGGAGAGTACTCAGCACACTGATACACAAGTATTTTTGTGGACAATGTAAAATGTTTGTTGTCCCATGCCCGTGTGCGGAACTTTCCGAAACTTCTGACAGCCGTTCCCTTTCTTGCATTTATCTCGTCATCTAGGGAGAGATCTCCTGTCATTATTGAACCAAGATAGCAGAATTCATCGACCATCTCAGCATCGTCAGCGAATAAAAGGCTTTTTACAAACAAGTATTCTCGGAAGCGCTTAGCTCTGAGTAGAGAAATGTTGTAGAGCTTTCCATCAGCTCTGGTATGCAGATGAATGCCCAGGTTAGTTTCACTAAAAGCGACTTTGAGGAGTGCTGAGAAAAAATATTGAACAGAGTGGGAGCCAATTCGTAGGCTTGGCGAATCCCTGTTTTCACAGCGAACGTGTCAGATATCATTTCGTCGAAGACCACAGCACCGTCTTTATGTTCGTGAAAAGCCTTGATCGTCTTTAAGAGCTTTAGAAGACACCCTATCTTCAAAAGTACTGCATACAGTCCTTCTCTGCTGACTGTGTCGAAAACCTTGTTTAAGTCGATAAAGCTAATGAAAAGAGGGGTTTTCTGCTTGCGGCACTTTTCCTGAATTTGCCGGAGTGTGAAGATCATATCAACCGTAGTTCGTTGGGGACGAAACGCACATTGTCCCTCAGGGTATATGCGCTCGGTAAGCGTCTGAAGTCTGCCCAGCACCACATGGGCAAATGTTTTCCAGGTATACTCAGAAGTTTGAGTAAGAGGTTGAAAAGCAGCGGAAAAACTGGCTTAAATTTTACAATTTTTTTGCCAGGGCGCTTCCCATATTTGATCTGTACAATTGCTCTTTGAAGCTCCTCCATAATAGGCGTGGCATGCAAGTCATGGTAAGGTGTGATCTGTGGAATTTCATCCATTGCGTTTGGACTAATGTTGATGGGATGTGAGTAGAGGCTAGAGTAATGTTCTAGCCGGCCGAAGTGGCCGTGCGGTTAAAGGCGCTGCAGTCTGGAACCGCAAGACCGCTACGGTCGCAGGTTCGAATCCTGCCTCGGGCATGGATGTTTGTGATGTCCTTAGGTTAGTTAGGTTTAACTAGTTCTAAGTTCTAGGGGACTAATGACCTCAGCAGTTGAGTCCCATAGTGCTCAGAGCCATTTGAACCATTTTAGTAATGTTCTACCCAACGGTGCAATTGATGGTTCCGATCTGTGATGACTTTTCCGTCTATTTCCTTGAGTGGAATGCTCTTCTTTGGAATGGACCAATGACCCGTTTGATACTAGAGTACATACCACCAATGTTGCCAGCATTGAAACACTCTTTTATGCCGGCGCAAAGTTGCTCCCAATAGGAACTGATGCAGTTTCGGGCAGTGCGTTGAACAGCTGCCTTTGCTTTGCTTAGTTTCCTGAATGTAGAGTTGCATCCGTTTTTATACCAGATGAGAGTGGCGTGACACTTAGACTCAAGTAGAAGTTTCAGGACATCTACGTTCTCGATGAACCAATCCTGGGATTTTGCTTCCAGATTACCGAACACATTTCCAGCCGTAACTGTAAGAAGCGATTTTATTTTCAGCCAGTCTTCATAAACAGGAGCGACTGGGTCCCACGGATCCACCTCTTTTCGTATCTTGTCACTAAATACTTCTACTGCAGCAGTGTTTCTTGTTTGGCAAAGATTAATTTTTGTTTTGCAAAGTGTTCTGGGAGAGTGTAACATTATAGTCACAAAGCGCACTTTAGTCACTACTAGTGCATGGCCCGTGTCACAGTCTGCACTAAGGAAAGAACGTGTATGAAGAAAGTAACACAGATCTTTCCCTTTAGTTAGAATAAGATCTAACTGGAGCCAACGTTTTGAGTGGGGGTGCATCCAAGAAACATTGTGGTTCAGTTTGCCTTTAAGTATGTATTGGTGACACACAACTGATACTTTTCACAGAATTCAAGCAACTGTAGACTATTTTCATTCATCTTGCACACTCCGTGTTTGCCTAGGCAGTCAGGCCAAGTGGCAGAATCGCTACCAATACGAGCTTTGAAATCGCCAAGGATGCCTAGATGGTCCCCGGAGTGCACTCCTGGTACCACATCACTGAGTTGTTCATAAAATTGATCCTTGGCATCTGCAGCTGAGGTAAGTGTCAGTGCACATACAGATATCAGCGTCAGTGGTCCGCTATTTGTTGCGAAACGCAGAGTCATAATGCGTTCTGAGATATCAGTCGGGTTTTCGGTACAACACAGCAAGTCATTGCGGACAGAAAAACCGATTCCGTGCTGTCAAGGGCTAGCAACATTTTTGCCCTTCCAGAAAAAAGCGTAGATTTTTCCTATATTGAGCTTTCTTTTGTTAGCCTGGTTTCTTGCAGTGCTGCTATAGTGATATTGAGTCTGACTAGGTCTGATAGCAGCCGTTTTGCTTAGCTCTTGTGAGCATCCACACGTGTCCGCGAAGGCTTGCAGAATAGTGCGGATGTTCCATGTACCAATGCGTAATGAAATATCTTTACTTTTTATTTTATTTTTATTTTTTATTTTTGTAGCAGCTAGTGTCGATATTATGGTGACGACTTGTAGCAGTGCTAGTGTTCCATACACCCAATGGAACAATCGGCACCAGGACGGGCCAATGCCTAACTGACTGGAGGCTGCTCAGCTTGAAGGGGGTGGTGACTGGCCAGTGGACCTACGATGGGCCCCTCCACTGTCAATAGCGACCCCTGGCGCCCGCTCCTACGCCCTTTAGAATGAGCTTATGACCGGTAACTGCCGGTATCCGTGTTGTTTTCCCATGGATGGAGTGTCCTCTCTGTGGATGCTACTGCGCCTGGGAAGCAGATTTTTAGGTGACGGCGAGCTTGCGCACTACTCGCGCCACCTTCTCGGCCTAGCTGACTGGTTCCACAGGAGCGAAAATACGCGGAGTCGGATTGGCTGTAGGCAATTGCCGCTCATTTCCGGTTGGACAGTACTTGCACCTAAAGGAAGTGCTGATTGCGGGTTTCAATTTGGAGTTGTCCCTCTCAAATACGGATGGCAACTCGAAATGTAAATGGTTGCGAAAACCTACTTGACCAATTAGCTACAAATAATCCCGGTCAGATAAGGAGCATCATGACAGGTAAAGGAATGAGAGCCCAAAAGATTGTTGCAGCTAGACCGAATACCCTAACTTCCAAATTCACCAAAAATAAAAGAAAAATACATCTGTTTAATAAAGCAAATAAAAAAATTCGTTTTACACCTTTCTAAGAGGCCGTCTCCACTCCTTCCAGTCTATCTAGGTGTAGGTCATAAAAGGTTTAAATTCAAAGAAATAGTATCGACGGCATTCGAGAGATATACACCATATAAATTAATAAGAGATAGTACTGATCACCAATGGAACACAAAACAGGTCAGAGCACTACTGCAGAAGCAACGAAAAAAGCGTGCCAAATTAAAAAGAACACAAAATCCCCAAGATTGGCGAAGTTTTTCAGAAGCTCGAAATTTAACGCGAATTTCAATGCGAGATGTCTTTAATAGCTTCAAGAACGAAATTGTCTCGAAATCTGGCAAAAAACCCAAATTCTGGTCGCATGTAAAGTGCATCAATTGCAAGACGCAATCAATACCTTCACTGCGCCAAGACATTTGTGATGTTATTGATGACAGCGTCACTAAGGCAGAGTGACTAAACACGATTTTCCGATATTCCTTCACAAAAAGAAGACAAAGTAAATAGTCCAGAATTCGGATCAAGAATACGCCAACTTGAGTAACTTAGAAGTAGATACCCTTGCTGTAATGAAGGAGCTGAAAACACTTAAGAACGGCAAGGCCTCCAGTCCAGACTGTATACCAGTCAGATTCCTTGCAGGGTATGCTGCTCCAATAGCTCCTTATTTAGCTGTTACATACATCTGCTCGGTCGTGGAAAGACCCGTACCCAGAGTCTGGATAGTTGCACAATTCACACCAATACCCAAGAAAGTACGAGTAACCCGCTTAATTACAGCCACGTATCACTAATGTCGATTTGCAGAAGGCTTTTGGAAAACATACTGTTCTAGAACATTCTGAATCACCTCGAAGCAAACGATTAGTTGAAAAACAGCTAACACAGAGCCAGAATATCGCGTTCTTGTGGAACAATTACCTCTTTATTCTCACGAAGTAATGAGTGCTATCGACCGGGGGGCATCAAACTTATTCCATCTTTTTAGATTTCCAGTCGGATTTTGACACTGCCTATGGAATGTCGTCTCAGTTACATAACTGGATTCGTGATTTCCTGACAGAAAGGTCACAGTTTGTAAAGTCACCTAGTAAAATAGAAGTTACTTCTGGCGATCCCCAAGGAAGTATTGTAGGTTCTCTGTTCTTCCTTATCTACATTAACGGTTTAGGAGACAACGTAAGCAGTAGTCTTAGATTGTTTGCAGATGACGCTATCATTCACACCAGTGTAATGTCATCCGATGATCAAAATGAATTGCAAAATGATTTTCGCAAAATATCTGCATTGTGCAAAAAGTGGCAATCGTGTAAAGTATGAAGTCATCTACATGAGCACTAAAAAGAACCCCTGAATTTCAGTTACATGATAAATCACACAAACCTATAGGCTGTAAACTCAACTAAATACTTAGGGATTACAATCACGAATAACATAAATTGGGACGATCACATTGATAATGTTGAGAGGGGAAAGCAAACCAAAGACAGCAATTTATTGGCAGAACACTTAGAAGCTGTAACAGGTTTTACTAATGAGACTGCTTACATTACTCTTGTCCACCTTCTGCAGGAATATTGTTGTACGGTGTTGGATCAGCATCGGATAGGATTGACGAAGGACATCGGGAAAATCAGAGCAGGTCAACCCGTTGTGTATTGGGGGAGGGAGTGCTACGGATATGATATAGGAGGTGGTAGTTTTTAAAACAAAGGCGTTTTTCGCTGCGGCAGGACCTCCTCATGAAATTTCAATCAACAGATTTCTCCTCAGGGGGTGAAAATATTTTGTTGTTACCACTTATATCGGAAAAAATGATCATCACAATAAAATAAGATAAAACGGAGCTGGCGTCTTTCGAGAATGGAACGGAAGAGAAGCGGCGTGAAAGTTGTTCGATGAATCTTCTTCCAAGCACTTAATTGTGAATTTCACCGTAATCATGTATATGTAGATTGTAAATGTTACATATAACAGTAGTCTCGTTTTCATTTGGGCATACCTTATAATCTGCGTTACTTTCGGTACACTGTTCGTTTCTAAATTTAAGATACAGATGTCTTCTTGAGAATCAATACCTCAACCTACTATTTGCAAGGCTATGTAAATTATTATTTATGTGCTAAAGCGATAAGTCTTCGCAAGCGCAGCGAACAACAGACTGTTGAGTGACAGAACATAATGAATGATCATGAGAACGGTTACATTAGTCACATAAAAAAGGATGTTTACACGTTGGAGTGCACAGGTTTTGGATCTTAGTGTAGCAGACATTTCCTTCAAGGAAATCGTCCATGGCGTACAGATGGTTCTGGATTTTGTGTAATCCCTAACAACCGCAAGCATTACGTTAGTACACACTCAATAATGTCTGAATACGACTCGACCTGTTACAAGAGGGTTTGGTGAGAACCGATCTGCGACGAGAGCTGATTCTGCTGTTACATTCAGTATTAATCTTGTGTAATTACTTCCTGAAAATCACGTAATATATAATAATATTCGTAATGTAGTGGACTGTGCAAAATATTTGTGGGCAGTGGTACAGTTAAACAGAACATGGGATCATTACATGACCAGTATCTGACGGTGATCTTATAAATTTGCTTAGTTGTGGAGAAAACAATGGAAGGTTTGGGAACACAAATGTATGGATGCCAGAGTTGGTAATAACTTGGTGTGCTAGAAGACTGGCTCCTTTTACAGGGTAATCAGATGTACAACGAGGGTTATTGATCAACATCGAAACCTAAACTAAGTACGAAAAAAATAGGTCACTTTACAGAAAACATAAATAATAGTGTCAAAATATCTGGCTGACTTTTTAGCGAATGAGAGGAGGCTTTAGTATCTGGTATGGGCATGAATGCTGATAGAATACATGGATATTCTGGTCCATATGGGCACAAGACTCAGATCCATTCACAAGGAACTTAATTCCGTTCGGAACAAGAACGCCACACAAAGGTGCATCATTGGTAGAAAAAAATTAATCCTGAAAGTGTGCAGCAGATTGCGTTAACAATGCGTTGTTTACATTACAAGCATCTACATGGACACTCTGCAAATAACATTCAAGTGCCTGGCAGAGAGTAATTCGTAACTAATAAATTGCCAGTTTTGAGTCACTTGTTCCTGCACGTCAAGAAATGTATCTCGCTTAGCATGTAAAACACCTTGTCTCGGTACAGTAAAGTTTAACTATCGTGTAGCAAAGTATCAAAACCTTGTATCTTGCAACATTCCAGCCTTAAAGTACGAAACCTTGTATTCCAGAAGAACGTTTCTGATTGAAGATTCAGTTCACTTTTTTGAATGTTGTGCCAACGAAAAATGATCGTGGGACATTATAGTCGTGAGACCTCCTTTTGCTGCAAGTCTTTCTATTTGACCCCACTTCGGCGACTTGCGCGTCGCGTTATGCCAATGTAACAATAATTTAACGTTTTATATGTCTGGCATAGCGTCAGTAATTAGGGGCGATCTGTAAGATATATCACTCTTGAAGAGTCATGTTTTCCAGTATCACTAGCAATTTTTTTTATTGCTATGACCGGTTTCGATGATGACAGCGCAGATCTGTCGAAACCGGCCATAGTGATAAAAATTGCTAGCGATGTTGACAAGCTTGATTTTTCAAGAATAATATAGTTTATCGTTTATTGGTGATTTTGTAGCTTTATTTGTCTAATTTATAGGATTATAGTCAGGTGATTAGTTAAAATGTGGAGAGTATTAATATTTATTTATTTTATTTATGCATTTATTTTACCTGGCAAGATTAGGGCCTTCAGGACCTCTCTTACACCTAACCAGGCATACTCAAACTGAACGAATTTCAGCTTGTACAGAACATTAAGGACATATAACGTGTTATACAGTATTAATGTTAAAGAAGAAAAAAAAAGATTATAACAGTAGTACAATGATAATTATAACAATCAAAAAATAATTATAACAATCAAGAATAATAATAGTAACAGTAATGACTATGTATATGAAAGTAAACATATTTTTCTTTTATGAATGTCAGTCCTATTGCTAGCTATCCAAAATGCTTAGTGCGCAAATAATGAAGTATGTTATTTTCAGTAAGAAATAATTCAAGTATAGGTAGGGTTGCCATAATCCGAGGACGAAAATCAAGGACAAAATTCGGTGATTTTAAAGATGAGGTTGAAAAACCGACCGATATGTTGTGCAACTGACCATTGGTTTGCATTTGAGTTGAATCTTCATCATTACTTTACAGTGGTAATTATGAAGATTAATAATTACCATTATTACCATAATTTAAACAGTAATTCTGTCAGTAAAGAAGCTGTAATTAACAAGGAACATTAATCCAAGCATTGATGGTGTCTATAAAGAAGTGGTCAATGATGAAGAAAATTAATTGCAATTGACATCTGTTCTGAAAATAGCCGAGCGATTCTGAAGTGACACAGAATATCAGCACAGGTTTCAACGACTATCGTCAAGTTTGCAGGAGTTATGAAACACTTGATCGGTGGCCAGTGGCAAAACTTGCGACTTGCACAAAAAAAATTTTTTTACTTACTAGCCACTTTTTTCGCGGACATTTTCCTCTTCGTCCAGGACACCCGTCTTCGAGCATAAAATCGCGGTTTTTCCCCGAAATCCGCGACGTATGGCAACCCTAAGCTTAGGCTATTATAAAACAAAATACAGAAACAAAAATAAGCTTAGTTTAGATTTGTCTTCTGTGATACCTTTCCACCTGATTTTATGTTAGTATACCAATCGTCAATTCTCATTTTGTAGTTACTTCCCAGCGTATGTGGACAGTCATATCCAACTTTAGAACTGAAATAATTATAAAGAGTGGTCCACATGTAGATAGTATCGAAATTTAGCAGCCTGTCTGCGAATTTTCTGGAGGTTTCTCTTGATATTGCAGAAAACTCAAAAACGTGTAAATAACGACAAATTCAGGGGTAGCACAAAACTGAAGTTGATCACAGATTCATCTGGCATTTCCAACTCAGAATTTCCAAATTCACTTCTAGAATCATTATCGCCAGAAACGAACATTCAGCATCTAGTAACTTAACCTTAAGTAATTCAGAATGAAGTGATATCGTATCTAAAGTACACTGTAAGACTTTCGGTTTGACATTGATTGCTAAGTTGTTGGATGTCCTCCTGAGGAAAATCGTACCAAATAATGTGAAACTGGCACGTTAGATCATCAAAATCCCAAGATAGTTGGAGAGCCCTGCTCGTAATGCTCCAAACGCTCTGAATTGGGCACAGATCCGGCGACCTTGGTGGTCAAGGTGGGGTTTGGCAAGCACGAAGACAAACAGTAGAATCTCTCGCCTTGTGCGGAAGGGCATTATCTTACTTAAACGTTAATTCAGGGTGGCTTGCCACGAAGGGCAACTAAACGGGGTATAGAATATCATCAACGTACTATTGCGCTGTAAGGCATCCACGAATCACAACCAAAAGGTCCTGCTATGAAATGAAATGGCACCCCAGACAATCACTCTCGGTCTTCGAGCCGTTTGGCGGGCAGTATCCCACCGCTCTACAGGGCATCTCCAGACATGTCTTCGCTGGACATTGGATCTCAGTACGATGTGGGACTCAACACTGAAGATAATTCTAGTCCAGTCAGTGAGATTCCAGGCCGCAGACGTGTCTGGATACGACCCAGACAGCGGTGGGATACCAGTCCGATTGTCACAAAGCCCGACAACCAGTAGTGATGGTCTGAGGTGACATTTCCTTTCATAGGTGTTACCCGCGGAATCCTTACAGCACAGCGGTGCGTCGACGATATTCTACGGCCCGTTTTCTTGCCCTTCATAGCAAGCGATACTGGGCTTACATATCACCAAGATAATGCATCCCTGCACACATTGAGAGATTCTAATGCTTGTTTTCATTGTTGCTAAATCCTACCTTGGCCAGCAAGGTCGACCGACCTCTCCCTAAATGAGTACATTTGGAACACTGTGGGGAGGGCCCTCCAACCAACTTCGGAGTTTGACGATTTAATGGGCAATTGGATATTGTGTGGCATGGTATCCCTCAGGACGACCTCCAACAACTCAAGCAGTCATTGACAAACAGAATAGCTGCTCTCATAAGGGCCAAAGTTCTTCCAACTCGTTACTAACTTTCTCTATTTGTGAAGCTCCTCGTCTTGAACAAATGAGCCAATTTTTTTGAAAGTTAAATCATTTATTTGTCTGTATGTGTGCATCACGTATACCGACTTCCGTTGCATTCCGATAATTCTTTAGTCGTATGTCGTTCTTTCATTTTTTTTGTCTTAAAGTGTATTTTCCTGCTTAGAAGTTCCAAGTGTGCTGCTGGCATGTCTCTTCACAGAAAAAGGATCATCAGTATTTACTAAATTAAATGTTGGTAATTTAGAAGGCAGTGTATTTTCCTGCTTAGAAGTTCCAAGTGTGCTGCTGGCATGTCTCTTCCCAGAAAAAGGATCAGCAGTATTTACTAAATTAAATGTTGGTAATTTAGAAGGCAGTGATTTACGGACTTGTGTACATGTTTATAGCCTACTACAGCAGACGAATCTGAAGACACTGTAGGAGCTGATCCGAAGCAACAACAAAAACAACGAAGAAAGTTATCTCCAAAATCTAAAAAAAAAGAATAAGGCCTAAGAACCCAGAAAACAGAAAAAATGGCAATTTAAAATCACTTACAGCTGTTAAAAACGAAGCGATATTGCATAATCAGAATCAAAGGAAAAACCAAGCTGTACAAGTAAAGATCCTGCATAAGGCTGTGGGTGCAGGACCTAAGAATGAAGATAATGAAATAACAAGAAAACGTGCTTATACAGGTCAAGCAGATACTTCTGTATGGAAAAGAGATTATGCTAAAATTCACAGAATAAAAGGGAAACAATATAAAAGTACTGTTGGTAAGGAAAAGGAGAATTTAGGAAAACGGGTCCACGATACTCATCGATATTCTGTTAGAAATGAAAGAGTAAGAGAATTTGGTCTTCAATATCTGAGGGGAACCGTAGTCAATTATTTCTACATTGTGGTCAACTACGAATTGGGGATCGGGAATTGTTACCCTAATTCACAGGAAAGAAGTAGGAAAATCGAGAAAAACCTTAGGTTTCAGTACAATTGAAAGGTAGAAGAAGTGTATTGCACATGTGTAAAGAAATGTTATTTTGAAGTTTAGGAATTGGTGAATGGGTTAAACAGATAAAAGGGGATCACTATTTGAGAACGTGAAGGGAATGGAACGAAAGTAACGCATTGAAAGAAAATGTTAGTATTGTATTAGGTAAAATTCTCAAGTTTTCATCCCGTTAATGCCAAGCATCTACATCCAAGCTTTATTTGGAGCCACTTCTGTTGGTGAAGTGTACGGAGCATTCAAAAGTAATAGCACTGGCTATAATATTCAAACAATTGTTCAAATGAATTCATTTGTAAAAGAAATAAAACAACATACGAGCTTTATTCCGTTCAAAGAAATACAACGGCTACACAAATGTATCATTACTTAACGTCATCTATTCCAAGCGATTAGCATCATCTTTGTGATGCATTCTTTACTAATAATGTCAAACAAATTATTGAAAAAACACAATGAACTCCTCTAAAACTTTATATTTTTGTGTGGAAAGGCTTTGAATTAAAATATGTTTTATGTGTATGTATGCATTAGACAGTATCTGAATGTTAAATATCGTAACTTGTTGTGTGTTAACAGAATTTTCTTGCAAATCGTATTTCCTTAGTAAGTAACCTCATAAATACGATAAAACTGCTAAATAATATGTGTAGCAAATGCTATTATTTTAGTTTATGACTCAATGTATCGTTACACTGGTATGACCTGTATCCCTTAAAGCTTACACGCATCCGAATGTTTTTTGTAGTTTACGGTATATTACATGTTTTTGAGATACATGGTTTTGCTACCATAATGTAGACATAGCGATCTCACCACCTGTTCAACAGAAACATGAACTGAACACGGTACTGCAGCCGGCAACCTATGACGCCGTGGCAGACCAGAATCAAGACAGGAACAAGAGTGCATCATAAGAAAGCCGAAGTTCAACTGTGGTGACAACGTAGTCTGGCGGCTGAGCACCGGATTGGCCACCACATGCAACGAACCAAGACACATCACGCGTCTATCTGTTCTGTCTACTAAACCTAAGTAAGACAGTGCAATACTGATGTGTTATATACAGGGTGTAAATTTTAAGTTGACGAACCAGAATAACTCGAAAAATAATCTTCTCGAAAAAATGTGTACAATCCAAAGTTGATTATTTTCAAGGGGGACATCTGTTGGTGATAAAATTAGCCTGCCACCCCTGCACCCTGGGGGTGGGGTGGGAGCAACTTCAAAATTTCAAATGGGAACCCTCATTTTTTATTGCAGAATCAGATTCTACATAAGAAAACTACGCACATTTCGTCTTAAATATTTGTTTTGATTCTTAGTAGTTGGCGGTGTAATTCAAAAAATCCATGTTCTCGTTTTTGCGTGGAAAATAGTTACGAATGAATAAAAAATACTTATTTACTTCGAAAATTTTGATTCGCTAAAACTAAAACTCATCCTCTCTCCCATAGAGTGGGGTTTGAGAGAGATTGTTTGATAATTAAAAGTTGTTTGGCCTCATGACCACGAAACAAACAAAACTTATATGAATCTGAGCAAAAAATTAATATTTGGGTCAACATTTGTAAAACTCTAATTCCTCTCTCCCAAAGCCTATTTGAAATTTTAAAGTTGCCTCCCGCCCCACCCCCAGGAGGCTGGGGTAGCGGGCAAATCTTAGCATCAACAGATATCCTTCTCGAAAATAATCAACTTTGGATTCTACACATTTTGTAAGTAGGCTGTTTAGGTTTTTTTATTGGTAACGCCACGTAGCGCTCTGTATGAAAATCACTGGCTGTGATGTGTGCAGTCTGTGGCTGGTTTGCATTGTTGTTGGCTATTGTAGTGTTGGGCAGCTGGATGTTAACAGCGCTTAGCGTTGCGCAGTTGGAGGTGAGCCGCCAGCAGTGGTGGATGTGGTGAAGTGAGATGGCGGATTTTTGAGAGCGGATAATCTGGACGTGTGTCCATCAGAAACAGTACATTTATAAGAATGGATGTCACGAACTGCTATATATATTATGACTATTAAGGTAAATACATTGTTTGTTCTCTATTAAAATCTTTCATTTGCTAACTATGCCTATCAGTAGTTAGTGCCTTCCGTAGTTTGAATCTTTTATTTAGCTGGCAGTTTTGGCGCTCGCTGTATTGCAGTAGTTCGAGTAACGAAGATTTTTGTGAAAGGTATAGGTTAATGTTAGTCAGGGCCATTCTTTTGTAGGGATTATTGACAGTCAGATTGCGTTGTGCTACAAAATATATTGTGTGTCAGTTTAAGCACAGTGATGTATTAATTTAGTCAGGGTCATTCTCTTGTAGGGATTATTGAAAGTCAGATTGCGTTGCGCTAAAAATATTGTGTGTCAGTTTAGTGATGATCAGAATAAGTAAAGAGTGAAATGTCTGAGTACGTTCAGTTTTGCTCAGCTGTTTGAAAATCAAATAATGTAAGAGGTTTATCAGCACAGTTACTCATTAATTTTTCTAAGCGGAAGTTTCAATTTTTTCATGAGAAGCTTATTTTTCGAGTTATTCTGGTTTGTCAACTTAAAATTTACACCCTGTATATATGTGCCTTTTTGATTATCACAGAGCAAAGTCATGATAATTTGTCAAAAAGGCGAAAAGTTACAGATTCAAATGACAGAAACAAATAATGTTACGGTCTTCAGTACAAATTAAAACATGAGATTTTTCATACGGGGTTAATACTGTACTCTCCGCCCCCGGTACCTGAGTGGTCAACGCGACAGAATGTCAATCCTAAGGGCCCGGGTTCGATTCCAGGCTGGGTCGGAGATTTTCTCCGCTCAGGGACTGGGTGTTGTGTTGTCCTGAAGTCGCCGAAGTGGCGTCAAATCGAAAGACTTGCACCCGGCGAACGGTCTACCCGACGGGAGGCCCTAGTCACACGATATTTACATTTATTTAATACTGTATTGTGTTTACAGATGGGTTTTTAATCACTTTCGCCTACGTATATCTCGCCAAAAGGGGACGAAGGTAAAATTACAGAGATGCGATCTCACGTAGAGGCTTAGTAGCAATAGTTCTTTCGACGAACCATCCGCGGCTGTAACATGAAATGGGGGAACTGACAGTGAGTGACACGCAAAGTACCCTCCGCCACACACCGTACTGTGGCTTGCGGAGTATAGATGCAGATGTAGATATAAGTGCATAAGAATTGATAGCTATCCCAGCAATGGTGTTGCTGCTGGTAGAAATTCCCAGTGCAAGCAGGACACAGCAGCTGAACTATTCTGAAAGGATTCTGTGGTGTATGAACATGGAATCTGTTCCCGAAAGAACAGATACCATTGATTACCGTGCAGCTTCTCTAGAATCAAATGATAATTAAATCGAAATCCTTAGCTGCCGAGAGGTGTGGTTGAGATACATCAATGGGTACAGCTGACAATCTGTGCCCCGACCGGGACTCGAACCCGGGATCTCCTGCTTACATGGGAGACGCTCTATCCATCTGAGCCACCGAGGGCACAGAGGATAGTGCGACTGCAGGGACTTATCCCTTACACGTCTCCCGTGAGACCCAAATTCCCAAATGTCCACAACCTACATTCGTAGTGTTTCTAATAGATATTTGCCCATTCACTCATTACTCGCGCCAGACTAAGCTGACGAGTCCCGTAAGAGTTCGGGCAAAGCGTGCGCATTGGCACAGAAGAAGGTCAATGGCCGGATAGCCTTTAACTATATGAAGATGGTATCTGTTCCTGAAAGGAAGACTATGAATGTAGGTTGCGGGCAGTTGGGAATGTGGGTCTCGCGGGAGGCGTGCAAGGGATAAGTCTGTGCAGTCGAACTATCCTCTGTGCCCTCGGTGGCTCAAATGGATAGAGCGTCTGCCATGTAAGCAGGAGTCCTGAGTTCGAGTCCCGGTCGGGGCACACAATTTCAGCTGTCCTCATTGATGTATAACAACCACACCTGTCGGCAGTTAAGGGTTCCGATATAATTATCATTGGATTCTGTTGTGTTAAAGGGCATATGAGCAGTTGAGTAATGCCTCCCTTACATTAAGTTGTTGTGGCGATAGTTTAGTGGTTAATCTTAACTGCGTGTGTTAATCGGTGATTCAGGTTGTGATCTGTGACCAACAATACTGTGTACAGAATGAGATTTTCACTCTGCAGCGGAATTTGCGCTGATATGAAAATTCCTGGCAGATTAAAACTGTGTGCCGGACCGAGACTCGAACTCGGTACCTTCGCCTTTCGCGGGCAAGTGCTCTAGCAACTGAGCTACCCAAGCACGACTCACGCCCCGTCCTCACAGCTTTACTTCTGCCAGTATCTCGTCTCCTACTTTCCAAAGTTTACACACGTTCTCCTGCGAACCTTGCAGAACTAGCACTCCTGAAAGAAAGGATATTGCGGAGACATGGCTTAGCCACAGCCTCGGAAGAGGACGGGGCGTGAGCCGATATTAAATCTGTGGGCAATCAACAAGTAGCATCCATTCTCCCTGTGACACTCAATAAAAAATCGACTCGGATTATCAGACTAGTAAATTTCGTCTTAAACCAACGTTTTGACAAGCTCCCTATTAGGAGAAGGAAACCTGTAGAAAGAATGAGTGATAATGACACTTGCACTAGCCATGGTTGAGAACGAATGTTACGATTAGGAACTTGTGCGGAAGTTCTGCCATGATGATGTTATTTACAAGACAAAAAGATTTAACACGTGGAAGGCTCTGAGCAGTATGGGACTCAACTTCTGAGGTTCAAAAATGGCTCTGAGCACCATGGGACTTAACATCTATGGTCATCAGTCCCCTAGAACTTAAACCTAACTAACCTAAGGACAGCACACACATGCAGGATTTTAACCTGCGACCGTAGCGGTCGCGCAGTTCCAGACTGTAGCGCCTAGAACCGCTCGGCCACCCAAGCCGGCAGAGCCCAGTTTTCTAGCAGCTCATTTAGTCGTCTTTTCACTTATTTAGTGTCAATTTCCGTCTGACTGCGCTCCCCATCAAACGCGAAGGGCAAGGTGGAAGTTGCGTACCTGGCGGTGCTAAGCGTCTATTATCTTCTGGAGCCGGCCGTGTGTCAGCCGGGAAAGTTGCAGCACAGCCCAGGAATATTTCTAGAGCACTCGAGGCGATATTATTTCCCCTGGCCGCTCTCGGGCGAGTTCCAGACAAATTTAGCTTCGGCGTTTCCTCCCGCAATAGCCACTTTAAGCGGACGGCCAAGTTTGGCCATCGATCCACCGGTGGCGCATTCAAATAGCAGCTCCGTGGCGGAGGGAAACGGCAGGGGGTGTGATATGGTTGGTGGGGGACGGGGGTGGAAGCGATTACCGCCCTCTCGCACCGATGAAAGCTTTCCTAGATAGCACCGCGATAGCAGACCGATCGGCGCTGCGAACGCGTTAACTGCAAGGACAGAAAAACATTGAATCGAAATAAAGGAAACAAAAAAATATATTTTTAGTCTGGGATACTTCCGGTGGCGTTACATGCAAATGGAATATAGCAGAAAACGCGCTGACCTGTTGGTTTTGCGAAGTGAATACGAAGAGTTCAGTATTCGGGAATTCTTTGTGTTGCCGCTGCTGCATTCCCTTTTCGTTTATTTTCGTTTATTTTCGGTGTCTCATTTTTATTTTCGACTGACATTAGTATGGCCCAGGACCTGACAGTAGTATCTCTTTACGATGTGTAACATATTCGATAAACGATACGTCACAGCTGTTACATTTAGCAGAAAGCTGAAAAGAACACCAACAACTGCTAAGATGAAACACTTTATTTTGCTGACAGTTTCTACCGTAGAAGGTTATCATCATTTGCGGAAACCATACGTCATCTACAGAAACAATCCCTCAGTGTGACTATTTACGTGCAAAAAATGTATCATAATTGAATGGCTCTGAGCACTATGGGACTCAACTGCTGTGGTCATAAGTCCCCTAGAACTTAGAACTACTTAATCCTAACTAACCTAAGGACAGCACACAACACCCAGCCATCACGAGGCAGAGAAAATCCCTGACCCCGCAGGGAATCGAACCCGGGAACCCGGGCGTGGGAAGCGAGAACGCTACCACACGACCACGAGATGCGGGCTGTATCATAATTAACAGCTAACTGAGGTGGGTGACAAAACATAACAAGAGTGACAGGTTATAGCAAATATGGGATCGCAGTCGAGAAATTTGCGAGATAATTGCTAATGAAACACAATGTATATGAAAATGAATGGCAGCTTTTTGGAAACCGTCGAAGCCAGTCACTTCCTTATTCTCTGCCACCGTTTTTCCTGGAGTGTACAGCTCTGTCGTATCAGCCTCGGGTTACATTTTTATTTCCCTATTACCATAATAGTGTTTTCAAAGCTGCTGCAGATGATAGGAAATAATCGCTGACCATTCTACGTTCCTTTCACGTTGTACTCCATCAGCGAACTGACAAATTGACGCAGCTGACGTGTGTTTATTTCTTCCTCTGATAACGAATAAGGATTAAATATACTCATACCAAGCAAAAAGGGAATGGGAGACTGGGTAGGTTGTGTGTAATATACCTTATAATAATTTGCGCCTCATTAAGTACATAGCAAATATTACAAAAAATAGGAAAAATATTAATGCTGATCGCCCTTGTTTCTTCAAGCTGTGTAGATACATTAGTGAACAAACCAAAATATGTGAGCGTGAGAGAATTAAAAATTCCATTTAACATTAATAAACTTTCTGACACTAAAATTATTTGAAAAATCAAAATATAATTTTGCAACGTTTAAAACACCGAATTACACTGACTTAAAATGACGATCTGTTTCACTAACTCCATCAAGTTCTGAAAGAGCTTAGTTACAGATGATATTAAAAATATTAGCGAAGGTATGAAGAGAGTCCACCAAAAGATTATTAAAACATTGTCCAGTCACATTAACGTCACACCCTCAAAATTCTGAATAACCATCTTATACAACACAGAACACTATAGGATTTGCAGGAAGAGAGTCAGTAAAGTTTTGGAAGGTACCAACAAAGATGTTGAGCCGCGCCGACTCCAGTAAAATAGACAGCTGCGCTAGGATTCTCGAGCGAGGATCCAGCCGTCGACTGAGTTTAAATCCAGAGACAGTATTGGCAAATTCACCCTGTGTTCTTCGAACCACGTACGTACTTTGAAAGATGTGTGAGACGTCGCATTGTCGTGCTGGAAGATGCCATCATGCCGATGAAAAACAAACTTCTTACATAATTGTGATGATACATTGTGTCTTCCAGAATGACAAATTCACCCAGGGAATACCACGAAAACATTCCAAGGCGCATGCCGGAAATTTTCCATCAGGCGTTTCGCGTCGTACACGTCAATGGCCGTCTGTTCGATGCAGCATAAAACGTGATACATCCGAAACGGTCGCCACTCAGTAGACCTGGTGTTGCGGTATTGGCGTGCAAATCCCAGCCTTCGTCACCGATGAGCAGTGGTCACCATGCAGTGCATGCAACGGAAGCACATACGCAGCAGCAGTTGCCGAGCCGTAGTTGAGGGAACACTGCTGGTATTACCATCTGGGCTCTCACTAGCTCAGCAGTTGAACGTCTGTTCGCCCGCACACATCTCCGCAGTAGCCGTTGACCCCTGTTCGTCTATGGCAGATAGTGTAGCACAGTTAGGTAGGCGCAGGATTTGGACAGCGTCATTTTTACATGTACAGTATACTTTAAGCAGGACGGCACGCGAACAGTTTAAAATCTTAGCTTTTTCAGAAGTGCTACCACACTTGCCCCGAAAGCCCATGATCATGCCCTTCTAGACGTCGGATAAATCGCTCCGTTTCCGCATTAGGACAACGACTGCACTATCTACCGCATCCCCTGACACGCTTTATACACCCTCCACTGCTGGTCCTGCTACCTACTGTGTGTCCTTACTGTACGTTGACGTCGAATGTAGGCGGTGGTCATATTAATATGGCTTTATCGTGTAGTTGTGGCTGCGCAGTACCTGTTGTCCGCCCCGATAGTTGAGTGGTCAGCGCGGCGGTCTGTCACGCCAAGGGGCGCCGGTTCGATTCCCGGTTGGGTCGGAGATTTTTTCCGCTCAGGAACTGGGTGTTGTGTTGTCCTCATTATCATTTCATCATCATCAGTGGAAGGCAACGGGAAACCACCACTGGAATCACTTCCCTCGACACTCATGCAGTGGACCTCTCTGACGTGGCTTCTCCCATGGCAAGACCTGCCGTAAGGCAGAACACAAAGTTAAGTACCTGCTGACTGTGGAGACGCAAAGGGAACAACAGATAAGATTGCTTCAAAGAACAACCGACCCAAAATACAAGTGACAGCCATAGAACGAACCCAGCAACGTTCTGTGCCCACACTGCTAATAAGTGGAACTTTCCAGCTTCAGGTTACTCACAGTGCCCCAGTCACCAACGAAGTCACGCCAGGTAGAGAAGGCTGGTTGGCTGCTGGCTTCGTCGAACTCCGCTGGAGATTCTCTACGGACGTCGTGGATCCGTCCACCTCAATCAAGGTGAAGATGGGAGGGCTCTCCATCGTCCAGTTGTCTCACTTAGCAACACCGCCGGTAAATTCAAACTGAACTGTGCGAAACTCAACACTGCACAAATTAAACGGTACCACGCCCAACAGTAAGGGTTAACTGTGAAATATGTTTCAACTGCAGAAAACTGTTAGAGGCCCGACATTCACTGCTGCCACTGACACACGCGTATTTATTTTTCAATATCGTGACAGAACCCCTATGGTTGCTCGATAATGGTGCAACGCAAGCTAGCTGTCAGAAACAAAAATATCTCTCCCAAACTACACAGCAGTAATTACATTTGTTACTTGTCTGAGATATCCATTTCAAAATAGTATTCCTTTACCGGACTACTGCCAGTAGTGCAGTCCAGGGGCGGGGGGAGGGGGGGGGGGGGCACCACTTCTCTCTTTCCTAAATTCAAATGGATCAAATGGCTCTGAGCACTATGGGACTTAACATCTTACGTCATCAGTCCCCTAGAACTTAGAACTACTTAAACCTAACTAACCTAAGGACATCACAAACATCCATGCCCGAGGCAGGATTCGAATCTGCGACCGTAGCAGTCCCGCGGTTCCGGACTGCAGCGTCTAGAACCGCACGGCCACCGCGGCCGGCTTTCTCTCTTTCCTCCTCGATACAGCGATAATATTATACGCGGTACATTCGATAGATCAAACCCGAGCCGCCGCGTCTCATGTATACTTTTCTATCAGAAAGATCGGTTGTACACTTTCCCCCTACTTATCGGTATTACTTCTTCGGGAAAGATAGCCTTATCCAACTAGAAAAATTCCATTAGGTATACACACGATCCACGGTCATATTTTATATCGCAAGCAAGATAGGTCGATTAGTAAGGGGGAGGTTACATGTTGTCTAGTCATCTGAGAAGTCTGGCTTTCTACACCCCATATCTGACGAGTAGGTAGGATTCAACAACGACCGGAACACGCGAACAGCCAACCACGTCCGCCGTTTCCTAGTTGTTAGATCCCAGGAGCTGAGTCGTTAACGCTGGACCCTTTGTCAAATTCGCGTGTGGTAGTGGATTTCCCTATATACCGTCCACTCACGTTAGTATGATCACCGCCCATGTTCGGTATCAACGTGCAATATTAACCAACAGACCACATTGCGCCACCAGCAATGAAGGGAATATAAAGCGTGTCGGGCGACGCGGAAAACAGTGCAGTCGTTGTCGTAATGCGGAAACGCAGCGATTTATCTGACGTTCAGAAACATGACCAGTGTCTTTCGGGCCAAGTGTGGAAGCATTTAAGAAACGGTAAAGTTTGTAAACTGTTCTTGTGCTGCCGCGGTTAAAGTATTCTGTACATCGCAAAATGACGGTATCCAAAATAGGCGCCGAGGCAATTGTGGTGCACCATCTACATCTACATCTACATGGTTACTCTGCAATTCACACGTAAGTGCCTGGCAGAGGGTTCATCGAACCATTTTCATACTAATTCTCTACCATTCCACTCTCGAATGGCGAGTGGGAAAATGGAACACCTAAATGTTCCCGTTCGAGCTCTGATTTCTCTTACTTCATTATGATGATCATTTCTGCCTACGTAGGTGGGTGTCAACAAAATATTTTCGCATTCGGAAGAGAAAGTTGGTGATTGAAATTTCGTAAATAGACATCGCCGCAAAGAAGACCCCCTTTGTTTCAGTGACTGCCACCCCAACTCGCGTATCATATCAGTGACATTCTCACCCCTATTGCGCGATAACGCGAAACGAGCTGCCTTTCTTCGCACTTTTTCGATGCCCTCCGTCAATCCCATACCGCTCAGCAATATTCCAGCAGAGGACGGACGTGTGTAATGTAGGCTGTCTCTTTAGTGGGTTTGTCGCATCTTCTAAGTGTTCTGCCAACAATACGCAGTCTTTGTTTCGCCTTCCCCACAATATTATCTATGTGATCTTTCGAATTTAAGTTGCTGGTAATTGTACTTCCTAGGTATTTAGTCGAACTGAGAGCTCGTACATTTGTGCTATTTATCGTACACCCAAAATTTATCGGATTTCTTTTAGTACCCATGTGGATGACCTCCCACTTTTCTTTGTTTAGTGATAATTGCCATTTTTGCACCATACAGAAATTGTCTCTAGATCATTTTGTAATTGGAATTGATCGTCTTATGATTTTACTGGACGGTAAACTACAGTGTCATCTGCAAACAATCTGAGGGGCCTGCTCAGATTATCACCTAGGTCATTTATACAAATCAGGAACAGCTGAGGGCCTATGACACTGCCTTGCTGATCGCCAGATACTACTTCTGTTCTACTCGATGATTTACCGCCTATCATTACGGACTTTGATCTCTCTGAGAGGAAATCACAAATCCAGTCACACAACTGAGACGATATTTCATATGCACGCAATTTGATTAATAGTTGCTTGTGAGGAATGGTATGAAATGCCTTCTGGAAATCTAGGGATGTGGAATCGATCTGAGATCCATTGTCGAGGGCATTCATTACTTCATGGGAATAAAGAGCTAGTTGTGTTGCACAAGAACGATATTTTTCGTGTTGGTTATGTATCAATAAGTCATTTTCTTCAAGGTGATTCATAATGTTCGAGCACAGAATATGCTCCAAAATCCTAATGCAAGTTGAGTTCAGTGATGTGGGTCTGTAATTCAATGGGTTACTCCTATTTCCTTTCTTGAATATTGGTGTGACCTGTTCTACTTTCCAGTCTTAAGCAACAGACCTTTCTTCAAGTGAGCGGTTGTATATTATTGCCAAGAAAGGCGCTATTGTGTCTGCATACTCTGAAAGAAACCTGATGGTATACCAACTGGACCGGAAGAGTTGCCTTTCTTAAGTGATTTCAGTTGTTTCGCTGCACCTAAGATATCTACATTTATGTTACTAATGCTAACAGCTGTTCTGGTTTCGAATTCTGGAATATTTACTTCATCTTATTTCGTGAAGGAATTACGTAGAGCTGTATTTAGTAACTCAGCTTTAGTGGCACCATCATCGGTAACATTTCCATCGCCATTACGCAGCGACGGTCTTGACTGCTTTTTTGCCACTGGTGTACTTTACATGTGACCACTGGTCATAGATGACAGGGGTGAACGATGGCTCTCGCACGCGGTACTGCATCTGAAGCAGCAATTTGAGCAGCGGTTGGCACCACAGTGACACAACGAACTTTTACAAATCGGTTACTTCTAGGACAGATCAGAGTCAGATGCCCTGTAGCGTGCATTCCACTGACTCCAAATCCCGCTATTTCCGAATTTAGTGTCAAGCGACAGATCATTGGAGGGCAGTGTGGAAGTGTGTTGTATTTTCCGATGAAAGCTGGTTCTCCTTCGGTGCCAGTGATGGCCGTGTGTTAGTTAGAACGAGGCTTGCTGAGGGCCTGCAATCAACCTGTCTACGTGATAGGCAGCCTGGATCTACATCTGGAGCTGTGGTCTGGGAAGCTATTTCGTATGACAGCAGGAGCACTAGTTTGATTATCCTGCGTACCCTGTTCGAAATTTGTACGTCAGTCTCGTGATTCGACATGTTGTGCTGCCATTCATGAACAGCTTTCGTGGGTGTGTTTTCCAATAGGATAATGCTCGCCTCCATACCGCTGTTGTAACGTAACATGCTCTGAAGAGTGCCAACATGTTACTCTGATGTTCTCAATTACCAGATCTGTCTCCAATCGAACACGTATGGGACATCATCGGATGACAAGTCCAGCGCCATTCGCATACACTATTAACGGTCCCTGTATTTAGTGACCAAGTGCAACTGGCATGGAACTCGTTCCCACAAACTGATCCAGAACCTGTGCAACAGAAGTTTGCATGTTTGCATGCAACATTCTGGCGCTTACACTACTTATTAAAGCACCAGCATTTCACATTTGCAATAGCTTATCTCGCTTAGTTTCATTAATCTGTGGTTTTTGCGATGTTAATCACTTAACATGTGACCTAGACGAATGAATTCCAGTAATTTTATTACTTTACACTAATTAGATTTTGGTGTTGTGATTTTTTTCCTTCTGTGTATTTCGCGAACGTGATTAGAGAAACTTAAGAACCGGTTACTGGGAGAGAAATTATATACCGAGTGATCAAAAAGTCAGTATAAATTTGAAAACTTAATAAACCACTGAATAATGTAGATAGAGAGGTAAAAATTGACACACATGCTTGGAATGACATGGGGTTTTATTAGAACCGAAAAAAAAACAAAGTTCACAAAATGTCCGACAGATGGCGCTGGACAGCAAAACGTCAGTGACTGCGCATGACAATCGTGTATAGAAGGAGCTGTAATGAGAGAGAGAATCAGATGCGCCAGCAGTTGCAACATGTTGACGTTACCTGAAAAGGCGCTTTTAGTGAAGCTGTATTATCAGAATGGGGAATCTGCTAGTCCAGCGTTACGATCCTATTGCCATAGGAAGGGGATTCGAACGGGTAAAGGTCCGTTGACAACTTCAGTTGTGGCGAGAATGATTTCGAAGTTCGAAGCCACGGGTAGTTTAGACGATAGACCCCGTAGTGGCCGACCGAGCACAAGGCGTAATTCTGCTGAGACAGCTCAGGAAGAAATGGAGACTGTTGCGGGTTCGTCTATGCACAGGGAAGTCAGCGTTCGTGCAGTCGCACGTCGCACCGGCATTCCATACGCTACTGTTTGGTTGAAACTTACGCGTACCCTCCGATGCTATCCGTACAAAATCCATCGGCATCATGAACTGTTACCTGGCGATTTAGTGAAGCGGAGGGCATTTATGGTGTGGGCGTTTCAACAGATGGCGGAGGATGACAATTGGTTGAGTAACGTGTTGTGGACCGACGAAGCTCATTTCACGCTCCGAGGGTCTGTCAACGCCCACAACTGCAGAATTTGGGCTACCGAAATTCCTAGAACTGTCGTGGAAACTCCATTGCACTGCGAGAAAGTCACGGTATGGGTTGGATTTACCACATCTTCTGTTATCGGACCTTATTTCTTCGAGGAAATGCGTGATTCTCGTTTTGTAACTGCTACCGTGACGGGTGAGAGGTACGCCGATATGTTACAGAATCGCATCATCCCCAACCTGGCTGATAAACACCTGCTGTAAAGTACGATGTTTATACAGGATGGCGCTCCACCCCATATTGCTAGACGCGTGAAAGATCTCTTGCGCGCGTCGTTTGGTGATGATTGTGGTGTCACCGCCAGACACCACACTTGCTAGGTGGTAGCCTTTAAATCGGCCGCGGTCCGCTAGTATACGTCGGACCCGCGTGTCGCCACTATCAGTGATTGCAGACCGAGCGCCGCCACAAGGCAGGTCTAGAGAGACTTCCTAGCACTCGCCCCAGTTGTACAGCCGACTTTGCTAGCGATGGTTCACTGACAAATTACGCTCTCATTTGCCGAGACGATAGTTAGCATAGCCTTCAGCTACGTCATTTGCTACGACCTAGCAAGGCGCCATTAACAATTGCTATTTATCTTGTGATGCATGTACCGTCAGACCGATGTTCACCAATTATGGATTAAAGTTAAGTATTCCAGAAGCTACGTACTATTTTTGCTACTATAAGACCTTGACCTGTTCTAGACCTCACGCCATCCTGCGTGAGCTTAAACGCGTGCCCTTCGGCCTCCCGTCCTCGTGGGTTGGCTGTCTTGCCAGTCCACAAAAATGATCGTGTGCTCAGCCGCCACTTTCGTAATGCTTGGCCTCCAAGGTCCCCAGACCTCAGTCCGTGCGATTATTGGCTTTGGGGTTACCTGAAGTCGCAAGTGTATCGTGATCGACCGACATCTCTAGGGATGCTGAAAGACATCCGACGCCAATGCCTCACCATAACTCCGGACATGCTTTACAGTGCTGTTCACAATATTATTCCTAGACTACAGCTATTGTTGAGGAATGATGGTGGACATATTGAGCATTTCCTGTAAAGAACGTCATATTTGCTTTGTCTACTTTGTTATGCTAATTATTGCTACTCTGATCAGATGAAGCGCCGTCTGTCGGACATTTATTGAACTTTTGTGTTTTTTTGTTTCTAATAACACCCCATGTCATTCCAAGCACGTGTGTCAATTTGTACGTCTCTATCTACATTATTCCGTGATTTATTCAGTTTCCAAAATTATACCGACTTTTTGATCACCCGGTATATTCCTCAGCCACCCTAGTGTCTTTCCCGTTGAGCTTGTGCATATACTAACAGAAAAATAACGGTTCACACTCGCACGTATAACTAGTCATTCTTCACACGCTACTGTGAATGGAACGGCAAGAACCCTTAACATATGGTATAATATGAAAAGTATCCTATGCGACGCACTTTCAGTGGTTCACAAAGATTATGTGCGGGTGTACACGAGGCATCAGCCACAACAAATAACTTTGATAGCTACCGTAAAGTAAGACGTTTCGCAGCAGACCTAAGTTTCTGAAGGGCTCAGAGTTTATTAAAACACTGTGGACAGCTTACGAGGTCTTAAAACTTGGCCTTCGCTCCTCTGGCTCCTCTATATTACTACATGCAGTCCACCGTGGGATTCGCTAGACGCGGGGGCGTTCCTGGAAAAAATAGATGCTTTACATGCCTCAAGTGTAACCTTACTTGAAGTCTTCCGATTAAAAGTTTTGAAGAGTTTACGGCTGCTTGCAGTTGGTGGAATTTGCTATCCTGTTTACTGTAAAGTTCGCTATCTTGATGGGTCTTTCCCGCTACTAAGCTTTTCGATGAATTTCTTTCTTCACGGTGAAATTTTAAACTTCCTAACTGTAAGAACATTGCCGTTTCTGAACGTGTTCCTCGTTCTATATTGAACACAAATAAGAATTGTATCAGCAGAAGGCATCAAGAGGCAATAACAGCTGGTTTTTCATGAACATTTACATACTCATAATTCCGCAACTTTGTGAATTACGGCGTTTATAAGCACGCTGGAAATGAAACGAGAAACAGGAATCAATGACACCTCTTTCTGAATGGACGACCTTACGAACAACAGGAAAATAGTAATAAAAATGTTCGAAAGTTTCTTTAAAACGTTGTCGTTTCACTCAACAAAATATAACTATGCGCAGGATTCGAAAAAAAAATATTCCCGAAATATGGTCGGGAAATCTCGATAGTCATTCAACATAGCTTGGATTGAAGTAATAGCAATAGAGAATATTTTTTAATCGAAGAGAAACTCAAAATGGTTCAAATGGCTCTGAGAACTATATGACTCAACATCTGAGGTCATCAGTCCCCTAGAACTTAGAACTGCGTAAACCTAACTAACCTGAGGACATCACACACATCCATGCCCGAGGCAGGATTCGAACCTGCGACCGTAGCGGTCGCGCGGTTCCAGAGTGAAGCGCCTAGAAACGCTCGGCCACACCGGCCGGCAAGAGAAACTCGATGAATTATTAACATGATTTCTGTATGAGATGATATACACTCCTGGAAATTGAAATAAGAACACCATGAATTCATTGTCCCAGGAAGGCGAAACTTTATTGACACATTCCTGGGGTCAGATACATCACATGATCACACTGACAGAACCACAGGCACATAGACACAGGCAACAGAGCATGCACAATGTCGGCACTAGTACAGTGTATATCCACCTTTCGCAGCAATGCAGGCTGCTATTCTCCCATGGAGACGATCGTAGAGATGCTGGATGTAGTCCTGTGGAACGGCTTGCCATGCCATTTCCACCTGGCGCCTCAGTTGGACCAGCGTTCGTGCTGGACGTGCAGACCGCGTGAGACGACGCTTCATCCAGTCCCAAACATGCTCAATGGGGGACAGATCCGGAGATCTTGCTGGCCAGGGTAGTTTACTTACACCTTCTAGAGCACGTTGGGTGGCACGGGATACATGCGGACGTGCATTGTCCTGTTGGAACAGCAAGTTCCCTTGCCGGTCTAGGAATTGTAGAACGATGGGTTCGATGACGGTTTGGATGTACCGTGCACTATTCAGTGTCCCCTCGACGATCACCAGTGGTGTATGGCCAGTGTAGGAGATCGCTCCCCACACCATGATGCCGGGTGTTGGCCCTGTGTGCCTCGGTCGTATGCAGTCCTGATTGTGGCGCTCACCTGCACGGCGCCAAAAACGCATACGACCATCATTGGCACCAAGGCAGAAGCAACTCTCGTCGCTGAAGACGACACGTCTCCATTCGTCCCTCCATTCACGCCTGTCGCGACACCACTGGAGGCGGGCTGCACGATGTTGGGGCGTGAGCGGAAGACGGCCTAACGGTGTGCGGGACCGTAGCCCAGCTTCATGGAGACGGTTGCGAATGGTCCTCGCCGATACCCCAGGAGCAACAGTGTCCCTAATTTGCTGGGAAGTGGCAGTGCGGTCCCCTACGGCACTGCGTAGGATCCTACGGTCTTGGCGTGCATCCGTGCGTCGCTGCGGTCCGGTCCCAGGTCGACGGGCACGTGCACCTTCCGCCGACGACTGGCGGCAACATCGATGTACTGTGGAGACCTCACGCCCCACGTGTTGAGCAATTCGGCGGTACGTCCACCCGGCCTCCCGCATGCCCACTATACGCCCTCGCTCAAAGTCCGTCAACTGCACATACGGTTCACGTCCACGCTGTCGCGGCATGCTACCAGTGTTAAAGACTGCGATGGAGCTCCGTATGCCACGGCAAACTGGCTGACACTGACGGCGGCGGTGCACAAATGCTGCGCAGCTAGCGCCATTCGACGGCCAACACCGCGGTTCCTGGTGTGTCCGCTGTGCCGTGCGTGTGATCATTGCTTGTACAGCCCTCTCGCAGTGTCCGGAGCAAGTATGGTGGGTCTGACACACCGGTGTCAATGTGTTCTTTTTTCCATTTCCAGGAGTGTATTTAATTTCTTTCTAAGCAAGGAGTGAAAACTGTGTAAGTGCTTTTATTGACACACAAATATTTTTCGTTAAAACTCCTGGTAACCGTAAAAAAGGTATTGAAATTTAACGTTAGTTATAAAGAGGCCGGCTGTAGAAACGTCTACTATCATCTAGAGGAGCTGAAATATGTTACCAAAGATGAACGCTTCTTACCACAGTCGAGCGATGGTAATTGTAACGGTGACAACGCTTAAATGAACATAATCCTTTATCTAATACCTTTAGTACAGTCTTGTTTTAGACCTAACACGAACCATGACTGTTACGGCTGTCGAATATTACTACAGAAAATACTGTAAGGGTGTAAACAGTAACTCATCTGCCTAAATCAGTGAATTACTACGGGAGGAGGATGCGCTAGGTTCAGTATTCAAGGTAGTCAAATTGTGCTAGTAAACGCTGCACCTTCAGATTTTCGTTGCTTTAAATACTGGAATGATTAATTAATTTGGACAACATTATGCTTCTGTTTAATTAGGTCATACGATTTATTAACCATCGGACGTAATGAGAACCAGTTCACATTTGCAAGGTCAACGCAAACCTTTTATTTAACTGGTCAAGTAAGTTAATTTAGATCCACCTTCAATTGAAACAACAGTGAAGCCTGTTATTTTTACACTGCATAATGTTTCCTGAAGTAATAACGAAATGAATAATATTTTGAACCACTACCAGCTATAACTTTCACTGAATTAATGATTGGGTGCTAAAGAGAACGCAAAGAATCCATAAAGATGAGGAGTATGGGGAGAATAATTGCAAAGCAGAATATTAAAATAATATAAATTTCGATATACAAATATTTCATAATTGCCTGACGTCGTCCATGATCTGAAATTGTCCAGTCTAGCACGGCTTAATATACCGGAGCATTTTATTAACTATGATCGACAGTGTTGCAGGAAGCCATCTTTAAATGTAGTGTTACAGCTTTATTTCCGGAAACTTTTTATTTGCCAACATCGCAAGTAAGGATACTACGAGCACTCGTTCAACCAGATAAATGGCCATAGGTCACATAACAGTAGGTAGGGTCTACATCGGTTATTGAAATGAGAAGTTTTTTCACGATCATGTTTGAAACTCCAAACGTAAAAGTCGTAGAATGAGATTTTCACTCTGCAGCGGAGTGTGCGCTGATATGAAACTTCCTGGCAGATTAAAACTGTGTGCCGGACCGAGACTCGAACTCGGGTCATTTGCCTTTCCCGAGAAAGTGCTCTACCAACTGAGCTACCCAAGCACGACTCATGCCCCGTACTCACAGCTTTACTTCCGCCAGTCGTAGTTACAATATGCATATGCTATAATTGTGAAAAAGTATCTCGCTTTAATAACCGACATAGACACTCTTTTTTGTTATGTGATATGAAGTTTGCCATTTAACTGGCTGAAACTAGTAATAGATATATACTTCCTTGCGATCTTGATAAATAAAAAGTTTTCCAAAAGAAGACTGCTGCAGCACTAAGAAATAAAACCAGGTCTTTCGAGTAGGACATTAACGACCTTTCACCAAGAGCTACCCTCAGCGGTTTATATTACGCAGTCTTATTGCTTTTAGTTATATTCTGAGTAATGATAAGTCCGGGCGACGATCACAGAATTCCACAGCTGAAAACCACTTTAGCTTCGTTACGACAGCGAGTGATTGTAAAGTTAGTGGAAGTCTCGACTTTGTATATCTGTCAGATATTTTCTACAAAGAGCTTACTTTCTTTACACCAAAGCGTAGGTACAACGAAACTTATTTTAATATTTCTTACAAAGGAGTAAACAAATCATGATTGAAAGCGAATTTATTATTTTATTTACAATGAGAATACATAAAATTACTTCATAAGTGATTCAAACAATCAGCTCATCTGTATGGAAGGTTAGAACTACAGTAACAGCTGAACGAGAATATGAATGAAAACTAAATACTGTGGGGATTGGGTCTGAAAGAGCAAAGCTTTTTTGGTGTTATTAGTATTACACCACGAAGCATCAGTTGTGAGCTCTTGTTAAAGTTACAAAGATAAGAGAGGGTTATTAGTGCTTTCTTTTTAATTTATTAGTTTCGGTGAAGCTTTCAACACTCATTCGATGATATCGCAAGATGAATCCACAAATATCAGTTTTTAGACAACGTATACTGTAAGGCTACGTTTTCAACCTGAATACGTCAAGAGAGAACAAAATTAAGAATAGAAAAAAACAAGGCGATTTAGAGCAAATGATTTACTTCGGCCTAGGAAGAGAAATGGGATGAAGGAGAGATGCACATCAGCTAATCCAGTTTAAACCAGCTTAGAAATGAAGATTTACCTGTTTAGCCCTGTAGAAAAACTTCAGCATTATCGTGACACATTAGCAGAACACATATGAAAGACGGACAGAAAATTACATATAGTGGGAACCTGAAATTGATGGCCACTGAAAGAATTCACTCGACAATCAAAATAGCTTGTAGTGCCTGGGAGACTGACAGCCGTGTTTGAAAGTCAGTAACCGCTGTCGCTGCCAAAGTAGTTCTGCCGAGAGCGGATTTTAATGTGCGAACCATTAAAAATTTTGGTGTCGGCCAATGAACAAGCATTTAAGGTATAATGAGGAGAAACAGGGCGGCGAATATGACGCTAAGAAAAAGTATGGGTATCGCAATGACAGACGTAGTTTTTGCTTGCCGTTCGCGTATATCCTTAACAATTGATGGAAGATGAACTGTGGAAATTCTCTAAATGATTTCCTACAGTACGGGCCAGATACCACACTGATGCTCATTTGTAATTACCAGAAATGATTAAAAGTAAATCAGAAATAAATAATAAATATCTATTTATTGAAACTTCGTGGCAGATTAAAACTGTGTGCCCGACCGAGACTCGAACTCGGGACCTTTGCCTTTCGCGGGCAATTGCTCTACCAACTGAGCTACCGAAGCACGACTCACGCCCGGTACTCACAGCTTTACTTCTGCCAGTACCTCGTCTCCTACCTTCCAAACTTTACAGAAGCTCTTTCTCAGAAGAGCTTCTGTAAAGGGATGTAAGGTCGTGGTCCATGAAACTCTTCAGCTCCTAACGTTTCGTCCAGAGCTGCGCTGGACATTTTCAGAGGGGTGTTTCTCCTCCGGTGAGTCTTGCCGACAGTCGGCAAGACTCAGTGGAGGAGAAACACCCCTCTGAAGATGTCCAGCGCAGCTCTGGACGAAACGTTAGGAGCTGAAGAGTTTCATGGACCACGACCTTACATCCCGGAAGGTTTACCAGAAGATATGTCATCCGGTCGTGAAAGCCTTCATACTATGTATTCTACTGTTGGAAAGTAGCACACAGGAGCACATTAGTAAATATGAGACGTCTTTATTTTCAATAACTCTCAGTTTTAAATACGCTGCTCCAATGCCGTGTTCGGTGACCTGCGCATGCGTACTGACTATCTGCACCTACTGACTAGCCGCAGACACCATAACTCTGCCGGCCGGGGTGGTCTAGCGGTTCTAGGCGCTCAGTCCGGAACCGCGCGAATGCTACAGTCGCAGGTTCGAATCCTGCCTCGGGCATGGATGTGTGTGATGTCCTTAGGTTAGTTAGGTTTAAGTAGTTCTAAGTTCTAGGGGACTGATGACCATAGATGTTAAGTCGCATAGTGCTCAGAGCCATTTGGACCGTTTGAACCATAACTCTGACATCTGCTAGTGTTTACATTTATTTGTGCTTATTAAAATGTCTGAGTTAAATGAAACTCACCGAATGAGAAATACTCCAAATGGTTCACTTTACGTTTGAAAGCAGCTGAAATTCGTCAGCAGATGGCTGAATTTTATCTTGGAATTCTTGCTGCAGGATGTTGATAAATTTTTGTGGTAGTGGAGTTCGGAAGTAGGTATACGCATTCATGGAATAATTTATGCACCTGTGTTCGTTTAGTGTGAAAAGGATAATTAATTAAAAAAGCACATCTTGTGTGAATAGACTGGTGAATAAACTGGCAGAGAGTGAGATATGAGAAGTAAGGTACATCAGAACAGAAGTACCAACGGAAGAACAGATTAACTGATCGAGAAAAGACAACTTCAGAAAGCATTTCCAGACGAGCAGAAGAAGCGAAAGTTTTATACAAGCGGAAGTTAAGAAACAAAGAAAGATTAAGAAAGAAGAAAAGATGGAGAAGGAGGAGGATGCCTGTGGAATAACATGGTGGGAACATTCGTTTGGGGAGCAAAGTACCAGAAGGAACTTTAAAGAAGTCCAGAGATGTCGGAAACAGTTGTGAATAAACCGTCGCAGTTTCGATCTTGCACCTAAGTTGCACGCCGGGGCAACTCGTCTTTCAAGGACTGAATCGCATGTTTATTTACCTGAATCGCCGCCCACACTGATCTTTCAAGTGTTTATCAGTGTGAAAAATTGTAACCTGTGCAGCATTATGAAGAATAGCGATGTTAACAGTACCAACTGGAGAAAACAGTTTGAAAGTGATTCTCTCGAAATCTTCAAGGATTTCAGCGAATCTAGTTTGCCACCTGTGCTGTTTCTTCAGTTAAGCTCTTTTATATTGTAGTAAGTAGTTCAAAAAGGATAACTATTAAACAAATAGAAATAAAAATTATACAAGGAGAAAAGATTTACATATTTTTAAATGATTTGTATGACTAAGAAGTATAAACCGCTATCTTCATACGGCATTCTACATACACCGGCGACTAAAATACTGTTCCTGCCTCGTTATGGTCATCAGCTGCACTTTCATATTGCCCTTGCAAGCAATCAGTGATTGTAAAACTTAAAGTTCTCATAGAAATTGAAAGATCTGTTTTGAAATTGCTATTTCTTTTCTTAAAAGGCGCTTAGGGCTATTTTTGTCCAGTATTTATTTATTTTCCTTCCTGTCTAGTCACTGTCATCAGTAGCACTTAGGACCATTATGACTTCGTTGTTAAAATGTGCTCTGTTGAAGTTGTTGGCGGCGGATAGAAGACGGAGTGCTAAACAGTAATTCTTCAAATTTCTTTTATGTGAAAATGCTTATAGCTTTTTAAATAAAACAAACGTTGCTAACATTCCACACCTTTTTCATCATATTCACATACAAGGCGCTTAAACAAGTACTGCAGCCCTTCTTTTCTCCTCCTATTTCGGTTGAAAAATGCTAGCTGTGTTGTGGGACATCGGGGAACATTTCTATTTCAATTCCTATTGTTTGATGAAGTTCCGATAGGTGTCGGAATTATACTTCGCCTTCAAAATGGCGTTTTCAACGTAAAAGTGTTCCCAGGAGAGAACTGTCATTGAGCTTCTTTTGACGTAAAATCAGAGCCTCGTAGATATTCATAGGCACTTGCAGAATGTCTACTGAGACATAGCGGTGAACAAAAGCACTGTGAGTCGTTGGACGAGGCGTCATCACCGCAAAGGTCGCGCAAACCTTTCCGATCTCCCTTTCCCGCACACAGCTTTTGGAACGTAGGGACACCCTCATTCGAGGTGATCGACGAATCACAGTCGAACAACTCGCTGCTCAGCTGATTGTCTCTGTTAACAGTGCGGACACACTCGTCCACAGGTTTGGATACTCGAAGGTCGGCGCCAACTGCTTGCGTTCTTAGACGCCCAATGCAAGACTTCATCTTTTTGGCCGTGTGAAGGATGCACTCTCCTGGAAGCAGTACACTGATGATATGAAGGCTACTGATGCTGCAGAACATTGGCTCTGACGTCGACCGGTAGAGTGGTACCACGCAGGCACACAGGCCATCTCAATAAGCTGATGTAAAACCGTCGCATTGAACACAGATTATATTTGAAAATACGGTTATATATAAGGAGGAGGGAATAATATGGTGTACGAGTATTGGTGTCCTGAATAAAATCAACCTCTTTTCGGAAAAATACGTGCTGTGATACTTATTGAACGGTTTTTGTATCTGCGGCATTTGCCGTTAGAGGACTCAGAACTGTAGCATGTAACATGGCGGTGTGTAATGTAACTATGAAAGTGTGCGAGAAACAGCGTGCTGTAATCGAGTTTCGCATTAGAAGAGTTCTTGTGCACATGGTGCACCGACTTCTTATGCACGACAGTACCAAAGCACACTCGAGAACTGCGACATCATTCTTCGTTTGTTGTCCTCGGTATCGACGTACTGCGTTTCTGTACTAGCTTTAAATGATGTAGCCGACAGGTGCGCATTTACATTTCACAATTTTTTACTTTCACTGTTCACAACCCCCCATATACACACTCGATTTGGACAGTGCATTATTGTTTAACTTTCGATAAGCCTCATTAATAGTTCGCACGTGAACGTCGAGAAGAAGGCGCGCCAATATCCAGCTTCTGCAACAGCTACGGCCGCGAATAAGTGATTGTCGCCACCTCTTCAATCAACGACTTCAAACCTTCAATCAACCAACAAGGAACACTGATAGCACGTAAAGTTTTAGAACTGTATAGCAGACCTCAGATTTTCAAACTATTCCATTAGCATCACTAAAATACAGCAACTTAGCATGAACCTTTGTTGCTCATTGTCCCAATTGCATTACCAAGCCAGGTCCCTTCCTTTCCCGAAATGAACTTGAGTGTCGTTGAAATTCAAAATCCAGCATTAAAGTAATATCATTAGATTTCACTGCTTTAATTTCAAAGTTCAGTTAAGGTGTCCATAGCTGGCTACAATATTTAGATTACACAAGCACAAATTCCCCCCGTGAACCATGGACCTTGCCGTTGGTGGGGAGGCTTGCGTGCCTCAGCGATGCAGATAGCCGTACCTTAGGTGCAACCACAATGGAGGGGTATCTGTTGAGAGGCCAGACAAACGTGTGGTTCCTGAAGAGGGGCAGCAGCCATTTCAGTAGTTGCAGGGGCAACAGTCTGGATGATTGACTGATCTGGCCTTGTAACATAACCAAAACGGCCTTGCTGTGCTGGTACTACGAACGGCTGAAAGCAAGGGGAAACTACGGCCGTAATTTTTCCCGCGGGCATGCAGCTTTACTGTATAGTTAAATGATGATGGCGTCCTCTTCGGTAAAATATTCGGGAGGTAAAATAGTCTCCCATTCGGATCGGAGTGTGGAATGTCAGATCCCTTAATCGGGCAGGTAGGTTAGAAAATTTAAAAAGGGAAATGGATAGGTTACAGTTAGACGTAGTGGGAATTAGTGAAGTTCGGTGGCAGGAGGAACAAGACTTTTGGTCAGGCGAATACAGGGTTATAAATACGAATTCAAATAGGGGTAATGCAGGAGTAGGTTTAATAATGATTAAAAAAATAGGAGTGCGCGTAAGCTACTGCAAACAGCATAGTGAACGCATTATTGTGGCCAAGATACACACGAAGCCCACGCCTACTACAGTAGTACAAGTTTATATGCCAACTAGCTCCGCAGATGACGAAGAAATTGAAGAAATGTATGATGAAATAAAAGAAATTATTCAGGTAGTGAAGGGAGACGAAAATTTAATAGTAATGGGTGACTGGAATTCGGTAGTAGGAAAAGGGAGAGAAGGAAACGTAGTAGGTGAATATGGATTGGGGGAAGAAATGAAAGAGGAAGCCGCCTGGTAGAATTTTGCACAGAGCACAACTTAATGATAGCTAACACTTGGTTCAAGAATCATAAAAGAAGGTTGTATACATGGAAGAACCCTGGAGATACTAAAAGGTATCAGATAGATTATATAATGGTAAGACAGAGATTTAGGAACCAGGTTTTAAAATGTAAGACATTTCCAGGGGCAGATGTGGACTCTGACCACAATCTATTGGTTATGAACTGTAGATTAAAACTGAAGAAACTGCAAAAAGGTAGGAATTTAAGGAGATGGGACCTGGATAAACTGAAAGAACCAGAGGTTGTACAGAGTTTCAAGGAGAGCATAAGGGAACAATTGACAGGAATGGGGGAAGGAAATACAGTAGAAGAAGAATGGGATGAAGTAGTGAAGGCAGCAGAGGATAAAGTAGGTAAAAAAACGAGGGCTGCTAGAAATCCTTGGGTAACAGAAGAAGTATTGAACTTAATTGATGAAAGGAGAAAATATAAAAATGCAGTAAATGAAGCAGGCAAAAAGGAATACAAACGTCTCAAAAATGAGATCGACAGGAAGTGCAAAATGGCTAAGCAGGGATGGCAAGAGGACAAATGTAAGGATGTAGAGGCATGTCTCACGAGGGGTAAGATAGATACTGCCTACAGGAAAATTAAAGAGATCTTTGGAGAAAAGAGAACCACTTGTATGAATATCAAGAGCTCAGATGGAAACCCAGTTCTAAGCAAAGAAGGGAAAGCAGAAAGGTGGAAGGAGTATATAGAGGTTCTATACAAAGGCGATGTATTTGAGGACAATATTATGGAAATGGAAGAGGATGTAGATGAAGATGAAATGGGAGATATGATACTGCGTGAAGAGTTTGACAGAGCACTGAAAGACCTGAGTCGAAGCAAGGCCCCGGAAGTAGACAACATTCCATTAGAACTACTGACAGCCTTGGGAGAGCCAGTCCTGACAAAACTCTACCATCTGGTGAGCAAGATGTATGAGACAGGCGAAATACCCTCAGACAGATGAATATAATATTTCCAATCCCAAGGAATGCAGGTGTTGACAGATGTGAAAATTACCGAACTATCAGTTTAATAAGTTACAGCTGCAAAATACTAACGCGAATTCTTTACAGACGAATGGAAAAACTAGTAGAAGCCGACCTTGGGGAAGATCAGTTTGGATTCCGTAGAAATATTGGAACACGTGAGGCAATACTGACCCTACGACTTATCTTAGAAGCTAGATTAAGGAAAAGCAAACCTACGTTTCTAGCATTTGTAGACTTACAGAAAGCTTTTGACAATGTTGACTGGAATACTCTCTTTTAAATTCTGAAGGTGGCAGGGGTAAAATACAGGGAGCGAAAGGCTATTTACAATTTGTACAGAAACCAGATGGCAGTTATAAGAGTCGAGGGACACGAAAGAGATGCAGTGGTTGGGAAGGGACTGAGACAGGGTTGTAGCCTCTCCCCAATGTTATTCAATCTGTATATTGAGCAAGCAGTGAAGGAAACTAAAGAAAAATTCGGAGTTGGTATTAAAATCCATGGAGAAGAAATAAAAACTTTGAGGTTCGCCGATGACATTGTAATTCTGTGAGAGACAGCAGAGGACTTGGAAGAGCAGTTGAAGGGAATGGACAGTGTCTTGAAAGGAGGATATAAGATGAACATCAACAAAAGCAAAACGAGGATAATGGAATGTAGTCGAATTAAGTCGGGTGATGCTGAGGGAATTAGATTAGGGAATGAGACACTTAAAGTAGTAAAGGAGTTTTGCTATTTTGGGAGCAAAATAACTGATGATGTTCGAAGTAGAGAGGATATGAAATGTAGACTGGCAATGGCAAGGAAGCGTTTCTGAAGAAGAGAAATTTGTTAACATCGATTATTGATTTAAGTGTCAGGAAGTCGTTTCTGAAAGTATTTGTATGGAGTGTAGCCATGTATGGAAGTGAAACATGGACTATAAATAGTTTGGACAAGAAGAGAATAGAAGCTTTTGAAATGTGGTGCTACAGAAGGATGCTGAAGATTAGATGGGGAGATCACGTAACTCATGAGGAGGTAATGAATAGGATTGGGGAGAAGAGAAATTTGTGGCACAACTTGACTAGAAGAAGGGATCGGTTGGTAGGACATGTTCTGAGGCATCAAGGGATCACCAATTTAGTATTGGAGGACAGCGTGGAGGGTAAAAATCATAAAGGGAGACCAAGAGATGAATACACTAAGCAGATTCAGAAGGATGTAGGTTGCAGTAGTTACTGGGAGATGATGAAGCTTGCACAGGATAGAGTAGCATGGAGAGCTGCATCAAACCAGTCTCAGGACTAAAGACCACAACAACAACAAAGCACAAATCAAGAGTGCGAGTTTTGTTACCATATTTTAGTTTACCCATAACTGCAGCTCAGCTTGGTACGTACTAAATTTTGCTTTTGCTAATTGTTCAGAATCATTTAATTCAAGTTCAAAGTTAAATCTCTTATTTCTAAATTGCGTAGATTCAAGCAGCTTTTGAAGTGATTGTTGAGGTAGCACAAGACTAACCTTATTTTATTGAATTTCGTAGTGCTTCAGAAACAAAGTTCACTATTAATTTCAGCCACTAAATTAACTTTCAATTTTCCGGTTTTATTAATTCTTTTGCTAAATTAAGTCAGTGTGTAGAGAAATTTATTACTTCTGACAAACATTCAGTTTTCACACAACATGTGTCAACCTTCAGTTGCCACGCTTTTAGTGCTAAATATATGTGCAATAACCTTTCTTTTTCAGTTATGATAGTAGATGTCCATAGGACTGGCGACCGTAATTTTCCCCAAATCTCAAATATCTAATTAATGCCAGTTAATTGTTAACGTAACGACCACACATTTACTTTCTTTATTAACTTTACCACTTTTCAAAAGTAATTTCCACCAGTTTCATTTGCATTTTTCCTTTTCTCCCTCTTTACCGACAGATTAACTTCGGTGACGATTGCTTTTCCCAAATTTCCATTAGGTACACGCGGTTTAATTTTTACTGTCATTAAGGTCTATAAGTGAGGGAGAGGTTACACGTGGCGACCTGGTGACAGGACAATCTTCGGATTTGAGGTTGTTCTGGACACGAATTTTGCATTGTGCAAATCTCGCAACAAAGTACTGGTTACCAACAGGTCGTTACGTGAGCGAGAGTAAGTAGTAGTAGGAATCCTAATTAGATTTGAGATTTGGCATTTATATTGAAAATTGGTAAAATGAGTGAAGGCAACGATTACCACAATTTGGTAGACTTGGGTACGTTACAATCGGTCGAACAGTGGGAAACGCGCACCGCAGAACCCATTGTTCAGGGGCAGGCGGCTAGCATGAAAGATGAGACCGCCGAAACGCAACAAAGAGCAGAAATGGAATTCCAAAGTTTAGAAAATGTTTCGGAATCGGAAGTGAAAATCAAATCTGAAACCCTTCACGACGGGGGGGGGGGGGGGGGGGGCATTTATAGATGAACCCTCTACAGAAGTAAAATTGAATGTTTTGATAACGAAATCAATACTCAGTCTAGCAAGATAGAGACTCAATCGGCAGAAATTGAAGCTCTGTCAGAAAAAATTGACAGGAAGCTAGGCAATCAGAACAAAGCTATTAATGTTGTTAACAACAATGTTGGGGTTGTTAACACAAAAGTTGACAAAATCAAAGAAGATATTGTTGTGATTAACGCCGAAATCGGTAATCTTAAACAGGAAATGATAGGAGTTCAGGCGGAAATTGATAGCATAAATACTCGTTTTGACTCCGAAATTAGCAGAATCGATAAAAGTGTAGGAGAAGCAGTTACTCCGATCATCGAGAATACGGTGACGGAACAAATTCAATTAGTGAAAAAAGAGGATCAGCAGAAGGTGAAAACTTTAAAGGCTTGAGTATCCGAGGTAGATATTAAAGTGAGGAAGCAGGCTAATAACTGCGAAGAGAAAAAGAGGGAAATGGAAACGCTTGTGACAACCACTTGCCAAGTATTTACGAGGGTGTCGGAATTAGAAAAGATACTTGATGAAAAACAGAGCTATGTTCCAATCTGTGCACATAGTTCGGAATTTTTGACGAAAGAGGAGCGGTTCGACCCCTTGGAAAAAGGCAGTATACACGCGATCGCTTTCATTAAAAATTGTGAAAGAGTTTTACCCAGATCATGGACTAATGAGAGAAAAATTAATGCGGTTATTGACGTGTTGGCTGGTGATGCCAAGCGTTGGGGCTTAAACCTCAACATCACGAACCTGACTTTCGACGAGTTTAAAAATTTGTGTCTGGCTGAATACTGGTCAGAGCAAAAACAACGAAGTGTTTGGCGCGAATTTGTCGTATCGAAGCTTTTCGATGCGAATTCGCGTGGCTCGATGAAGGAGTTTTGTGAGGGCTGGATAAGCCAGTTGGAATATTTGCGTATCGCAGCACAGGATCCGAAATTGTCTGGTAACTCTACAAGAAGCTTTCAGATGATACAAAACGCTACGTGGGAAGCAATTACAGGACAATCAATGATTTTCTGGAAAGAGCTGAGGACGAGGACAATTGGCGCAATAATCTCGACAGTGGTAGAGGCCGTGGTAACAACAACGGGTATCACAACAACCACAACAACGATAACCATGGGAATAATGCATACCGCAACCATGGCAGCAATAACAATAATGGTTCTGAACGTAATGACAATCCGTACAATGCAAATAATAGCAGGAATGACGTAAACCAGTATCATACTAGCGTGATACGGGCTTCGCAGAATAGTAATAACGCCAGAGGGCGTGATAAGCCGCCCCAGCAGCATCTGGAGAGCGGATCTGCCGGGAAGAGACAGGGAAACCATTAGCCGCGCCGGTGAGAGGCCGACCGAGCGTGGAGAAATTTTACCGACAGATTAACTTCGGTGACGATTGCTTTTCCCAAATTCCCATTAGGTACACAAGGTTTAATTTTTACTGTCATTAAGGTGGATAAGTGAGGGGGAGGTTACAAGTAGTCAAAATAAATTAGAAAATCAATTAGATATACATAAAGCTATTCACAAAATTAGATTTGATGTTTAAAACTGATGGCCAACCCTGCCATTTTATGGAAATGCAGGTTATACTCACGGATGTTAATGATAATGAATTCAAAAATGAAAAAATGAATTTTACGGAGGCAGATGGCAAAACAAGACGGGAAGTAAAAACATCCCAGCTTGCTTCGTCACATCTTATATCGATTACGAGTAGTTTTATTTTATGTTACTGTGTATCCGCAATTTATGAAGTGTGTTTACTGTGTTGTTTAAATTCCTTGATGTAGGGCAAGAAAATTCGAGTTTTGTAATGTATATATGAGAAAAGCGAAAGAATATGTTGAAATTTAAAATTACTGTAATATGAATATGTTTATGAAAAAGAGTATGTTTGTTAAAAGATGGTTCATGCTTAGGGTATTTGTGTTGGTACCATGTAAAGGCCGTAGAGAAGTCTCTCCGCAACGAAAGTGGCATGGCGCGATGCAAAAGGTGGGTCTGGCTGTCGAACTGAGCATCTCATTTGTGTGAACTAAATGCAGTATGTGGCTAGCCTTAGAATGGTACACCTCGATGGTGTTAAGAGAGGCAACTGGAAGCTGCATTGGAAGGGATTTGCCTCGGATGTGGATGTGGCTATTATTTGGTGTTCACGGAATAATAGGATTACTCTAATATTTCGAAAATCCGACGCCAAGAAGAGAATTTATAGAGCATTCGCACATCAAGAACTGTGACTACAGTTAGCCACCATTGTATATGGGCGTGGACCAGTTAATTTGTGTGTTATTTCAATAATAATCATTTAAAACATAAATTCGTGTCCGGAACCATAGTTTCAATCGTGATCGCGAACCTATGCAGGGTCCTAACGTAAGTGCTACTAAAACCAGATACTCAGATTTAAATGAACAATTCTCGCATTCATGCACTTAAATGTGATTTTTTGTCTAGAGTAAAAGGAGTAGTACAAGATAAAGAAATAGTAACATTTGGATGCTTTGTTAATGAACTACTCCAAGTGAAATTCTTAAGGTAGGTAGTACAAATATTCAAAATTCAATTAATAGCAAAGTGAAAAATCTTAGTTTTTTAAAAGCTACAACCATAAAAGTGAAGTTGGATAGGCTTTTGCTTAAGTGTCCTTAGTTTATAATAAAATATAGTGTGTAGGATTACAGTGGAAAATTGTGTAAATATTATTGAAAAGAATACCTGCTTCACAGATGATTAAACTTCAAGCACATATAAATCTTTAATACAGGCTTATGATAGTACTGTTAGTAGTAAAATTATGCACATTTTCAAAGATGGTGTAGTTTTGGTACCGATCATGAAAGGTTCCTTTTTGAGGTTAATTAAACCCAGTGTTGTATTTTATTGTCTTAAGAAGTAATTTAAGGAAACATTAGCTTTTAGAGTAAGTCTTTACTAATGGAATAATCAAAGATCTTTGACTAGTGAAGCTATACTAGTTTATGGGTCCTCATCATATTCTCCACCTATTAATAAAAAATTGAGGTGTTACTGTTACTTAGGAAAACTGCTATATGCCGAGGAGCGTAAACAGTATATTTAAGATGTTATTCATCTTTATTTGTGTTTTTCTGGTCAGTGAAAATATAAGCCTCTCATGTCCAAAATTCGTTCTGTACTTCGTGCAGTGATGCTTCAGTATTTGATTAAGTAATGCTCTTGAGTGTGGCTGTCATTATTAAGAGCTCGGTGCAAATTTGCTCCCCATAATTTAGTGGTATGTGTGTTATTGGTAACTGCTGCTACACACAATATACAGTATGCACTGTGTCAGTTTATATCCTGTTTGCTATTCAAAGGGAAATCTCAACAAATGTAACTTCAATAACTAATGACCAATTTTCTGAAATACGTATTTCCAAATTAATTTGCCTAATTGGGCTGGCGACCGTTCATTTTTTCATTCATTTTTATTTTACCACTTTCGTTAACTCCCAAGATTAAAGCCAGTTTGGCTCTTCTGTTAATTTCACCAAATTCGAAATTATACTCCGATACCGTTGTCCATTAGACAGACGCGCGGTCGAACTTCGAAATCCTCTCAAAGGGTAACATTAGCGTGTTTCACAGCACGTTAGAATTATATGTGGTGCCGCCTAACAGGACATTCGTCATTTTTACTCACTAAAATACAGATTGTAACATAAATGTTGGGGGTAAAATAACTGTAAGACTAGCATTGAATGCCCAGCGGCGCGAGCTTACAATAGATCGGACAAAATAATTAACAGAAAGCTTTGCAGGTGTTTAAAAGATAGAATATGAAGTGTTAACGAAATTAAAATGGATACAAAGACGACACTAGGTCAGAGCGAGCGAAACAAAAAAGTTCCTAGTGTACTAGTTGGCAGTAGTTCACTACACGAGAGCACAGATGACGTCACGGGACGTCAACAGGCTTACGTTGAGTACCATACGCACGTCAACGATCAGATTGAGATGATGAGCTCGTTGCAAATAAAACAAGGTATGAACGACGACACGATTGAAGATAGTGGTTATGTTAACGACTCGGTGGATATATACAGTTCACCTAATGTCGAAAGTGAGCCGAGCGAAACACTAAAAGTAGAATCTGAGTATGAGGACACCTTGGAACAAGATAGCGAAAAACCACCGAGCATGAATGATTTGTTGAAAATGTAGTCTGCGCAGATTTCAGCAAAAAGGTAGTAATATTAACAACCAAATTAAAACAAAAGATCTTAAAATCAGTTAACAGATCGAAAAAGTAGACTCAAAAGTAGGTGTTGTGAGTAATGCGATCAAGGACTTAAAAATTGAAATAGGTACTATCAATAACAATGTCGCCACTATGCAGGGACAGATTAATGATATCACAGATAGATTCGATAGCGAAATAATGAAGATTCAAGCCACTGTAGAACCTCTGGTTGTAACCAAAGTTCATGAAAAGGTATTCGGCCTCAAAACCGAATTAGTAAACAAATGTAAAACCGAAATTTTTCAGTTGAGACAGAGGTTGAATTACTTAGAAACCGAACTGAGTAAACAGGTGACAACATGCGAAAAAAAGTGTGAACAGAACGCTTCCCAAATTCAAAGTAAAGTGAGCGGCCTTGAACGGAAAACAAGAGAAAAACCGGGTTATGTCACTGGCAGAATAAAAGGTAACAAATTGCTAGAGGCCGAAGAACGATTCTATCCGGCTAAAAGGCATAATGGATGGCACGTTAGTGTTACAAACAGTCAGACACTTGGTGTTAACTGTCATTAATCATCTTCCATACGCTCCGGATTTTCATCTGTTTCTAAAATTTAAATAACAGCTTCGAGGACTACACTCCGATCTGGATGAAGCAGTGAACCACAGGCGAGGCTGTGGCTTCCTCGACAAAGTCAAAAACATCCTACGTTACGGTATCAGGAAAATGGTACTCATTAGGAAAAATGTGTTCGTCAGTAGAATGACTATGTTGAGAAATAAATATGTAGATATGAACAATAAACATTCAAAATGGTAATAACTTTTATTTAACAGAAATAGCCAAGCGACCTGCCAGCATGAACAGAGAAGACGGGTATCGACTTCCGACATCTTGGCTGCCAACAATATCAGCTTTACGGGACGCCAGTTCACGTGAAGCAATACACACAGGCACGCGGGAGACTGCAGGGACGTAGGGTACTGGCTCGACTCGGCCGGCGCTGGAAAGCAGGAAGACAACGCCACGTCACAGCTGCCGCCTGGATTTCCATTCGCCGATTTCCACCAATAACAAGGGATAATGCAAATACCAACCAAAACTACGGGTTTGCATCAATGAAAAGAAATAATAAAAACACCAATAAAGACTTCTAACATCCCTCCTCTTGATCCCTAACAACCTATCAGAATTAGATGACAGCCACTAAGCCGTGCTGCGGCTCGCATTGTTGCCGTTGCTAGGTTCGCATCGTTTAGTTGGTATAGTTACGGTTGTCGTCTTCTTCTTCATTGGCACCACTCCATTTGCAAGCGGTGTCTGTCTGCTAGTGGCGGCAGCGGCGATTGTCGATATCTAGTAACGGTGGCACTATTTTTGGGGCAACATTGTGGTGGTTCCGTGTGATGTGAGTCGGAAGGTCGGTTGGGGATGGACGAGGAGCCAGGTCCGCGCAGCGCGTGAACACTCCAGGACCACTGGCGGCGTCCGCAGCTCATGGTCGTGCGGTAGCGTTCTCGCTGCCCACGCCCGGGTTCCCGGGTTCGATTCCCGGCGGGGTCAGGGATTTTCTCTGCCTCGTGATGACTGGGTGTTGTGTGCTGTCCTTAGGTTAGTTAGGTTTAAGTAGTTCTACGTTCTAGGGGACTGATGACCATAGATGTTAAGTCCCATAGTGCTCAGAGCCATTTGAACCATTTTGAACCACTGGCAGCACACACACGCACTGCCGGATGGAAGGGCTGTAGTCGCAAGGGGTACAACCTCGTTGTCAACCGGACCCAGGACGTTAATGTTGAGTGGACCCTAATTCAGGTAGTGAAACCTCTACCAGTGTGAGATCACGCCATTTGCTTGCTTTCTGCTGCTTGCAGTGTCTCTGAGATGAAGAGCAGCATGTGGAGTGTTTGGGGAAGGCGAACCTAATTAGCCTTCCTCCACTTCTTATTATTAATTGTTGCATTCTATATGTTGTTATTGGTGAACTTAAGCCAGTGGTATTTTTCCTGCCTAGTGGCCGCTGACACCCCAGTTACCTGCCCTGGAGCTTAGTGTATGTTACAGCAGTGTACTTTTCCTCGCCTTGCCGCTGCTGTCCGGTAAGGGGCATAGTTCGACAGATTCCTTGATTTGTGGACCGGGTTGTGTGTTTGTTTTCCTACTGTGGTAATTGTGGTGCCTTTCTGCTTCCGGGTGCCGGCCGGGTTGGCCGATCGGTTCTAGGCGCTACAGTCTGGAACCGCGCGACTGCTACGGTCGCAGGTTCGAATCCTGCCTCGGGAATGGGTGTGTCTGATGTCCTTAGGTTAGTTAGGTTTAAGTAGTTCTGAGTTCTAGGGCACTGATGACCTCAGATGTTAAGTCCCATAGTGCTCAGAGCGATTATTTTGCTTCCGGATGCTGTAAACACCGGAGTCGTAGTGCAGACTGCCGGTTCCCACTTGGGTGTGTTATTCCATCGTTGCGTTGATCATTGGACGTTAGGTGGATTCGGCAAATGATTATTGGTCATGCGTTTGAACTGCCACTAGTCTGAGTTACCATCTCGTGAAGCGAATGCAACTCTTGGCTGCCTGTCTCATCGCTTGAAAAGTTCTGAGGCACTGTCCCAGGTTGATCATTGGAGCAACGTCTGCGGCGCCCCCCCCCCCTCCCCCCCGCCTCCTTGGTTTGGTTAGCTCTAATGATAGTTTTTTTAACTGTAAAGTTTGAAGACTTTTAACTGGTTATTAAAGGATTACTAGTCAGACCTTCAGCTTTGAAACCGTTTTTAATTATTACTACTGGACGCTCCGGCCGAGAAATAGTTTGAATTTGTTGCCATTAAGGCCTTCAGCCGTGAGTGTTACTTGTCTTAAAATTTTATTTAGACAATTGTATTCTAGCAGTGAGATTTTGATGATTGTTCTTTTAAAAATATTTTAATAACTGTAATTGCAAGTTGAAGAAGTTAACTGGTTCTTAAGATTGCTATTCAGGCCTTCAGCTATGAAACAGTTTTAGATTGTCACTATTGGGGCCTTCAGCGGAGAAATAGTTTCGAATTTGTTGTCATTAAGGCCTTCAGCCGTGGAACACTTCTTAATTTATTGTCACCTTTTATTTGTTGTTGTTTCCAAACGTGATTAAAAACATAAACTAACCGACAGCAATTGATTACGACCCTATCCACAATCGTAACCCAATCCTGCCTTCCTTGGTCTCAGCCACGCCTGCAGGTATATAAGAAACGAAGTTTTCTCATTCAGCAATAAACAAAAACACCCCAAAGAAGGTCACTTGCAACAGGGACCGAAACGTCGGTAGATTTTTACACTGACAATGCAGTCACAGACCAAGAAAAATTTTACTGATAGTCCCGATTGTTTATAAGTATCCATTAACTTCCACGGCTGATGCATGAGATCATCCTTATCCAGAGCCATAACTACTAGATCGTCGGCAAACGTAATGAACGTAAACTTTGATACTCTACTGTCGCACCCGTACTTCTGCCTTTCTATTCCAGTAAGCAAGAGCAACTTCTAAACAGAACTTAAATAGGATTGGTGACGTAGAATATGCTTGTCTTAATCTTTTACTTGTTTCAAAGATTTCCTATATCTTATAACCGACCATCACAATTGTCTCGCCGGCCGCGGTGGCCGTGCGGTTCTGGCGCTGCAGTCCGGAACCGCGAGGCTGTTACGGTCGCAGGTTCGACTCCTGCCTCGGGCATGGGTGTGTGTGATGTCCTTAGGTTAGTTAGGTTTAAGTAGTTCTAAGTTCTAGGGGACTTATGACCTAAGATGTTGAGTCCCATAGTGCTCAGAGCCATTTTGAACAATTGTCTCGCACTGGTGGTACACGCTTCTCATCAACTCTGTTGATGTACTATCCACTCCACCGTTTTCCAGTTGAAACACCCCCCGATTAAGTTCCTTTACTGGATTTTGAGTAATTTATCGAAGCCTCCAAACAGTTAATTATTATGATTACATGACCGTGTGCTTAATGGAAGAATGGCTATCGGTTTTTCTGCTGTGGTTTCGGGGGTATTTCAACCGCATGTGGCTGTTCTGAGACTGAATAGTTATTGATTGAAAGTTGTCTATTACCAAGGACCACAAAGGTTGCGATGTACAAACTGATATATATTTCCTACTAACACACAAATTCTGAGGCAGTTGCTACCTTCGCCTTACATGTCAAATTACAATTATATCTTTTTATTGGTTGCTGATTTTCAGTACTTCGTCACACGCAATGAAGATGATTAACATTCACAACATTCCTCACTGCAATCCGTGGTTGTTGCTGGCCAACGCGGTTGACGCGAAACACGTAATCCGGCACCTGTAACTTTAGGGTTTCGTATCACTCACGAATCGGTATTAGTGAGGGTCAACCCCACGACGATCAGGGGGACGTGCTCACTCGTCATACTACTGTGAATTTAACCGTTTACAACTCACTCGACCACCATTCTTGCCCGTCTCTCCCGCACTACTGCTCGCTCGGCACTCTCCAGTACTACAGCGCACTCGACACTCGACTCAATGCCTTCTGCAGCGCTTGACAATCGACTCCTGTCTATTATCGACCTGGGGCGTCGGATAATAGCATCTATGTTCGTGGGATCACGGATCCCTTACATCCCCGCCCTAAAACCCTACTTTGTACCCATAGGCGAAAAAGAATAATAGGAAAAAATTATAACATAGTATATAAATGAAAATGAGGAACATAAGTTCTGGTTCAAATACTGAAAATTACATCGTATCACAAATAATACCCTATTGACTCTGGTAGCAAACTGCCTCTACAGAAACATCATACAACATCAATCTATCTTAATTAATATGGCATGGTAAATACTTTTACAAACTTCGCCTTACATTCAATTACCAAACAAGAATCTTCTGAAATAGCTGAAATTTCAAAAAAAGGATAAAAGATTTTATTGATCTTATAATCTTGAAGTCGCACAGTACAATACACTGGTTTATTTTCTTACGTATGGGCAAAGTCTACTGCCAATGGGTTGCCCGACCAGTAGAGTTGTGTGCCTTTATGACGCCCCGACGATTGCGAGCATTGTGAAGGGAACGTTTCGCCCGCATTATCACTCACTCTTAGAAGCTGTAGCAGGCGATATGGTGTAGTGGTAAGACACCGGACGGGAGGACGCTGGTTGAAATCCCATCGAGACCATCCTCATTTAGGTTTTTTGTGGTTGCCTTAAATCGCTTAAGGCAAATCCTGTCATGATTCCTATGAGAAGGCCACGGTCGATTTAATTCGTAGATTGACCGATAGTATTTTGAAACAGAAACAAAATAGATTGTCAGTTTTTTCTAACCAATACTGACGTTTCACTGTTGTCACTCATTACTAATGAATTTTAATGGTTGCTGAAAAGTCGCAATTCATCTTCGATAACTCTAAAACTACTCCGCACCCCACGCACCATACCCCACCTCTCCCTACAAACTAGCATTTATCGCCGGGCTGGCCTTGCCCCTATCCGTAGGAGGTAGAAAGTATCATCAGTCCTAAAGTACTATAATGGCCTAAGAGGCAAATAACAAATAACTTGCCTCTACTAAATTAACCGATGCACACTTCCCGTTCAAATTCTACGCTGAACTACGATCTTAAATTATCAGTTTACTGGAAACAGTGCATTATTTCTGTTTTACCAAGAAATATCCTACGGAAACGATATTTCCTGTAACCGTGAAACAATCTTGAACCACAGCTGGCAATAAAAAAATTACAGTGCCTGCATATCTTGTGATCACTTCCATCACTTCACTTACATGTAAAGACCGGTAACTAGCTATGCACCGGTCTGTAAACAGACTTATTGCAACCATCTAAGCACAGAGTGGTTGCTAGTGATATGCTGAAATGTATCTCGCGCAATGGTCAGTCGAAGTGGATTTCTAGATACAGTAGATTTCCTCCTTTCAACAACACGTTTGGAGCTACTCAATACGAAAAATCGTTTAAGTCTCTAGTAAGGAATAATGAGTTGTGCTTCAAAATACTCTGGAGGTTTGCAGTTCTGACAAAGGAGAAATTAATTCACTTAAAATAACATATAATTGCATTTAGAATAGAATGTATTGAAAAATTTTCCTACTTTATAATACATGAGGAAATTGTATCCAAAATTAATCACTCCGTACTCACAGTATCGTCACGCACTTTCCACTGAGCACACTGTAAAGGAAAAGTTAACTATCCCAACAACAAGTTCTTAAACAATTTTATCAAATCTGTTTTGTTCACTTGCTAAGAATATGAATGTACCTTTTTAGTGAAACCTTATGAGGATTTTCAGCCAAAATATTACTTTTCTGTCTTAGGTTTATCCTATTTCTTATCATCTGATTGCTCTAATAGATCAATATTTTCAAATTATTTCATTCCAAAGCATCCAATTACCTTAGAGTACTAATTAATATACTCGTTCTATGCACTGTATCAAGATTTCACTGCGGGCTTCCCTTATACACGGTGCGATAGTGTAACTACCTGATTTCGGATGCAATAAATCAACTGAATGAATGAGAATTTTATTTTTTAGTAGTGTAGGTACATATCTAAGGTTATGGTTCACGCTGTTTTAAAAATCTTATCCGGTCTGTGACATCTCCCATTGCCCATGCACTGAAGAAGCCGATTTCTGGCGTTTATTACGATGCTTACCAGCATAGCAACGGTTATATTGGCAACATCTGTCCGCATGTTGGCCTCCTAGTCTCATAGAGTTTTTGGACGGTTGACATGAATGCGGAATTTAAAAATTCCCCCTCTTCAAAATATCGTAATGGACCAAATCGTGGGAGAGGGATAGCCACTCCAAATCACCATTTATTGCAATCAGGCGCTGCGGGAAATGTTGCCTCAAAACAGCCAATGATAACCTTGAATGTGTGAGCAGTTGCTCCGTCCTGTTGGAAGCAAATTGCCACAAAGTCCATTCGTCAGCTCATGTAAAATAACACATAGCGGTCTGAAGTCACTGTCATTGTGACCCCTCTTTCCTCAAAAATCCAGGGAGGAGAAAACCCACCCGAGAGAATTGCACGCTACACTGTGATGTTAGGTGATTGCAATGCTCGGGAATTAGTGTGGCCCAGTTGTGCATGTTCTTTTTGTCGACGCATCCAGCCAAGTGAAAATGGGCTTCATCACCGGAGAAAATAACCACGTCCTCAAGAACGTGATAGAAAAGTGCATTACTTGTGTTGCTCCATGAAGTCACGCAATGGCCAACTTGTATGGAAGGTAAAGAAGGTCATCGTGAAGAATTCGCCTCACTGAACGATCGGGAAGTCCGAAGTCGGACGTGTGTCTGCGCGCAGGTAGCTGTGGGAAATGCACGATTCATGCTTTCACTATCCCAATGAAACGTCGTGTGGCTAGGACCTTCCATTGGATAGACTGATCGCCTGGTGCAAATCTTTTCAGTTGACAGCACTTCCGCAACGTACGTGTCGTTGATATAATGCTGAAGATAACACAACACCCAGTCCCTGATCGAAGAAAATCTCCGACCCAGCCGGTGATCGAACCCGGACCGCTCGCATGGTATTCGGCCGCTCTGACCACACAACTGTAGAGACGAACACTACCTCAATGTTCTCAAGCGATCTGATGGGGCGAGGGAATCCAGTTTGTCGCTTGTCCTTCTCGCGGTTTGTCTGAACGTACTGACCCATGTGAGAAATGGTTAATGGTATGGGACACGGCCCAAAATATCTGTATTATTAAAATAAAACAACAAAATTGAATTCATAAAATGGGTTTTATTGCCTTTTCAGAGCAGAGAGTTATGTTGCCGTAACAGAAGTAGCTTACGGTATCTCACACAAACCATAGCTAAAGTATTCATCCTTTGATCTCAGTAAAACCACGAAAAATTCAGACAAGCTCTGCATATTTCGACACGGGTTAGCGCAAGAGCGCAAGAGCGCAAGCGTCCTTGGCCATTTCCTTACTTCAGATTTGTTTTTCTTTAGGGTTCTAATCCTCATGGCTGTATTAAACTTGTTTCAGACTTCTATCTTCTCCTAACGTGTTCAGCAGTGCACAGTAGTGATTGTACTGATATGGAAACAAAACAAATAGTGAGGAAGCTATTTAGCTCCCTGTATTCCCACCTAGCCTAAATGAATTAAAAAGTTAAGTTTCTTCGTAATTGTTCATGCACGGATTTAATATCTATCATAACTATAATACAACTCTACCAGACTGTTATCGAATTCATGAATACACCTCAAAACAAACCGGCGAAGCGTGTTACACCATCATAATCATCATTATCATCAAGCAAACATGTTTCTTCATTGAGACTCTACCAAGTTTACTGTTTTAGTGGTGAATTTAATAAATACCGAGAGAGCGGGAGAGAGCGGGAAGAAAGGAGTGAGAAAAAAGAGACAATATGTGGACTTAGTAGACTTGCATTGTGAATTCAAAAACTGTCCATGGAAAAGCGACATTTTAAATTGCTGAAACCGAAGATTAAGAGTTTAGAACTGATGAAAAGATAATTTGAAGTCATTTGGTCTCTGCGGTTAACACAAAAGAAAATTTTCGAAATTTGGTTAGCAGTGTTAATGCGCAACCGAGACTTTACAGAATACGAAATAGGCGAGATATATTGTACAATTGAATTCCATAGGCTCTTTAACTACATGCTCTCCACTATAAAGCTACACAAACTTAGAAAAAATATGATAACACAAGGCTCTTTAAATTAAATGCTGCTACTTATACATGGAGTTAGTGGTACTGTACGGACCTAGTAATATTCCATGGGAACATATACTAGATGATGTAGAGTCTTTAGAGCCTTCCAAATGTAGAGGCATTCCTTGATTATATCTATGCACAACAAGCAGTCTACAGCGTTTGACGGCTCTTCACTCTTTCTGAAATTGGAGTGGAGAGTAAAAACGACTCCAGATGGGGTTCAAACTGTCCATTCTGTGTAGAAAATAAAGATACCATTTCATATCGTCAAGGTGGACTGTCTACGGTGGCCAGAGAAAGAACAGTCATTCATTTCGAAACCAGTGCATGTGAGCCTGCAGAAAGTTGAGGTTTCTAATGACATGTTGGTGCTGTATTGTGCCATTCAGTGTGGTCTGAAAAAGTCTGGCTTCAATACCAGGCAGTGATATTTATCCCTCTCTCCGTCATACATGCATGCAAATGGTCTGATTGTCATAAGTGGTCACAGTATGTTTCTGAAAACGACATTTCTCAACTACACATGGTTTGCTGCTACGGTGAGAACATGAATATGTCAACTTTAATTTCTCAATCGAACTTGATTAATGATGAGACAAGTATTTTAAAAGTTTGAATACTTCATACCAACTGATTCCAATCGTAAATGATATGGAGTAGGGTTATTTTCAGGGTTGTAGGTTCATCTAGAGGTTTGTGCTTGCAAATAGTATATAGATAATGCGTATTTTGTAATTATGTAACAATTTTCAGGTAACTACATTGAAATTTTTTGTTATGTATGAGACCAAGATTCATTGTTACTCTCAGCATCAGGGATATAGCAGCAGTATAGATTTTAAAGTAGATTCTTACAAAAGTATTGACATATACAAATACCCTAGAAGTATTATTTGGCTATTACAATATGATTTCAGTACTGAATTCTGAACTTATTTCAATGAATATAGCATGGCCTTTTGACTTTCGTTGGCAACATTTTTGTAAATGGTTACCAAACTTAAAGATAACTACCTCATTATTAATACAATAACTGGTAATAAGTTGTAACTGTTGGAAAAGAATACTATAACACCTTACAACTCTGAAACATGGCTATGTGTTTGTTAATAATGCGATGATCTAAAATGTAACAAGTCAGAGGCATATTACAATGATGCATTCAATTGCTGAACTCCAATATTTTGAGTCCACTTTCAAAATAAAGTATCTTAAAATGTCATCCAGAAACACGATTTAATCAAATTTATCATCGTATATAACTGTACAGATGTAAATCAATAGAGAAACATATATAACTATAAAAACATGCAAAGATCCTATCTTGCTCACTTTCTCCAAAATGTTAAGAAAATAAAACGTTCTTACATATGCACATTGTAACAGATATTAGTGATAACAGTAAAATAATTTTGACTATAAGGAAAATGAGAAGCTGAACAACCAGTTAATGCACAAGATAGCCTCACTATTTTTTAGAGTGATAATACTGTGAATGATTAAGCACAAATTCCAAATACTTTGAATCCCAATATTTTTAATTTTGGATAAAGATAGGGTCAAATAGCTCACTGAAAGAGGAAGGAGAGGGACTTAAAAACAACTTCTACCAAATTTCCATCCTCAGATAGGCTCATATCTGTTGTTAAGTCATGGGACTATCAAGCTTCACGAAAGTAAACACTTGTGTAATGTGGAAGTAATTTTCATCTAAATTCTGAAGCCTTCATCCAGATAGAAGAATAAATGCGTTTCTTATGTGTGTTTATGAGAAAGGTGTCATAAAACTTCTAAATAAGTCTGTTGAGTTTCATTGTAAGTATAATTTTCATAGATATCTGAGCTATAAAAGTACTCAACAGCAGTTTCATGTTTAAATATACAAATTTAAATAACACATCTGCTCTAGATGTACACTCAAATAATATTTATAATACTGAAAGACGACCAGGTCGTATTTTCTTTATTCTGTACAAATCTATAAATCGTCAGCTTGCCAAAAGCATTTGATTATGTACATATGTACATTATGACCTTCTTTAAAGCCAGCTTAAATTTCATTAATTCAGTTATATTTCAAGTAACTAATTTTGTATGTAATTTTTGGAATGGAGTAATTGGAATAAGAATTCTTTTATACATTGGTGGAAGATGATATTTTGAGACAAAGGAAAGTCATGAAATATATTTCACAGCATTCAACTTAGTGCCTTCTTCTCCTCATTGTATTTTTGAATGTTGTAACACTATATATACATCACTCAGAGCTTATAGTAATAATAGGGAAAACAGTACTGTTGTTAATCTGGTCAGAGACAGTAACAGAAGCACTTATTAGTATTGCTTGATTAAGAATTAGTAGGTAAACTAGTTTTCCAAATGAACTCATAATAAGCATGAAAACGGTGTATTGAATTCTATGCTATAAATAGAATAATAAAAACAGTCAGTGCACCATTAGGTATTGAATATTGTTAGTCTGGCGTATAGAAACATGTGCAACAAGTAGAATTTTATACTAAATTATTAGTAATATAAATACATACCAACCATCTGTAGCTGGTTTTAGTCCGTTCACAAATCAGCTTGATGCTCAATTGCACTGTTTAACAGCAGAAACTAAAAAAGAATGGTTGTTGTGATTATAATATAGATTTTCTTGAAATCTCTTCCAGTAAGCGTTCATTACAGTCTGTAACAATGTGCATTCCTACTGTAAGTCTCACAACTAGCATAACTAATTGCTTAGCCACTGATAATATCTTGATCAGAAAGTTCTAATGAAGAAAATAATATCACAAAATCAAAAGTTAATAGCCTCTCAGAGCATAGGCAACAGTTGTTTTTCTTTCAGGTACATGCTAATACTGACCAAGGTATAAAAATACCTAGTAGATAGTAACCCAAAAATTGCTTACTTCACTCTTTGAAGACATGCACTGGAGTGATGTATAGTCCTCTTGACATAAATGGAACATGCTTAACTGTTATTAATAAAGTCCTTAAGAAGATTTCATAACTGCTTCTGAAAGTTTTTTATATTGTGAGGAATATCTCTGTCCAGCAATTACAATTAACAATAACATTAGAGGTAATGTCCATCATAAAATCTCTAATATTAAAACATTTTAGCCATCATCATAACGTGGCAACAAAGTTAAGGAAAGAGTTTTCTTCTGAGTCTTATAACATATTAAGTTATTTGTGTAATCGGTCATTTGTTAGGGGAACATTTCGAGAATGACTGATAGTTTGTATCAGAAAGTAGATGAAAAAATACTGTCAAACTTTCATCCAGCTTCTCTTTTGCCTGCATTTTAGAGAATTCTAGAAAAGGTAATTTGCAATGGACATCTTAACTGTCTGACTTCAAATAACATATTTTCAATGTTACTGTTTGGATTTATACAGGATTCTGATACTGTGAAAGCTACTTATACATGCTGCAACAAAGTGCTCAATATTTTTGACAATAAAGTACAATCTGTTCGTATGTTCTGTGAGTCTCAAAGGCATTTGACTATATAAATCACCATGTCCATTGAAGTAAATACAAATACTATGATGACACAAGAAATCTACTAAATGTTTCCATTTGTATCTTGTTGACAGGAAAATTTGGATGACACCAGCAGAGAGTCCTATAATATGCCATCAGGAATCATCCAAATGAGAACTAACTTCATTGATTGTTGTTATTGACGTTAATGAATGATTTCTAGTTAATTTTTGTCCCTAAATTTTGGAAGAAACGTTCTGTATTTAGTTTAGATCTTGTAAGATCTACCCCCAGTATATTTCAAAAATATTACAAGCAGGGAGGAGAGGCTGTCAGCATAGAAAGTTTTGCAATTGTAACTTCATAATCTGTTCAACTGTGAGGAGCATATCATACAACTGCTGTAGCCCCAAACCAAATCTTCATTAGAAATGCAAGTGCTGTTACACATAGGTGACACACAAATAAAAAATAAGGCATACCTCTCTTCTTCTCACTCTAAAAACCACAGAGAACACTTTCTTGAGGTAACTCATTAAGCCAAAGGAAAGTAATCCACATTCATGAGCGCGTAATACGAATTATTTGTTGTGTGAACTCAAGAACGTCCAGTATGCCATATTCAAGCAACCTGTGATACCAACGATTGGTTCCCGGTACACTTATACTTTAATAATATTTGTTGTTAGTAATATGTTTCTTTTAAAAACCAGAAGGCCGCTTCATGATATAAATATCAGAAATAAGTTAACATTTGCAGAGATTAAAGTCATTTTCTTTGGTCCAGAAAGATGTCTCTTTTACAGCAACAGATATTTCCATTAATTTCCCAGCAGATATAAAAACTTTGTCATCTAATAATAAATTTCAGTCAAAGAGAAACTTACAGGAGTAATTAGCAGATCTGTAAAACCAGAAACACATCTAATCCAAAATCTAATTTCGTGAATGAGAATACTCATGAAAAAATGAGGAAAAGTATTATTGATTTTTTGTATAGGTAAATTTTCTTCATACACTTGCTATTTCTGGAAAGATGCAAATTAGTATTTTGTTTTATTTGCGCATTTCGACTTATTAATATCTTATGGCAAACTTTTCTGAGGTAGCTATCCAGAAGGAAGGGCTTGACTGCAAAAAGGGAGGAATAACAATTGCAGGTAGCACTTCAACCATCAGAACATACAGAAAGTCCCAAAATTGGTGCCCATTCATTTTCCTATCCATTGTCCAGGGGTGGAACGAAGAGAGTGAGCGCCTCTATAAACAGTTCCTAGAGCATGGGGATAGGGAGATTGCAGATGACTTATTGCACAGTCTGGACGCTGGCAGGCGCACTAAATGGATAGAGACTGTTGAGGAAATGGACTTCACAAAATCAAGCAGAAAGGCGTGGTCACTACTTCGAAAGCTTAGTGGCAGTAGCAGGAACCAACGACCAACCAGCTCTATTTCTTCAAACACAGATGCGGCGCACATCAGTAAAACCTCTAGAGCTCCAGGGGATCGAGCTCATACCATAAAAGTTAAAAAGGAACTTAAAAAGTTGAAATCTTTAGTAGGAAACAATTCACTACACTTGCAGCCCTTCTCAATCAAAGAGATAACACTGGCTCTGAGAGACATCAAGCCACGGAAAGCCCCAGGTTTTGATGGAATTCATCCAGAGTTTCTGATTCACTGCGGTAAATTTGCCAAATTATGGCTTGCACAGTTCTTCTCCAGCATGATCGAAACTGGAAGAATACCAAATACTCTTAAGAAAGCAAAAATCATAGCGATACTGAAACCAAGTATACCGAATGACCAACCAAACAGCTACCGCCCAATTGCCCTTCTTAGCATGATCTACAAACTACTGGAGAGACTTATATGTAACAGAATAATTCCACATATTCTAAAGTGTATCCCTGTGCAACAAGCAGCCTTCCGGCCAAACAGGAGCTGCACAGATCAAGTCCTCTCACTAACTTCCTACATCAAGGCTGGCTTCCAAAGACAAGAAAAAACATCCGTAGTATTTATAGACCTGACAGCGGCTTATGATACTGTATGGAGGCAAGGCCTGATTTACAAACTACTCCGCATCGTGCCATGTTTGAAAATGGTTAACCTTACCAACGAGATGCTGTGCAACAGACCATTCTAGGTGATACTTGGAAATTATAGGAGCAAAACAATGAAGCTCAATAATGGCTTGCCCCAAGGAACAGTCCTGGCACCGCTACTTTTCAGCATGTATATAGCCGACATGCCTAATACTAAATCTGAAAAGTTTGGATATGCAGATGACTGGGCCATAGCTACACAACATCGAGATAAGGAGCATACTGAGACTGTCCTGACAAGCGACTTGTCCTTGCCGGGAACGTACTTTCGTGAATGGAGACTACAACCTAGTCCAACTAAAACTGAGGCTATGTGTTTCCACCTGAATAAAAATTGGCTAACAGACGCCTTAAGATATATTTTGATAACAATATTCTCCCTTATAATAAAAATCCTAAATACCTGGGAGTGACATTAGATAGAACCCTGAGTTACAAAAAACACCTCATCAACACTGCTCCTCCGCCTCTACCTTGCGATGCTCTGCTTTGGGACTTGTCTACTCTGCAGCAGAGTACTGTTTCCCTGTTTGGCTAAAGAGCGCTCACACCAAGATGGTGGACACAGTACTGAACCAAACCATGAGGATTATTTCAGGTACAAGAAAATCAACCCTCATTCACTGGCTACCTGTAGTGAGCCACATACCGCCACCTCACTTACGAAGAGAACATGCGCTTCTCAGAGAATTTAAAAAAATACAAGACAACCCGCAACTTCCGATTCACGCTTTGAGCAATGGCATTGACAGAGACAGATTGCGCTCTAGACATCCACCTCTTATAAGAGCCAAAGATCTGGAGGAAAATGGTTTCTGTCTTGAAGAACGCTGGTAAGTGGAATGGGAAGTATCAGCACCACCACAGGTAAACACCTAACTGAAACCATCGAACAGACCTCCAGGCTTTGGCTTACCACGTAAAACCTGGACCATCCTCAACAGGATCAGGACGGGCCACGGTCGATATGCGGACTCTCTACACAGATGGGGAAGAGCACCATCCCCAAAGTGCGACTGCGGCACTGAGAAGCAGACGATCCGGAACATCATTGCAGAGTGCCCTCTGAGAGCCTACTCAGGTCAAACAACGGACTTCCCGGATGCGACTCGAAGTGCAGTTCAATACATTAAAAAGCTAAATGTTAATTTGTAATTATATATGTGTTGTTCACAACATAACTGTATTTAATTCTTTATGTTTTGTTTTTAGTGCCAAAGTTATAAAGTTATTGTAGCAGCTTATTTCTCTTTAAATGTGATTTGTACTTGCCATACGCTAAATAAATAAATAAAATCACAAGTATTGTTTGTCAAATTGCCTTTTGAGCTAACATTTACCTGGGTGAAGTACATGTTTTGTCAAAGCACCATTGGGAAAAGCCACATACAGTGAGTATAGATTATCTTAAAGAACAGGAAGTAATACAATTCACCTCCTTCTTTGCGAAGGAAATTTCAAAGTTCAAAATTATCATGATTTTAAGAGTGCAGCAGTTAGGAGACGGTCGCAAGTGAAAACTAACACCTCAGCCCCAAGTAAATGTGCTGACAACTCGGTCTCTCGTCTCAGTCTACGAAAGTTTGTATAGCACAGTACTGACACCTTCTTTCGAACCAATTGAAAACTGAAGCAAATGATTTCAGTGCCGTTCACTATGATCGTCTACGCATTTTTCTTTATAGTGATGTTGATATTTCGGTTATCTGTCGTCACTGAATGTAGGTGGAAAGTAAGTTTGAGTATAAAGATTCATTCTAGTGTAGCGTAAAATAAAATTAAAATGGAAAGTATTAAAAACAAGTGCTGGAAAATGCAAAGTCGGAATTCGGCAACTTACCGTAACTAGCATGTTAGCTACACAAGGATCTATGTGTCGCGTTCGTGTCGTGAGATGCGCTGAACCACATTCCACTTCTTTCTGGGTAGCTACCGCATGTATATTTTCAGATGTATCCTCGCAAGCAAAATGTGTACGTGTTTTAAAAATGAAATGTCACATTGCGTGGTTGAGAGCTCTGGCGCGAATATTAGAGTACCATGTACGAATACCTTCGCGAAACAAGTCAAAAGACATCGGATTGCGATTTCAAAAAGTGCAGTAACACCTACAGGTGCAACACAACAACAAATAACATCATCGTTATTCTCCAGTAAGGCAGTCAGTTGATCAAAACACTGCGTTCAGCCAGCAGTCATAAAAACGTTTCATCGTTTGAACAGAAAAGTAAGCTGTATTAAATTTTTCAAGGCAAATTTAAAATATTTATTGATTTTACTCCTTCTGCGAAAGTCTTTTAAAAACAAAAATGAAACGTCATAGTGGTATCAGTCGTATGCAAGAAGAAAACGGGTTGCCTCCTTTTTACTTCTGTTTCACAAGAAATACATGAAATTACTAATGTCAAACATTCATTCTTAAGAAATGAGCCACTGTGCTATTCTGTGATCCATAAGTGGCCTATAATTATACTGGTTCAACATCATATCGATATAAATCTTCTCATTGATTTCTGACACATGAAATCAACTAATTTCATTTCTATGGTGTGCACCCCCGGTACCTGAGTGGTCAGCGCGACAGAATGTCAATCCTAAGGACCCGGGTTCAATTCTCGGCTGGGTCAGAGATTTTCTCGGCTCAGGGACTGGGTGTTGTGTTGTCCCAATCATCATCATTTCATCCCCATCGATCCGCAAGTCGCCGTGGTGGCGTCAAATCGAAAGACTTGCCTCTGGCGAACGGTCTACCCGACGGGAGGCCCTAGTCACACGACATTCATTGATTTCCATGGTGAGACACCAACAGTTCTCAGTGTCCTAATTATTTCTATTGTCTTTGTTTCATCAACGGACATGAACTGAGGGACAAAAACAAATGCCACAGTGCTTATTGGAGGAGGCTCGCATTCGCGAGGATAACGGTTTAAATAGCCAATTTTGCGTCGAGATTTTAATTATCTATGATATACAAAGTTGATTTAATCAAATGACTGGGTGTTAGCCCAGAAAAGACACGGCTGATGTTCTTCCCCTGTCTGAGTTTTTACACCATCGTTAGTGGCCTTAGCGCAGATGGGGCAAGACATCACACATTTCCATTGTTTACGTCACATGAGAATAAAATAACGTAAATGTACATGTATTCCGTTTTTGTAATAATGTGCGCTCAAGTGTAAATGTAAGAGCTGGTATTTAAACTGATAATCATGAGAGACTGTAATTTTCATTTAGTGTGTCACAAAGCAATGAAGGTTATTATGTCTCATTATGAGTTCTAATAGTTTATAACATTATTTGTTTAAGGTTCATTTAAAGATTTTTTTTATTTTTTGGTTTAAAATTTTCGCATATTGGTACTATATTTTCTGTAGTTGTAAAGTAAAGTGTGCTATACTGCAGTTTGAAGTTCTTTGCATTGCATGTGAGTAATGTATGTAAAATACTATGTAAGTTGTTTATTACATTAAATAATCTTCTGATTAAATTTTGTATTTAAAAGTATTTGTGTTGATAAATTGTTCATGTTGATGTAAATTTGACAATTTAAGAAATGGTCACGCTTAGGAACAATACAAGAAATAGGCGTTACATAAAAGCCAGTGTGCTTTTGTTTGAAACGAAAGTGGCTCTGTGGAGTGGAAAAGGTGGAACGGGCGAACTGGGGCGCAACTGCGGGAAGCAAGCTATACAGTCTGTAGGTAGCAGGGAGGGAGGCACCACCATTGTGCAGCAGGAAAAACTTGGTCTGAAAATTTGCACAAAAATGTCTCGGATGAAGACTGAAAACGACTTACGGCATAGGTGCGAGTTGTTGGACTACTGTACGTAAAACTGAACGATTCAGAGAAGAGAAATTTAGCCCTTGCAGCAAGATACTTGCAGGCCATATTGTGGGTAACTGTCCGCCACACCCAAGCCTACAGCCACCAGATAATATTTTTTTATTTTACTTTTGCACAGGATGAACCATTAATTTGAACTGAGTTTTAATAATCATTCTTGAACTTTAAAGAAACTGGTTCACCCTGTTATTTCATCCTAATAATATACCTATATAAGGTTCCTTCCTGGTGTTTGATTAATCCAGATCCGTATTTTACAGACTTACGAAGTGTCAAGTTAACATAAAGAGGCAATATTTAAATTCTTTTTGTCTTTTTACTTAACTAGTGCAAAGTGTTATAGTAAGAGTTTGCCGATGTAAAATTCAATCAGAGTGTAGCTAAGTTATTAGAAACTGTAAAATGACTATACAAAGTTAGTTCAAAGAATAATAGCTTTCGAAACTAAACTCCAGTAAGAAAGGGGTTTTCTTGAAGTGAAATGTTCAGTTTAAAAAGTCTGTGCTTTAGTATCTAACTATTGTAGTACTGACGTATGTTCATTATGCAAAGCACTTTTCTAGTGCCCCCCCCCCTGGCCAAATTCTTTTCGCTTCCTTGAAGTTATTTACTTGTCTTTTTCTCTTTTAAAAACCTAATGTATAAGGGTGTAAGCCAACATTCTTTAAGTGGAGTAATATTTATTTGAAGAACCAAATTAAACAGTAGCAAGAAAATAAGCAAAACTGATACTTCTGCTTTTCCAATACTTCACTTTCATTGCCTGGATAGGCTGGCGACCATTAATAAAACCACCAAATAAACTTGAAAATGAGTTGTTCTAGCTTCAGTAAAATGTTATTCATACCGCCTTTCTATCTAACCGTTGGGTAAGATCTTAAGAAAAGAAGGGAATAGTCTGATTTAAGTATCCATTAGACCCAACACACGGTCAAACCCTGTAAAAAGGGTGACTACATTGATTAGCTTTTCATATTAATGGGACTATCCTCCCATAGAGTACTTTATATGGAAACTAAACAAAATTTTATTAAGAGGGTTATATGTGGCCACATAGAGACAGGTTTTCTGTTATTCACGTAAAAGCGCACTAAATTACAATAGTAGTGGTAGGGTTACAAGTTCATGAAATTAGATCGATCCCAATTTTTGCAGTCTATATTTAATTCGTTTCAGTATTTCATATAGTGGTAGTTACATTCGTTTGATCTTCCAGGGCACCAAGTTTATTCGTCTTCACAAAACAAAATCTGTGGTATGCACAACTAACATTTTATATCCTTTATGTCAATATACAAGATCTGGTAGTTGTCTTCAGAACAGTTGGTGGTATTTGACAGGTATGATGTAAATCGATCGCTCATTATATATAATCTTTGTTTTTTGGTGTCTATTTCCATGCTGCTGACAAATTGTAGATGTTCATCATCTTGAACGATCAGGTGGAAGTTCTTACGATCGTGAGGCTTGCTCGTGTCCCAGCAGTAGATGGCCAATTCATCCAGAACAGGGAAGAATAGTAGCTGACCCTTCGGATCCACCGTCATTACTCCACTCTGTCCCGGTAATTCTCCTGGCAGATCAACCTGAAACAGATACATCAGTCTCGATTAGAAAGTTAATATCAGATAACAGAAAAAGTTTTACCTGTATCACCCACTACTGAATTTCTGTAGTAATACCAAGGAACCACCCAACATTACTATTTGTATGGCATTTTTGGTTACACCACATTTTCCAAGATCATTAAGAGTATTTTCTTAAATGTGTCATTGGCTGAGTAAATAAATTCATAAATAGAATTCAGTACATTTTACACGAGGGTTAATGTCCCACAGAAACGCAAGTAACCTCGGATGTGTTTCAGGTGAGAAAAAGCGCGTAAAAACTTGTTAGATAGGATCAGCTGCTTTATAAGATTTTTCACTCACAGTATTGCTGTACTCATCAAAATGTCATCGCTCGGTGATTGTTATAAATAGCAGAAACACTTTGACATAATTTCCAATTGGTAAAACGAGCGGCAGGCCTTCAATGCTTACAACAAAGAGAAAGAATGTGACAGTATCTGATTCCAGGATTAGTAATGAATAACTAGATAAAGTCACATGTTAAAAATATTTGGTGGTAATACCAAGAAGCGGTACATATAGGGCCATTACGCAATTTCAATATTAGGTGAGGCGAATATAAAACGAATTTCTTGGAAAAGATCTATGAAAATTCAATGCATTAGTAAAGTAAATCACATTCAAGAAGCTACCGCCACTAAATCTAGAGTAGTGGTCCAGCTTTTAGAGTCCTTACAAAGTGAGCTTGAGAAAAGACTTCAAGCGAGAATATACAGTAGACACTCGATTTTGAGATCGTTAACAGTTCGGTGTAGGCCACGTGAAAATGTGGCAGAAATATTGGGGATGGAAGTGGTAATTCTGGAAAAGAGGCGATGTAGTCGTCGAGAACCACTGTTAGGTAAATTTAGAGAAGGTGTCGTGAATAATATCGTGGCTTTCCTTTGGACAATGACACTGACCACAACTCGCAGCCATAGAACGCCTAAAGATGAACAGAGCCGCACCCCTCGCATAGGTGTAAAGTTAAAAACAAAGATGATATACTGCAGCATCGCGCTGATAAAAGAAACCCAATGGCCCTGCAAGTACATGAATGAGAGTTAATGTCTACAGTAACCACAGAATGAGTACAGTTTCCAGCAACTACGCGCTAGATTACTCTCGTTTACGTAACAGGTTTCCCATGGATTATAATGTTAAATTTGGTACTCTAAGATTTGACAAATGCGTCTAGAGATAGCTGGTTGCACTAGCAACCGTACGAGAAACTGAATGAAAAAACGCTATCATTGCTTAGGGCTTAAAAAAGCCAACGAATTCTTCATTTCGTGTTATGAATAAGACGGTAATTTGTCATTCTGCTAGTGACAACTAAGGTAAAATTAGTTCTTCTTTCACACCATGAATTGAACTTTAAACATTCAGGAAATTACCAGTGCAAAGCATGAGTGGAATGGCTTCGCATAAAAGTGGATTTTTGTTTAATAGTTTTTCATAGATGCTATGACACCAGTAACAACTGTACTGTTGCTGTAAATGGAAACACAGTTGCCAAGGAAAGCCGTGGTGTGAAACTTAGTACAGTTGACTTGCGCAGTTTAGCACCCGCGTCTTATAGTCTCTTTCACCGAGGTTCTCAGAAACTGAAGGATTCATATTCCAGAATCACGCCATCACACCAACACAAGTACTCGCTCCATGCGGAAGTTTTCACGTATTCTGCGACAGCGGAACCCATGTGACGTTACCTGCGTCTTGAGGTCCAAAACATCCCCGTCGCATGCATCTCGGATGACCTGCTTGTCGACAACGCCCTGGATGTTGCTGGCGAAAGCCTGGAAGTAGAGTTTCCCATCGCAGCTCTCGTCGGCCGTCGCTCCATTTATGCCGTCCGGTAGGTAGTAGGCCGGACCTCCCGCCTTCGTGAAGAAGAAGCCGGGCTTGGGGTGGAAGTACTGGCTCTGCAGGTGTTTGGTGGTCCCTGTGGTGAGGTCCGTCACCGACAGTACGTTGCCTCTGGTGTCGGAGCTGTAGGCCGTCAGGCACCCGTCTGCGCACGCGTCCACCTGAATACAAACTCATGTCTGTGTATGTCCTTTAACACACTCGTTATCCGTGTTTGAAGTGAACACAGAGGTTATTTTAGACAACTCTCAATTGACTGGCATAAGAGCGTACATAACTACCAGGAAAATAAATGTAAATCTCTTTCAGTTAAACAATGTGACTGCATCATCAAACAATTCCAAAAACTATATTAGTCTTTCATTTGAATGCCTATGTCTAATGAAGATTGACCACGGAGGTATTCTCTCAATGACACAACCTCTCTCTTAACTATTCGGACCATAAAAGACCTTCTTCTACAAAAAATAGTGACCAGTTAAAAGAAACATACGAAAAGCTACTCAGCTGTATTACGGTTTATTCCATTTTTAAAACTTTGCTTAAATACAGCTAAGTTAGATGAGGACAGTAATATAGAAATCTTTTACATGGCAGGTAGGGGCCATATTCCGAAGCAGCTCTCCCATGGAGTGGTGCCCCTGTCAGTTCACAGTTTTGCAGCACACTGGCCCGGTGCACAGAATCTGTTAGAGATTTCAGCCTCATCTACCAGCAAAGGCCCTAACGGTATCTGCAGCGCTCAAGATGGACTTCGATAGTGTGAAAATAAGGGAAGACTTTTTACTCAGTGAGTAATATGGGTACAAGGCTCGTCAGCACTCACTACTGGTGTAATGCTGCTACCGTTAGATGACTTTGGATGAGTTTTGTTAACTTGCCGTTGCGAAACACAACTTCTAGTTGCCAGATGTAGAGTGAGTAAGAGAAACAAAATAAATCTTCTCTAGTCCTCCCTCACCCTCGTCCCCCTCACCACATACACACCACACACCACTTAGTCGCCTCTTGAGGACCAGAGTGGATTCTTGCCCTGCACATTTAATGCTTTTATGGGCCCATCAGTGTTGTCAGTATTTCTCCTCCCGCCTCGACGGTAAAATTACAAATTGAGAACATCCTGATGAATACCTAGGCGCCAAAGGTTCATGTGTTGAGGACATATACAACTCTCCTACGAAATTATTTTAAACGAAGGGAATTAGTAGCAACCAAGATAAGATGGTTTCCGTCAATAAGGATAAAAAGTATACACTGCTTTCTTATGGTAGTAATCCTAGTACCAATACTCAGGCTGCATCCTGTGCTATAAGGAATAATGCTCATATTGCTGCCTCTTCGTATGTCAAAAGGTCTTCCAGAGTTTACACACGATGTTATGGGATGCTGTATGCTATGGAAACATCGCGAATATGTAAGACAGATTACGGAAACTATAATTCCACAAGACTTATCATCTACAACCTTAGACAGACAACGTTGCCACTGTACTGGCTCGTTGGATTCATCACTGTTCTAATCATCGTGTCATTCAGGACTAAAGGACCATAATTCCCATGGTTGCTATGGCAGTCGTGTCAGTTGTGGAAGGTGTCGACTACGTATGTGCTATATTCACTTATTTACTTGTTCATGTATTTATTTAACCTGATCTGATTAAGGCCGTCAGACTGTATCTTTCATTGGACCAACGGTTTACTTACACAATACCTTCGTTACCTCATAGCTACCTAAGAAACATTAATTGTAATATGACAGTTAGTATTAAAGTGCTTTGAGTGTTTATAGTGGCAATGTGAGTAAATAATAAAGACTGTAATGGTAATAGTAGTAACAATGATGATAATAACAATAACGATAGTAGCAGATATAAAAAGAATTTGTAGATGTCCAAAACAAAAGTTTCCTGATTTAGGGAGTCCTGGCGATTGAAAAAGTAAGGATTTATACCAGCTAAGAAAAGTGGGAAAATTTGTTGAAAGATAGTTGTATAAGGAAGGGTAACGAGTGCATACAGCGACACTGGTGGTTATTATTGTTGCTTTAGTAGATATGTCAACTACTTCTGAAGCTGGAGAAGTTATTCAGATCTATAATATAATGTGGGATTTTATTTCAGAATGGGGATCCTGCTATTGAGAAGACGTCGACAAATTCGCTGGATGACGGAGTGGGACACAAAAGACATAGCACTGTTGGAAACGCCTGCTTCTGCCATGTCCTTCAGACAAGAACGTTATTGTCAAACAAAGATATGAGGGGACGTTGATAAGATAGTAGAGAAGGCAGAGGACATGGAAATCTCTGCACCTGTGCCCACACAGTCAGGGTAGCTGTGCATATGTTGCTGAAATATGATCAAAGAGTCGAACATCACAAATATAACAAACACAGGTATTCATAACCACTTACAGGCGCCCTGAGGTTTCCTCAGAAAGATCTTGCCGGATGACATCACTGTTCAATAATTCAGACTTTCCTCTTTCAACACTTTGTCCCAAAGGCTAAAAAAGGTATGGATTCCCGATATTTCTGGCTAATGAGCCTACAGTGAGTAACCAGTACCGCTTAGGTCTTGTATGGGTTGAACTGTAAACGTGTATTCTGTTCCAATTTGGATAGTGCACACAGGTCGACATTGCGTTTCTCGACAACTTACTTCAGCGTCATTAAGTTTATTCTTAGATACAACTTGAGGTTATCAGCATAAATGTGGTATTTGCAGTAAGACAAAACTGATGACACCTCAGTGGCATATTTGTTCAGTGGAAAGAGTACAGGTCCTAATATTGAACACTGGGGGCATGTGATACTACCGGTCTCCATTGTTACTTTATGTTTGTGGACATGACGAATTGCTGGTGAGACGTAAAGTATGAGCGAAATATTTGCACTGCACTTTTCTACAAATTTAAGCTGCTCAGTGTGGCAAATAAAATATTGAAGTAGACTGTATCAAAGGCTGTACTGAAGTCTGAGAAGCATGCGATTGTCTCCTCGTAATCCACAGCAAGCATCAAATACTCTATTACCTTTATTAGTCAGATGTCGTGCTACGATGTTTACGGAAACTAGATTGGTATTCTTGTAGTAGGTTGTAGCAGGTTGTTGCAGTTATGCACTTTGTTAAATGGCCATTGAGAAAAATACGTTGTCAGTCAGTTGTGTAGGAGAGCCGGCCCGGCTAGCCGTGCGGTCTAACGCACTGCTTTCCGAGCAGGAAGGCGTGCCGGTCCCCAGCACGAATACGCCCGGCGGATTAGTGCCGGGGTCCAGTGTGTCAGCAAGGCTGCGGATGGTTTTTAAGGCGGTTTTCCATCTGCCTCGGCGAATGCGGGCTGGTTACTCTTATTCTGCCTCAGTTACACTATATCGGTGGTTGCTGTGCTAACACTGTCTCCACGCACGCGTACACCATCATTACTCTATCACGCAAACATTGGGGTTACACTCATCCGGATGAGACGTTCCCAGAGGGGGGGGGGGGGGGGGTCCACTGGGGGCCAAACCGCTCAATAACCCTGGGTTGGGCGAGGGGCGACGGTGGGGTGAGTGGATTGCTGTAGCCTGTTATGGGGCTCTGTACCACTGAGGGTTATGGGGGGGGGGGGGGGACAAAGCCTCTCCATCGTTTCTAGGTCCCAAGTTCAATACGTACATACATACATATGTAGGAGAAATCCTCGGGGCGAAAAAGTCATTTATGCTGATTGTATAAAATATAGCTCTTTTTTAATGTCTGCAGTGCGTTATTTTTTGGAAAGAGGGATACATTCCATACAACGTGCACGATGCTAAGGGGAGACTGGAAGTACCCTCACGTATACTTGGAATTGTAAAGTGCCTGAAAAGAAAATATTGAAACATTATTTAAATATTATAAGATCATGGCTGTTACTACTCTATTGAATGGAAATGAGTCATGGGCCACTAAAAGAACGTAGCAGTGTGGAAATAATAAAGAATTATGAGATCACGAACCAAACGAAATGTATCATAAGTGGCATGACCACATTAGCAGGAAGTATACTAAATGATTATCTCTCATGATCATTAGATACAAACCTAAAGGAAGATAAAACAAAGGAAACAATTGAAAAAGATTTCTTTTGACAATCTGTAGTTGTGCAAAATAGAATCAGACGTTGATAGTCAGCAACACTATCATAATTTTATAGTCAGTTCTCGTACGGAGATATAAGGTCATTTTTACATATACTGCCTTTTCCAATAAGTACTCACCCATAAATAGGTGTACAATGCGTTGCAGGCTGCGTTCTGGATAACTGTGGAGCTGATGATCTCATCTTTTCGCAGGTCGAAGATAACAATTTTGGGTGGACACACGTTTTTGGGACTCGTTGTCAGGTCCAAAGCACCATTGTCGAGAGCGTATAGTGTATCGTCATCCGCCCACGTTTTCTGAAACAGTCAGTGAATGAACTCAAAGTTGAAACTATCGACGGCAGATGTGCGTACTAGAATCGTGGATTACTGCACAGAGGAAAATATTAATCTCCTTGCAAGTTTTTATATCTGGTCCTTACCTGGTATGTTGCTTGCTATCTACTATTTAAGTAATCGTAATAAAAATGACAGAAGAAACAGTGACGAAGAACAGCTTTCATAAGTTACTGACTGAAATTACACGATTCAGAAATGAATGTGTGCCACTACTTACGATGAGAACGATAATCCAAATTAATTTTAGCATAAAATACAACTACAACATCGCCAAAAGTAACAATAAACTGGACTTCTGTACCGATAGAAGTTAAAGTGTCCTACAATGTATTCAAGATAATGCTCGACAGCTGAAGCTGTGAAGCAATAACGAGTAGATTGGAATAAGCAGAAGATTATTTCATCATAGAGGGAAATGGTTTGACTGTTTATTTACTTAATTACACAAACATTTCACCAAGTAAAATTAAGGCCCCGCCTTTTGTATGCAATCAGATTTCTTTGAAGATGATATAACAATGTGTACATAACTAGTGATACTCACAATCTTAATATGATTAATAAAAATAAGTAAAATAGTTACAAAAATTAGATAATTATTGCAGCATTCTCAGTTAGTATTATGGAAAAAGGTTTTTGACACTGTAACGTTAGTATAAAATGAACTAAATACTAACAACCAGATAGATAGGTCAGAAGCACTGGAAATGTTTATTGAGTACTAGCACTTTTTTCGGGATGAAAAAGAATAATAGAAGTTACATAGAAAAGATTCTGAAGAAAGAACATGATGAATGGAAGAAAAGGACACAGGTAACCAGATAAGGATGAAAACGCCAGGAAGACCTCAGCACAGAGACTGCTGATGTGCAGCGTACGAATGTACATGCCACGAGAGACTCACGGTCGTTCTGCTGACGTCCACCAGCTGGGTGCTGCAGTCGGTGATGGAGTCCTCGGTGGTGTGGTGGATTTCCAGGTTGGGGTACGGCTTCAGGAGCGAACTCTGCTCTCCGTCATAGGGGATGGTGCTCAGCGTCACCGGGATGCCACGACGGACAAGAGGGGTCGTGACAAATATGCGGTTGCGCTGGTGATCGTCCACTGCGACAAGACGAACATAGGCAGTTCGTATTGTGTATTATAATCAGACATCTAACATTCGCTGCAAGTACAACATGGCCATAAAGGCATCACACGATACTGAATTCACCCATAGCAGAGTACTAGCTAAAGCAAACCTACACCCACTACCTGCTTCCGTTTCTCCTTTTATCTCTAATTCTATGTTCTGATAGCGCCTGCTGTACTTTTGCGTACACGAATTAGACACAGTGTGTTAGCCTGAAGCAATTTAAACAGAAATGTTTAAAATAACTTATAAAACAACGGTGCTTATTTTATGATTTAATTGTATATCATTACAAATTGTTACTCACTTGTGTGGAGATAATTGACAGTTACCAGTTGTGACTCATTGACATTATCTGCAACATATACCCATTTGAGCATCCAACGTAACATAATATGCTAAATTATGCATCAATACGAGCAGCAACCTTACTTTCCTGTTTCACCAGTAAATGTCACAGTTACACGTATGTTATCTTTCTGGAGTTTTTCGTATTAACAATAATGATACACCTAAACCTAACGCTGCAGATCCCACAGGCGTCACTAATCGATCTCCTACTTGCTCCCTTACTGTCCCACTTTTTGTAGAAATTAGCACAGTAGAGTTATTGATCTTACTGTCTTTCGGCCACCTCCTTGGTTATGATCAGCATCATGCTATCAGCCTCATGCCATAACAAATATCGGATGATAAGAAGTAAGAGTAATGTGTTTCTAACTGGAATTCTTACTTGTTAAGTCGTATGCGAAAACCATTTTAGGGTCATAGCGCCCGCTGGCTATCATTTCCTTCTCCAACGTCCCATCGTCTCCGAAGTCGTATTCGAGCTCTTTGGCGGCCTTGACGGTGACGAGCAGCGACTCATGGGAAGCGCCCTTACTCCTCGTCCCTGGGGACGCCTTGCCGGTCCTGTGAGCCGCTCTGACACGACCGCCGTGCCTCGTGGCGTGGCTCGACCTGTGGTGAACTTCACCCGCCGCGACCAGCAGCAGCACCAGCAACGCAAACGTCGACACGCGACGTCCCATCTCGTACCTGTTTGAAAATATTTTGTAAGTAAAATTCAGTACCCTATCAAAATTAACTGGATGGAAACGAGAAATCAAGACGTCCCTAGATGCAAAGTATTGTCATTAGTCTTAGGAGATTGCATAGAACTTATACGAGGGCAGTTCAATAAGTAATGCAACACATTTTTTTTCTCGGCCAACTTTGGTTGAAAAAACCGGAAATTTCTTGTGGAATATTTTCAAACATTCCCGCTTCGTCTCGTATAGTTTCATTGACTTCCGACAGGTGGCAGCGCTGTACGGAGCTGTTAAAATGGCGTCTGTAACGGATGTGCGTTGCAAACAACGGGCAGTGATCGAGTTTCTTTTGGCGGAAAACCAGGGCATCTCATATATTCATAGGCGCTTGCAGAATGTCTACGGTGATCTGGCAGTGGACAAAAGCACGGTGAGTCGTTGGGCAAAGCGTGTGTCATCATCGCCGCAAGGTCAAGCAAGACTGTCTGATCTCCCGCGGGCGGGCCGGCCGTGCACAGCTGTGACTCCTGCAATGGCGGAGCATGCGAACACACTCGTTCGAGATGATCGACGGATCACCATCAAACAACTCAGTGCTCCACTTGACATCTCTGTTGGTAGTGCTGTCACAATTGTTCACCAGTTGGGATATTCAAAGGTTTGTTCCCGCTGGGTCCCTCGTTGTCTAACCGAACACCATAAAGAGTAAAGGAGAACCATCTGTGCGGAATTGCTTGCTCGTCATGTGAGGGTGACAATTTCTTGTCAAAGATTGTTACAGGCGATGAAACATGGGTTCATCACTTCGAACCTGAAGCAAAACGGCAATCAATGGAGTGGCGCCACACCCCTACCAAGAAAAAGTTTAAAGCCATATCCTCAGCCGGTAAAGTCATGGTTACAGTCTTCTGGGACGCTGAAGGGGTTATTCTGTTCGATGTCCTTCCCCATGGTCAAACGATCAACTCTGAAGTGTATTGTGCTACTCTTCAGAAATTGAAGAAACGACTTCAGTGTGTTCGTAGGCACAAAAATCTGAACGAACTTCTCCTTCTTCATGACAACGCAAGACCTCACACAAGTCTTCGCACCCGAGAGGAGCTCACAAAACTTCAGTGGACTGTTCTTCCTCATGCACCCTACAGCCCCGACCTCGCACCGTCGGATTTCCATATGTTTGGCCCAATGAAGGACGCAATCCGTGGGAGGCACTACGCGGATGATGAAGAAGTTATTGATGCAGTATGACGTTGGCTCCGACATCGACCAGTGGAATGGTACCGTGCAGGCATACAGGCCCTCATTTCAAGGTGGCGTAAGGCCGTAGCATTGAATGGAGATTACGTTGAAAAATAGTGTTGTGTAGCTAAAATATTGGGGAATAACCTGGTGTATTTCAATGCTGAATAAAACAACCCCTGTTTCAGAAAAAAAATGTGTTGCATTACTTATTGAACTGCCCTCGTAGAATTGGTTTTCGTGTCGGTGTTTCAGTGATCTCTTGTTTTAATCTCCTTCATCAGCAGAAGTCCAGATGCTGCTAAATCTAATTTGCTTAAAGATTTTTTTATCCTAACGAGCGATCCAACGGGCACCAGTTGTTCTGTTAAGATAGATGGACTGTAATAATCCTTACGGTTAGGGGGTGGAAGGGGGGGGAGGAGGGAACATTCGCCCCGTATTTACCATGTGGATTGCCGTACATGCACTAGAATGCCGTTCAGTAAAAGAGGCAGACTATCCGATCGGAACATTCATATAAAGTTGCAAAACATTACGCCATTCCTGAAAGGACCCGAGGGACGTTTACAGACCAAGGTCGTTTTTTATCCATTTCTCTTGTTTTACATGTATTTTGAACTGATCAGTATAGTAAGTTGAATAGATATTTGTCCCGTTTTGTTAATAAAATTTGTGCAGAGGGACGGTTTGTAGCTTTCGCAGTCACCTTTCTGCCATGGAAGGAAAATTTGGAAAGCGGGTTAGTAGTATGATGTGAATGTGCTAAAACGATAGTTGCATTTCTCTCATCATTTCTTGTTTTTAGTTGGGGTAATTTATTGTAGACGCCTTGGGTTACTTGGATCTTGAAATTTTTTATTCCTTTTACAAAAACAGATCGCGTCGGCTTGATTGGATCAGTATGCACTGCTGCTTATGACCACACTGTTGCTCTAATAGCTCTTCGAAATTCACTATAAACGGTAAAAGTGTCCTCTTTTTCGACTCTTGTAACGTGAAAGTCTGAATGACTTCATAAGCGAGTTGTCTGGCCACAATAAGAGCAACAGACCCACTGACAGGTTTCAAGCTCACAGGTAAACATACAAACCACGCCTGAGGTAGTTGTTTGCTTACATTTCACACAGTAAACGTTTGAAGTACATCTTTTCCTATTTCACAGTGTTTTCCGGCTGTATCATCTTGTTGACACTTGATTAAATTCTACTCCTGTTGTGTCGTAGAAGAACTGTTTGACGGCATTTTACGTTTTGTTGTTCCCGTAGAAAAGTAAATTCGTTGTCGTAATTGAGCAGCTACAAATGATGGAAGCTAATAGCATGCAGCAGATAATTACAACACAAAATCAGTTCTAATTTAGCAAAAGCCATACCTAAATAGTGTTCGTTGTCCTCGATGTATTCGAGTTGAACTGTCTCAGGTGCCACTCAACGTGTGGGTGTGGATGATAAGATTTGAAGAAAATATATCCAAAACGACTGTTCGTACTTATTCCCTGTATTTAGTTGCCACTGAGGCATTTAAAAGTGTGAAGTGCAGCTTGTCCCTTGTTTGTGTTGTTCAGTGTAACAACGAGATCGCGAGAATGAGTACTGCAGCGTACCGTACCGAGCTACTGAGCGTCTCTCTTGTAGAGTCTTCCACTGGAGTTTATCTGCAATCTCTCTAGCGCTATCGCGATTACAAAATGATTCTGTAACGAAGCGCACTGCTCTCCGTTGGATCTTTATCTATTCTATCAACCCTATCTGGTACGGATCCCACATAGGTGAGTAGTACTCAAGCAGTGGGTGAACAAGTGTACTGTACTGTAACCTACTTCCGTTGTTTCCGGACTGCATTTCCTTAGGATTTTTCCAATGAATCTCAGTCTGGAATCTGCTTTACCGACGATTAATTTTATATGGTAATTCCATTTTAAATCACTCTTAGTGCCTACTCCCACATAATTTTTGGAATTAACTGCTCCTAGTTGCTGACCTGCTATATTGTAGCTAAATGATAAAGGATCTTTCTTTCTATTTATCGCAGCACATTACACTTGTCTACATTGAGATTCAGTTGCCATTCCTTGCACCATGCGTCAATTCTTTGCAGATCCTCCTGCATTTCAATACAATTTTCCATTGGTACAATCTCTCGATATACTACAGCATCGTCCGCAAAAAGCCGCAGTGAACTTCCGATGTTATCCACAAGGTCATTTATATATTGTGAATAACAACGGCCCTACGACACTCCCCTGCGGCACACCTGAAATCACACTTACTTCGGAAAAATTCTCTCCATTCACAATGACATACTGTGTTCTGCTATCTAGGAACTCTTCAATCCAATCACACAATTTGTCTGATAGTCCATATGCTCTCGTTTTGTTCATTAAACGACTGTGGGGAACTGTATCAAACGCCTTGCGGAAGTCAAGAAACACGGCATCTACCTGGGAACCCGTGTCTATGGCCCTCTGAGTCTCGTGGACGAATAGCGCGAGCTGGGTTTCACACGATCGTCTTTTTCGAAACCCATTCTGATTCCTACAGAGCAGATTTCTAGTCTCCAGAAATGTCATTATACTCAAACATAATATGTGTTCCAAGTTTCTGTTACATTCCACAAAATTTGACTTTTTCATGTTATGTCTCATTTTAACATTAATGTTGAAACGAAGCAAACAAGTTCAGCATAGTTCCTAACTTTAATTTGAGGCAGATAAGCACATCTCATGTTCCAGTTTCGTTTCACTTCAACCATAATGCATACTGATAGTTTTACAAATCTTCACACAAAAATAGTTATTTTGCAGTATTTCAACCTCTCTCTGCATACCTTAATCTCTGTCTAACGATCACTAATATCCTCTCGTTGACAAAGACATGTCCAATCTGCTATTAATATTTACTCAACATAGGGCATTTCTATTCAAATACATATTTTCTTTCTACACAGAGCAAACCTGCAATGGTTCCCTTTTCGCATTATGATGGGGCATCTCAAGTAAGATATCATATCTCTTTCTCCAATATGCAAAAAGCCATCACTACAGTGTGTTACTAGAATGATTCCATTATGTGTAAGTAAACATGAACCAAACAAAAGTTCCCTCAGTTAGTATTATCATATAAAAAGTTCAACATCGCCTTTGTATACAAGATCAAGAAATGGAAATCAGTAGTTTTCATACCAGAAGTGCCAGTGCATATTTAAAATATATCTAACAATTTTGAATTCAAAAGTGTGATGTACGTTATACTAAGCAAAATCTGCTATGTATTTACAAAGATGTGATGGCATATACCACAACTGTCAATGAATGAAAGAATTTTTTCATAAACCTCTATAAATGATGCCTGTTACGTACAAATCTTTTGATAAAGCTCTTTACCACTAAATGCGATCATATCAACTACTTCAAAATATTGTGATGTTACTACATTGTTAGATAATCAATAAAACCTCGAAAATCAAACTTAAAACGAAAAAGTAAACTTATTTTCATCTCCATATTTCGAAAAAATGATTCTAATAACGTTAGTAACAGTTAAGATGAGACTGAATTTCCTATTTCAATGTTTCTGCAGTGTCAAGATGCAACTTCTTTGTTGAATATTGTGCTGTTCTGCACAATTTTAAACAGAAGCTGTCGCTCTCAGTTTTACTCATGCACTGTCAGATTTTTAAGCTTCAGTCAATGCGCTCTACTTTTTAGTGTTTGTCTTGCGTTTTCTCAGTTTTGTTTTCTACAGAAGCAATATGATTTCAAATTTACTTCGCTCTTTGTTTATGTATGTTTTAAAATCATTTCATTCTACTTTTAGTTCCTCAGTTGTCTCTGCAGTTTTGTCTGTCTGAATACTGACACTCTCTAGGGCTTTCCTAATGCATTTCAGTGTCTAGCCTTGCCTCTCCAAGTTTTTACCCAAGTGATTTCGCCTAAGTTCTTGTTTTTTATTTTTTCAAATTACTCACTCCTGCTGTCTAGCTTCTGGGTTTATTTTTCAGTGAGTCTTACAAGTATATTAAAACAGCTATTATTATCGCCAACTACCTCCTCCAGACTGAAGGCTTGGAACAGTGAGCGAAAGCTGTCTGAATCTCCACCTGGTCCTTTCTCTTCTGGTTGTACATCACTAAAATTGTCCTGAACTTCCTCTTCCCTATCTTTTGTCAATTTTTCTATCTTTTCCACCTCTTGAATGTTAGCTCTAATATCGTCACACATCATGAAAATATTTTTCTCAGAAAACACACAAAACAAACAAAAAGAAAAATACACTCTCTGAACGAAACGTTTTTCACATTACACATTCACTTTACAACACGGAAGAAAAGATGAACTAAGTGTAGTTGGTAAACCTCGGTTATTGTGATGTTAAAGCTGATTGTAGCCAATGAATCTCATAATTCCATAGTCCATTTTCATTGTCCACGTAATTTTTTTGGTTGCAAATGATTTCAGCATCCAGTTAAGAATTTGGGTTTCCATATGAAGTCGTCTGCCACTCTTGCTGTTAAAACTGATCCAACTGAAACTCACAAATTAACTTTAGTACTTTGACGCAAATTGCATTACTATCAAAGATTGCACCATCATGCTGTGGTTACCTGCAACTGTGGGGATAAAAGAAAAGTCATCACAAAAGGAAAAAAAAGTGAATGTCAACCAACTTGTCGTAATATTAATGTCAGGTGAAATGGAAGTTTTTGCAAATTGTTGGCTGTAGCTCAGTATCTTCAGACTAATAATTAACGATGTGAACTTATCTTGTTCTTGACGCTCCTGATGATTCGCTGCAAATAACGTATGCTGGGACCGCTCGGGGTAGCCGTTTGGCCACTGGCACCTTGTCACGGTTGGCGCACCTCGCCCTATCAGAGGTTCGAGTCCATCCTTGGGCATGGGTGTGTGTGTTGTCCTTAGCAAAAGTTAGTTCAAGTTAGATTAAGTAGTATGTAGGCCTAGGGACCAATGATCTCAGCAGTTTGGTCCCATCGTCCTTACCACACATTTCCAATTTTTCCTGGAAGTTTATTAAGTGGAAATGGGCAGCGTACTTCATGGTTCTCAATAGCCAAGTAAAGACAGGTGTAGTACTTATTATGCCACAGAGGCTTCATCGAAATCTTTCATCTTCCTTGCTGCTGCTAGTCCCTCGCACTTCTTCCCTTTACCAAGTTTTTACAACAATCAAGACATTTTTACACATAGTAAATTCACTGATTACAATGACAACAGTTAACAGCAGTTACAAAAATTTACATCAGCCTGTAGCTACAATTGAAATGCATTGAATATGATAACACCTGAACTATAATTCTTCTCTTTTTAAGGAAATATTATCGAAACGCTTTGAATAAACAATGCTGACTACTTTTCTGTTAATTAGACAGAAATTAACCTTTCTCTCAGAAATTAACCTTTCTCAAAATGTTTTTGGTTTCAGATATGTGTACACTATTTTTTTTGTACGAAAGGAATTACAATAAATATTACAGTAACCAAAATAATCACTTTTTTAACATCATCAATAAGATTTCGTTTTATTATTTTCAGTAACTAGTAAGTAATTAGATGTTTCTATGATTAGCAGTTGCATAGCAAGCTGACAGTATGTTAAGCAGGGCTGTAACAGGTTTCAAGCACTATAAGAACATATTTTTTGTGTCTTTTTCAGTATCTCCTAGTTTGTAACTGAAGCTTTGTAACCTCCCCTTTCCTTATCAATCTGCCGGATTGAGATAAAATCGGTAGTGATACAATTTGTCTAATGAAATATTACAGGCTGTAAGGTTATCGTTACCGAAGGAAAACAACGACGGTTAGTAGGAGGAATGTATACAACAGACCCTTCTGAAGAAGGTATCTTTTCTAAACCAAATCTAAATATTGATGATAATTATGAAATAGGTGGAATATAGTGAAATTGCTTGCAAATGCAGGAGGGAAAAAGAGTACCACACAATATTTGATACAAAAAATACTGATAATGCAGAAAAGTACTGATTAGCTAAAAATGCAATTATTAAATGCTCATCAGCCCACTATGGCAAAGAATGTACAGAATCTCAAGAAAGGTAATAACAAAGAAATTTAAGCAAATAACCACTAGCATGGCAGCAAAAGCTTGTCACGATGTTCCACAACACAACAGGTGACAAGAAAATAAATGAATCTGAAAACACAGAGTTCACAGTTACTTATTGTGAAATACTAAATTTTGAAAGTAATGTTAAATGAAAATCCTGGTTACATAAATTACTGGGTATAGCTTGAACTTTATTATTTTAAAAATGACTTTCAGTAATCTCAGTGTAACGTACTGCAAAAATCAGAAAAGGGCAAGCTCTTTGTTTTTGATTATTGAAAGATTGAATCGAATTTAAGGAAATGAGCAACTGATTTTACTTTTAATATAACAACGATGAAATACGTACAAGACAGCAGAAGCCGCTAGCTAAGCTAAAAACAGAATAAATGAAATTGAGCATTTTTAATTTGTGCTATATCTTTAGATACTACTATTTGCCAGTCAAATTTTACGTTAATTTAAGTGAATGCAGTTTATACTCAGAACTGCAAATTAGTTAAACCGCTGCAACACAAGAATAAAGAGTAACTGATGCAGAAAATTTAGACGGAACTAGTCATTAGCAAACAAACAAAACTGGCAGTAAATAATCAGTTTACAAATTTGTATGATACTCAGCAATTGCATGGAAAGGAAAGGAAGACAATGACAACACAGGTGTCCTACAAGTTTTAAATATTGCAGATTATTACTCAGCTTAATCATACTTTGGGAAAGCAGTGTCACTGGGTAATGACTCTAGAATACCAGTTATATTCTGCCACTTAACAGACTTACGATGTTGTCGCTGAGCGGACGACAAAGAATGTAGCTGATGACAATCCTGAGCTCCTGGTTGAGAACCGCTAGTCGCCTCCAGAGCCACAGATAATTACCAAACAAGCAATAGTTAGAACAGCAGCTTCCTCCGCCTGTTCACTCCTGCCATGCTCCCAATACTCGCGGGTTCACGATTTAGGTGCGCATACTCTGGCGCAATAATAGCTGCTCACCATATCTGTGGGAGTGCCCAACAAACACTCCTGCACTCTTTCATGAATGTAGTTACTCTTCCTTCTCTCTGCTCGCAGCACGACAGATGCTCTATACCCAAAGATGAACAAAGGCACAGCTACTGCCATTTCACCGTTGATTTCGATGCACGAAAGATTAGGTTTCCTTGGCTATTACTCAGGAATTTACAATATTTGCATTATAACTACAATCGACTATATACATTACAAATTACAGTATTACATTCACTTACACATTAAATATAGTTTCTGTAACAAAGCCTACGGATTCAGAATTAGAAGTACAGTACAAGTTATCAACAGATATTAAACGGCGAAAAATTTTGGATGGTGTAGAATGTATTTCATCTGCATTTTCGGAGCTACAGCTTTTAATTGTAACTATACAAATTGATTTTACATGTTCCTAGCAATGGATGGATGTAATATTGACGAGTACTTTGAATGATGTTACTGAAAGTTAAATTTTGATATTCAAAAGTGAAAGTACTTACATGGGTCCTGTGCAATGATACAACCGGTAGTTATCAAACGGAATTTGCTTTTGTCTCGTGCGAAAGATAAGCTAAATTAGTTCTGTTAAGCGTATGAAGAATGAGCTGCCACGTTTCAGCGGGTAATCTGACGTCTTCAGTGTCATATTTTCAATAAATTAACATCTTTCATAGTAAATCTTGACTTGAGCGTTATTTACGTCTGATACTCCTTCGGTTTATTATCAGACGATGTTCTATTCGACTGTTCGTCCCATTCAACAGGCCCTGCAGTTTTCCTCACTTTCACCGAGGACAGTGATATCATACGCGAATGTTATCGTCGATAATAAGTCACTGGATATTAAACCCGCTTCTTCCTTTTATTTTCGACATTGCCTCTCGATGTAGTGCTCGAAAATCAGAGGAGAAAGACTATATCAGCGCCCTGCGCACTTTTTAATGGTAGATCATTTCTGAGGCTTCCCTCTGGGTTCTACATGTTGCACGTTACCCGTCTTTCCCTGTAAACTATACAACTTTTTATCGAGGCTTTCATAAATCTAGCAACATTTTCCATTGTCAAAGGACTTTCATGGAAATCCTATTATGTTTAGACTTTTCGTAAGTCTTCTCCTCATTATTAAACTCGACGACAGAGCTTCCCCACTACGCCTTTACCTTTTCTAATACTGAATTGATATGTTATACACCATTTATTCTCTTTTCCACGTTTCTGTTCGTTATTCTTGTCTACATGTTGGATGCATCAGCTGCCGAAGTGACTGTATGAAAGTTGTGACATATTTGTGTCTATGCTATTTCCGTGATCTTGGATATAATGTGCTTTCGGAAGTCTTATGTTAGTCCCCAATCCCAGGCATTCTACATGGGAACTTGAAGAGTCGTTTTGTAGCGAGTTCCCGCAATTATTTAGGAAATTCCGAGTTTTTCCAAAGCTCTTTCTCTCATACTTCGATTTGAAACTCCCCCCATTTAAATTCCTCATTGGGTTTTGTGTAATTTACCGAAGCCGACAACCACTTAAGTATTATAATTATATGACCGTGTGCTTAATGGAAGAAAGGCTATCGGTTTTTCTGCCGTGTTTTCGGGGGTATTTCAACCGAGTACGGCTGTTCGGAGACTGAATAGTTATTGATTGAAAGTAGTCTATTATTAAGGACCACAAAGGTTGCGATGTACAAACTGATATATATTTCCTACTAACACATAAATTCTGAGGCAGTTGCTATATTCGCCTTACACGTCTAATTACAGTTACATCTTTTTATTGGTTGCTGATTTTCAGTACTTCGTCACACGCAACGCTGATGGTTAACGGTCACAACAATCCTCACTGCAAACCATGGTTGTTGCTGGCCGACGCGGTTGACGCGAAACACGTAATTCGGCACTTGTCACTTTCTGTCTCATATCACTTGCGAATCGATATTAGTGAGGGTCAACCCCACGACGATCAGGGGGACGTGCTCAGTCGTCATGCTCTGGTGAATTTTACCGTTTACTACTCACTCGACCACCATTCTTGCCCATCTCTCCAACACTACTTGTCACTCGACACACCCCACTGCTACTACGCAATCGACACTCGTCTCACTGACTCCTGCAGCGCTCGACAATCGATTCGTGTCTGCTATCGACACGGGCGTCGTATACTAGCATCTATGTTTATGGGATCACGGATCCCTTATATCCCCCCCCCCCCCCCTAAAAACCTTCTTTGTAGCCACAGGCGAAAAAGAAGAATAGGAAAAAATTATCACATAGTATATAAATGAAAATGAGGAACATAAGCTCTAGTTCAAGTACTGAAAATTACATCGTATCACAAATAATACCCTATTAACTCCAATAGCAAACTGCCTCTACACAAACTTCATACTCTATCAATCTATCTTAATTAACATAGCATGGTAAATATTTTTATAAACTTATCTTACATTCAATTACCAAAAATCATCATTTTCAAAGGTTTGCATTGGCTATTAACTACATATTTGTTACTGGTTAACCTTTTATAGCTAGCTACAGCAAAGACAAGAAAATAGACTAGTTGAATGCCAGCTACCCCTTTGGTATTCCGTCATTATCATCATCATCTCTCCCATAATTGTGGTGAAACTGTCGACCATTGCCATGGTTCCTATGTCCATTACCCCAACCTCTACCTTTGTAATTTGATGGGCAATTAAAATGACTTTCATGGTAAGTATTCCCATCTGGGTTCTGATCACGCATCTGATTGTTTCCAGTGCACGAATAGTTTCTAATAGCTCCAATACTTCCATTAAAGTATCTTTATCATTAATCAGGCTTCCAGATAAGTTTTCTTGCATCCTAGGACTTAACCTCCTTTTAATTACTGATATCATTATGTCGTCATTCAATGGCTGCTCCAATGTTTCATTCAACTCCCATAGATGCTCAGCAAATTCTCTCAAGGTACCTCTCCCGGTATTAAGGGATTTGCGATGCAGTAAATCTTCTAGTGTTGCACACTGGTGACTTTTGGACCAGTATTTCATTAAAAACTCTTCCTCAGATTGAGTTTAGCTGGTAACTTCTTCTTTCTTCCTAACTCCCCACGTGAAAGATTCACCTTCCATTCTGTCTATTGCGAACTGAATTTTATCTGGATCTCGTAAGTGTGCTGGAAAAACTCCTCGTAGCCACTTAGTAAATATCATTGAATGCAATGCCCCTTTGGGTTTATATTTTTGTCTGGTGTGGGTCTGGTTATACCTGTTATCAGCATTTACTAGTGTAATGAACTTGCCCTCCCCTAATGTTAAGATGGCACTATTTATCATCCTATCAATCTATTCGGTTTTAGTTTCTAGCTGGACTCCCTCCTGCAGCTGTTTGATCTCATTTGTTACTACATGTTCCACAGCCTCCTCCAATTTCACTTGCCTATTTCCCAATTTACCAATATTGAATTGGCACTGCTGTTGTATTTGTACCACATACTTCATCTGTTGGTTTTGGTGTGTTTCAGTATCTTGAATTCTCCCTTCCAATTCAGTTTTGACATCCTTGACATCTCCCTCAGCTTTTCTGATTATCTCTACTCTCATGTCGTTCATCTCTTCTTGGAGTCAATCTACCTTTACCTGAAGCTTGTCATGTCTCTCCTGAAGAGTTATTCTCATCTGTTCCTGGAATTCCTGCAGTCCTTTCCTTAAGTTTTCTTGGTTTTCTTGGAACACCTCTGCTATGCCTTTCTTGATTTCTTTGTTTTCTTTCCTGATTTCTTGGAGCATATTAAATATTGTTAACTGCAATTCTCCATCCTCTAGACTCAATTCTTTTCTGATTAGTTTTACTAATGTCTCAGGGTAACCGGCTGAATGACCCAATGGGCTGTTCATTGACATTCCACCACTACCAATTCCCGACTCATCCTTGTCCTCCTGCCCTATCTCCATTTTTCTAGCTACCTCTCCACAACCTTTTCTTTCAGTTCGGGATCCATTCTCAACTATTCACCATGCACAGACAAGAAAATAAAAAAAAACCTCCTAGTGACCCAAACACTCACTAATTAGCCAAAAATTAAATAATACTTCATTGTATTAGGTTAACCCAGACTGGCAAAATAGACCTCTTCATTGAACAGCATAAATTACAGAAACCTACGCAGATCAAACTTCAATGACTGCATTTATACACAAAATCTCAAAGTAACATAAACACAACTTGAAAGTCCTATAAACATGTAGTTTACAATAAATAATGCGAATGAGACGCTATTCTGTGCTGTACAGCATGAAAACACATGCATATTAGCATACCAGGCTTCAGAGCAAATTCGCAAAAAAAATGTTAAAAAATATTGTTTTAATAATTTCTGCAATTGTCAAATTTAATTTGTAGTTCCTTCCGCACTGTGAAGATAGTGCAATATTAATTAGTCTCACGCCAGCAAATCGCCTTCACTCACCCCTCGACGCTCGTCGAAGTCGCGATGTTTTGACGTTTGAAGTCGCGATGCTTGTCATGTTGGCGCTGGCTCCTCCGGCGCGGCAGCTGTCAGGCGAAGCGTCGTTGTAGCTGGTGTGGTGCCGTGTGCACTGTTTACATCCGCGACGAATCCCGCTGACGCAGACTCGTAGTTCGGTGGTTGGCGACGGGATGGAGCTGCTGTCACGTATTTCGTTGATCGGCGGGTAGGTGGCGCAGACGTCGTATACTTCGGGGGTTCGCCACTAGATGTCGAACTCCGCGTCGTCGTTGTTTCTACTTCAACCACTTGGCTCCACTCTAGTCATTGGTCAGTGTGGTACATCTCCGCTGTCCAAATCCTTGCTGTCGCGGTGTGGAACTTCTTCACTGCTTCAGACTCTTTGGGTAGCCCTTCACAGTCTGGGTGACGTCATCCAACAATTGCGCCGCAGTCAACACTCGCAAATACGATAACAGTTTTTTGGTCAAATTGAGCAATTTACGCCGTTCAAAATACAGTTTCGAATACAGAGTCACTTGAAAACATATTCCTGATACTTTCGTAACGGAATTTTGGCTGGTTCACTCGCGATTAATAACAAACGCCCTTTTTCTTAGAGTATGAATTTTACAGTACTTCATGCAGGTTTTCGTGTCCATACTTCAATACATTGTTCATTAACACTGCTTTTGTCACTTGAACTTGTAAAAACAAATTGTGTACTGTTTCTCAGTCACTTTTGCACTGTATTGTCTAAATAATGTGCTTCGTTCCCGCGATTTCTAATTTCACCATAAATCCGTTACATTACAATGTTTCTAGTTGGAATACTGTAATTTTAGTCACGGTAACGACAATACCGAATTATTTTTGCACTAAAATTGTAGGATAATTACAAATGTCATTCCACTGAAACCAAAAATGGTGCTTAATAGATCATTGTTCGGGATCCGAAGATTGCAACTGTCCTTTTCACGGGAGCCATATGAAACACCCCCCAATTAAGTTCCTTTACTGGATTTTGAGTAATTTATCGAAGCCGCCAAACAGTTAATTATTATGATTATATGACCGTGTGCTTAATGGAAGAAAGGCTATCGGTTTTTCTGCTGTGGTTTTGGGGGTATTTCAACCGCATGTGGCTGTTCTGAGACTGAATAGTTATTGATTGAAAGTTGTCTATTATCAAGGACCACAAAGGTTGCGATGTACAAAGTGATATATATTTCCTACTAACACACAAAATCTGAGGCAGTTGCTACCTTCGCCTTACACGTCTAATTACAATTATATCTTTTTATTGGTTGCTGATTTTCAATACTTCGTCACACGCAATGAAGATGGTTAACATTCACAACAATCCTCGCTGCAATCCATGGTTGTTGCTGGCCGACGCGGTTGACGCGAAACACATAATCCGGCACTTGTAACTTTCAGTTTCATATCACTCACGAATCGGTATTAGTGAGGGTCAACCCCACGACGATCAGAGGGACGTGCTCACTCGTCATACACCGGTGAATTTAACCGTTTACAACTCAGTCGACCACCATTCTTGCCCGTCTCTCCCGCACTACTGCTCACTCGACACTCTCCAGTACTACTCGTACAGCGCACTCGACACTCGTCTCACTGCCTTCTGCAGCGCATGGCAATCGACTCCTGTCTACTATCGACCTGGGGCGTCGGATACTAGCATCTATGTTCGTGGGTTCACGGATCCCTTACACAGTGATGTCCATAATAGCTCCTTTGCACAGAATCATAGGCCTTTTCTAAATCAACAAACACCAAATGGAGATACTGACTTTTTTGCGATCATTTTTTGACACATATGTCGTACACAAAAATCGTTATCAACATAGATTTTACCAGCAGTAAAACCCAACTGTTCTTGCGATAGAACAACTTGCGCAACTTTTTCCAATCTCTTCTTTAAGATACCACTCTCTGAAGCCATTACACTTATTCCCCTATAATTATTCGGATCTCTCCCTGTTCCCTTAATGTGTGACATCCTCCATTCTTGGGGTACTTAGTCTCCTTGAACCATTTTATCAAAAGTAGTTACTATTGCTGCTACTGCTTTAAGTCCTCCCTAGTTCAGTAATACCGTTATTATACCTCCAGGACCGGCTCTCTTTCCATTTCTTGGTTTTTGAAGGGCCTGATAAAATTCATTGTCACCCACTTCTTCCACGGGATCAATTTCCAGTCTGCTCGGAACTATTCCACATCCTCTGTAAGAAGATCTTTAAAATGCGTCTTCCTTTCAGAAATGGCAACTATTCTAGCTCCTCTTCTAGTATTAGCTGGAGCTCTCACTTCACTTATAAATTGCCTAGCTTCTGAAGCCCTGTTGATGTTCTACGTTGGCACATTTCTTCTTCCACGACTTCTGTTTAGCTCTAGTAACCATGCTTATTACTTCTCTCTTAATTGTGTTGTGGTGGTCTCCACCTTCCAGCCTTTTAGAACTTAATCATTTCTAGTAAGCATTTTTTGTTTCTTCAGTCCTTTCTGTATGGTTTGAGCCATCCATTCTTCACCCTTCCGTCTTCCTCCTCCTCTTCCAAGAACTGCTCTTGCTAAATGAGATCATCTTCCTACCTCTCTTTGTAGTCCTATTTAGAGCCTCAGTAAGTGATGCTGTAATGTGTTTATGCCTGCTGATTACCTTTTCTACGCCGAGTCGAAAAGTTGGGGTCTGTTTGTCACCAGTAGGTCTAAGGTGTTATCTTCACGAGTAGGTTCTCTGACTGACTGCTCAAAGTAATTTTCGGATGAAGCACTTCCAAAAGTTTCACTCGATTCTCTGTCCCTGTTGCATGTGCTAATCACACATTGAGGCGTTCTCACTCCGAACTATGCGTTTTCTTGAACTTGGCTGTCTTTCTGTGTTTCGTTTCCCGCTGTTGTTGCGGTTATGCCGTAGTTCTTCCTCCTTCTCCATGTGGCAGCAGCGATGTGTATCGATATTTGGCATATAGTTTCTGGCTAGGGGGTCTGCGGTAGTCGGACGGTTGGTGTGGGCCACGGTGGATACCACCGTGCAGTGCGGTCGGCTGGGACTGCTGGCAGTCCCTGCGCAGTGTCGGAGCGTGTGTGGAGCTGTCCAATCGCTATGAGCTTCGTGGCTCACCGGCCCAGGACGTCAAAGTTGAGTGGTGTGTTAAGTACCCAGGCCACGTCCGTCAGTTTTGTGTTGTTAGTTTCAGTGGTTCGCTGTTGGGGAGCTTTTCCTGTGAGCAACACCGAGTGTTTGTAGTAGTGAAATCGAGCCACTGTGCGGTGGAGTTAACTAAATTGGTTTACTACAATTCAAGTGCACCATCGGAATTTTCTGCCTTGTGGGCATTAGTGTTCCGATTACCTGTCTTGGCCACTAACGTAATTTCGGGCAGCGTCCTTTCTTCATCTATTGTCGCTGCCCAACATGGTGTGTAGTTTTGACAGCTTAATACATATTTCATTGTGGATAATCACCTCCATAACAGTTTGCTCTTTGAGATCTTATGTACCGATTGGTGGCAAGCAAGTCGTTTGATCGGTCGGTCTGTGACTGTCTCTGGGTTGGGTTACCAACGGATCAAGGGTAGTTGGGCCCACCACATGTCTCACCTAAGTGAACGTTGGTGTTTCGAGTGCAGCCTCCTCCCCCCCCCTCCACCCCCTTCTGGAGGTAGAGTGAGTGCGGTTTTCTATACTGTCCTTTTCATGGGTGTTTAATGGTATGTTGATAATGTATTATGGCCAATGCTTTAAAAGAAATTTTTTCATTGTGTTTTATGTAAATCAATTTATGTAAATAAATTGTGGGCCTTCAGTCGTTTAAACCTTTATTCTTAAATTTGGTTATTGTCATTGCATTGCTTTTTCATTTAGTGTTCGTTCTGCCATTGAAAACTTTAAGGTTAAGGTATTTTTGAATTTTTGGAAAATCAACTGTGGGCCTTCAGCCGCTTAAAGCCTTATTCTCAAAATTTTCCATCAATCGAAAATATTGCAGCTTATTTGTAAAAGTTGTTATTAAATTACAATAAACTACAGTTTTGAAGTGAAACCGACCGACACCTTATTTGACCCTTTCCACAATCCTAATCACCTGTTCTGCCCTGTGGCTTTAGCGGGCGTATCACACATCGTCTGTTCTGATGCAACATGTTCCATTAACATCTGTGTCGTCTTTGTTCTGCTAACTTAAATAGTTGGAAACTTTCTCTAGGGCACATATTTTGGGTCTGCATCCTGAAAATCAGTATTTCCTTTCGCGATATTTCAGCTGATGACTGTGCAGCCATCTTCAAGGTGAGTCGGTGAATTAGTACCATTTGACTTAGTGACAAACTGTGGAGTAAATGTGCGTGCGTTGGAGGTGACACAATCGCCGCAACAGCGTTAGACGTAGATAGAACTTTAAACTTAACAAGCGCCGTATTAACAGATCCACAGTGATTGAGAATTACGTGTTGAGTTATTAAAATGGAATGCATGTGTTGGAATTTAACGCAGCAAAGACTCAGGACAATAATCCCTCTGAGACTGCAGATGTGAAACGGGAGGTCGCCATGATTCATCGAGCTGGAAACCCTCTTCTCTGTGGGGCAAGTCGTGTATTAATCATATTTTCACAGCTTTCTGGACTAGTGGACCCAAATATGATGAAACTGTATCCCGTTTCTTGATTTCTCCGAAATCCAAGGAATGGCCTGTGGAATGGAAGTTGCTGGTCTGCAGAGACAGATCGAGGATATAGAATCAGTGCGTAGTGGGAATGTCGGTGTTACTGTTAAGTCGCATATATGTACAGTATTTAATAATCACTTTCTGAATATAGCAGGTGAACTAAATAGAAACCTAGTCCAACAGGGAATCATATAGCGCTCTTAGAAAAAAGTGTTCCGGGACTGTTACCTGAAATGCTCCTCCATGATACTGACAAGAGGGAGATTGAGTTAATAATTAAATCACTAAAGACCAAGAACTCTCATGGATATGACGGGGTATCTAGCAGAATACTGAAGTATTGTTCTATGTATGTTAGCCCAGTTCTCAGCCATATCTGTAACTTTTCCTTTAGGAGTGGTCGGTTTCCTGACCGATTAAAGTACTCGGTAGTGAAGCCACTTTATAAAAAGGGAGACATTGATAATGTTGACAATTTTAGACCTATTTCTATGCCATCGGTGTTTGCTAAAGTTATCGAGATGGTTGTATATACAAGGTTACTGGAGCATTTAAATTCACATAATTCGCTGTCAAATGATCAGTTTGGTTTTAGAAATGGTTTAACAACTGAAAATGCTATATTCTCTTTTCTCTGTGAGGTTTTGAACGGATAAAATAAACGGTTGCGAACGCTAGGTGTTTTCTTTGATTTAACGAAGGCTTTTGAATGTGTTGACCACAAAATATTACTGCAGATGTTGGACCATTATGGAGTAAGGGGAGTAGCTTACAATTGGTTCGCCTCTTACTTTAAGAACAGAAAGCAGAGGGTAATTCTCCGCAATACAGAGAGTGCTAGTGATGTTCAGTCCCAATGGAGCACTGTTAAGTGGGATGTTCCCCAAGGGTCGGTGCTGGGGCCACTGCTGTTTCTTATCTATATAAATGATATGCCTTCTAGTATTACAGGTGATTCAAAAATATTTCTGTTTGCTGATGACACCAGCTTGATAGTGAAGGATCTTGTGTATAGTATTGAAACAGTAACAAATAATGTAGTTCATGAAATAAGTTTGTGGCTTGTGGAAAATAATTTGATGCTAAATCACAGTAAGACTCAGTTTTTACAGTTTCAAACTCACAATTCAACAAGAACCGATATTTTTATCAGACAGAATAGGCATATTATAAGCGAGACGGAACAGTTCAAGTTCCGAGGCGTTCGGATAGATAGTAAGCTGTTGTGGAAAGCCCATATCCAGGATCTTGTTCAGAAGCTAAATGCTGCTTTATTTACCATTAGAACAGTATCTGAAATAAGTGACACTTCAACACGAAAAGTAGTCTACTTCGCATATTTTCATACGCTTATGTCGTATGGTATTATTTTTTGGGGTAATTCTTCTGATTGAAAAAGGGTATTTTTGGCTCAAAAACGGGCTGCTCGAGCTATATGTGGTGTAAGTTCGAGAACCTCTTGTCGACCCCTATTCAAAAATCTGGTAATTCTGACATTGCCTTCATAGCATATATTTTCTTTAATGTCGTTTGTTGTTAGCAATATTAGCCTATTCTCAAGAGTTAGCAGCTTTCACTCAGTTAATACTAGGCAGAAATCAAATCTGCATGCATAATGCACTTCCTTGACTCTTGTGCATAAAGGAGTGCAGTATTCTGCTGCATCCATTTTCAACAAGCTACCACAAGAGCTCCAAAATCTTAGCAGTAGCTCAAACTCTTTTAAGTCTAAACTGAAGAGCTTCCTCATGGCTCACTCCTTCTATTCTGTCGAGGAGCTCCTGGAAGAGCTAAAAAATTAAGCAAATTCTAGTGTTACATTGTTGATTTTCTTCATTTAAACTTACGACTTGTCACTTGAATATGTTTTTTTATATTTCATTTTATCTGTTTCTAATATCGTGTTATAATTTCATGTATTGACTCGTTCCATGACCATGGAGACTTCTCCTTAATTTGGTCCTGCGGAACAATAAATAAATAAATAAATAAAAGTAAATAAATACAGAATACTATAGATTTTTGGGCTGTAGAAGGCTAGTGCGTCTGCGGTGCCCGATTTATGTTCTAGTATAGCGAGTATTGTTTGTCCTTTGTAACGTCTACCACACTGACAAAGAATTTCTTAACCCATCTTTCCTAAAAGAAGACCGTCTTTCACAGATACAATAACTGCATCCGTCTTGGCTGGTGGACGGATAATCACGTCCATTCTATGTTTTTTCATTTCCCTGTAATTTTTGAAGAAACATTTCCAACATACGGTAGAAAGGCCGTGGAATTTCTATCTCTTTCCTTTTGTTCTTCACTTGCTCAGTCGATTTCGATTACCAAGCTTTCTCAACCTGAGGTTTAGTATAACCATTTTCACTGAGTACCTCTTTCAGTTCGTGCAGCAGGTTGTCAGCGTAGGATACTACATAGGCTCTTCGTACTAAAGTTTTAAGTATACTCATAGTTTTTGAAGGATAGCGGCAGCTGAACGTCTGGAAGTACAAATCAGTATGAGTAAGCATACAGTACAAGCATTGCCCTAAACACGTTCTCAACCAAGACGAGGGTTTCCAGCTCTACAACTCATGGAAACCATTCATTACGAGGCCGCGCTCATAGAGCAAATACAGTTCTGGGTCTTTGCCGCCTGACATTCCAACACATGACATGCATTTTAATTATTAACCACGTAATTCGTAAATATTTTGGATTTGGTGACTCAGCATTTGCTATGTTTTACCTTAGACCCATAAAGTTTTCACATAACCATGACCAAAAAAGGTCAATGTCTTGTTCTTCAGAGATGTCAACAAACAATTTTATTGGAACGAGCCTAAAACTTCCTGGAAACCTATGACTCCCATACACAGAGGTAATTAATAGTAATTGTACCGTTCTATAATTGCGTTCTTGACTCGCAAGTGACCCATAGTGTTGTATGCACCTTGAAGACTTGTTAGTTTACCTGATTAAAAATCTAACTTCGTTTATGCGGCTGGACACACAATTTCTGAGAATATATTGTGCGTTATGCAAAGGAGGCTGATAGGTTTGCAGTTGTTTTTTTGTGTCTCGTCTTTTCTACAAAGTAGAGTAATTATGGCATTTTGTTGTTTTGGAAAATTGTATTCCTTCAAACATCTTCGCAAGTTCGTTTTGCATTGTTTTGACTCCAACATTAACAGTTTCTCCTGAAATACGATCATCTCCTGGCACCTTTCCTATCTCGGATAGATTTATACACTTCAGCTGATGCTACTTTTGAAATGTATTTTTTTTTTACTGTTAAACTTCCTGATGTATTTAAACAGCATGCTGACATTGAATCTTGTCTTTTGGGAGCAATGCTCTTACCTACTGAGCTATTTAGCCTGCCGCTATAACATGGGAAACTTAAGGTTCCGGGTTCCAGTCCCGTTCCGGTACTCGGATTTAGTCCGCCAGAATGTTTGAAATCAGCCCACATTTCGCTGCAAAGTATTATTTTCACTTCGTTTTCCGTTCTTAATTACCTTTGCTGATTAATCGTCTCTTTGACTATATTATACAGTTGAACTATATAATAAAACTTAGAATGTGTTCGGAATTTTACCTATATTATTTGTACCCCTCCGCCTGCCAACTTAACTGATAGAAAGTGCTGCCTGTCTAACCAAAGTTTTTATTTTCATTTTCGTCATACTCTTAATGCTTTTAATAGTTTATCTTATAACATTTTCACTGTATCTCTTGATATCCTACCTAAGATACTTCCGAATAGTTTTGTCTTTCATGTAGCATATTTTATGATGTTCCTGTTATTGTTCGCTTGACACACCCGTCTTTACTTTAACACATGCCTCTTTAATACGATATTTCTTTCCCTTGCTGTTTTCGCATCTGCAATATCTTTTGCTGTTTGCATAATTTATTTTCGCTGTGTCTACTTCAAGTCCCGATCTGGGAGCCAGGGATGTACTGGGCATTGGTTGCACCACAGGTAACTGACCATACTCTATACAGAATGATAAAAGGTTCTGCTTTCAGAGCAATAGAAATCAGTGGCAAACCTTCAATGAAGACTGCACTATTGTAACGTATAAAGAAGGTACACGTTACGAATTTTCGTTATCTGACGTCCATCTTTGGAATGGACAGCATTGGGATCTTCGAAGACTTTTTTACTACATAGTCCAATAATCTTCTCCCTCTATGGTACCAACAAACAGGAAGGCATTATGCAGTCATATTACCAAATATACGTGCATGAGCGTGTTGTGTACAACAGAAAGTTTATAGTTACCATATTCTGCTTCTGCTTTACCGTGGACGGTTACAGCTGCATCTCTATCGGCTGCAATTGATTGATTCACCCCCGTGTGATTGCGATACAGAAGAGTACATCGACCACATTGTTTTCGGCATCCCACTGCGATATCACGCGGCAACCGAATTGCTGTAGTGCTGGGTGCTTGGTGAACAACGGCTTCCTATATATACTTTTTCGCAGCTGAACACATGATGTAACTGTATCTTATTTAAAGGTAGATTCCTAACCAAACTGACGTTTTTCATTAACATGATTTACTGCCAGAAATGACAGAAGCGACACGCGGTGGAAAAAATCCTAGACTGAACTAAGGACTTAACCCTGGATCCTTGGATCTCCCACTTACCTTCTAAGCAAACGAACCACAGATTTGCCATGTTTATAAACGTATCTCAAATGTGTACACTTAACAACCTGAACACTTACGTCTGGTGCCAGTGTAGATTTTTCAAAAGTTTGGGAAAAAGTCAACATTTCCTGAAGAAGGATGAATTTCAGCTGAGTTTTTGTTTCAGTTTCCTTTTAAAATTATGTGAAATTGATAAATAAACATACTTAAATCTTTTGGTTTGAGCCGGCCGCTGTGGCCGAGTGGTTCTAGGCGCTTCAGTCCAGAACCGCGCTACTGCTACGGTCGCAGGTTCGAATCCTGTTTCGGGCGTGGCGGTGTGTGATGTCCTTAGGTTAGTTAGGTTTAAGTAGTTGTAAGTTCAGGGGACTGATGACCTCAGATGTTAAGTCCAATAGTGCTTAGAGCCATTTGAACAATTTTTTGGTTTGGCTTCTTTTAAACTTCTCCTATCTACAACATAAATTACAACCCATATTGTTTATTCCATTGTCGTATTATTGTTAATTGTTTTTATTCTTCACGTGTAGTTCCCATACATTGGCGTTACTAAGAGTTTACGTCTAAGAAGCGTAAATTTCAGTTACAGTAATTCTTGTTTAGCTTATGAATCTTGGACTGAAGAAAGTTAATCTTAAGGAAAAGAGTGACTAATGCCAGTAATGTGCTATTTATTGCCCAATTTTTTTCAAATTATTCCACCCTCACTATTTCCTCCTTGAGTGTTGTCGTAAATTTTCTTCGATATCAAGAATACGGTAGTTCATTTACAAATATAATTTGTGGCTACGACTTGATTCAAACAATCAAACAGTTTATCACCAAATCAGTTTCAGCGATATGTCGCCGTCATCGGTGGCTTTTTATGCCGGCGAGGTACACTAAAATTAGTTTGGCAATAACAAAATTGTTTGGTTGATGATGGACTTATTAACCCCAAAACTCATTCTGCTGCTGGCTATAATTTACGAAGAGAACTTGGTATACTCTGAAGGCCATTTATAATTTTGAGTTGCTGCAGAATTTTATGGTACTGTTCGTAACGTGTTTCTGATGTCCATGATTGTCGAGATTTTAACGCAGGTTTCTTTTTTTGGTACGTTTCACTATTCATCTTTTCTAATACTATAGTCATGTAAGGTATTCTAACCTCTTAATGTATCTGTTACGGTTAAGCTCTGAAGAATGTGAATGTATATTCGAAGCCTTGGTCCATACCACAAATTTTCCTCTTTGGACTACGCACTGTTCCGCTTAAATTGCCTCCATTTGCTCTGTCTCGTCCTGCAGCCTTTAAACCCGGCGCTTGCAAGGGATATCAGTCGGAGTACTGCGCTGTTGCTGAATTTCCATCTTTGGCTGGAGGGCTATCGTATTCCGCAGTCTTATTCGTTATTCCAGAGAGCTCCGCATGGCCCGTAACGCTTCCTCTCAGATATTGCTTTCATTCTGCCTCTGTCTTCCTCAGAGCTGAACTTTATAGGTTCGGAAGCTATAGACTACATCAAATGCATTTTAAGTGTCGACCTGCTCAGGATTCAACACTGTCGCTGGGATTCGTGTTCCTATTTTTCTATACACTTTTTGCGCTGCTTCTGTGTTCACTTTATCTTATATTGTCTAAATTTACGTTTACTCTCATATTGCTCCCAAAACTATGTTCTACTTCATATTAAAGCGTGCACCGAAACACTTTACTTTCCGCATTTACCTCTTCCGTTATCGAATCAAGCGAAAGAAAAGTGGCTACCGGAATCTGATAATAAGGGTCATTATCACTACCTTCTTTCTATAATTATTTCGTGGAAACTACCTTGATGACAAATACCCATACATGAAATTCTGTTGAGAGCTGGTCTGTATGACGAACGTCATCTTTGAACGAAAATCTCCTGGATGAGATACACGTTACAGAATTATAAATTAATTAGAAGCGCATGTTCCTGAATTTGTCTGATATTCTCTTTTAAATCTGTTTTTCTAAGGTAGAAACACGGAACAATAATGAAGGACGTTTAACATTAGGCGTTGTAACCAGTCAGCTGCTAAGACATACATGAATTTTTGTCAGGGATCGTGTTCCACGCTTTAATGTATTCATTTTAGAGGGAGCAACAAAAGTCAGAACATAAATAAATACATAGGGAACTGAAGAGGTGTGCTGACGTCCTAACAAGAGAAATGTTCAATCCGACAAATCGAAACCTACCCTGAAATTTTTCACACAGGAAGAATACATTGTCAGAAACGCATTGTTAAAATTTTAGTTGCAAGAACTTTTTAGAAAAAAACTTTAAAACAGAGATTTGTACATTCCTTACTCCTAGCGTGTGGATCGGCGAATTAAGCAGACACAGACGGGACAAGGGGACGTAGTGCCGCGCAGAGCGAAGTCCAAAGTGCACACCCGCTAATTTTAAGCCCATAAACAATACCAAACATGTCTTAAATCATAAATTTTTTGAATAACTTGCGGTTCATATTGACAGCTAAACTTTTGCAGATGCAATTGTTATGCAAGTGACTTTCAGAGGAAAGAAATTTAAGGCAGTATACGATGTTACATTACAGACAACTTCCATCAATCGGGACTTTAATTTCCTGACATTAAACATGTTGTAGCAGTTCCTGTAGCTCAGATCATATGATAATTTTTGAATAATGTATGTTTCACAAATAACGTAACTGTCCCTTATTTATTCCCTGTAATCGTCGAAATGATACGAAGAGTCTGTTGGATGAAGAAAACAAACGTTTCCCTTACACCAGGCACACCCGATAAAAGAAACATTGATGAATAGGCGCTTCACAGTGATTACTGGGTTTTTCCCTGTCAGTTTTCTGAAAAATGTTTTACACTGTATTTTTATCTAGAGTCTAAATCACAGCTTTAGTTCCAGGTGGAATCCAAATTATGTTTCGGGGTCCTCCTAAAGACAGAAGTGTCGTTACATCCAGGCCACGAGTCCAACAAAAGCAATGTATTACTAACTACAAATAGTGTGAAGATGTTATGGATGTAAGATGAAAATTATTCTCTTACATTTTTTCAGATTTTGTTACATAGTTTATAAGTTTTGTGCAAGTAAACAGTTTATTTTTTAATGTTTGGTCATAATTTGCCTTGATGTTCCTAAATACAGATATAAAACCAGTTTCGTAGATCTCATTCTGTGATGGTGCACTGACTCCCACTGGTAGTTCTAGATATTTTGAATAGTTTTTCTATCACATTTTTGGGAGTTTCTTTTTGTCGCATATTTTGTAGGAGTGTAAGTCTTTCTTCCATTTGTACAATTCGGATTTTATGAAATAAAACCAACTTTGCGCACTGCTTACATTAGGTGCTTTCTCCCTCCTTTGTTTAACCAAAAAATGTACAGCTTTGTCTTTGTTACTGAAAGCACATGTTTTCTTTCGACTTTGAAGGTACAGTATTTTTGTACTGGACTTTAATTAGCACGACAATCATCGTTCAACCACAGTTCATGGAACCGTCCAAGTTATTTCTTGTTTTTCCTAATATTTCCAGTATTTTTTAGAAAATGTCGACACCATTCGAATGAATATCCAAGAAATTAACTAATAAATAACACATATCAGGTCTTGAGGAGAAGTAAGTGATTTCGATTGCATACCACGTACTTCATATTTCATCTTTGCTAGGTTGAAAACATTGATTCCACATTATCTCAAACTCTGGAACCTTCACGAAGGCAGATGTTGTTAGTAACCACTGATAATTATCCCGGATATTTAATGAGTTACAGATCTGAGAGAATAGTAACTGTTAAAAATTGTGTCAGAGGAACTGTCAATGGAAACTAGAATTCTCTTTACAAATTATGATTGCGTTGTACTGTTTGATCTGTTTACCGATGTGCCGTCAGCCAAGGATATGTTCCCTCGTGTTGCGCTTGTGTTGTCTGCTGCAGCTACGGCAAGGGTGCACATTTCTTTAGCCACTCTGCGAGCTACGAATTAGACAATTTTCAACTTTTAAAAAATAATACGGTTTCGGTTTATCGGGAGAATTTTAGGAAATCATATAGAACAGTAGTGCCACGTATTCTTGAGTACTGCTCGAATGTTTGGGATCCGCATCAAGTCAAATTAAGGGAAGGTGTCGAAGCAGTTCAGAGGGGCTGCTAGATTGGTTACCGGTTTGTTCAAGTATTAAGTAGCTGCATCAGGAGCACAAATACCTGGAAGGAAGGCGACGTTCTTTTCGATGAACACTATTGAGAAAATTTAGAGAACCAGCACTTGAAGCTGACTACCACCCCAACGTATATCTTGCTTAGGGACCACAAAGATAAGAGAAATCAGGACTCGTAAAGAGGCGCATGGACAGCCATTTTTCCCTCATTCTATTTGCGAGTGGAAAAGGAAAGCAAATGTCTAGTAGCGGTACAACGTACCCTCCGCACCCACCGCGCTGTGGTTTTCGGGGTATTTGTGTAGATGTAGATGTAGAATGATTGGGCAAAAATATGGAAAAACGTCGAGAAATGTATGCTTGAACATGAATGCAGATCCTTATAGTTTGGGCTGCTGTATTTGACCACGAACAGTATGTGTGCAATATCCTCAATACGTTGCAGTTATCGGTCTTGGTCTAAACAGTGTTGTGTATAGGCGCGAGTGCATTGTGCAGGAGCCAAGTGAATTCGAACGTGGGAAAATTGTTGGTGCTCGTATGAGTAGCTGTTTTCATAACCAAAGGAGCTAAAGTGTTTGGTGTTTGAACAGGCACCGTACCGATTTATACCGCATACAGGTAAACTGTAAAAAAATAATCCGCTAAGTCACAACGCGGACGAAACTGTATGTTTAGCCATCGTGACACGCAGTCATTGAATTGAGTCTGACAAAAAAATGAGAGGGCGACAGCTGGAAAACTCACTGCAGACCAGAATGTCGCACCCGCGAACCCTGCCAGTAACAAATCAACACGAAGGGATCTCCATAAACAGGAAACCGCATGGTGAGAAGGAATTCGTCGTGATGCAAATGCCCGGAACAGGAAAACGTGGTGCCGAAGCCATAAAACCCGGGTTATGTTGCAAGGGAAGGAAGTCATTTGGTCGGATGAACCCTATATCACTGTTTCCAACTCCTGGCCGAGTTTACGTCCAAGAGCGAAACATGGAGGGAGCTCTGGAATTTCATGGGCCCCATGGTTACTGTGAGAGATCACATTGCTGCCATTGATTACGTAACGATTTTGCTTGATCAGGTCCATCCCATTGTATAATGTTTGTTCCCCAAGGTGACACTGTACTCACTGTTCACACAGTCTGCATCGTCCAGAACTGGTTTTGTAAGCACAAGGATGAATTGTAGCACCTCCGCCGACACCACAATCACTAGACCGCAATATTTTGAGCATTTGTGGTCTGCTTCGGAGAGGATGGGGGGGGGGGGAGGAGGTTGCGTGATCGCTATCGACCTTGTAATCTTCCCCCTCCTTCCTAATTCCAGTTATTGTCCACAATAAGCAAAGTCTTTTATGAAAAATTTGAGAGGATCGAAGGCCGCGATAAACTTTCTACTCTTGTCCTGGGGTCTGATTCTTGAAATTGAAATTCTCACATTTTAGATCCTCATGGTTGAGTTGATACAAGTAAATTTGAAGACTATTGCTGAATTTTTATCCTTACGTTAATATATTTGTCACATTTTAGTGTATCATACAGTCTTTTCAATTTTCACATTAACAAAGCCGAAATTACATTGTTCGCCCAAAATACAAAAATACGCCCGATCACATGAGAGGCATGCTCACTACTCAAACTCTGCTGTAATAACCGTATTCCAAAGGGTTTACAATTTTTATTGACAAACGAATTTCTATTAATTTCGATTATTATTTCATAAATTAATCCACAAATATACATATTAAACATTACTAGATCGCGTAATTAATGACAGAAATTTGAAGTGTGTGCTAGCTAACATCCCAAAGATGTTCGGGCTCACATGCGGTTCCTCTTCGTCGAGATGTCATGGCCCAAACTCGTCTTAGGGTTGAACCGCACGTGTCGCATTACACGCCCTAAATTAGACACTTGTGACCCTTTGGTTAAATGGTCTGGCTGATGGCAAGTTTGCGAAATACAAAGTTAACATAACATATAATAATAATAACGACCAATAAACGATGTAGACCACACAGTTGCCATTTGGTTAGAATAATGTTTATTCCGAAAGAAAACTAATAGTGAAAGTGGTCGTATTTAGAGTTACTGTTACACTCGAGCGCATATCCTTTTGACATAGTTCCATCATTCACAATCTTACCGCGAATTACCAGTCCATTATTCCACCTCATTAAAACAAGTGCGCGGCTGCCCACCGCTCAAGACTACGTCCCGCGATACCACACATCGCGAAATTTTCTATGTTGTTTCACTTCCTAGCTGCCTAAAGACCGACTGTCCGCTTTCGCTTCTCAATCTGAACTGTACCATTTGGTGTCTACAGCCGAACTGTCCGTTTTCGCGTCGCCATCCGAACTGTATCCTTTGGTGTCTCCAGCCGAACTGTCCGTTTTCGCGTCTCCATCTGAACTGTCCCCTCTGGTGTCCCGACCAGAACTGCCCGCTTCCACGTCTGCCCCACAGGCAGCGTTTCCCTACGCGCCGAGCATCTTCGCTCAACTGACTAGGGCAGTTCCCTTTCCTGATGCCGTACACCTGATTGGCTACAGCTTATTCTACATTATTTTACATTCTAACATATTTAACATATTCTAACATATTTAAATAATCAAAGCTTGACCACTTTCCCGTTCTAAATAAAGTAACAATAATATCAATTACATAATAAACATTAAATTCTTTTAAATAAAACCAATACAATTTCCTTCTCAACTTTGAATGTCACGGCCAGTAGCCTTGCACCAATGTGCTTTCTGATAAATAAATAAAGAACAAAAGTAAGTATAATGCACAAAAGTTTACAACAAATATTCTGTTACCTAATGATTCAATAACGTTTCATGCTGTCATCATTCAGTGTGTTTTGTGTGGAGGAAATGAAAACCTGATGCTTAACTGAAAATACTGATAATTGAAATTTACTATATCTTTTAAACAAATAAAGTTACAGAGTTGATATTTACGTTTGTCATTTTAATGATGGGCTTCTATATGAAATGTCGATCGTTAAGATCGACCAAAGCGTACAGAATTGTAGCATTCAGGTCTTTCTTACAAAACTTGTTGATTTCACGTTAACAGTAAATCCTAAACTATTACAGATATGATCAATATTCAAGTTTTATTGGGATCACCTTGAAAATTTATGGAGGATGGCAGATTGAAATTACTGTGGTTTGATTCCCTGCACTACTACAGAATTAAATAGTATTCATAAATGTTTCCCTTTATGGCCGATCTTAGGTCCGCCGTATTTAACACTGCTACGTCTCCTTGGCCACAACAGTCTTCTACTGGGTTTCCCTATGACGTAGGTGCTCGTCTGTCTCACTCGCACACTACAGCGCTTAGGCCTTAATATACAATAGACGCCTGCGAGTTTCCCCATCTCGTGGTGAATCTGCGCCCTTTGTGGCATCTGGTCATGGACGACAGGGTTCGTTTTACAATTCCTGAAGGCAGACTCTTTCGGCCATATACTTAAAAGAGAGCGAAATGCTCGTTAACTCTCATGTGCGAAACAATTCGCTATGTCAAATGCTTCTAAAAAAATGATTTTAACTGTACATTCAGAACTAGTTCTTATCGATTGTAACACCGAAAATAAAATAATTCCTTTCCATAAATTTTAGTCTGAAATATGACATATTGTGAATAAAATTATATGAAAGTTTTCAGAAAAGCTGCTGAGATAATATTGATCTGTCTAAAATTCAAAAAATAATACTGGTAACGACAACTACTGTTGAGGAAAAGTAATGCTAGAGGAGGATGTCCCGCCACAACCTCAATCATTATTACCTGAACTTGTGACTATTTTTCAGAAAGAATAGTATAAGATTCGGTTGAAAACCATACGGACTAATATTTATCCATTCCGAGACGACTGTAAGCTGTTTTGAACGTCAACCGGTTTCCTACATCATGTTAGGCATGGTGATATGCTTTTGGGTCAACGGCTTTGTCGTAATGGTAACAACGGTTCCCGTCAGATCATCGTAGTTAAGCGCTGTCGGGCTGAGCCAGCACTTGGATGAGCGACCATCCGGTCTGCTGGGCGCTGTTGGCAATCGGGGTGCACTCAGCCCTTTTGAGGAAGAATGAAGAGCTATTTGACTGAGAAGTAGTGGCTACGGTCTCGTAAACTGACATACAGCCCGGAGAGTGTTGTACTGACCACATACTCCTCCATATCCGCATCCTGTGACGCCTGTGGGCTTAGGATGACACGGCAGCCGGTCGGTACCGTTGGGCCTTAATGGTCTGTTCGGGTGGGGTTTAGTCTAGTTTTAGATGCATTTTTGATGTATCCACGTCTTTATCCAACCCTCTATATTGGTTGAATTCAAACTTAAAAGGCACAAAGAGTTGGGGTATTTTGTTATTACTTGATGAACCTTCCAGACGGTAAAGAGAAAAACATTTCGTTTGTGAGTCGATTCCTAGAATCTCTGGCACATATTATGAATCGAATTCCACTTGTAAGGACTAATCTCGTATGTCGAATACACATAGTTTCTTATACTTGCTAGTTTCAAAACGAGGTTTCTGTTTATTTCCTAAATATGTCTAGCTAATGGCTGCATATTATTTACGTACGGTGTCAAAGAAAGCCGGCCGCGATGATCTCGCGGTTCTAGGCGCGCAGTCCGGAACCGCGCGACTGCTACGGTCACAGGTTCGAATCCTGCCTCGGGCATGGATGTGTGTGATGTCCTTAGGTTAGTTAGGTTTAAGTAGTTCTAAGTTCTAGGGGACTGATGACCACAGCTGTTAAGTCCCATAGTGCTCAGAGCCATTTGAACCATTTTTTTCTTTTTTTTTTTTTTTTGTCAAAGAAACATTCACTACTATGTTCACGATTTCCATCGAAAGAAAATGACAGTTTTGCAAAAATATAAACTCACTGTAGTTTTTACATGCCGAGAAAGTCTACATCTACATTGCTACTCTACAATTCACTATTAAGTGCCTGTCAGAGGATTTCTCGAATCACCTTCGGGCTATTTCTCTATAGCTGCACTCTACAACACAGTGTGGGAAAAATGAACACTAAAATCTTTTCGTACGAGCTCTGATTTATTTCATTTTATTGCGATAATAATTTCTGTCTGTGAAGATTGGCAACGGTGAAATATTTTCGCATTCAGAGGAGAAAGCTGGTGATTGAAATTTCGTAAAAGGACATCGCCGCAACGAAAGACGCCTTTGTTTTAATGATTGCCACCCTTACTCGCTTAACGTATCTATGACACTCTTCCCTAGTTCTCGATAGCACAAAACCAGCTGCCCTTGTTTGGTCTTGTTCGATGTCGTCTGTCAATCCTCTCTGGTAAGAATCCCTTACCCTGCAGAAATACCCTAGCAGAAGACGGACAAACATGATGTAGGCAGTCTCTTTAGTAGACCTGTTGGATCGTGTAAGTTTTCTGCCAATAAAACGAAAATTTTGGTTTGATTTCTCCACAGAATTGTCTATGTGATCGTCCCAATTTAAGCTGTTCGTAATTTTAATTCAGAGGTATTTATCTGAATTGACAGACTTTAGAATTGTTTGATTTATCGTATAATCGAAATTTAACGGATTTCTTTTAGTACCTATGTGGATGACATCAGTCTTTTTCTTTAACAGAGTTAATCATCACTTTTCGCACGATAGTGATATCGTGTCTAAATCAGTCTGCGGTGACTGCATCATCATTGCAACGACTCCAAGTCCTTAAAATGCCGAAATGGCGTTCAAATGTATCTTTATGAAATATGGCTCCCGGGATATTGCTGAAACTACTTTTCCACGTACATTCAGATATTCCGAAGGTACTTCCAGTATTGGCTCTTAGGTACTGGTCGCAAATGTGTTACTTTTCTCAGCGAGAATGTTTCTCCGTTTCGTTAACGTTGTTCGGGACTTCAACTTTTTATACAAAAGGTAGTAAGGAAAAGTGGAGATAAAATAAGTCAACTAGGGTATTCATATCCATTGTGAGCGGCTCCACTGCTTCACTACCTCCGAAAATTACAGATTTTATTTTCTTAAGCATTTTATGCCATTGGAATATGAGTAATCGAACAACTACAGAGCTAATCTAACTTTCACTCGTTGATTACAGGCTCTAAGTGAATCTAAGTGAATCACTGCTAACTTGCTGTAAACTTCCAAACCAGAGAATTCTGGGGAATTGTCCTGTTAGTAATCTTGCTATAAAAATTACAAGGTATTTGTTGGGAGTATTAAAAGCTACATTACTTTTGTTACAATAATTATTTCTTAAACACGCTATTATCTGAATGGCACCTGAAAAATGCACATATTCCTCTTTTTTCGCCAGTTCAAACACAGGAATGTGGGCGTTTTCAACAGCCATTCTTATAAGAAGGTGTTTAAGATACAATTACTGATTTGCAAGTTTGTTCTTAAAGTCATGTGGAGTATATTTCCGTAAATTAACGAAACGACCAGCTTTCAGCGAAGCGTTACGGAACTGCGTTCTTCTTAAAACTTTAACTTTTTCAAAAATAAGGACATAAAAATATTTGATTTAGTCTTTCTCTTCTTGAAAATTGTCCTCCTTTGCTTCCACTGCATATGTATTGATTATGTATCGGTATGTACTTTACTGAATATCGAATATGTGTATTTATAAAGGAACTGGCGAGAGTTCACGCTTGAAACAGTGACTGTATTCTTTTAAGGGTACGCAATTTTGAAGAAACTCGTTATACCGTATTACCTTGTTATTTTCGAGTTGCAATTATTTTAATATCGTGTCTCTTATAATTTCCTCCTCCTCACTTTGTTTGGAAAAGATTTACGAGATGTGACAGAATCGTATTAGATTTTTATCTGTGAATTTTTTCGCAGTAGATTTTTTTCGGAATTAACGTTCTGAGATTATTTCGTACTCGCACGATTTCTAGTTTTCCACACTTCAATGTTCGTTTCAATGAAACTGTTGGTTCAACTTATAATGTTCCACACATGGACGGCAGAAACACAAGCAAGCATCACAGCACTTCTGGTTCAGTCTTCTCTTCATGAAATTTTCTTTTGTGAAAATCTCATTCGCTAGTACGTAAGTTCGTCGATTATACTGTAATCGTCGGAGGAAACTTTATTTATCCAACAAGCAATTGAGATGATTCTAAATTTGTTAGTGACGTATGTGACGAGACATCCTTCGGATCACTGCTAAATGCCTTTCTGTGAAAAATACCTGGAACAGACAATTCGAAACACCACTAATGTTGGAAGTATATTGGATCTAATGTCAAAAAATAGACCCGACCTCCGTGAGGACGTCCACTTTGAAACTGGCGTCAGTGAACATGAGGCAGTTGCAGGAACAAAGACTGCGAAAGTAGGCTACAAAGGGCAGTTAAAACACGTAGGATGATTTATCTGTTCAGTAAGCTAGATAAAGAAGCAGTGATATCGTACCTCAATGAGGAACATGAAGCTTCTAGCCTAGGACAGGAGCATGTAGACTTACAGGAACTATACGCCAAACTTAAAAGAACTGTTGATCATGTGCTGGAGAGATGTGTACCTAGTAGAACAGGTCTATCTGGGAGGGACACTCCATGGTGTACATTCACTGTAGAAAGCTTCTAAAGAAACAGAGGCTACTGCGTAATAGGTATAAAGCAAAGCATAACGTTACACGTAAAAGATGCTAAATGAAACGCTTTTGGCTGTTAAGAGGACAATGCGAGATGCCATCAACGACTGTCATAGCATATTATCGAAAGCTCTCTCAAAAACGTGTACAAATTCTGATCATATGTGAAGCTGGGCACTCAAGGACGAGACAGGAACTGAAGCAGAAAGTAGCAAAGCAAAAGTGCAAAAGCTTGACTCCATTTACAAATGTCCCTTTACAAAGAAAAATCTAGGAGCGTTGTCCCAATTCTTGTTCCACTCCAACAGGTCTGAAATAGACATTAGTGCTAGTTGCCTTAAGAAGCAGCTGAAATCGTTAAAATTGAACAAGGCTCCAGAGCGTGGTGGAATCTCTATCTGATTCCACGCACGACCTGGGTCTGCGTTACTCCCTATTTTAACCATAATATACCGAAGATCGTCCAATGTCCTTGCGATTCATTTGCTGTAGCATCTTAGAACATGTTCTGAACTCTTATTTAATGAAGTGTCTCGAACCGAATTATCTCCTCCATGTCAGTCAACATAGGTCCCAAAAACTCATGCCTTTTTCACATGACATCCTGAAAGCCATGGCTCAAAGCAATCACAAAGATGCAGTGCTTCTTGATTTTGGGAAGGTATTTCACTCACTACCATATTTACGCCTACTATCGAAAATACGATTATAGGGGTAGCAAACGAGATTTGTAACTGGATTGAAGATTTCTTGGTTGGGGGGACACAGTCTGTTATCTTGGAGGAAGAATCATGCATAGACGTATAAATAACTTCAGGTGCGACACGGAGGAGTGCACTGGTACGGTTACTGTTCATACTGTGTAATAATTTCCTTGCCGACATTGCCAGTAGTAACCTCAGCCGATGATGTAGTCATCTATAAAGAAGTACCGACTGAAAAACTCTGCACAAATAATAAGTCAGATCTTGATAAGATATCAAAGTGGCGGTAAGATTGACAACTTGCTTTAAATGTTAAAAAAGACACCGCTCGTGAATGAGAAACGCGCAAAGTTGGGTCTGAAAATAAAGTGCCGCTAGGAATTCGCAGGCACGCCGTCTTTCGTATGCTACGTGAATTTACACGCTCTTCTCTCTTCTACTTGCAGCGCTAGATGTAAAGAACTAGTTAAAGGTACTGAGAACTGAAATGGATTGCAGAACAGTTGCGATAAAGAAAAATAATGTCACAGTGAGTGTTTGTAGAAAAGTATATAAGTTGTGAAAGTGCTATTCGCTGTGCTAGATGAAGACAGGTATTCAACGGTCTTCAGAGTTAAAACGGACTGAAGACTAGTTGCGATCTACATCTACATGTACATGACTACTCTGCAATTCACATTTAAGTGCTTGGCAGAGCGTTCATCGAACCACAATCATACTATCTCTCTACCATTCCACTCCCGAACAGCGCGCGGGAAAAACGAACACCTAAGCCTTTCTGTTCGAGCTCTGATTTCTCTTATTTTATTTTGATGATCATTCCTAACTATTTAGGTTGGGCTCAACAAAATATTTCACACTCGGAAGAGAAAGTTGGTGACTGAAATTTCGTAAATAGATCTCGCCGCGACGAAAAACGTCTTTGCTTTAATGACTTCATCCCAAAATGTAATGTATTGCGAATACATAGAAAGAAGGATCCTTTATTGTATGATTATATGATAGCGGAACAAACACTGGTAGCAGTTACTTCTGTAAAATATCTGGGAGTATGCGTGCGGAACGATTTGAAGTGGAATGATCATATGAAATTAATTGTTGGGAAGGCGGGTACCAGGTTGAGATTCATTGGGAGAGTGCTTAGAAAATGTAGTCCATCAACAAAGGAGGTGGCTTACAAAACACTCGTTCGATCTATACTTGAGTATTGCTCATCAGTGTGGGATCCGTACCAGATCGGTTTGACGGAGGAGATAGAGAAGATCCAAAGAAGAGCGGCGCGTTTCGTCCCAGGGTTATTTGGTAACCGTGATAGCGTTACGGAGATGTTTAATAAACTCAAGTGGCAGACTCTGCAAGAGAGGCGCTCTGCATCGCGGTGTAGATTGCTCACCAGGTTTCGAGAGGGTGCGTTTCTGGATGAGGTATCGAATATATTGCTTCCCCCTACTTATACCTCTCGAGGAGATCACGAATGTAAAATTAGAGAGATTAGAGCGCGCACGGAGGCTTTCAGACAGTCGTTCTTCCCGCGAACCATACGCGACTGGAACAGGAAAGGGAGGTAATGACAGTGGCACGTAAAGTGCCCTCCGCCACACACCGTTGGGTGGCTTGCGGAGTATGAATGTAGATGTAGATGTAGAACTCGCGTATCATATCTGTCACACTCTCTCCCCTATTACGTGATAATACAAAACGAGCTGCCCTTTTTTTGCACCCTTTCGATGTCCTCCGTCAATCCCACCTGGTAAGAATCCCACACCGCAGAGGACGAACGAGTGTAGTGTAAGCTATCTCTTTAGTGGACTTGTTGCATCTTCTAAGCGTCCTGCCAATGAAACGCAACCCTTGGCTCGGCTTCCTCACAATATTATCTATGTGGTCTTTCGAAATGAAGTTGTTCGTAAATTTAACACCCAGATACTTAGTTGAATTGACAGCCTTGAGAATTGTATTATTTATCGAGTAATCGAATTCCAACGGATTTCTTTTGGAACTCATGTGGATCACCTCGCACTTTTCGTTATTTAGCCTCAACTGCCACCTGCCACACCATACAGCAATCATTTCTAAATCGCTTTGCAACTGATACTGGTCTTCGGATGAGCTTACTAGACGGATCAGAAAGAGTAGTATTATACTGGGGGTATAGTACAGAATCATACAGTGATCCAAATACTGTAAATAGCTCTTTTTCAATGAAGTCTCTGTCCTGAACAGATAGTCCAAGTTTATTGGATAAATCAATTAGAAATCTATTACAATTGTTTTTTCTTAGTCTTGTGAAATAATAATATTGGTTTATCCAAGAACCAATCAGAAATCGTCATGATTCTCAGGGAGAGAATTACACACGCACAGGTGCATAACCATAATTTTTTTTTTTACTTTTTCATCGTCCTTGAAACCCTTTTCTAATAGTTTGATTCTCCAGCTCTGACTCAAGTTTTCGGTAGTTTTCTATTGTTTACTAAGCGAATACCCGGAATTAAAATTCCTCTCCAGAATATTTCCATTTGGGAACTTTTTTACTTTACTATAAGCTGTCTGGGACTTGCCTGAAACGATCAGAATTCTACAACCTGCTGGCGGTGGCTGGGAACGAAAGGTACGAAAGCAAAATAACATCAATGAATTATCTTCGATAATGTCAAAAACTGAAGAAGTGAATAAAAATTTGTGCCACAGCTGGACTTGAATGCAGGTCTCCTCCTTACAAGCAGATACGCCAACCATTTCACCACCCAGCACTATGGCTAACACACCGGCGCAGAGTACTGCAGTGATGTAATGGTTAGCACACCTGCCTACTTAGTGGGATAGGGGCGTTCAAGTCTTGGTCAAATTTAATTCATTTTTCCAGCTTCTGTCATTATCAAAGACGAAGTTGAGACTCATATGTTTCGAGGAAAATGTAATTACACCATATAAATAATGAATCAGGTAAAATAAAAATTTGTCTCCTAGAAACCTTGACCTTCTATCTACCTGCCGTTCTATGTCCATGAGTAATCCATTTTACGGTAACAATACACTGTTGTTGGATCTGCATACCTCCACCCTTAATTGTCGTTCTCAGAACGCCATAGCGTCACCAGGTTCGCACTAACACCTCGCAGTGCCTGACGGTCGTAGCAGCGTGAGTTCAAATGGTTCAAATGGCTCAGAGCACTATGGGACTTAACATCTGAGGTCACCAGTCCCCTAGAACTTAGAACTACGTAAACCTAACTAACCTAAGGACATCACAGACATCCATCCCCGAGGCAGGATTCGAACCTGCGACCGTAGCGGTCGCGCGGTTCCAGACTGAAGGGCCTAGAACCGCTCGGCCACGGCGGCCTGCATAGCATAGGTGCACGGCAACTGATGATCACTGCGGAGTACTTCTTAAAGTGACAACTACTGCTGAAGGACGCTTCACATTTCCACAGGAAGTAACCATTTACTTTGGCATGGTTTTCTGGTAGTAGTGTCTTCGATATTTAAGTGAGGCATACATTCCATATGGCTATGTGTCTCACGTACTGAATGTTACCCTAGTTCTCCTTCTGTACTAATTAAACTACAATTCAGTCTGTATTTAATCCTCGAACAGGCGTGCCACATTTACATCAGTCGAGCAGGTGCGTGGGGTATTTTTAACCCAGTACATAATTTACATGACACAGTCTCAAACTCTGGGAAAGTAATGTTTATTTTGTGAATACTGTTACCGAGCATTTTAATTCTATATATTTTGTGAATCTGATTGATTATTTGAACATTTAGGGTAAAGTTTAAATACTTAATGAAAATTTAATAATAATTTTTATATAATGTGGGACCGCTGTTTTTTATATTTCTTTAAAGTCAGTACCTCCATTACACTGTTTTTAATTTGCAGTGTTACATTTACACAATCGTGATTTCGGCTTGACAGCCAAGATGGTATACTCAGTGATAAAACAAAGCAGTAGGCTTTTGCCAGAAATACTGACCCTTAGACAAGTGTCTAATAGTCTATTTGAAATACGACAGTGTGCCATCTTAGGCACTGCATAACATTAAAACACTTGATAATGGCACTTTAAAGCCGAAATCATGATAGTGTAAATGTAACATTGCAAATAAAAAACAGTCTAAGGGGGTACTGACATTAAAGAAAATTTAATAGAAAGTGTTTCACTTGAGGTTTGCTTACTCTACTTTTCAGTTTTGTGTATGTCCCTTGCAAATTAGTCCCATGACCAACGGGTAGGCCAGGTAGGCGAACATAACCATTTCCATTCAAGGATAAGTTCAGTTGGATCAGAGTATTCAGTAAACGCCATTTTGGAGCCACCACCAGCTTGCACAGTGCCTTGTCGACAACTTGGATCCACGGCTTCGTGGGGCCTGCGCCACACTCGAAACCTGCCATCAGCCCTTACCGACTCAGATCTCACCAGGCCACGGTTTTCCAGTCGTCTAGGGTCCAACCGATACGATCACCAGCACTGGAGAGGCGCTGCAGGCGATGTCGTACTGTTAGCAAAGGCACTCGCATGGATAGTCTGCTGCCTTAGCTTATTGACGCCACATTTCGCCGCGCTCTCCTAACTGATACACTCGTCGTACGTTCCACATTAATGTCTGCAGTTATTTCACGCAGGTTGCTTGTCTGTTAGCAGTGACAACGCTACGCCAAACGTCACTGCTCTCAGTCGTTGAGTGAAGGCTGTCTGCCACAGCTTAGTTCGTGCTGAGAGGTAACGCATGTAAGTTTGTATTCTCGGCACTCTTGACACTGTGAATCTCGGAATATTGAGTTCCCTAACGAGTTTCGGAACGGAATGTCCCATGTGTCCAGCTTCAACTACCATTCCAAGCTGAAAGTCTATTATTTCCCGTCGGATACCTTCTCACATGAATCACATGAGTACAAATGACGGCTCTTCCAGTACACTGCCCTTTTATCTCTTGTGTACGCGTACCACCGCCAACTGTGTTCTTGCATATCGCTGTCCCATAACTTCTGTCACCTCGGCGTGAGCATGACAATCAAAATTTCGTTATTTGTTCTCAGTCCTTGTGCTGCAGTTTTAATGGTCAGCACTTTACACAGCAGATGGCACAGGATAATACACTCTTTTTCGTGCAGTGAACCATTGTCTGCATTCAGAGTTTGTTTCTAGTCTTCGCTCGAGGCTGATACTTTGTCGAGACCTACCTGGATATAAACGCAATTTTTACCAAATAGGATTTCATCACAGAAAACGACATCATCTGCAAGCCTAAAAGTGCAGCTCATGTTACCCGCTAAATCATTAATGTATGCATTAATGTACGAGTACATCTGTCTGTTGCTTATTCCTCGTATCTATAACAATGTATTACGCCTTCACTATCAAGGAAATTTCGATCGAGTCACAAAGATCGTCAGCACAGTGCTGTAAGGGTGTCGCGGATGACAACCGAAGGGGTCCTCCTGTGAAAAGAAATGGCGCCCCAGACATCACTCAGGCCATATGGCGGGCAACATCCAGGTTGGTACCCCACAGCTGTCTGGGGCGCTACTGACACATGTTGAGTCACGAATAAAATTGACTGGAGTAGAATTGCTTTCAGTCATTATTACCACTTCTAACTGAGCCACAATGACCAGTAAGATATGTCTGGAGACACACTGGACAGCAATGGGATATACCACGTGGCCCACGCAAACCATTCTCTGTAGTCTTGTGTTTCCCGTATACGTTAATGCTGCTCAAAGGGGAACTGCATGTACAAGCGAACCTCCACCGAGCTGTTCAGCTAACTGCTTGGTTTTTCCTCTTGATTCCGCCGAGGGGCTTCCTAGGTACAACGTGCAGTCGAAAGAACAATCCGCGACGTACTCGATATTGCTCGGAACGTTATAGAGTGTTTCGGAGCACTCTCCGCGCACATAAGCATAGCTTAAATGAAAATAACGGGCACGTACGATGTAGTACGGTCATTATTATTAATACTATGAAAGTCATTAGATCTCACCCAACAGTACCTATTTCTCATCGTAATAAGGCCTGGGGATATCGAGATCCTCGGTACAAAAAATTCTAGGGAAAAGAAAATGGCACCCATTTAAGGTGAATCTATGCCACCAGCTATATGGAAACGTTTTGCAAAATCAGGTATCGTTCTACGGATGTCTCGTAAGTAAATCAGCCCTATATCCGGTTTTCACCAGGCAGTTTTTATGGGGAATTGAAAGCTGTTTTGCCAATGACGCCACTGTCGGTAGACACAATCTACATTACTGGGTGCCTGCAGATCCTCATTGGTTACGACCACATTACGTTCAAGCGCACTGGGATGTTAACGTATGGTGCGGCATTCTAGGAGACCACATCACTGGACCAGTTTATTTGGCTCCCAGACTAACTAGCTGGCTGTACGAGCAATCCTATAGACCTAACTGCATCTTGAGCATCTCCTAGAAGACATCCCACTTCTGTTAGCTCTGAGAGACTGGTTTCGGCACGATGGTGGAGCAGCACATTATTATAGAGGGGTTAGGGAATATCTCAACAACGTGTACCCCAAACGGTGGGTAGGTCGTGGTGGTTGCACTCGACGGCCAGCGAAATCGCCCGATTTGACGCCCCTTGATTTTTTTCTTATTGGTTTATATCAAATCCAGGATTTGCGGAACGGAACCGGAAATTCCAGTTGTGTTAAAAGAACGAATATGTCATGCTTGTGCTTTGGTATCTGCAGAAACGTTAAGAGGTTTCCATGCTAACACCCAGAGGTGCTTCATCAATGCATCCAACAAGGCGGACATGCATTTCAATACTTGTATTATGAATAATGCAATTACAATGATTTGTCAATCTATAACATAGGTTTTAAGGAACCTCATTTATGATAGTCGTAATACTCATTGTTCCTTATTCAAAGATATGACGGCATTTATGTAATACTGCCACTTGTGAAGCACGAATTGGTGCATTATGCGTTGGTAAAAAATCAGCTGTCATATGTTGGTACACGTTGAAACACATAATCAGTATGCTTTGACCCATGTGCGTATTGTTTTGGTCACGGAAAATCGTTCTTCCACACAAAAGCCTTTCTCGAGCCTAGGAATCGAACCTGGCACCCCTCATACAGCAAGTAAGTTCTCTACCGATGAGCTAAAGGACCAGCTATAGCAGTTTGTTTTCATGTCTGCGCTGTTCTGCTTATGCAAACCTTTTGGCGTGTGTGACATCTGGGATTAACTAACGTCAATGGAGGACAGCGTGTTTGGGCCAGACGGTCTATGTATATCTACACTTGCTTATGGTGTGTAACGGATATAAGATTAGAAATTTTTGTATGTGGTTCCTTAATATCTAGACATATCAGTGTGTTGATAGTTTTAGTTTTGCAGCGAACAGTCTATGCACAAACACGTCACGAATTTTACAACTTGATGTTTTCTGTATGGTTGTAACTGCACCACTAGGTGGACTATGCCCGTCAGTAGAGACTAACCGTTTTGTGTCCACCTATCCACACTTTATCATCTGACTTACTGCCCAGGAGAAAGTAAGCATTAATGGCTTTTTCTTGCCTCACATAGTTGGAGGTATTAACCAACCCAAAATCATATGACTTGTAATAGCTGTAATTATTAGTCTGCAAATGACTAAGCACTGATGTTATGCTGTTCACTACACTGTCCTTAGTCGTCAATAGCATATGTCGACGTTCCTATGTATCAGATATAAACCCAGCACCAGTATTTGCTATTGTAATAGGGTCACTACTGTGGCCTCAGGGTGTTCGAAATAATAACCTATTTGCAGAAAAATAAACTTATGGAACATTTAATTCCTCTAAGAAGCAAACATATTTTCTATTGCGCACTTTTTCAGGTAGAACTCATTTACGAGATATAAATGGGAGCAGGCCCTTACTATGTTACACAGAGAAAAATACTGTAATGAGTACTGCCCAAAACTATTCCCTGGAGCTTCTCTTTTCTTTTTTTCTACTCTTGAGAGCAATATTTACAATTTTCTGTACGAATAAATAGCCAGATTGTGGTTGATGATGGGTCTAAATAGGTAACCAATAAATTCCTTAACTGAAGACCGTTTTTTTTTCTCCCAGGAAAATAACCAGATTATAGGTTACGGAAGTACTACCATAGAAGTGCTTAAATTATGCCCACCATCACTAGTAAATTTTTTTGCTGTTCTTTGATTCTGTAGCGCGAAGTTTACGTGCCGTCCCCCAATTAAAATATTATCGACTTTAATTACGGAAAGCTAATATCAATCCCTGACTTATATGTTACTATATACGTATGTATATAAGCTACAGTCTTTATCTCGCCAATGAAAAGGTTTTGTATTTACAGTGCCATAGGTCAATATGAAGTCAATCCTCTTTTCAAATATTAATAAATGAACTTTACGAAAAGCAGGTATTTACAGAATAAATCCTTTCTCTGTCACGACAACGTAGCGACATTCAGTGCAGCGATGTTATCCTTCCATAATTAGGTATAACTCCTGCAAGTTTCTGGTTATTTGCTAACGAGATTCTTTTATAAATAAAAATAGTGATTAACTGTTTTCCTTTAATTTACCGGCGTCGATTCGGTAATTTATATCTGACGGCATGCTCTAGATTCTTTTTGCTTCATCTCAGAAACAATTTCGAGCTCGTGATTACTCCGACATCGACACGCTTAATTTTCAAGTGGAGCGAAGTATATTCGTTTTATTTTTTGTTCTTCTGCATAATATTAGACTTAAGCACAGAATAAGGAGCTCAAACTTATATTAATTCTGAAATACATTTCTCTTTTAAATTATAAACTCACTGATTTAGAGCTCCACTGTGTTCCCCAATTATATTAAATTCTCTCTCCTGTCATAAAAAAATTCGAATGTCACCGCAAATTAAGCCCTATCAATTACAGATTTCATTAACAAATCCCATACACTTCAGACTTAGGTGTCTATTTAACAATATTCATCTCACGAAATTTGTTAGTGTCATTTGCGAGTATTCGAAGCAACTCTTTCTTTAAGTAGGAAATAACGTTGATCCCAGTTTTTCTACAGTTCCCCAGAACCACCAAAGAGAAGGGTAATTGAATTGTTTCAGGGTTGTCTTTACTATTAAAGAAGCGACGCAATGATTCGAATCATCTGGTAAACAACGATATTAGCCTCCGTTTTACCGTTACTTATCTATTCACTATTTCCAATCACTCGATTTCAAACTTCCTGCAATCCATTCGACGACAAAAAAAGAACAGTAACCGCTCTCAGTGGATAATGTTCGGTCAGTGGGTAGCTACCTCCAATCGGACAATGATCGTAAGTACTACCGATCATACTCTATTCCCATTCAATCATCTATACACGCGGCAGGCAGCTCTGTTTACTCAAACGTCAACTAACGGTCCCTCTAAATGTTACTCAATAAATGATTCCTTCATTTGTGTTATCCCAGACTACGATAGTAACAGTCGATTACGGTTTTCTGAAAAAAAAAATCGGATCTATAGACTCAGCAGTTTGTGCTTAATTGACTCCAATAAGCTTACTTCTCCGTATCAATTTAGGTAACTATAATAGCTGACTCACCCAGCTAGTCGACTCCCGATCAAAACCTCAGATGCCCTTTAAAACCATTCTTAATCAGAGACAGAACTATAAAAATACAAAAGAATAGCGTTTTTAATCTTCAACAATAGTAATGTTGTAGGTAGTGGCCGTCTGTACATTATCAAGCGGCCAGCCAGTGCCGAGGGCGTCCATTAACTTCCATGGAGCGTGCACCAAACTTGCATTCATTTCCTCCGTATAGGCAGTTTAAAAGATATCTCTTCCTACGAATTATTCTACAACACTGTCACAAAATTTTACGTATTGAACCACAACGTTGCTAGTTTCCAAGCAGACTCATTGTGAGAAAAATCAACTTCAGTATTATTTCCACAACTGGTGGACACAAATACTGAAATTAAAGTGAATGTCGTAATCACTATATTCCCTAATTCCACGTACAAATTTTATTCGCTTGTTGATCTTATACCGGTAGGACAGAAATTTAGTTATTTAAAATATAGGAATGGGGATCTTATATGTCTACATTAATCCACATGGTATGTTTCGCAACCTATTAAAAATGGACTAACGTTTTCGTACAGAACGTTACACAATGCCTGACTATAATTTATGCATAAATGGCGACGACACAAATAACAGCTTCATGAACGGAAGAATGGAGAGAGTTAAAGATATAAGAAGGATCAAATGAAAACCAGAGACATGGAAAAAACGTTAGGTTAACTTTCTATTTTTTCAAAAGTAATTGCTGTAGCTGTTAATACAATGTGACAATTATTGAACTATATGAAAAAAACCGTAGATTAGTTACACATTAAGGCATGCACACACTTTATTCAGCATGTGAACGTCACTACAGATATTCGGATTTAGGTTATGACATATTCGATACGATTGCCATCATTGGGGATGGTACGATGCAGACCAATAGCGAAATTCTGCACGACCCGCTGGAGTGTCGGCACATCGAAGCTGTCGATGCCCTCCTGAATGGCTATCTTCAGCTCAGCAATGGTCTCGAGGTTATTGCCGTACACCTTGTCGTTAATACAGCTCTATAAAAAGGAGTCACTTGTGTTCCTGAGAATATGGCGGCCAAACGAGGCCCATGCCAGTGGCCTCTGGGTACTCCAGAGCCAGAATGTGGTCCCCAAGGCGCTTCTCCAGGACCTCAGACACTCTCCTGCTTTGATGGGGTCGAGCTCAGTTTTGCATAAAACACATCTTGTCGATATGAGGGTCACTTTGGATAAGGGGGATGAAATCATCTTCCGGAAACCTTCACGTACCGTTCGGTAGTCACATCGCGCCTATTATTCCGTGACCGGACATTGCACAGCAAGTAGTCACCCGTTGAGGGTGAAGAGACTTCTCGATCGCCAGATGCGGATTCTCATGCCCCCAAACGCGCCAATTTTTCCCGGTTGACGAACCTATCCAAATGAAAGTGGGCTTCGTCGCTAAACCAAACAACAATGTGCATACTAATTCCCATCATGCCCCGCGGCCAACCGTGTAGTTTGAACATCCTAACGCAAACCGTTCAGAAGTTATGAGGATTGTATTTCGTATAGTTCAATAATTGTCACCCTGTATGTTATTGCACTGTGAGAGACGATCAACACCTTCATGGAAATGTCTTAGCGGTTGCCTACTGAACCATGATTGTATGCAGGCGTGCACTACTTCGTGCGAATCAAATCGACTGTCACGGATATCTTTGGCGGCTCAACATGTTGGCAATGTTGTTCCGACAGTGCTGCAGAAATTTCTCTGGGAAGCCCTTACACGTTCTCCACGCAGTTCCGACATCTCTCCATGCGATTTACTTATTTCTGTAACCTTGAAGAAAGACAGTCGCGGTCGTCGATTTACCTCGGACGAAGAAGTGCATACCTGGGCACAATAATGATTCCTAGGCAACCGCACACACTTTTCAAAGAGGGCATTGACCGTCTCGTCACACACTGGGGTAAAATATTAACCATTACGGCGATTACTTCTGAAATAATAAACAGTTTACTTTTTTTTTTTTACATCTGTCTCGTTTTCATTTGACTTCCCATTATACATAAAAAGTGAGAAATCGCAAAACGTAAGCTTAGATAGTAACGAAGAATCGACAAACAACCTCTATTAACAATTAAAAGGGCGGAGGAAAGCGGAAAATGAATCTTTAATTTTCACATATCCGTCGCAGGGACTGTATCTGTTTGCGACAGTATCCATCTTGCTATGGCGTACATATTTAATGCTTCATTGCTACAAAGCTGTAATTTTAATCAGCGGTTTTTACAACGGAAATCCGCATCGGAATAAGCAGGAAATTTCAGCATCGAGAAAACTTCCGTGACGAACATCTGTGTTACCACTGAACTGAGCGAACGTATTGTGTCTGTCCATGCCCTGCTTCTTGTTTCAATATACGTGCTGGATTTGCGGGTGGAAAAAACAGTCCCATTTTGAAACCGTCTAGACTTCGGCAAAACAACAAATGGCTAAAATGGCTCTGAGAACTATGGGACTTAACATCTGAGGTCATCAGTCCCCTAGAACTTGTAACTACTTAAACCTAACTAACCTAACGACATCACACACATCCATGCCCGAGGAAGGATTCGAACCTGCGGCCGCAGCGGTCGCGCGGTTCCAGACTGTAGCGCCTAGAACCGCTCGGCCACCTCGGCCGGCGCAATAAATACAGAAAAAATGTGTCAAATGTTATTGTAAGACGAACGAAACCGTATGATTCTATGCTAACAGATGATTATATCACTCAACACGACGATGGAAAACAATGAGCCTAAATTTTCAATTGGCTTCCAATATAGCGACTCCTAGGCCATTCTATGGTGTTTATGTACGTCGCTGCTGTTACCATTTGCAACCTACACTGATTAGCCAAACATTACGATCAGAGCTGAATAGCGCGTTGATCCACATCTGGAACGCAACACAGCAGCTGGTAAGCGGTCATGGATTCGGCAAATCCTTGGCAAGTTTCTGTAGGAATAATGGCCCTGTGATTCGTGAGCAAGTAGCTAGAGTTCGGTAGCGCTCTATATGTTTCGGATCTGGTTCAGATGAAGTGAATTTTGTGGCACAGAAATAAACGTGAGCTCACTATCATCTGCCTCTGGACTTGAGATGTGTACAGTTATCCCACTGGAAGAGGCCCTAGCCATTGGGGAAGATATCATACATTCAGGGATACAGGTTGTCCATACGTATGTTCACGTTATCCATAACTGTCATGGTATCTTCGACTGTTATCACAGCCCCCATGGATTCCCAGCTGAATGTCCCCAAGTACGTAATGGTGCTCCCACTAGACTGCGTCCGTAGCGCGGAGCATTTTCTGAACGACGGCTTGTCTGGACACAACCATCGATTTGGTGTAACTTAGGTTCTCCGACGAGGTGACACGTTTCTATTTATTCACAGTCCAATTTCGAGTGGCGCATGCGGACTACAATTGTAACTATGTCGTTGGGTCAACATGGGAATATCATAGTAGGAAGGCTTTCACGACCGGATGACATATCTTCTGGTAAACCTTGCGGGATGTAAGGTCGTGGTCCATGAAACTCTTCAGCTCGTAACGTTTCGTCCAGTGCTTCGCTGGACATCTTCAGAGGGGTGTTTCTCCTCCGGTGAGTCTTGCCGACTGGTCAGTCGGCAAGACTCACCGGAGGAGAAACACCCCTCTGAAGATGTCCAGCGAAGCACTGGACGAAACGTTACGAGCTGAAGAGTTTCATGGACCACGACCTTACATCCCGCAAGGTTTACCAGAAGAACATGGGAATACTTAGTGGTCGTCTGCTGATGAGCGCTGATCGAAGCTCTGCGACAGCACTATTCTCTGTCGTCAGACCTGTCACAGATCATCGCGTATCCTAATTTACAGAGGAGCCGAGGCTCCGACTTCCCGTTTTGTGATTATAGATGGACGTCCAGTACCTTGTCACCATTTCTTATAAGTTCTTTCCCTGACGCCGTGCTTTAACGATCTGCCAGTTTCACATAGTCGACATAATCGTCTTGAGAAGTAGATATGTAAGATTCTCATCTATTGTCCGTCCAAGATGCGCACTTTTAAATTGTATTACATGTTGCGATCACTCTGGATCATCTTCAGATTACTGACTATGATATGATTAGCAGGAGAAGCTTAGTGTTTAACTTTGGCTCTGATATGGGGAGTAGACAAGACGGGTTGATTACGCAATTACTTATATCTGAAGATGATCCAGAGTGATCGAAACGTGTAATCTAATTAAAAATGTGCAACTCAGACGGAACAATAAATGAGAATTATGTCAAGCCTGCTATTTTTGGAACTCGCTTATGTCACTGGATTTCCACATTTGCGGTCCGTATCGCTCGAATGATTCCCCATTGTTCTCTGCTCTGCTTATATACTTTCCTTACCCCGTCGCATACTAGCAATGTTGTCAGGGGCATTCTGTTTCACGGTGGACAATTGTCATAACGTTTTGCTTTTGGCTAATCGGTGTAGTTCATAATTATTTGATAACTTGTGACTCATTCAGCGGTTGACTGCGGTATCTAACCTGAGGCACCGGTTAAGTATCTCTCAGGATAGATTTGTATTGTAAAAGAAAAGCAAGTGAGACACCTGGCACTTATAGTGATCACGTATATAGTTAAACAATGAGCCGCCCTCCCGTTGGGAACCATTGTACACGCTTCCAAAACAAAGCATGTGGATCGCCATACACCACAAACAATGAACTTTGGGTGTCCAGAGAGTGAATACACATCAAGGAGCAGTAAAGTATTCTGCATCTGTACTGTGATTGAAAAAGCTTGCGACGCCTGACATTCAGTTGGCAAGCAGAGGAGGTTATGTAGTTGTTTCTGTATTGCCACTGGTGAATCAGCTTCCTTTCTAAGACCAAGGTTAGCATACTGTTCACTGCTCTTAGCCTTGAACTAAATACTAGACCGTTTTGTACAGTATCTGTTACAGCGTTTACATGCGACACAGCTTGCAGAAGACGCAAAACGAATGTCAGAAACTGTCCTTAGCTGTCGTGTCTGCATGTCAAATCTGAATCAGTCTTGCTAGCCCGATCAAATATCGGTTGGGGGGTAGGTGTTTTTACGGTAATGGTGTCAGTAAATTAGCTTTTCCGATTTTGTCAGTATGAGGGTATAAGCCATTTTCTCACATGTTTGGAATGATTTCCTGACGGAGTTAGTGAACTGTTAAAGAGACGGAGGAGGTTCTAAGAATTTTATCAGCTCCTTATTGATTTGTTTTTTGAGTCATCATTCTATGGTTTATAGTGGCCCTCCCATAATTCCTCTCCTGTGCCAACCTCTACATGTTACATTAATACTCGAAACCTTCGTCCTCAATTCTTTACTGTCTTCCTCCACAAATTTTAGCCTCTGCACCTCCCTCTGGTACCATGAAAGTTATTCTCTGATGTCTTATGTCCTACTATCCTGTCCCTTCTTCTTGTCAGTGTCCCATATATTCCTTTCCTCGACGATTCTCTGGAGAAATTCATCGTTCGTCATCTTGTCCACCTAATATTCAACATTCTTGTGTTGTACCACTTGACAAATCGATCGAGTCTCATCTTACCTGGTTTTCCCACAGTCCGTGTTTCACTACCGTACAATACTGTGTTCCAAACCTACACTTCCAGAAATTTCTTCTTGAAATTAAGGTCTACGTTTGATATTAGTAGACTTCTCTGGGTCAGAAATGCTGTTTCTGCCACTGCCAGTCTGCTTTTTGTGTCCTCATTCCTCTATCCGTCATAGGTTATATTGCTACCTGGGTAGGAGAACCCTTAACTTCATCTACTTCGTGATCACCTATCCTGATGGTTAGTTTCTCACTGTTCTCATTTCTGCTACTTCTCGTTATCTTCGGCTTTCTTCGATTTACTATCAGTCTATATGCTGTACTCATTAGCCTGTTCATTAAATTCAGTACATCCTGTAACACCTTTTCACTTTCACTGAAGATAGCGAATCATAGATATCCTTTCACCTCGAATTTTAATTTTACTCTTCAATTTTTCGTTTATTTTTGTCATTGATTCTTCGATTGGGGGCGTAAGACTAAATGCCTGTCTTACTCTCTTGTTAATCTGTATTTGGTCTTCCACTCTTATTATTCCCTCTTGATTCTTGTACATATTGTGTCTTACCCTTCTTCCCCTGTAGCTTACCCCTACTGATCTCAGAATTCCGTACATCTTGCATCATCTGACATCGTGGAACGCTTTTTCCAGGTCGAGAAATCCTATGAGTGTGTCTTCATTTATCTTTATTCTTTCTTCCATTATCAACCGCAAAGATAGAATTTCCTCTCCCTCGTAGCTTCACCTTCTCTAAAGCCAAACACATCGTCATCTAACACAACCTCAATTCTTTTTTTACATTCTTCTGTATATTATTCTTGCCAGCAACTTTGCTGCATGAGCTGTTAAGCTGATTGTCGGCTCTTGCAGTCTTCGGAATTGTGTGGATGATGTGTTACCCTTTTTTAGTGATGTCCATTCCTCTTGAACTGAAGTGTCTACTGAGCTATTGCTTGTCTCAGTGCTTGTAGGTACAGAGAACTTAAAGCGTCCCTCTTCATTTATTAGAACTTCCATATCCCACTTCTTTCTCCACTGATTCTTCCTGACTAGTCTCTTAAACTGCAGCTTACTCTTCATCGCTTGGAACTCTATGCCTACTCCTGGGTATATCTTACAACCCAGCATCTGATTTCGGGATCTCTGCCTGACCATGATGTAACCTACTAAAATATTACCGTATTTCCCGGCCTTTTCCAAGTATATCTTCTCGTCTTGGGATTCTTGAACAGAGTATTCGCTGTTACTAGCTGAAATTTATTTCAGAACTCAATTAAACGTCCTCCTCTCTAATTCCCTACCAAGCCCATATTATCTCGTAACCCTTTCTTCTACGCCCTCCTCTACAACAGCATTCCAATCTCCCACGACTATCATATCTTCATCTCCCTTTATGTACTGAATTACCAGTTCAATACCTCATATATTTTGTCTGTCTCTTAAGTTTCCGACGGCGGCAGGTATATCTGAACTATCGTTGTTGGTGTTGGTTAGCTGTCGATTCTGATGGGAACCACCCTATCGCTGAACTGTTCAAAGTTCAGACTCTGCCCTACCTTCCTGCTCATAACGAATCCTACTCGCGTTACACCATTTTCAGCCACTGTTGATATTACCCTGTACTTATCAGACCAGAAATTCTTGTCTGCTTTCCATTTGATTTCACTAACCCCCACTATATCTGGACTGAGCCTTAGTATCTCCCTTTCCAAAAATGGTTCAAAAGGCTCTAAGCACTATGGGACTTAACATCTGAGGTCATCAGTCCCCTAGACTTAGAACTACTTAAACCTAACTAACCTAAGGGCATCACACACACCCATGCCCGAGACAGGATTCAAACCTGCGACCGTAGCAGCAGCGCGGTTCCGGACTGAAGAGCCTAGGACCACTCGGTCATAGCGGCCGCCTCCCTTTCCAGATTTTCTAGTTTCCCTAACACATTCAATCTTCTGACCTTCCACGCCCCGACTCGCAGAACGTTATCTTTTCGTTGGTTGTTCAGTCTTTATCTCATGTTCACCTCGCCACTGGCAGACCGTCTCTGAGATCCAAATGTGGGACTATTCCCAAATCTTTTGCCAATGGACAGATCATCAAGACTTCACTTACATGCCCGATGTCGTGTGGATCGACAATATGTGTCTTTAATGCAATGGTTTCCATTGCCCTCAGCATTCTCATGCCGTCGCTCATTCCTGATTCTTCCCTCTTTAGAGACTGTTTCGCACTGCAAGGGCAAAAGAGTGCCCTGAATCTCGGTCCACTCCTCCGCGCTCTTTGACAAGGCCGTAGGCTGAATGAGGGGTGACTTCCTACACCGGAAGTCCTAGACCGCCACTGCTGATGATTTATATTCAAAATGTAAGCAGTGGCGGGGTTCGAAGCCGGGACCGATGACGTATTGATTACTAATCAAAGAGGCTACTCCTAGATCACTCCCATTAAAGCGTTTTCCGTTCGGAACTGTTGGTATTTTGGTCTTGTGTCCGCAAACTTGTTATGTGTTCGCTATTTGACTATCTTTTTTATTTTTATTTTTTTGAATTATGTGACGTACCTAGCCGATTACGCAACGTAACCTTCCATGCTCTGACGCATAGAACGCCAGCTTTACTTTTCCTGATGACAGTATCCTTCGGAGTAGTCCTCGCCCGTAGATCCTAATGGACAACTGGACTCGTTTACCCAAAAGGATGCCATGCCATTAAGTCATACAGCTGAGCTGCACGCTCTTGCTGAAATGTATGTTTCTGTCCCCTTGCCTTCGGTGGTTCGCTTTATGAACATGACGAAGCCGTTCTACGTCGATTTCTGTTCACACGTGAGTGTAAGTTCATTAGGGACTGTGTTTTGAAGCCGGCCGGAGTGGCCGAGCGGTTCTAGGCGCTACAGACTGGAACCGCGCGACCGCTAGGGTCGCAGGTTCGAATCCTGCCTCGGGCATGGATGTGTGTGATGTCCGTAGGTTAGTTAGGTTTAAGTAGTTCTAAGTTCTAGGGGACTGATGACCACAGAAGTGCTCAGAGCCATTTGAACCATTTTTTTTTGTTCTGAATTCTAGGAGCAGCCATGTCTGGATAGACGAAGACCCTCATGCCATGCATTTGCAGGGATTTCACCATTTGTTTGGTATTAACGCGTGGCCATGTATTCTGGACAGTTACGTGATTGGGCTGTACCTCCTTCCTCTCAAGCTAACCTGTCCTACGTTCTTGATCTTCCTTCCTTGGACCCATTCATGGAAGCTATGCTACTGGATGTCCGTCAGAAAATGCGGTTTCAGCTTGATGGGGCACCACCTCACTTCTCAAGTGCGTTTCGGAGACATCTCAACAGACGATATGGTGAATGGTGGATAAGCCGATGCGGTCCAAACGAATGACCGCCACGATAGCCGGATTTAGCTCCCAACGACTACTTTTTGCGGGGTAGTATGCAAAGTTTAATTTACGAGACTCCTGCAGAGACAGAGGAAGATCTGCTGGCACGAGTTCCGGCCGCTGAACTAGAAAATGAAGAGACGCCAGGTGCGGTGGACAGTGTGTACCAGAACATGTTTCGTTGGTACAACAGTGGTGGTCACATCGAGCCACTGTTCTGTACGTAAACTGTACGGGGTTGTTTTTTGTTTGGGAGTAATGTAAACCTATAATGTTTAGGTGCACATACAAAAAAAGTGTTTAAGTGATAAACGGGTGTTTCGTTACGTTTCTTTTCGAAATGTTTCGTAATAATTGTACGTAATTCACATCCTCAAGCAGAAGCGGATGAGTTAAACATCTGAAATGAAACCATCGTGGAACGGATACGGTACGTTTCCGGACATGGGTTCCCATTACAAATATTATGTACTCTCTTTCCTCTACAAGTCCTAGAAGTTTGTAGCGGTAATTTCCGAATACGCTATACATCACTGAAGTAATATTTGTATTTGCTGCATGCAATCTGTACTAAATGTGAATAAATAAATAAAAATGAAATTTTTTGGAGTGTTTTATTTAAGATCATTATGAAAACTCGCGCACCACATTCGATCCACTGACACGAAAGTTGTAACGAGCAGACGTAAGCAATCGGTTTTATGTAGAGAAGATGATGACCAACTTTTTTATGACTGGTGTTTGCTTGTCACAAGCACTACCTGCTGCTGGATGTGTAAACCCAGCAGCTAGTTTAGGTACTGAGCATGAAAGTAGCAGATTTTAATCAAGCGTTGTCCCAGCCCATTATATAAAAAAGGCGTCTCAAGGGTAATTCTCATTGCTACGTTTCAGTTGCATAGCTTTTGAACATTTTGCGCAAAAGAGGCACACAGCACTAGAGTGGCTGGTTAATTAACGTTTAATGAGGTTGCTGTAATCCCATATGTTATATTTAGAACAAAATGTGCTGTAGTGAATTGTGTGCTGACACGGGTGTCTCATCTTTCCGTATCAGATCTTCTTGTTCTGCGTTAATTAGTTTTCGTTGTGGTCAAACTAATTTGTATGGATCGGTGTCGTTTCTATACTACTGTTTTAACTTATCATGTGATTAAATTTGTGTCAAACTCTTGAGAGCAGATAAATTTTGCCTGTCACAGTTAAATTCACTGTGATTTATTATGGCTTTCTGAATACGATCGTAGTAAATACGATATCCAGTCATGCTACAAATATTGTCGTCCGTAAGTACGACAACCCGTAGATTCCCCAGGATAACCCGTAGATTCACAGGTTACTCATATTACCAGTACACCTGCTGCTCTTTAGACAATCGAACTCTGATGTACAAAACAGCCCCAAACGTCTGCTAATTTACTAATGAGTTAATGTGGTTAATATTTGACGTGAAACATGTAAAGGGGGAAGACGTTTAGAAAACATTTGAAATTATGCTCAAAGTTGGAAACCACTAACTGCTCACATTAGGAAACTTTGGATGAGTATACTCAGGATAATATGCTCTCAATTTTAATGTAAAGGAAGTTTTTCACGCATCTCAGTGTTTATAAGTCACATCTCCTGAACTATGTTTCGTAGTATGGAGTATTATTGCACGTGCGTTCGATGATACACAGGGTGTCCCACGGGGATTGGTCAGTATTAAGGGAAATGCTTATTTGAAGCAAAAAACTGCATAATGTACTGCTCCCAATGGTTTCCGAAACAGAACACATTTCACGTACGTAATTTAATTTTTGGACTAGCGGCGTGTACGTGTGTCTTACCCACCCAACCCCTTTGGGGTGTTATTCCAGTTAACCTACTTCGTTGATTTCACCCTCTTTGGTAGGGATTTTTTTGTGGTGTTAAACTAGCCCGCTGAACCTGCAGTTGTCCTTGGTCTGTTGTGAGTGAGGCAGTGCGAGCAACTGTGAAAGTATCGGGTAGGAGCATCGGTTAACTGTGTTTGTATATCCGCTGGCTAAAACGCTACACATCAACACTAATGGAGAATATGCAGATATGGCGTATGTTGACGGCTTTTGCGATGGTAATGCTCCTGTTGCTGTCGTATACCGTCGGCAGTTTCCGATTGTAGTATCGTAGCTTATCGATACTGCCGGAGCCGGAGCCTCGAATATTCTTTGAGGGCGCCGCCAGCGACGGGCACCTGGTAACCTATCTTCTAGTTAAAGATCGATTGTAGTCGAGTTTACTTCCGTGTCGCTGGTTGGTGTCTAACTGTTAATAGCCAACTCTTCCGGAAAATATTCAGTCTACATAGACGCGCGTCCTAGTCGGGCCTCTGATTATAGCTCTCCATGGTTGCCACAAGTTTTGAACAGTAAATAAATTTCTTGTAATCAATGTGTGAGTGAAGAAATGCTCAAAGGTCACCTGTGTCGTCTAATCTTTTGCTTGAATGTCCAGATTCCTGCAGCGACAGCGCTTTGGCCATCTTCCACCCGTTTGTCACTAGCAACGAGTGGACAAAATTTGATGTTCGGAACATAGCGCCTGCCGACTCACATCATAACACCGATACGTTGACTTCCTGATCGTACAGTTTTCAGCATGTTGTCTGAAACAGTTACTCTTCCAAGTCCCCATTTTTCTTTTGAACGTATAGTTTAGCAACCTATGGTGGAACAACAATCATTCAGCGTAGTCCTGCTGTCAGGAGACATTCTGCACGTATCAATGTCCCACCAACACGCTATTGTTTGACTGCCTCTTACAGTAAGCGAGAATGTTTGAAATTATGAGTAAAGTTTGTTGGAAGTCGGTAAATGTGCTAATCCTCATACACAGGGTGAATGAAGTCCGGATATCTGCGCGCCGTCAGTTCGGCTGCCTCAAGACAAACACTTAATTTCTAACTGTAGTTCCTACATTTGTAACGTATGGTTATACCTCTCCGTGAGTACGCTATAACTGCATTCTAGATTTTTAAATTCTGTCAGCAGCCACACGAGAAGTATGAATGGTTGTTGTCCTTGGAAACTGTTAGATAAGCAACCTCAATTGGTAGCAACGTCTGGGTGCCTGGACAGTCTGTTTATAGTCAGTGATATTTAGAACGTTGTTTTAGAAAAAAACTGGCCACGAGAGTTTGCAGTGGATCACATTACACTGCTGGTCGTTAAAATTGCAACACCATGAAGGCGGAATGCGACATATGACAAATCGACACAGAGTGTACTATATGCTCGCTTATGCAAATGGCTTGTGCTTCAGCGCAACCATCTGCTTTCTGCAAATTAAGGAATGATTACTCGGCAGGTTTCTCATTCAAATATGGCATTTACATGTTATCCTTGAGGAGACAGTGTTATAACAATGATTCAACAATCATTTTCTGAGCATTGCTGGTGAATTAAATAAAAATTTAGTTTCTACAGGAAATAATATAACTTTCTTGGCAAATGCCTTTCCGAGATTGATGTCTGAAATACTCCTCTTCTGATATAGACAAGACGGAGATTGAGTCAATAATTAATTCACTAAAGACTAAGGACTCTCATGATTATGATGGAGTGTCTAGCGGAATATTAAAGTAATGTGCTGCACGTGTTAGCCCTGTATTTAGCAATATTTGTAATTTTTCCTTCGCGGATGGTCAGTTTCCTGAGCGATTAAAGTAGTAGTGAAGCCGCTTTATAAAGAGGGAGAAAGGGATAATGTAGATAACTTTAGACCTATTTCTTTGCCATCAGTGTTTGCAAAAGTTATTGAAAAGGCTGCCTATGTGAGGATAATTCATCATTTTATATCACACGATATGTTATCAAAAGTACAGTTCGGCTTTAGAAGTCGTTTAACAATTGAAAATGCTATATTCTCTTTTCTCTGTGAGGTACTGGATGGGGTGAACCAAAGGTTTCGAAAGCTTGGCATATTTGTTTAATTTAGCTAAGGCATTTCATTGTGTTGATCACAAAATATTGCTCCAGAAGTTGGACCATCGCGGAATACAGGGAGTAGCTCGCAACTCGTTCACCTCTTACTTTAGCAAAAGGCAACAAAAGGTCATTATTCACAATGTTGATAACGTCTGTGATGAGGGGTCTGAGTGGGGTACTCTCAAGTGGGGGGTGCCCCAGGGGTCAGTGTTGGGGCCACTCCTGTTCCTTATTTATATAAATGATATGCCCTCTAGTATTATGGGTAACTCTAAAAAATTTCTGTTTTCTCATGACACTAGCTTGGTAGTAAAGGATGTTGTGTGCAACATTAGCTCGGTTTTAAACAGTGCAGTACATGACTGAAGTTCATGGCTTGTAGAAAATAAACTAACGCTAAATCACTGTAAGACTCAATTTTTACATTTTCTAACATACAATTCAACAAAACATGACTTTTAATTTCACAGAACGGGAATATGATTAGTGAAACTGAACAGTTCAAATTTCTAGGTGTTCAGATACATAGTAAGCTGTCGTGGAAAGCCCACGTTTTGGATCTTGTTCAATGACTTAACACTGCTATTTTTACTGCTCGAACAATATCAGAAGTGAGTGATCGTTCGACACGAAAATTAGTCTACTTTGCTTATTTTCATTCGCTTACGTCAAATGGTATTATATTTTGGGTAGCTCTTCCCATTCTTAAAGGATATTATTGGCTCAGAAACGGGCGGTTCGGGCCATAACTAGAAGATACGATACAACGAACATATTACTGAAGAGTACGACCCCGTTCACGAGTCTGGGTATTGTGACATTGGCCTCTCAATATGCATATTTCTTACTGTCATTTCTGGTAAACAACATTAGCTTATTCCCAAGAATAATCAGTTTTCACTCGGTTAATACTCAGCAGAAATCAAACCTGCATTTGGATCGGACTTCCTTCAATCTCGTGCAAAAAGGTGCGCAGTATACTGCTGCATCGATTTTTAATAAGCTCCAACTCGAATTCAAAAATCTTAGCAGTAATCCACGCGCTTTCAGATCGAAGCTGAAGAGTTTCCTCATGGGTCACTCCTTCTATTCTGTGGAGGAGTTCTTTGAAAAATTAACTTGATTCTTATTGTATTGTTGACTGCGTTTACTTAAACTTATGGACTGACTTTTATTGGGTTCATAAACACTTATTTTTATCTGTTATTACTTTTATGTTGTAATTTCATGTACTGACACGTCCATGACCTTGGAGATTTGCTCCTCAATTTGGTCCTACGGAACTTGACGTGTAAATAAAAATAAAATAAATAAAATGTGTGGAAGAAGGAGAAACGCCTATCAGATTTCGACAGTGGCAGTGTCGTGGTTATCCAGACTTCATCGTGTTGTGATACTGCTGCTCACGGCTGACTGGGAAGTTGTGACTGTGACTATCAAACAAACGGGGAATTGCAGTATAAGCGCAGGGTCTCAAAAGCCACATGCGACTGTTGCCTGAGATACATACGGGGCTATCCAGTTGCCCCTAACTGTGAGGTTTTATGCAGCGCAAAACGTCTTCAAAATTAACGCGCAAATTTTCATGTTCTCTATCTTGCTACACGCGAACTATTAGTCCTAGAGAAAGAAAGTACAGGACCTTATTGTAGGAAATTCAACTTAGTTTTATTCTGTACTAGAATACGTTTACGCTTGCGGCCGTAATTTTCGAACTATTTACGAGAAATGTGCAAAATTGACCTTCAAATGCCTTTTCTTTGAATAACTCTGAAACGACAGCCTCCAGCGAAAATGTATCACAGAACAAAATTTAACGACATTAAATTTTATACGAATGTTCTAATAATTTTTTCTGTAGGAGTGATAGTATGCATGTAGTGAGCGAGAGAATACGAAAATCTCATGCTTGGTTTTTGAATGCGCTGAGGTTTGCCTAAAACCATGGGCTGTGGAAGCACAATCACCCTGTATAGTTCACTTACCCTAGTCACATGTTCCATAGATCATATGAGCGACTCTTTTATTGCAGTAACGCGGAAAAATTGTGTTTGCATGTTTATATTGCACGCAATTGGTGTTAACATTAATGAATACATTGTTTCTTTCTTTTTTAGTTCTATTTGGTTAATTGTTTCTTTTTTTCTCTTCTTTGCAGGCTACCAATTTTTGAATAGTAATTCGTGTATGGGATAGGAGGAGTTGTCCAGGAGAAATGATACCTTTCTTTGATACCTGAAAGACTTTTTACCGTATTGGGCAAATGATCAAATACTTTTGTTGCCACATATTGTACATTCTGAGCCACTGACAATTTTCATAATGGGTAAGATATCAGTATTTTTCTCAAATTGCAATGGATTACTTATGACGAATTTCATTACCGAATATACGTTTTGTGCTGTTGCAGTTAAAAATCTCATCTCGTTGAAGAGGTACCTACATGATGACTGTGGGCGAACACTGCGTAATCATTCTTACTGCTCGCTTTTGTGCAATCAATACTTTCATTCCGAGTTATTAGTTACCAAAATAATTATTCCACAAGATAAAATGAGTGGGAAGATGCAAAATATGTCAGGAGGCGTATTCATTTGTTTCCAAGGTTAGCAGTTGTATGAAAAGGTAAAGTATCTGAACTTAAACGTTTGAGAAGCCGAATAATGTGCTTCTTCCAGTTCAAGTTTTCATCAATATGTACACCAAAGTATTTCAAGCATTCAGTCCTATTTACTGAAGGATAATCCATTTTCAGAGAACAAATCAGTAATTCTTTGTAAACCATCAACAACAATTTTTTCCGTAACTCTTTCTGTAATGGTTTTCATTATACCACTAGTATCGTTCGCAAAAAGTACCACTTCTGCGTGTTGAATATTAAGTGGATGGTCATTCACAAAGATAAGAAATAGCATTGGACTCAAAATTGAACCTTATGAAACTCCCTTTGTGATTTCTCCCCAGTTATTAAAATTTTCTATATTTTCGAACATTTTTACCATAAAAATTAAGTGTTTTTAAGAGTGTAGCACGACATACACAATCAAACGCCTTGGAAAGATCACGAAAAACAATAACTGTTATGATATCTTGTTCACTGGCTGGCTCTCCTTAACTGAATCTCTATAGCCAAGATTATTTTCAACAACAGGTTTCGGTTGCTGTCGTCTTCTAGTCTTCAAAAACTTTTGCTACAGATCGTATTGACTGTGAGCTGGGATCTCATGCCGAGTTGTCATGTTCGTGTTAATGTGCATTTTAATGTATATTGTGATTTTTAAGCCTTAAAGATCATATCTAAAAGCTACATATACGGACATGGCCCTGTGCAGAAGGTGGTTTTCTAGTGTAAGTGTTTTATTTTTGACGAATCTTTTGTTTGTGCTACAGTTCATCCACTAATGCGACAATTTAGTATGAGGTAACAAGTCACAATGAACACGGTTTGTAACAAAAATATTTGAAGATGACAGCAATATCTTTTGAACCAGTTGTCGAAAATACAAAAGTAGTTATGCGATATTGGTCATAGAAAATTTTTTAATCTTACTGTCTACGATATTAATTTCCCTCAGGATATTTTAATGTCTCGATATTTTATTCAAAATATAGCAGCAGTATGCAAATATTATCGGATCTTGAAATATTATGGCCTCTTCACATGAGATTTTAATTCAGTTAGTTACGGCTTACTTGTCTTTTTAATGGATTTTCTGCTTAGCTCTTTAGGAAAGCTACTTTGATTTGCTGACGGAAATTACTATGGAATAAACTGAATTTGACATTAGAATCTCTTTTTGCCTATACCTCATCCCATACCTCCGTTTTTAACTTATTCTTAAAATATTGTATCTTGTTCTCATTAATAAGCCTCACTTATTTGTATAAACCTGCCTCAGAGGTGTAAGGTGTGTTGCTTGATTCCGTGACTTTGCAGTATGGTGAGATAGTCCATCTACTGTTGGGTGCACATTAGTTGTTTCAATCTGAGCACTGTCTTAAATATGTTATCTGTTGGTGTCTTACTGTAAACGAGTAATAAAGTTGAATACCTAAATTTGATAGAAACAGCCTAATAGTGATTCCAGTTCATTTTTACTGTATCTTCTAAGAAATATAAATCGAAATCTCCACAAACTACTGGTTTCCTCCGAGGAATTTGTAGGCCGTTACAATTGCTAGGGAAGTGTTCTGCAGTAACAGCTCACAGGCACATGCTTCTTGCATGATCGTACAGTCTCGCCACGTACGCCAGGAAATAGACTTGTCTGCAGCAAGGAGAAAATTCAGACAGACAGTGGTACCACGTCTGGAGCACCGCAGACTTCCCACCACGTCGACGGTTCCTGTATATCCTCTTAGAGCAGCAGCGGAGAGAGGCGCGCCGTCAGCGTTCCCTCCGAAGAGTGTCACAGCACTGTGTTTTCATTCGAGTCCTAATCTGAGTACAACATAGTGAAGAACGAAATCGTGTATGGAAAACAAACGTTGTAACACTACAGTTTCCAACATCAATCTGGCGCGTCAATTGGCAGTGGGTACATAACACGACCACTTTGGTCAGTATCTCATAGCCAGTACTCGGGATAACAGGTGTTCCATTCCTAAAACTTTAAGCCAGTGACAGCGTCCTATTTTCGACGTCTGTCACCTTACATTTCCACAAGATTACCCTTGGCCACGTATTACCCTTTCTGTCCTGACCTAATGTGATATAGAGGATGCTAGAATGCCGCACTGACCAGCACGTTGTGTCACACTGAAAACACTTGGTTGTGGGTTGTCGAGAGATGGGATACCACACTCGCCAGCACATGATACTAACGTACTTTGGCTTGGAGTTCTACATCTACATCTACATTTATACTCCGCAAGCCACCCAACGGTGTGTGGCGGAGGGCACTTTACGTGCCACTGTCATTACCTCCCTTTCCTGTTCCAGTCGCGTATGGTTCGCGGGAAGAACGACTGTCTGAAAGCCTCCGTGCGCGCTCTAATCTCTCTAATTTTACATTCGTGATCTCCTCGGGAGGTATAAGTAGGGGGAAGCAATATATTCGATACCTCATCCAGAAACGCACCCTCTCGAAACCTGGCGAGCAAGCTACACCGCGATGCAGAGCGCCTCTCTTGCAGAGTCTGCCACTTGAGTTTGTTAAACAGCTCCGTAACGCTATCACGGTTACCAAATAACCCTGTGACGAAACGCGCCGCTCTTCTTTGGATCTTCTATATCTCCTCCGTCAACCCGATCTGGTACGGATCCCACACTGATGAGCAATACTCAAGTATAGGTCGAACGAGTGTTTTGTAAGCCACCTCCTTTGTTGATGGACTACATTTTCTAAAGACTCTCCCAATGAATCTCAACCTGGTACCCGCCTTACCAACAAATGGTTCAAATGGCTCTGAGCACTATGGGATTTAACATCTGAGGTCATCAGTCCCCTAGAACTTAGAACTACTTAAACCTAACTAACCTAAGGACATCACACACATCCATGCCAGAGGCAGGATTCGAACCTGCGACCGCAGCGGTCGCGCGGTTCCAGACTGAAGCGCCTTTAACCGCGTGGCCACACTGGCCGGCCCTTACCAACAATTAATTTTATATGATCATTCCACTTCAAATCGTTCCGCACGCATACTCCCAGATATTTTACAGAAGTAACTGCTACCAGTGTTTGTTCCGCTATCATATAATCATACAATAAAGGATCCTTCTTTCTATGTATTCGCAATACATTACATTTGTCTATGTTAAGGATCAGTTGCCACTCCCTGCACCAAGTGCCTATCCGCTGCAGATCTTCCTGCATTTCGCTACAATTTTCTAATGCTGCAACTTCTCTGTATACTACAGCATCATCCGCGAAAAGCCGCATGGAACATCCGACACTATCTACTAGGTCATTTATATATATTGTGAAAAGCAATAGTCCCATAACACTCCCCTGTGGCACGCCAGAAGTTACTTTAACGTCTGTAGACGTCTCTCCATTGATAACAACATGCTGTGTTCTGTTTGCTAAAAACTCTTCAATCCAGCCACAGAGGTGGTCTGATATTCCGTAGGCTCTTACTTTGTTTATCAGGCGACAGTGCGGCAGCATGGGACGACTTACCTGTACCTGACATCCAATATCAATTCGATTCAGTGCCCATGTGGCTTAACACAACTTTTGCTCCCACAACGAACTGAATATGTACATCTGCACGTATTCCATCTGCATACTTGATCCAGATGGAAAAGAATCATAAAAAATATAACTCCTTCAAGACTAGAGATCGGATGTGTATATTCACAGGACATTTACATTAGTATGTTCTGCAGAAATGATTAGTGTTTGAAACATGTCGGCCCACGGGTTCAAGGTTAACATCGATATCGCGGCGCTACACCACCCACCGGTGCCTGCGTCTCTCGTTGTTGCTATAAACCGAAGGTAATGGTTGAGTTTGACTTGAGCAGACATGCAGGATGCCTCGCAGACGTATGCGTCAACTGCATTGCCAAGTCAGTGAGTTTGAAAGAGGGCGCATTACTGGCATGAGTGTATGTGATGGATCCATCCGCAAACTGCTGCTCGTGTGCGACGAAGTGTTTCGGCAGTGCAGCGAGTGTTTGCAGAATGATTAAAAAATGGTTCAAATGGCTCTGAGCACTATGGGACTTAACATCTGAGGTCATCAGTCCCCTAGTCTTATAAGGGGAGGCCGCCAATTGTGAAATTCAGATTCGATTCATACTGCGCATAATACACTCCTGGAAATTGAAATAAGAACACCGTGAATTCATTGTCCCAGGAAGGGGAAACTTTATTGACACCTTCCTGGGGTCAGATACATCACATGATCACACTGACAGAACCACAGGCACATAGACACAGGCAACAGAGCATGCACAATGTCGGCACTAGTACAGTGTATATCCACCTTTCGCAGCAATGCAGGCTGCTATTCTCCTATGGAGACGATCGTAGAGATGCTGGATGTAGTCCTGTGGAACGGCTTGCCATGCCATTTCCACCTGGCGCCTCAGTTGGACCAGCGTTCGTGCTGGACGTGCAGACCGCGTGATACGACGCTTCATCCAGTCCCAAACATGCTCAATGGGGGACAGATCCGGAGATCTTGCTGGCCAGGGTAGTTGACTTACACCTTCTAGAGCACGTTGGGTGGCACGGGATACATGCGGACGTGCATTGTCCTGTTGGAACAGCAAGTTCCCTTGCCAGTCTAGGAATGGTAGAACGATGGGTTCGATGACGGTTTGGATGTACCGTGCACTATTCAGTGTCCCCTCGACGATCACCAGTGGTGTACGGCCAGTGTAGGAGATCGCTCCCCACACCATGATGCCGGGTGTTGGCCCTGTGTGCCTCGGTCGTATGCAGTCCTGATTGTGGCGCTCACCTGCACGGCGCCAAACACGCATACGACCATCATTGGCACCAAGGCAGAAGCGACTCTCATCGCTGAAGACGACACGTCTACATTCGTCCCTCCATTCACGCCTGTCGCGACACCACTGGAGGCGGGCTGCACGATGTTGGGGCGTGAGCGGAAGACGGCCTAACGGTGTGCGGGACCGTAGCCCAGCTTCATGGAGACGGTTGCGAATGGTCCTCGCCGATACCCCAGGAGCAACAATGTCCCTAATTTGCTGGGAAGTGGCGGTGCGGTCCCCTACGGTACTGCGTAGGATCCCACGGTCTTGGCGTGCATCCGTGCGTCGCTGCGGTCCGGTCCCAGGTCGACGGGCACGTGCACCTTCCGCCGACCACTGGCGACAACATCGATGTACTATGGAGACCTCACGCCCCACGTGTTGAGCAATTCGGCGGTACGTCCACCCGGCCTCCCGCATGCCCACTATACGCCCTCGCTCAAAGTCCGTCAACTGCACATACGGTTCACGTCCACGCTGTCGCGGCATGCTACCGGTGTTAAAGACTGCGATGGAGCTCCGTATGCCACGGCAAACTGGCTGACACTGACGGCGGCGGTGCACAAATGCTGCGCAGCTAGCGCCATTCGACGGCCAACACCGCGGTTCCTGGTGTGTCCGCTGTGCCGTGCGTGTGATCATTGCTTGTACAGCCCTCTCGCAGTGTCCGGAGCAAGTATGGTGGGTCTGACACACCGGTGTCAATGTGTTCTTTTTTCCATTTCCAGGAGTGTAAAAGCTCATGGCCAGAGGTGTAATGTGGCAAAGCACCAAGATGCACTTCTAAGTCGTTGTCGAGAAAATCGACAGTTAAAAGAAACCGGTGCGGTGAAATACTCTCTACGATTAATAATTTTCTACAGCGTCGTGGTGCAGCGGTAAGCGGTGGGATTCGTAATCCGAAGGTCGGCGGATCGAATCTCGCGCCATGCAATTTTTTTTTATTATTACTTTTTTGTAATTCAAATGTATATATATACACACACACACACACACACACACACACAAAGACACACACACACACACACACACACACACACACACACACACACACACAAACTATTAATGAATTGCTCATGCATGTTGGTGAAGGCGGATCGCTCTCCAATTGTACCGCCTCCATTTTTCCGTTTGTTTAACAGGGTGTACCAAAGCTCTCAATCTACACTGATTTTCGACGATGTTATAAGTTGCGCTAGGGACCGCATCTACCTTCTTTCGAAGTTAGCAGGCAACTACGCTGATATGCGGCGGCTCCTTTCGGCCCATTCAACATCTGTCCTTCAAGTGTAACGAGCGAGTAACGGAGTTTATATTTCATACCTGCCACAGCAAATTTGTGTTCGTGGGGTCTCTATTCTAATTCGAACGTTTGACTTATGCTATACGTATTCGTTTCGGAATATCGTTTCTACGTCTTCCGTTATCTATACGTGGTTAACATTATGAAGACAATAACATTTGTGAAATACAACTTTGTTTGCGAAAAACATAATGATGTTCGAAGTCGCCAGTTTTTCCACGACAAACGACTTTCAACGCTTATTATATGCATAATTGTTGCAACTGTTTGCCGGGAATTTTATATATATATATATATATATATATATATATATATATATATATATATATATATATATATATATATATATTTGAATTACAAAAATCAAAACTAAAAGAAAAGAAAAAAGTTGCATGGCGCGAGATTCGATCCGGTAACCTTCGGATTACGAGCCCGGGCGCTTACCGCTGCGCCACGACGCAGTAGAAAATTGTTAATCGTAGAGAGTATTTCACCGCAACGGTTTCTTTTAACTGTCGATTTTCTCGACAACGTCTGAGAAGTGCATCTTGGTGCTTTGCCACATTACACCTCTGGACATGAGCTTTTATTATGCGCAGTATGAATCGAATCTGAATTTCACAATTTGCGGCCTCCCCTTGTTAGAACTACTTAAACCGAATTAACCTGAGGACATAAACACACATCCATGCCCGAGGTAGGATTCGAACCTGGAACCGTAGCAGCAACTCGGTTCCGGACTGAAGCACCTAGAACCGCTCGGCCACAACGTCGTCCCAGAATGATTCACGGAGGCCGCAGAACGCGGGATGGGACAGGTCGCACCACTCGGATCCCTTTCCGAGAATATCGACACCTCATCCTAACAGTATTGCAGGACAAATCTGTGCCCTCCTCGGCTCTGGCTCAACAATGAAACAGCGTCACGCATCGTACACAGTCAGGAGTGACAATCTGTCGCCGTTTATTGGGGTACGGATTACGTGCGCATCGTCCACTTCTCCGCCTACCTTTGACGAATGTGCAGAAACATGCAATGGTGTGTGGAACGACGTCACTGGTTACAGGAATGACATCAGATAGACTTTTGGAACGAATCCAAGTTCTGTTTGTTTGAAAATAATGGCCGTATTTTGATTCACGGCAGACAGGGCGAATGGCATCACAGTGACTGCATTCGCAAAAGACATTCAGAGCCAACTCAAGGTCTTATGGTGTGTGATGCTTTTGGGTACAACCACAAATCAGGGTAGGTTTGTGTCCAGGGAACTGTGACGAGTGTGACCTACGTGAATAACATCCTGCAACCGGTAGCCATACGCTTTCTGCACAACGCTCCAGACACCATTTTTCAGCATGACAATGCCCCACCACATGTTACTGCACGAACCCGTAGCTTCTTGGTGTCACAGGAAATGAGTCTTTTGCCCTGGGCCCGCCAGATCACCAGACTTGTCATCAATCGAAAATTTGTGCGATATGAGGAAACGATAGGAGCTGAGCTGTGACCCAGTGCCAACCATCACAGATGAACTTTGGAACCAGATGGATACTGCATTGATGGCTATACCACAGAACACCATTGACGTTTTATAATCGTCGACGCCATTACCCATGGAACGTCTGCCCCCGGTGGCTTAGTGACCACTGTGCAGGAATGTCAATCCTAAGGGCCCGACTTCGATTCCCGGCTGGGTCGGAGATTTTCTTCGCTCAGGGACTGGGTGCTGTGTTGTCCTAATCATCATCATTTCATCCCCATCGACGCGCAGGTCGTCGGAGTGGCGTCAAATGGAAAGACTTGCACCCGGCGAACGGTCTACCCGACGGGAGGCCCTAGTCACACGACATTTACTTTTACCCATGGAACGAGTTATCAGGGCCCATGGTGGACTCTGGACCTACTACGCAACTGGACGCATGCGGAACAGAGGTGACTGAAATGCTAATCATTTCTGCAGAACACACTATTGTACATGGCCTGCGAATATGAACGTTCTTTCTCTAGTAGTTCAACTTCTGTGTTGTAATAAATATTTTTCTAGTTAGACAGTTTAATTCCACTCAATACAAAATGTACACATATGGAAAAATCAGAAAACGTTGGTAGGCGTGTCTCTACCTCTAAAGATAATGTCTGTATAAAATTTCGCGCCAGTTGCGTAAGAGAGGGGCTTGTTGCGCCACTATGAGGATGAATATCAGGTCTGATTTAAATACACTCTGTAAAGGTACTGAAAATTAGTTATCTTTGAGATTGGAAGTGACATTAGTCAAGAACGCCTATTATCAACACCTCACTGAGTTTGGACGAGATGATATAGTAAGGTTGTGAAGAGCTGGATGTTTGTTCTGCGATACTGTGGATATCTGGCGGTAATGTAACCAATCTACAAGATTGCTGGCAGCAGTGGACACGAGGATGTGTGGTCGCAAGAAGATCGGGCTCCGGACAGCCATGTGAAAACACTCAGAAGGAAGACCATCATGTTCAGTGTGTGGCTCTGGCGCAGCGTACTGCATCTGCAGCAGCAGTCTGAGCAGCAGTTGCCATCACAGTAACTCAGCGAATTGTTACAAATCGGGTACTTCAAGGACAGCTCCGAGCCAGTCGCCCTGGAGGGTGTATTCCACTGACCCCTAACCACCGGTATTTGCTGATGCAATGGTGTCAAGAGAAACGGTATTGGAGAGCAGGGTGGAGGTCTGTTGTGTTTTTCGATGGCTCTGATGACAGCTGGCTCTGTCTCGATGCCAGTGATGGCTAAGTGCTCGTTAGAACTTGTCTGTGTAACAGAGACACTGTATCAACACCTCGAATTATGGTCTGTGGTGCTATTTCGTATGATAGCAGGAGTAATCTTATGGTTATCTCATACACCATAACTGCAAATTTGTACGTCGATCTGATGATTCGGCCTGCTGCGCTGCCATTCAGGAACAGGATTGCAGGGGGTGTTTTCCAACAGGATAACCCTTGCCCGTATACCGCTGTCGTAACCCAACATACCCTACAGAGTGTCGACATCTTGCCTTGGCCTGCTCGATCACCAGATCTGTCTCCAATCATCGGACGACAGCTCCAGCGTCATCCAGAAACAGCATTAACCGTCCATGTATTGACCGACCAAATGCAACAGGCATGGAACTCTATCCCACAAACTGATATCCGACACCTGTACGACAAAATGCATGCACTTTTGCATGCTTGCATTCAATATTTGACAGTTAGACCGATTATTAATGTACCAGAATTTCATATTTGCAACGGCTTATTTCGTGCTTTCAGTAACCTGTGACCTTGCAATGTTAATGCACTAAATTTGCTACCTAGATAAATGTATTCCCGAAATTTAATTACTCTACATCAACTATCTTCTGGTGTCGGGATTTTTTTGGCATCAGTATATTTGAATCTGTTTAGCACAAAGAAACAGAAATTCAATGCATCTGTCCATTAGGAAACAGAATGAATATTACTTCACATGTGTTCAGTAGAGCGTTTTCCACACTTAAGAATCCTTCTTCTGGAGGCGTTACGGTCCACTCCTGCGTCGTCGCAGGGGAACTTGTCACTTTTAGCCGGCCTGCCAGTGGTCGCTCCATTGGTGACAGATCCTGTAATTGTGACAAATTGCGGAAAGCACTTTGTGGTTCCGGACGGGTCTATCTATCGAAATCGGCCTTCAGAAATCCTTTCTCGTCACAATTCTTGTTCTAAAGCTTTACTGCACGTTTCCAGCAATATCTGTCAATTTAGTCTCTTACGGACACCAGGAAGCTTTAGTATGGTTTCAGAAACTGAGTTCGGGGGACAGTGATTTATTAACATGTTTCCATACAGCTTTGTGCTTAGAGAACATCAAACGTTCACAGTAACCAGTCATAAATCACGTTAACGCACTGAATGGTACGTTATTGTCATTCTACAGCAGCTTGGTCAATGAATCCGTAAGAAGTGTGTAGCACATGTGTCACAGTGTTGGAAATAATGGAATATTAAATTAACCTAAAAGTTCTACTATGAAACACTCTAGACCTCCAAAGAAAATGTTGATCCTCAAGTTGTGTGTTTCACATAGTGATATGTTACAAATAATGAAATATTAAGTTAATCTAAAAGTGCTACTGTGAAACACTGTACACCTCGAAACCAAATGTTTATAGTTAAGGGAATAATTATCTTTATTTACTTCGTATAGGAGTTTCAAAAATAGTTTTATAAACTTACAAGAAAAGAGTTCAGTAAACGTGGGCTGTAAAATGTATATCGTAAGAGCTATAAGCACTTGTTCAATAGAAGAGATGTGTTTTATAGTAGAGATAATGCTTAAGTGATCATAGCTCTTAAGGTATGCCTGTTAGGGCCCATGTTTCTTTGTCATCTTTTTCTTGTCCATACTGGTCCATATTGCCTCCTTTCAAAATATGGAACCGAGCGAGGTGGCGCAGTGGTTAGCACACTGGACTCGCATTCGGGAGGACGACGGTTCAATCCCGTCTCCGGCCATCCTGATTTAGGTTTTCCGTGATTTCCCTAAATCGTTTCAGGCAAATGCCGGGATGGTTCCTTTGAAAGGGCACGGCCGATTTCCTTCCCAATCCTTCCCGAACCCGAGCTTGCGCTCCGTCTCTAATGACCTCGTTGTCGCCGGGACGTTAAACACTAACCACCACCACCACCACCACCAACATATGGAAAGCACAGAGCTTTCAGTAGAAAAGATGTATTTCACAGCATCGAAGGTGACGAAGTGTTCATAATTCTTAAGGTGAGCATTTTAGAGCCATTTTCTTCTTGTTTTGGAGCAAGGAACCTGTCCCCAAAGGTTCTGAATGTATTTTTTAAACAGCCTGGTCTCCAAAAATTGGAAACAGAAGGTGCCTAAAATAATTACTTGAAACATGTTAAGTTAAAAATAAAACAAAAATCACTTGAAAAGAACGATTAACAGTTATTTTTAACCAAGGTTCTGAAATAGTAAGAGTGGAAAAATGGCTGCCAATATTTACACTGAACTGCAATTGTTACGAAAGGAGACCCCCACACATGTTGATGGAGAGATCGGAAAAAATGTGTTGAGAGTCACAGTTATATTCACTGTCCAACATGTCATTTTGTAATTTGATACAACACTAAAGCATATGTTGAACTGGAATGCAATGTTACTATTAATAAACATCTTTTACTACTAATTCAAAGTATCACATATTGAATGTAACACAATATTTACTTAAAATTTGCTAAGTAAATTTATTTAGACAGAAAAAAGAATTTTAAGTTACCTAATCCTTACGCCTGTATTCTAGTCGTACCTGCACAGTAGGTCACTATATTTGGTGAGACCGCTGGCTGCCCCGTCTTCGGGTCCGGTTTCGAAAGTGACCATTGATTAAATTTTGAATTAAAATCACCAGAAGCGGCGTCGGATGAGTTCCAGCGTAAGAAGTCACCCTCCTTCTGCCAACGGCCTTGTCGAAGACAGTGTAGGAGCGGACAGAGGTTCAGGGCACTCTCTTGTCCTTCGGGTGGCCAACTACCACTAAAAGACGGAAGAATCAGCATTTATCAACGGCATGAGGATGGAGAAGGCAATGGAAACCACTGCATTAAAGATACGCAATGTGCATACACAGGACATGTAGCCTGTGATTGAAAAAAGTGTTCTTATGATCTTCCATTGGAAAAAGATACCGGATTAGTCTCCGATTCGGATTCCCGGTAGGAGACTGCCAAGGAGGAGGTGACCATGAGAAAAAGATGGAAAATAAACGGGAGGATAACATTCTACGCGTTGTTGCGTGGAATGTCAGAAGTTTGAAAGTGGCAGGGAAGTCGTATTAAGGAATACACACCAACGTCGCAAGCAGAGAATGGAGAGGCAGAGAAAGTATATGACGACACTGAACGGGTAATTCAGTATGTAAAAGGAGATGAAAATCTACTAGTCATGGGAAACTGGAATGCGGTTGTAGGGGAAGGGAGAGAAAAAAGGGTTACAAAAGAATGTGAGATTGGTCGTAGGAACTAGAGAGGAGAAAGACTAAATGGGTTCTGCAATAAATATCAGTCAGTAGCAGCGAATACTCTGTTCAAGAATTACAAGAGGGTGAGGTATACTTGGAAAAGGCCGGGAGATACAACATACAAGAAGATTTCGGTTAGATTTTATCATGGTCAGACAGCGATTCCGAAATCAGATACTGGATTTTAAGGCGTGCCCAGGAGCAGATCACAATATAATAATGATGAATAGTACCGGTACGCTGAATTTTAAGAGACAAGACAGGAAAACTCAGTGATCAAGGAAGGTAATAAGGAATGAAGAGAAACGCATGAACTTCTCTGAGGATATAGATACTGCGACAATGAACAGATAAGCAGGCAGTTCAACTCAAGAGGAATAGACTTATGTAAAAAGGGCAATCATAGAAGTTGGAAAGAAAACCGTCAGCACAAGTAAGATAACATGGAAGAAACCATGGACAAGACAAGAAATACTTGCTCGACGAACAAAGGAAATACAATAGTACTCAGGAAAATTCAGGAATACAGAAATACGAATCACTTAGGAACGAAACATCACATCACAATAATCTGCTTGGCAGAGGGTTCAGTGAACCGCCTTCAAACTGTCTCTCTACCGTCCCACTCTCGAACGGCGAGTGGAAAAAACGAGCACTTAAATTTTTCTGTGCGAGCCCTCATCTCTCTTATTTTATCGTGATGATCATTTCTCCCTATGCAGGCGGGTGCCAACAGAAAGTTTTCGAAATCGGAGGAGAAAACTGGTGATTGAAATTTCATGAGAAGATCCCGTCGCAACGGAAAACGTCTTTGTTTTAATGATTGTCACTCCAATTCACGTATATCTTGTCTGTGGCACTATCCCCTACTTTGAGATAATACAAAACGAACTGCCCATCTATGAACACTACTGGCCATTAAAACTGCTACACCACTAAGATGACGTGCTACAGACGCGAAATTTAACCGACAGGAAGAAGATGCTGTGATATGCAAATGATTAGCTTTTCAGAGCATTAACACAAGGTTGGCGCCGGTGGCAACACCTACAACGTGCTGACATGAGGAAAGTTTCCAACCGATTTCTCATACACAAACAGCAGTTGACCGGCGTTGCCTGGTGAAACGTTGTTGTGATGCCTCCTGTAAGGAGGAGAAATGCGTACCATCACGTTTCCGACTTTGGTAGAGGTCGGATTATAGCCTATCGCGATTGCGGTTTATCGTATCGCGACATTGCTGCTCACGTTAGTCGAGATCCAATGACTGTTACGAGAATATGGAATCGGTGGGTTCAGAAGGGTAATACGGAACGCCGTGCAGGATCCCAACGGCCTCGTATCACTAGCAGTCGAGATGACAGACACCTTATCCACATGGCTGTAACGGATCGTGCAGCCACGTCTCGATCCCTGAGTCAACAGATGGGGACGTTTGCAAGGCAACAACCATCTGCACGAACAGTTCGACGACGTTTGCAGCAGCATGGACTATCAGCTCGGAGACCATGGTTGCGGTTACCCTTGTCGCTGCATCACAGACAGGAGCGCCTGCAATGGTGTACTCATCGACGAACGTGGGTGCTCGAATGACAAAACGTCATTTTTTCGGATGAATCCAGGTTCTGTTTACAGCATCATGATGGTCGCATCCGTGTTTGGCGACATCGCGGTGAATGGACATTGGAAGCGTGTATTCGTCATCGCCATACTAGAGTATAACCCGGCCTGTTGGTATGGGGTGCCATTGGTTACACGTCTCGGTCATCTCTTGTTCGCATTGACGGCACTTTGAACAGTGGACGTTACATTTCAGATGTGTTACGACCCGTGGCTCTACCCTTCATCTGATTCCTGCGAAACCCTGAATTTTAGCAGGATAATGCACGACCGCATGTTGCAGGTCCTGTACGGGCCTTTCTGGATACAGAAAATGTTCGACTGCTGCCCTGGCCAGCACATTCTCCACATCTCTCACCAATTGAAAACGTCTGGTCAATGGTGGCCGAGCAACTGTCTCGTCACAGTACGCCAGTCACTACTCTTGATGAACTGTGGTATTGTGTTGAAGCTGCATGGGCAGCTGTACCTGTACACGCCATCCAAGCTCTGTTTGACTCAATTCCCAGGCGTATCAGGGCCGTTATTACGCCCAGAGGTGGTTATTTTGGGTACTGGTTTCTCAGGATCTAAGCACCCAAGTTGCGTGAAAATGTAATCACATGTCAGTTCTAGTATAATATATTTGTCCAATGAATACCTTTATCATCTTCATTTCTTCTTGGTGTAGCAATTTTAATGGCCAGTAGTGTACTTTTTCGATGTCATCCGTCAGACCCATCTGATGCGGATCCCACACCGCACAGCAATACTCCAGAATAGGGCGGACAAACGCGGTGTAAGCAGTCTCTTTAGTAGACCTGCTGAACCTTCTAAGTGTTCTGCCAATCAATCGCAATCTTTGGTTGGCTCTACCCACAATATTATCTAAGTGATCGTTCCAATTTAGGGTATTTGTAATTATAATCCCTAAGTATTTAGTTGAATTTACAGCCTTCAGATTTGTGCGACTTATCTCGTAATCGAAATTTAGCGGATTTCTGTTAGTAGTCATGTGAATAACTTCGTACTTTTGTTTTGTTCAGGGTCAATTGTCACTTTTCGCACTATACAGATATCTTATCTAATTCATTTTGCAATTAGTTTTGGTCATCTGATGACTTTACAAGACGGTAAATGACAGCATCATCAGCAAACAATCTAAGACGGCTATTCAGATTGTCTCCTACGTCGTTAATATAGATCAGGATCAATAGAGGCCTATAACACTTCCTTGGGGAACGCCGGATATTACTTCTGTTTTACTCGATGACTTTCCGTCTGTTACTACGAACTGTGACCTTTCTGACAGGAAATCACAAATCCAGTCGCACAACTGAGGCGATACTCCGCAGGCACGCAGTTTGGTTAAAAGACGCTTGTGAGGAACGGTGTCGAAAGCCTTCTGGAAATCTAAAAATATGGGATAAATTTGACATCCCCTGTCGATAGCACTTATTACTTCATGAGTATAAAGAGTGTGTTTGACAAGAACGGTATTTTCTGAAACCGTGCAGACTATGTGTAAATAAATCGTTTAAATCGTTTTCTTCGAGGTACTTCATAATGTTCGAATACAGTATATGTTCCAAAACCCTACTGCAAATCGATATTAATGATATGGGCCTGTAATTCAGCGGATTACTCCTACTGCCCTTTTTGGGTATTCGTGTTACTTGAGCAATTTTCCATTTTCTAGGTACGGATTTTTCTGTGAGCGAGTTGTTGTATTTAATTGCTAAATATGGAGCTTTTTTATCAGCATACTCTGAGAGGAACCCGACCGGTATACATTCTGGACCGGAGGCCTTGCCTTTATTAAGTGATTTAAGCTGCTTCGTTTCTCCGAGGATATCAGCTTCTATGTTTTTCATCTTGAAAGTTGTTCTTAATCGTAATTCAGGAATATTTACTTCGTCTTCTTTGGTGAAGGAGTTTCGGAAGACCGTGTTTAATAACTCTGCTTTAGTGTCACTGTCATCAGTTGCTTCACCGTTGTTATAGCGCAGTGAAGGTATTGATTGCGTCTTGCCAGTGGTGTGTTTTATGCATGGCCGAAATCTCTTTGGGTTTTCTGCCAGATTTCGAGACAGAGTTTCGTTGTGGCAATTACTGAAAGCATCTCGCATTTAAGTACGCACTATGTTTGGAACTTCTGTAAAACTTTGCCAGTCTCTTTGGAAAAGAGGAAGTGCAGGAAAGATAAGGCCAAATGGCTGTATAAAAACTTTGAAGAAATCGGAAAAGTAATGATCGTCTGAACGATGGACTCTGAAGATAGAAAAGTGAGAACAAGCTTCGGTGAAATTAAAAGAAGGGCGATAACATTAAGAGTGCAATGGGAATTCCATTGTTAAGTGCAGAGGGGAACGCGGGTAGGTGGAAAGAGTGCATTGAAGGGCTGTAAGGGGGGAGAACTTATCTGAAGACGTGACAGAAGAGGAAACAAGAGTCGACAGGAAAGAGATAGGGGATTCAGTATTAGAATCAGAATTAAGAGATTTGGACGACTTTAGGTGAAATGAGGCACAAGGAATTCCATCGGCATTTCCAAAATCATTGGGGGAATTGGTAACAAAACAGCTATTCACATTGGTGTATGCAATGTGAAAGTTTGACGACATACCATCAGACTTTTGGAAAAACGCCATCCATACAGGTCTGGAGATAGAAAGAGCCGACAACTGCGAGAATTGTCGCACAATCAGCTTAATAAAATGTTTAAATGGCTCTAAACACTATGGGACTTAACATCTGAGGTCATCAGTCCCCTAGACTTAGAACTACGTAAACCTAACCAACTTAAGGACATCACACACATCCATGCCCGAGGCAGGATTCGAACCTGCGACCGTAGCAGCAGCGCTCTCCCGGACTGAAGCGTCTAGAACCGCTCGGCTACAGCGGCCGGCTCAGCTTAATAGTCCACGCATCCTACTCGCTGTCAAGTATAATTTACCGGAGAATGGAAAAGAAAAAAAGGAGAGTGTGTCAGATGACGATCAGATCAGCTTGATGAAAGGTAAAGGCACCAGAGAGGCAGTTCTGTCCTTGCGGTTCATAATGGAAGCAAGAGTAAAGAAAAATTAAGAGACGTTCATAGGATTTGTTGACATGGAAAAAGCGTTCGACAACTCCAAACGGCGGAAGATGTTCGAAATTCTGAAAAAAATGGGGGTAATCTGTAAGGAAAGAGGAGTAATATAAAATATGTAGATGAACCAAGAGTGGAAAACAAAGAACGAAGTGCTCGGGTTAAAAAGGGTGTAAAACTGGGATGTAGTCATTCGCCGCTATTGTTCTGAGACGAAAATAAAGGTTCAACAGCGCTATTAAAATTCAGGGTCAAGGGATATAAATGTAAATATTCACTGATGACATTGCTATCTACACTGAAAGTGAAGAAGAAATTCAGGATTTGAGGAATGGAATGAACAGTCTAATGAGTGCAGAATATGGATTTAAGGTAAATCGAAGAAAGACGAAAGTAATGAGAAATAGGAGAAATGAGGACAGCGAGAAACTTAACATCAGAATTGGGGATCACGAAGTTAAGGTATTATGCACCTATGCAGCTAAATAACCGATAACGAACAGAACAAGGTGGTCGTAAAAAGCAGACTCGCACTGGCAAAAAGAGCACTCCTGTCCAAGAGAAGTCTGCTAATATCAAACGAAGGTCTCAGTTTAGGGAAGAAATTTCTGAGAATTCACGTTTGGAGGACAGTGTTGTATGGTAGTGAAACACGGACTGTGGGAATACCCGAACAGAAGAGGATAGGAGCATTTGAGATGTGGTGCTACAGAAGGATGTTGAATAGTAGTTGGACTGACATGACAAGGTTCTCCGGAGAATCGGTGAGGAAAGGAACATACTGGAAACGTTGACAAGAAGGAGGGTGATAGTACATGTGTTGAGACATGAGGGAACAACCTGCATGGTACTAGAGGGCGCTATAACGGGAAAAAACTGTAGAGGAGGACAGAGATTGGAATACAGCCAGCAAATAATTGAAGACGTAGGTCGTAACTGCCACTCTGAGATGAAAAGGTTCGCACAGCACAGGAATTCGTGGCGGGCTGCATCAAACCAGTCAGAAGAATGATGTCTCAAAATGAATAAAAAATTTAATATATAGATTTCTCTGCTATGCGCGTGTTATAACAGTTGCTGAAAACGATTACAATCACGTTAACCTTGCCTTCGGCCGTTGCCGGGTGAACAGAAAGAGCGTGAGTGGCCGCCGACGGAATATATCCGGTGCTCGGCTTGCTATTGAGAAGTGACTGGCTCTCTGAAGTGGCACTTGAAAGTCCTTTTTGAAGGAGGACTTGGAGGCATCAGCCTCGCATGTGAAGAGTTATCGGCTGCATAACACTGGATGGTAACTTGAATGTCTTCTACCTGACCTCCTTCGGGAAAAGTTTCCTGCAAATTAGATTAGATTAGATTTACTTTCATTCCAATTGATCCGTGGTGAGGAGGTCCTCCAGGATGTGGAACATGTCAGAAAAACAACAATACATGACAAATATTTACAGCTGAAACAAATAAGCTAATGTACCATTCCACAGGTCCCAAGTGGAATGATCGTCATTTTTCAATGAACACTATATGAAAGAATCATTTTACAAATACTAATGCACTGAATTTAAAATAAAATAAAGTTTTTTTATTTATTTATAAGGTAATAAACGTGTAATACAACTACTATAATACTGATTTACAGTGAACACATTACTGCACTGATACAGTGCAGAAGTTATATTGTACTTATATATATATATATATATATATATATATATATATATATATATATATATATATATATATACACAAAAACAAATCAGTTGGTTCTACTGAGAAATTCTTTAATGAAGTAGAAGGAGTTGGCCACCAATAAATCCTTTAGGCTTCTCTTAAACTGAATTTCATTGGTTGTTAAGCATTTTATGGCTGCTGGCATGTTATTGAAAATGTGTGTTCCTGAATAATGCACACCTTTTTGTACAAGACTAAGTGACTTTAAAACCTTATGGAGGTTATTCTTATTTCTAGTATTGATTCCATGAAATGAGCTGTTGGTTTGAAAAAGTGATATATTTTTAATGACAAATTTCATTAAAGAATAAATATATTGGGAAGCATTAGTTAGTATCCTTGTTCCCTAAACAGGCTTCTGCAGGATGTTCTTGAGTTCACACCATATATAACTCTTACTGCACGTTCTTGTACCCGGAAAATGTTGTGGACTATGGGCAGATGCTAAGACACCTCCGCTAAGCCACCTCCACTATGAGGCAACCTGTAATATTAGCTTGACCTATCGTTTGTTGGACACTATGCTGTATATCTCACTAAAGTTGCTAATGGATTCCTTCTATTTTTGTGAATTTCAGGCAAACTTGAAAGCACCTTCACCGACTGTAGGCTTGTTAAAATGGCCAGTTGCTGATATCTCTGTTAATCTGTACATGTTCTAAATTATTTAAATACTGCTGAAGCTTGGTGTTTGTAGACTCTGTGGTTTCCCTACGGTTAGGTGTTACCTTCATCGTAGTTAGCAAGTTTAATAGGCTATATGAGCTTTGATTAAGTTGTCGAATGTAAATAATCGGTTTCAGCTTTTATGTTTTTAATTAACTGGTCCTGCTATTTTCATATCTTATTATAATGCACTTTTGTCATTAGGCCTTAAGCTGTTGGTGCAGTTATTATGAATAATATTGGATTTTCGCTGCACCATTAACTTGCTAAATGTTTCTGCTTGTAATTAAAACTTTTTGTTTTGGCATTCCGATGAAACATACCTTCAATTGACCTATAAGTCAATTTTTCACTTCCTAAGTTTGTCGTTTGGTTCCCTTTACATGTCTATGAATAGAGTCAACAGCTATTAACTATTTAGCAAGAATATCTTTTGTGACTGTTTGCCACTGCAGCAATTCAAAATTTAAGTGTTGTTGAGCAGGGCACTCTATATTTACTCTTGAGAAATTTATTTGATTGTTCTTGGGTCACTTTGTCGTTGACCTGGAGATTATGATCACCTAATTGGCGTACTTTGATTATATGATTTTAATTTTTTTAATAAACTATTGTTTAAACAGACTTTATTTTGTGGCCTCAGCACCTTTCCACTCCCAAACTAGCTCCCTATCGCTTCACTCTTATTTTTAATTACAGAAAATTATTTGAGTAGGTATGCAACAGGGTTTCTGGATACAATTTGACCTTGAACTCGGGTCACTGAGCTTGAAATCATTATATCATCATACCCCTTCACCTCCTCCTTCCCTTCCCCTCCCATCCCCTCCCCACTCCTCCAATTACACCCTAGAATTTTTCCTGCCCTTAAAGTGAAACTGCCAACCACATCCTAGTACTTTAGAGGTCAGTAATATGAAACAGCTTATCATAACCTAGTAGTTTAGCTGCCAATAAAATGACGCAGTGAGTCACAATGTAACAAGCGCAACCATCATTATTATGCTCAAAACAATTTAAAAATTTAAGCTGCATTTTCAGCAACATACACGTGCACACACCTGTCAAAACTGAAGGTTTCTATATGTTGTTCCATGTCTAGATTATTAGAACAGACATGTGTCTGTAACATAACATTCTACATAGGTAGCTGACATTTAATTTTTAGGTATACACTTGGTGTAAGGCACAATAGACACTCAATTTAATATTTCGACATCTAAATTTTTCTGTGATGCTCATCAAGTACCACAATGTTAATTCAGTGTCTAAAAAGGCTGTGAAAATATATAACCGTCACAAAAATGCAATGTTTATGTGAAGTGTCACTTCTCAAAACACATGTTTAAAAGTGGGAGTAGACTCTCATATTAAGTGCCCCAATGCTGTGTGACTAATTTCTTCTTTTCTTCTTTTTATCTCTGAGTAGTTAATCTTTTCCGGATGTATTCCAGTCTCTGTTTCCCTCTAGAGATTTACTCTCTGAATCTCTCTCTGGCACCACAGAAGATTTCTCTGATGTATTATCAGAAGTCCTATCATCATGTTCATTTTTACTGTCATTGTTTTCCATTTATTCCTTCCCTCACCTGTTCTGTGGAGAACCTCGTCATTCCTTACCTTATCAGTCCACATACTGTTCAACATTCTTCTGTACTGCCACATTTGAAACGCTTTTATTCTTTTCTACAGTCCATGTTTCACTACCATACAAAGCTGTGCTCCAAACGTATATACTCAGAAATTTCTTTCCCAAATTAAGGACTATGTTTGATACTAGTAGACCTCTTGACGAGATATTCTATCTTTGGCAGAGCTTGTCTGCCTTTTATGTTCTCTGTTCACTCCATTCAATTCACCCTGTAATTCTTTTTCACTTTCACTAAGGATAGCAATTTCATCGGCAAATTTATCATTACTATCTTTTACCTGCAATTTTAAACCCAGTCTTGAACCTTTATTTTATTTCCGTCATTACTTCTTCGATGTATAGATTGAAGAGTTGAGGCGATAGACCACATCCCTGTCTTACACACTTTTTAATTCGAGCACTTCGTTCTTTGTCTCCATTCTACTTGGTCCCTCTTGGTTCTTGTACATATTGTAGGATACCCATCTTTCCCTGAGCTTGCCGCTTTTTGTCTCAGAATTTCGAACATCTTACACGATTTGACATCGTTGAACACACTTTCCAGGCCTACAAATCCTGTGAACGTTTCTTGATGTTTCCTCAGTCATGCTTCCATAATCCACTGCAACGATATAACAGCCTTTTGGTGCCTTTCCCTCCCCTAAAGCCAAGCTGATCGTCAAACAGATCCACGATATTCTTCTCCATTCTTCTGTATATTATTCTTGGCAGCAGCTTGGATGCATGAGATCTTCAGCAGGATGTGCGATAATTCTCGCACTTGTCAAGTCTTGGAGTCTTCGGAAATGTGTGGACGATTTTTCTCCGCAAGTTTACAATCTCATACATTGTACACACCAATGTAAATAATCGTTTTTTTAAGAATTTTCTCAGTGTTTTAAGAAATTCCTTACATATTCCTTCTGCATCATTTGATATTAAGTCATCCAAAGGTCTTTTAAAATCTCATTCTGGTACTGGATCTCCTGTCGACTCCTGTATCTTCTTTTGTCACGTCATCAGACAAGTCTCTCCCTCGTAGAGGCCTCTAATCTATTCTTTCCACCTGGTCGATGATTCCTCTGCATTTAACAACGGAATTTTCATTGTACTCTTAATATTAATGTCCTTACTTTTAATTTCACCAACTTTTCTATATGCTAAGTCAGTCCTTCCGACAATCATTTCTTTTCCGATTTCTTCACGTTATTTATGCAGCCATTCCACCTTAGCTTCACTGCACTATCTTTTTATTCTGTTCCTGAGTGACTTGTATTTCTGTGTTGCTGAATTTCCCTAAACCATTTTGTTCTTCCTTCTTTCATTTATCACCTGAAGCATTTTTTCTCTTATCCATGATTTGTTCGCAAAATCCTTCGTTGTACCTATGTTGTTTTCCATCTTCTGTGACTTCTGTTTGTAGAGAAGTACACTTCCCTTCAAATAAACTGCCTAGTGGGCTATTCGTTATCTCAATATCTATAACCTTAGAGAACTTGAAGTGTATCTCTTCAGTCCTTAGTACTTCCGTATCCCACTTGTTTGACCACTGATTGTTCCTGATTTGTGTATTAAACTTCAGTCTACTGTTCATCAGTATTAAATTCCGATCTGAGTCTATTTCTGCTCCTAGGTACACCTTACAATCCAACATCTGATTTCGGAATCTCTGCCTGACCATTATGTAATCTAAATCGAATATTCCCGTATCTCTCGGCCATTTCCATGTTCAGCTCCTCTTATGGTTCTTGAAAAGAATATTCGATCTTACTAACTAAATTTATTGCAGAACACAATTGGTTTTTCTCCTCTCTCATCCCTACTACGAAGCCCATATTCTCCCGTAACCCTTTCCTCTACTCCTTCACCCACTATTGCGTTCCAGACTCCAATGACTACTAGATTCTCACCTCCCTGTATATGCGGCCTGAGATATACAAACACATGTTGGCTGAACTACTATGATAAACAGGGAAGCACACACTGAAACAAGAAGTCTCAGTTAGTGTCAGCTACTGGAATAATGCCATTAATTTCATTTTTATGCCTACACATGCTGTCACAACGAACCCTCAAATTAAATATTTTAATCCGTAAGTTGTTCTTTGATGTATTTCAGGTGTCACAATCTTAAATCAAAGCCTTAACTGTCTGCAAAAATAAGTAAACTTCATCAGTAGCACAATGTTTATGTCAATGTACTTACCTCGTATTATCAAAAAATACGTCAACAACAGATTCACAATATTTATATCTCGGATTATAATCATACCTTTACATGTTAAATATGAGTTGGCATTTCGATCTCAGCCTATGTTAATCGTAATTACAAAACAGAACTATGAGCACTTGGCATTTATACAAGTTTTTCAGTGATACATTACCTCACAAAGCATCATTTTAGGAGGGAAGAAGACATTCCATCATATTTACCGGTAGAAAAATATAATACATGACATTGCCTCGCTAATTTCACTTTTTGCTACATTTGACCTAGGCCCACTCAAGATGATACACAAAAATAAACTTTCGAGGAAGGCAGCAACATTTGCCAACAGGAAATAAGGTGCCAACAACTAAATTCGGAAATGGCTGTTGTACTCTCTCAAGAGAGGAATCGCAAATGATGTCAGGCAAATGTTAGTCGAGATTCGTGCGTCTGTGAAAAGAGCAATGCATGAAGCATATAACAAGTACTACCGACATATCTCTGGGGAAAAGATCTGCCTGAGCAGCGGAGAAAATCCTGGTACTATGTAAAACCGCTAAGCGGGTCTAAGGCCACCGTCCAGTCACTTGTTGACTAGTCTGGTATGACAGTCAAAGTTAACAAAAAGAAAGCTGAAGTTTTAAATTCCGCATTTAAGAATTCCTGTACGCAGGAGTATCGTAGAAACATACCGTCGTTTGACCACTGTACAGACTCCCGTATGGATGACATATTAACAAGCATCCCTTGCGTAGAGACACAACTGAAAGGGTTTAAAACAAATAAGTCGTCAGGTCCGGACAGAATCTCAGTTCGATTTTAGGAAGAGTACTCCACGGCGTTTATCGCGAACCATTCGCCCAATGAAAATTCCAAGCGACTGGAAAAAAGAGCAGGTGACTGCTGTATATAAGACAGGCAAAAGGACGGACCCAGAAAATTACGGACCAATACCCGTAACATCGATTTGCTGCAAATCCTTAAACATGTTCTTATTTGGAATATAATACATTTTCTTGAGGCCGAGAAGTTTGTCAGTGAGTCAGGTCGCTTTTAAGAAGCATCACTCGTGCGAAACACAGCTTGTCCTCTTCTCATATGACCTATTGCGAAAAATGGATGAAGGGTAACAGGACGATTACTTATTTCTAGATTTCCGGAAAGTATTTGGAACGGTGCTCCATTCCACGCTGTTAGTGAAGCTACCAGCACATGTGTGTGCCACGAACGCTTCTTACGTAAGAGAGAGTTGTGTCCTCCACGACGTCTTGATCAGAGACAAGGACATCGTCTGGAATGTTCCAGGGAAGTGTGATACGACCGATGTTATATTCTGTATTCATAAATGATCTGGCAGGGAGGGTAGGCAGCATCTGCGATTGTTTGCTGATAATGATGTGGTATAAGGGAAGGTGATGAAGCTGAGAGACTGTACGAGGACACAAGACGGCTTGGACAAAATTTCTAGTTGATGTAGTTAATGGCAGATAGCTCTAAATGTAGAAAAATGTAAGTTAATACGTATGATTATGAAAAAGAAAGCCCTTAATGTTTGGAAACAGTATTATTAGTGTCTTGGTTGTCACAGTCACGTCGTTTAAATATCAGGGTACAACGTAGTAGGGCGATATCAAATGGAATGAGCATGCGGGGATTGTGTTAGGAAGCTAAATGGTAGACTTCGGTTTATTGGGAGAATTATTGTATGTGGAGTTCACCTGTGAAGCGGAAAATACGTAGGACGCTAGTCCGACCTATTGTTGAATACTGCTCGAATGTTTGGGATACATAGTACATTGGATTAAAAGAAGACTTAAGAAGCAATTTAGAGATGGGCGGCTAGTTACGTTACCAATAGATTTGAACAACATGCAAGTATTACAAAGGTGCTTTGGGAACTCAAATGAGAATCCCTGCAGGCAAGACGACCTTATTTTCTGGGAACACTGTTGAGAAAATTTAGAAGGCTGACTGGAGAACGATTCTACTGCTTCCAATGTACATTTCACATAAGGACCACGAAGATAAAATACGAGAAATTGGGTCTCATTTGGAGGCATATAGATACATGCATAGGAAAGTAAATGCCTGGTAGTGTTACAGGTTACCCTTACTCACACATCATAATGTGGGCTGTGTAGTCTGTATATAGATGTAAATATACAGACTGTATTTCCAGTCTCAACTACTAAATAATACCAAAAATCCGACTGTAATGCACGAAAATGTGACATACACTCTGTGATCAAAAGTATCCGGACAACCCCAAAAACGTACATTTTTCGTATTACGTGCATTGTGCTGCGACCTACTGCCAGGTACTCCATATCAGTGACCTCGGTAGTCATTATACATCGTCAGAGAGCAGAGTGTGGCGCTCCGCAGAACTCATGGACTTCGAACGTGGTCAGGTGATTGGGTGTTACTTGTGTGATACGTCTGTAAACGAGATTTCCATGCTCCTAAACATCCCTAGGTCCACTGTTCCCATGTAATAGTGAAGTGGAAACGTGAAGGAACACGTACGGCACGAAAGCGTACAGGCCGACCTCGTCTGTTAACTGACAGAGACCGCCGACATTTGAAGAGGGTCGTAATGTGTAATAGGCCGACATCTATCCAGACCATCGCACAGCAATTCCTAACAGCATCACGATCCACTGCGAGTACTATGACACTTAGGCGGGAGGTGAGAAAACTTGGATTTCATGGTCGAGCGGCTATTCATAAGCCACACAACACGCAGCTAAATGCCAAGCGAGGCCTCGCTTGGTGTAAAGAGCGTAGACATTGGATGATTGAACAGTGGAAAAACGTTATGTGGAGTGACGAATCATGGCACACAATGTGGCGATCCGATTGAAAGGTGTGGGTATGGCGAATGCCCGGTGAACGTCATCCGCCAGCGTGTGTAGTGCCAACAATAAAATTCGGAGGCGGTGGTGTTATGGTGTGGTCGTGTTTTTCATGGAGGGGGCTTGCACCCCTTGTTGTTTTGTGTGGCACTATCACAGCACAGCCCTACATTGATGTTTTAAACACCTTCTTGCTTGCCCGTGTTGAAGAGCAATTCGGGGATGGCGATTGCATCTTTCAACACGGTCGAGCACCTGTTCATAATGCACGGCCTGTGGCGGAGTGGTTACACGACAATAACATCCCTGTAATGTACTCACCTGCACACAGTCCTAAACGGAATCCTATAGGGCACCTTCGGAATGTTTTGGAAGGCCGACTTCGTGCCTGGCCTCACCGACCGACATCGATACCCCTTCTCAGTGCAGCACTCGGTGAATTCCCAAGAAACCTTCCAACACCTGGTTGAACATTTGCCTGCGAGAGTGGAAGATGTCATCAATGCTAAGGGTGGGCCAACACCATATTGAATTTCAGCATTACCGATTGTAACGGAACTGAAATGATGGTGGGCTGACAGTAATTTGGAGCCCGCGCGTCGGAAACGGGCGCGCTGGTGTGAGACTGCCAGGGAGTGCACCCTGATGCCATCTATTGGCGAAACTGGGAATTAGCGCTGTCTCAGACAATGCGCTAAGCTATCGGAGTCAAATGTATTCTTTTTCTTGGTAATTATAAGCTATTACTGTATGATTTAATGTTATAAAGCGCTAGTAGTAAATTATTATGACTGGTATGAACTCCAGGGTAATAACTGTAAATATTCTTAAATACTAAATGATTTCGGTGAAAAGGTGGTAGGGGAACGCCCCCACTCTTGGAGATACGAGCGTAGCTAGAGGTAGCTGGAGCCACAGGGACTGAACAATGGAATGGCCTGGGGAGTGTTGACGTGAGCGGACGTGCGTAACTGTGCTCACGCAAAAGTGATTGTGCAACAGCGAAGAGGCGAATATCGTCGCCGTTTGTGGAGTAGAACGCGACGAATGTTTGTCGAAGCCGTCTCTATGCCACTGGGGCTGATTGTAAGAGTTCCTGCGCCCAGATTTTATGGCGGACGCGCAGTAGCTTATACGAGTGCTACAGCTCGTAGTTCCAGCCGCCATTAAGGGCACGAGGAGTGAAGAGGAAGAGCTGCGTTAGCCACATGCATCTCACCACCAGCACCGACACGTCTACCCAAGGCAAGACTGCTTGAAATTGTTAAGTCGAACTTTGTATACATGTAAAAGGAGAATACCAGTTTTCTTTTGTGCAAGTGCAGAAGACAGAATATAGTAATGAGTAAAATTACGACGCATGTTGTTCATTGTAAAGTGTAGTAACCTGAAACATAGTGTAGTGAAATCAGACTGAGGCCACCATCGCCTCTTCCATTTACAATTCTTTTGGGTGTAGAATACTTTAGCGTATAAGAACCAGAAAAGAGCAATGGTCACACCAGAATGAGTCGCCTATTTATAGTTACTTAAATTTTTCTGAGTAACCTTTCAAGTAAAGTCACTTAACTAATTCTATAGCAATTGTCCAAAGAGTAATATCCCAAAATCATTAAATAAGTTGAAGGGTAGAAGTTTGTTAACCTAAGTTGCTTAAATTGTCTTGGTGGTAAATACCAAGCCAACTCACAGAAACTGAGAGAGTATTTGCTTTGTAGAATCACCTAGAATGATCAGAAATAGTAATATTCAGAATTAAGTTTAAAAATTCAACTCAAGCCGTTTCACTTTGAAACGAGCCAAAAAATTGATTTATTCCTTTGCTCCTTCAGATCTGGCGACCGTAGTTATAAGTATTTTCAGGAGGATTCGACGGTAAGTCTGCTGCTCTCGTCGTGCTGATAGGATTATCTACTGCTGCTAGCAGTGGTGATTGGATACATAAGCTCACTACCAAGTTAAGTGGGTCAGGTAGGCAGTGTTACCGTGTGAACTGTAGGGCACTGTAGGCCGTGGATCGAACCCGTTCAATCATCACAGCTCTTTGAGAAATAGTCCGGTTAGGAGTGTACTAATCCAATAGGTAAATACTGGCGAGTAACGGTCAAAAATGTATACGCAAGTGAATTTAGCAAGGTCCATGTAGCACCTAATTAATGTGGTGCAATGGCGAGGGTAGGAGTGGAGTAAAAGTGAGCTGAGCTTGTGGCAGCTGTGCTGTCTTCGAAGATTAATAACGTGAATTCACTACTACCTCTTGCCATTAGGGCTGAGCTATTTACGGTTAAAATACGTAGCAGTAAGCGCAAAGGCGTGACAGCTACAAGTCCGTATTGGCTTAATACATACGGAAGTAGGAAGCGGGTCATTCTGTCAGTGGAGGGGGTTAAAACAACCGAGTCAGTTGAGAACATACCCCGTTTACTGATGGAAAGATTCGGCGGTTCGGTCGCATGTGGCGACCGTGACAGGACTTACCAAGTTTGTAGAATAATGGCTGCAATAAAAGTGTTTTATATAAACTTGCAGTTTCAAGAAAATTTTAAATTTAAAATTCTGTTGTAGACAAATATACCACAATTGGTAAGTTCAAGACGACAACCTGCAAAGCAGCAAAAGGAAGTCCAATAGTAGGAGTTAAACAAGTAATACTTGGTTTAATAAACATTTCTATTAGGCACGAAATACAGCAGCATAAGATGGAGTCGAATAGTAACAAGCAAGACGAAAACATTACAAGGTCAGACCCAGAATTAGGGACCATAGATACTGTTGTAGGGTTGGAAAATCTTATAGATGAATCCACACCCACAATACAGGAGGAACGGGAAGTGAAACCAAAGGTAGTGAAAAGTGAACCCAATGTATCTGTGGATGCAAGTCACAAGGGAGAGGATATGGAATTAACAAGTTTGTTAAATAGTATGATGGCGCTAATTCGAGAAGGGAATGCTAGTTTGAAAGCAGAAATGGCTAGTCATGTATCCCAACTGGATGAAAACCTATCTGGTAAAATAAAAGCCAATTTAGATATTTTGAATACGCAAAGCCAACGTATCACAGAGGTAAACAAATCAGTAAATAGCATTAGGGCTGAAATAACAAATGTTCAGAGAAAAGTCACAGAAATAGAGAAAAGATTTGATACCGAAATTCAGAAAATAGAGAAATCAGTGGAACCTTTGGTTAGTGAAAAATTAGCACCGATAATTGAAAGTAAATTACAGGTGATAGTACCAGTTGTGAAGAAAGAGATTGTTAAAGAAACGGCAGCTGATATTGAAACACTGCGCAATACCATGTTGAGTTTTGATGCATGTGTGCAGGAGCAGGAAAATACACTGCGTAATGAGATAAAATTGTTAAGTCAGCAAGTTCAGAATCAGACGTTTCTTAACTGTAGTGGTATCCCATTGGTAATGCAAAAATCGGAAATACTGAGTAGGGAGGAAAAATACGATCCTCAAAAGAAACAAGGTGGATGGCATCCAATGGATTTTATGAAAAATTGTGAACGTGTCTTACCAACAGACATGTCGGATAAAGAAAAAATTAATTTAGTAATAGACGCTTTAGCAGGTCATGCTAAACGTTGGGGATTGAATTTGGATATCGACAATTTGAAGTTTACAGACTTCAAAGAAAAGTTCCTTGAGGAATTCTGGGGCACACAACAGAGGGATAGGTTGTGGAGAGAATTCGTTGTCGCCAGAATGCCAGAACATGGGCGTGGGCTCATGAAAGAATACTGTGAAGGATGGTTCAAGCGTTTGGAGTATCTTAAAGATCGTAGATCAGAATCGGAGATAGTGTGGGAGTTGTGGAAAAAGCTACCTGACGATTCAAAGCGTTATGTAGGAGGCACTCATCGAACATTCGATGAATTTTTAGAAAAAATCGAGAATGAAGATAGGTGGCGTGAAACTAGAGAGTTTCGAGATTTCAGAAATCAGAATGGAATAGTAAAAGGTGGTAGGAATGAACCGCAAATTAACATGATGAGAGGAAGAGGTCGAGGAGGTAACTCTCAGCGAGGGAGAGGACACTATCAGGGAAACGGGATGCATTATCAAAATCAGGAAAACTAAATACCGCGCAGGTCAAGGGCCTAACGCGCGCGGAAAGAAAGAAATGGCCCAAATATAGGGAAGATCGGAGTAGTCAGTACTATAGTAGGATAGTGCGTCGTTCGCCTGAAGAGCAGTTACATAAGCGAAACTTTGCGAAGTATAATGCAGGGATACAAACAGAGGAGAGAGAGCAGGGAGGAATTATTAAGGGAAATGAAGTAGGAAAAGAATATCGGTCGGATGTGAAGGCTCACGTGAATGAAATAAGTACAATTCGAGGTCAGAGTGACGAATTGATGAAGGAAGAGTCAGGGAAGGCGTTGTTTGTCGGTAGGGATGGCAACTGTGCAGAGAGGCAGGGGGAAGGTAGGAGTGATGTGACTTATGGTAAAAGGTTCGTACGAATAGTCGACGAATCGCATCGAGAAGTAATTAAAGAGGAAAGGGTGGATAAGAAAAAGGGGCATAGTGCAGAGACGCATGCCGATTGAGAAATTACCTCGTATGCAGAATATGTACATCAGCTCAAAAGCCAGCCAGCACAATTAGAAAGATCTTCCATTCAAGTGATTAATTTGGGCCCGAATATGACAGTGTTAGAGAGCCATACCGATTATGATGTGTACCTAGTGACAGCAAGAGTACATGACTGTGATGAAGATTCTTTTAAAGAAATTAGAGAAAGTGTATCTAACCAAGAGAAAGAGTGTTGTGATCCCTGTAGTACTGAAGCAAATGAGTTGAGTGAGACTGGAATTCCATTAGTAGGGGAAAATAATGAAAGTAAGAGTGGCGAATGTACTATCCAACAAAGGGAAAGTAGAGAAATGGATTATAATTTGCAAGAATTATTTGAATCCGAAGAAGGTCATATTTCTAAGGAGAAGGAATTATCGTCAGAATCATCAGAAAGCATCCAGGGAGAAAAAGAAGTAGAGGAAGTTTCCGATTCTGTAACCGAGAGTTCAGGCACGACAGATTCGAATGAGAACGAGATGGCATTAAAGAGCCTAGACGATGGACTATTGGAAAAAGTGGTGAAAGAATTTAGGATGAAAAGGAGAAAGAAACCTCCAGATGGAATGGTCAGTATAAAAACCGGAAAAATAATATGGCAAGACTTGGCGGTGGAAAAGGATTTATTATGGGAAGATAAAGAAAGTATGAAAGAGGACAATAGGATGCAAACAATCCTGCCCATTAATGTATGTGGGTACGATTTATATGTATTATTGGATACGGGTGCTCAAATAAGTGCTATTTCGCACGCATTTTTTGAGATGATCAAAGAGCAACGAGGAATAGTCATGATGCCAGTAACAGGTGTTAAAGTGATAGGGGCGACAGGGAAATGTAGTAAACCTGTTAAACATCAAGTGATGATGGAATTTAAGATAAAAAACAAGCTATTTTCGAATGCATTTTTAGTAGTTCCAGAGCTCAGTGCCGAGATCATTTTAGGCATTGACTGGTTAATAAAACAGAAAGTGATTATAGATTGTGACAAAGGGATAATAGTTTGTAAAGTTGATAGTGCGGTATTAGAAATACCATTTGAATCATCTAGAGTAATGGAAGAGAACCAGCTGAGATGGGTAGAATTTAGAGATGATCATAATTCAGGGATAGGTCCAAAATTCGATTGGTGTCTGGTGAGGCAGATAGTTGAAGATGGAAATAAGGAGACACTCCTTCAAAATGTAGTGAATAAAACGGAAGGACTATCTGATGACCAAAGGGAGGATCTATGGCAAATTCTGAAAGAAAATCAGGAGGTATTTTCAGAAAAACCGGGACGAGTGATAAATTATGAGTACTGCATGGAGGTAGAGGAGCATGAACCTTTCTTTAAACCACCATATCATGTACCCTTGTCTAAAAAAGAAGCAGTTCAAAATGAAATAGATAAAATGGTTTCATGTGGGGTCATTGAACGGAGTTCTAGCCCATATAATAACCCACTGGTGATAGTAGGTAAGAAGGATGGAAGTGTACGAATAGTGATAGATGCTCGTACTCTGAATAAAGTAGTGAAGAGGGAGTTGGATCGTCCAGAGAACATAGATAATTTATTGCAGAAGTTTAATGGTGTAAAGTACATGACTAGTTTAGACCTAACTGCAGGATACTGGCAAATCCCATTAAGTGAGGAGTCTAGGAAGTACACGGCATTTTTATTCAACGGCAAATGCTACCATTTCACAGTGGTACCATTTGGCCTAAATACTTCCGTTTCAGTGTTCATTGGGGCTTTAGACAAAATTTTAGGGAGTGAACTTAGTTCGCTAATCACGGTTTATGTAGATGATCTGTTAATTGCTACAAGGACATGGGAAGAGCACATGGAGTTATCCGACAGGGTGTTCAAAGCTTTAATTAAAGGAGGAATGACCCTGAACCTGAAAAAATGCGAGTTTGTGAAGAAAGAAATAAAGTTTTTAGGTCACATAGTAACACCAGAGGGAATTGGAAAGGATCCCGATAAAGTCAAAGCAATAAGAAATTGTCCGGCTCCCAAGAATAAAAAACAACTAAGGTCGTTTATAGGACTTTGTTCCTTTTATCGTAAGTATGTGGATGATCAGGTGTTCAATAGCCCACATTTGAACTACCTACTTAAGAAGAACAGTGTGTATATATGGACTGAGGAATGTGAAACAGCATTCAACTGGCTAAAAGACAATTTGGCTAAAAACATAAAGTTATGGCACCCTGACCTGTGTGAACCATTCCACATGGCACCAGATAGTTCAGATTATGGATTGGGAGTATCGATATTTCAGGAGGTAATGATAGATGGGGAAAAAACTCATAGACAAATAGCATTTGCGAGTAGAACCATGTTTAAGTATGAAAGAAACTATACGGTTTCAGAGAAGGAGGCTTTAGCTATAGTATGGGGTTTTAGGAAATTTCAACTTTTCTTATGGGGACATAAGACTGTGGTCCATACGGACCACAAAGCTTTAATATTTTTGAAGGACTGCAGATTGTTACATAACAGGTTGACCAGATGGGCGCTGTTTTTACAACAATTTGATATAGAGATCAAGTATGTCAATGGGAAAGAACATGCAGTACCGGATGCTTTGTCGAGATTACCGGAAGGATGTGAGACACTAGAAAGTGTAAAGAATAGGGAAGATGTTTTTGAGGTGAATTACTTCAAAAAAGCGGAAGGAAGAGAAAAAAATTAGGGAAATATGTCGGAATATGCGAAGATATCAAAGTGATGATGATGCACTCAAGTCGGTAAAGGTCAAGTTTGACAATCCGGACGCAACTAACATAAGGGCTTCACATAAAATGCATAAAGGTGTACTGTATCTTCAAAGATTAAATAATCCAGGGAAGTGGAGAGTATGTTGGCCGGAACAACACACTGAAGTGCTGATAGATTATGTTCACTTGGCATATGGCCATTGTGGTGCACGGAAGTGTACCGATAAGTTAGATGAATGCATTACCTTTAACAACATGGCACGAAGGATAGCACAGAGGATAAGATCTTGTGATCTATGCCAAAAGGCGAAAGTAACAAATGCGACTAATCAAGGGCCCATGCAATCAATAAAACCTGATGAAGTATTAGAAATAGTAGCAGTAGATATCTTTGGACCATTACCGAAAACCATGGGGGGTTTTGTGTACATATTTGTAGCAGTTGAACTTTTCTCAAAGTATATAAAGCTATATCCCTTGAGAAAAGGTGCTGCCAGAGCTGTGTATGATAAAATGCTGTGTGATTATTTTGTGAAAGTAGGGAAGCCAAAGAGAATACTATCAGATAATGGTGTTCAGTTTTGCTCAAAAATGTGGAAGGATGGGATAACTGAGAAACAGGTAGAAGTGGTACATATCTCAGCTTATCACCCATCAAGCAATCCGGCAGAAAGATATATGCGTGAGATAGGTCGGTTATTTAGGACGTACTGCCATAGTAACCACAAGAAGTGGGGCATGTATGTGAGTGAATTCGAAGAAATCATGAATTCATTAACAAACGAGAGCACTGGATTTACTCCAGAAGAAATCCTGAAAAAGACGAGAAGTAAAAGTCTAGTAGAAGACCTACTAGAATTTCCAGATAGAGTTGAATTAGATTATGATAGTAAAAAGAACTTAGTAAAAGACAAGATGAGAAAACAAGCAGATGCGAGAATTCGTCGTCATGACGAAAAAGTAAGGAATCCTAAATTCAAAATAGGTGATCTCGTTCTTGTAAAAACACATGAAAAGTCAAGTGAAATTAATAACGAGATCAGCAAATTTAAATATATATATAATGGACCATTTATAATAGTGTCCATACCCTATGTGAACGCTTATTATTTAGAGTACCCATTAACAGGCAAACGCCTGGGAGTAAGAAACATAGTGGATCTCAAAAGGTATGAACCACGAATTCTACCAGATTGAAATTAAATATATAAATAAATATTAAAGTAAACCAAAATGTAAATAGTTTTGTTTCTTTTGTTCTATGTGAAAGGTAAATGTTCACTAAAATATGTTGCAGTATTCTAATGAAACTTCTAGTTTAAGTAGAGACTAAACAGACTGGGAAAGACTGAGCTTCTAAGAAAGCCTTAATAGATGTGTAAATAAGTGTTGTGGAAGAGGTAGAAAAGTGAGGAGGTAAAGTGAAAAGGACGGGCTATAAAGTAATAGGCGCATAACGTGTGTTTTACTTGCCTGAGATAAAAGAAGTGTATTTAAAATTTTTGTAAAAAAGATGTTTAAAGTGTACTGTGTTTAGATGTAAGAAAATTGTAAAGAATATATGTAAATCATTTATGTAATGTTTAGCAGGAAAGATAGAAAGAATTGGTGTTTAATTTTAAATAAGTAATATAAGTACCGAGGTGTATCAGTAAGAAAGGGAAAACCCTTGGTAAAAAGCTTAACGAACATTTCAGATTCATTATAGGAGAGACTTCTTATTGAATTATCACTGTTAGATACTTCAATAAGAAGTGAGGCATGTGTAACGGAACTGAAATGATGGTGGGCTGACAGTAATTTGGAGCCCGCGCGTCGGAAACGGGCGCGCTGGTGTGAGACTGCCAGGGAGTGCACCCTGATGCCATGTATTGGCGAAACTGGGAATTAGCGCTGTCTCAGACAATGCGCTAAGCTATCGGAGTCAAATGTATTCTTTTTCTTGGTAATTATAAGCTATTACTGTATGATTTAATGTTATAAAGCGCTAGTAGTAAATTATTATGACTGGTATGAACTCCAGGGTAATAAATATAAATATTCTTAAATACTAAATGATTTCGGTGAAAAGGTGGTAGGGGAACGCCCCCACTCTTGGTGATACGAGCGTAGCTAGAGGTAGCTGGAGACACAGGGACTGAACAATGAAATGGCCTGGGGAGTGTTGACGTGAGCGGACGTGCGTAACTGTGCTCACGCAAAAGTGATTGTGCAACAGCGAAGAGGCGAATATCGTCGCCGTTTGTGGAGTAGAACGCGACGAATGTTTGTCGAAGCCGTCTCTATGCCACTGGGGCTGATTGTAAGAGTTCCTGCGCCCAGATTTTATGGCGGACGCGCAGTAGCTTATACGAGTGCTACAGCTCGTAGTTCCAGCCGCCATTAAGGGCACGAGGCGTGAAGAGGAAGAGCTGCGTTAGCCACATGCATCTCACCACCAGCACCGACACGTCTACCCAAGGCAAGACTGCTTGAAATTGTTAAGTCGAACTTTGTATACATGTAAAAGGAGAATACCAGTTTTCTTTTGTGCAAGTGCAGAAGACAGAATATAGTAATGAGTAAAATTACGACGCATGTTGTTCATTGTAAAGTGTAGTAACCTGAAACATAGTGTAGTGAAATCAGACTGAGGCCACCATCGCCTCTTCCATTTACAATTCTTTTGGGTGTAGAATACTTTAGCGTATAAGAACCAGAAAAGAGCAATGGTCACACCAGAATGTGTCGCCTATTTATAGTTACTTAAATTTTTCTGAGTAACCTTTCAAGTAAAGTCACTTAACTAATTCTATAGCAATTGTCCAAAGAGTAATATCCCAAAGTCATTAAATAAGTTGAAGGGTAGAAGTTTGTTAACCTAAGTTGCTTAAATTGTCTTGGTGGTAAATACCAAGCCAACTCACAGAAACTGAGAGAGTATTTGCTTTGTAGAATCACCTAGAATGATCAGAAATAGTAATATTCAGAATTAAGTTTAAAAATTCAACTCAAGCCGTTTCACTTTGAAACGAGCCAAAAAATTGATTTATTCCTTTGCTCCTTCAGAGCTGGCGACCGTAGTTATAAGTATTTTCAGGAGGATTCGACGGTAAGTCTGCTGCTCTCGTCGTGCTGATAGGATTATCTACTGCTGCTAGCAGTGGTGATTGGATACATAAGCTCACTACCAAGTTAAGTGGGTCAGGTAGGCAGTGTTACCGTGTGAACTGTAGGGCACTGTAGGCCGTGGATCGAACCCGTTCAATCATCACAGCTCTTTGAGAAATAGTCCGGTTAGGAGTGTACTAATCCAATAGGTAAATACTGGCGAGTAACGGTCAAAAATGTATACGCAAGTGAATTTAGCAAGGTCCATGTAGCACCTAATTAATGTGGTGCAATGGCGAGGGTAGGAGTGGAGTAAAAGTGAGCTGAGCTTGTGGCAGCTGTGCTGTCTTCGAAGATTAATAACGTGAATTCACTACTACCTCTTGCCATTAGGGCTGTGCTATTTACGGTTAAAATACGTAGCAGTAAGCGCAAAGGCGTGACAGCTACAAGTCCGTATTGGCTTAATACATACGGAAGTAGGAAGCGGGTCATTCTGTCAGTGGAGGGGGTTAAAACAACCGAGTCAGTTGAGAACATACCCCGTTTACTGATGGAAAGATTCGGCGGTTCGGTCGCACGATGGAAGGCACCAACAATTGTAAGTCATTTTAAACCAAGTGTCCAGATACTTTTGATCACATAGTGTATAAAAGCACACAACATGGCCACAGAAAGAATCATTTTAAGGAGCGAAAAAGCCGTTTTGAAAGGATTGTTATTGTGTTGTAATATTTATGGTACAGACTATCATTACACACAAAGATAAGTTCATAACATGGCCAAACTCAATCGCTGAACGTGGCACAGATAAATCATGACCAAAGGCAGTACTGGAGAGAGGCAGAGATGAAAGGGCGATCACTCAAAATACAACCTCTGCACAAAATCACAGTCAGGTTGCTTACTGTTATAAGCAAGTACTGTGTGTAGCTTATGTATGTAAGTTCTAGCGCAGTTTGCACTTACATGTTATATTGAATCTTGATGTGTCATTGATTTCAAGTAGAAGTGCCAAGAGTAATCGCATCACAACCCAACATGTGGATAAGTCCTACCCTTCTTGTCAGTGACATCATCAACACATGAGAAGCCATGCCCAAACCCTCCCATTCACTCTCACACTTGTCTGCCTCCCCTCTTCACCCAGTATCAGTGTACTACTGAAATGAAACAGTCAAGCGCAGTACATTTCAGAACAAAGACAGTCTTGGATGCGGAATTATTTAATGTCAATGACGCATTTCGCCCTTCTTGGGCATCATCAGATTGAATAAATGTAGCTTGATACGTGACCCATCAATCACAAAACCACATGAATGTAAAATAGTAAAAGAAGCTGAATGCGTGACCCATCAGTCATAAAACCACATACAATGTAAAATAGACACAAAGGTAGGCGAATACATATTCCATCCCTCATGAAACATATAAACCTTGAAGTGGACCTTCAGCACACCAGCGAATCCGATGATGCCCTAAAAGGGTGAAACGCGGTCATTGACATTAAATAATTTCGCAACCGAGACTGTTTTTGTTCTGAAACACTTTTAAATCGGCTGTTATATCAGCCTGCCACGATGGAATGAGAAAATTTTTCCAATCAGAGCACAGTATTTTAACAGGCATTGAAATGATAAGGCAGCCGCGGAGCAGACGTCTTAGCTGTGCTCAAAAGTATTCTAGCGACCTGAATTTTTGCACCATGAAAGTATTTATCCAAAAATGTTGTAAAATGTATTATTTCAACATGTAGAATACGTCAGTAATACATGCACACATGCACACACACACACACACACACACACACACACACACGCACACACACACACACACACACACACACACACACACACACACACGAAATGTTTATAGTACTGCATGTACAAAGGTCGATCTCTGTACCACACCTGGTGTAAGCCGTAACAGAGCATTATATTAATTACTTGCCACACCTAAATTGTGCTGTGATGGTTGCCAAGTATTGCAGTGTTCTGCAGAAGTATATCAGAAACGTAAAAAAAAATGAAATATTTACATCAAACTGTATGGCGACTATTAAATTGGATGTGACTTTGCAATTAGCAGTGGGTACTGAAGTTCCAATCGAAATTGCCCTGGTTAAAGATGCTGTCTATGCGAATTGAATAAAGCCCTAAGGAAATATTTTGTATGATCCAGCCCCTCACGAATATTTATCACAGACGCACATACATAACACAATGAAATTGTCTTGACATATGAGCTTATCTATTGATTGTGACCTAGCAATTTTTCGTTACCACAGAACATAATAACAATATGACGAAACAGCTGCTACCAAGGAGCTCTCAAGACAAACTTACTTCCGTGAACTGAAAATAATTTACTAATGGTCTACCATGGGGAGAGGGGCAGTGATAGTTTACAGAGTAATCACCAGTAACTCCTGGTGGCAAAGTTACTCTATTTGAACAGTGACCATTATTACCCTGGGCCAATGATGGTCAATTTACAAGATGATCACGATTATTCCGTGGTGATCAATGACAGTCCATTTACTAGATGACCACCGCTACCCCTGGGGCAATGATGATCAGTTTACAACATAACCACCACTATCACTGTCAGTTTACAGGGTGACCACCGTTATCCCCTGGGAGCAGTGACATTCAATTCTGAGTAACTTACAGGGCGACCATTACTCATTATTTCAAACTGCCTGTATTGCAGCGTAATTGTATCAGATTGACCAAAATTATACCATAGATTGTAACAAATTGCACCACAATAAAGTCTGTAACAAACTTCCCAATGGTACTGCAAAACTGGTAACAAATTTTCCAATCTTACAGTAAAAATTGTTGCCCCATTTTAAACCAAAAATTGTGTGAAACTGACACACGTTACAGCAAAAATGGTTAAGAATTGCTCGATGCTGCAGAAAAGTCGTAACAAGTTGCCCCATACATTGCCATTTGTGCCGTGTATGTGTGTGACATGTAAGTATAGCTGCAATTTTGCTGTAGCGTTAGGCAGTTTGTTACTATTTTGCTGCAACATGCCGCAATTTGTCGCACTTTTGATGTAACTTGGGGCAGTTTATTACAATTAATGTTGGCCACCCTGTAAATTGGGCACCATTGGGACAGATGTAATGTTTAGTATCTTGTAAACTGTCATTGCCCAAAGGAGCACTGACAATCATTTGTTAATGACCATCATTGTCCTGCCCCAGATAATGGTGGTCACAATATAAACTGACCATCATTGCCACCCTGGTGGTGTAATGGTGGTCATCCTAAAAAGTGGCCACCATTGCCCCCCTCGGTACGGTGGTTACCCTGTAACTGACCATCATTGCCTTTCTCATAATGGTAATGGTGGTATCCCTGCAAACTGAGCATCATTGCACCCAGGGGTGACTCTGGTCACCTTGCAAACTGGCAATCATTGGCCTCCCCAGGCGTATTGTTGGGCACCTTGTAAAATAACCATCATTGCCTCTGGGGTGATGGTGGCCAAGGCAATGGTAGTCAACTTGTAAAGTGGCTATCATAATTCCACTCTGTAAACCATTCAATATCGTCCTGTTCTATACACTGACCATCACCGACCCACCTTGTAAACTGCCATCACTGTCCAACAGCACATTACAATTTTCGGAATAATGGTCTATTCGTCAGTATTTTTTGTAACATGGTGATGTATGGAGGACATCGACGCATTTTTGTTGTAAATTAAGGAAATTTGTTTCATTTCTACTTTAACATGGTGACGTATGAAGCAATTTGTCGCAGTTTCTATTCAACATGGCAGTATATGAATGGCAAAGTGCCTTGTAATCACCGCTGCATAACAACAGAAAGTGACAAACATTTGAACTTCAAGTTGAAGGTAGTTCCCTGGAATGAGGTTGCTATAATATTTGACTTTGACAGTGGGTAATTGAAAGCATAGTGCACCATGTTTCTTATCACAATATCTAATACTAATGTTCAGTATGGTGTTTTATCAAAGGGTCACAGTTTCCACTGTGTGGCAGCAAGATACAGCAATACCAGCAGAACTTGACAAATGTCTTGAGCTGCACCAAGTACCCATGCGTAGGGGTTCACTTTGCTGTCTGGCTAACTTTGATATTGTTTTTATCTGGTCTAAAATAAGTTTTTGAAAGATTTATACGTGGGAATAATATCGTTTTTAGGTACAAGATCAAATTACTCTATCGATACTGCACTTCAAGCTGTAAATTAGAGCAAGAAGTAGTGCTTGAGTGTGTTTTGCAATGTTGTAGAACCAATTTTTATTTATTTTTGTTTCCTTAATGTGCGACACAAAGTTCGAATTAAGCTCATTGGCTAACTTGTAATTAAGCGAGCAACATATTTCTCATAAGCAATAAAGACGATTTAGATGTGGAAATATTTAATTTTGAAGGACCATTGTGCTTGCAAAATACAGTATGTACATTAAACATCGGTCATCAACAAGTGCTGCTTAAGTGGTAAGTCCTATCAGTAGTGTATGTATGTCGTAGCAGAAGTGTATGTACGTTTTTATATCTTATAGAACATTTAGGTTAGTCTTATATATTTTGAGAAGTCTTATATATTTTGAGAAGTAATATGATTTTATTTTGGTGCAAAGTTCTAATTTTAATTCATGATCAGAGATCTTGTACTTGCAGTACACTTGTATATTACGAAAGGCAGGCTGAGTATGTGTTCGGGTTCAAAATTGTCACATATTTTGGAAAATAATTTCATTTGGGTACAAGACATTTTCAAGATATTGACCTTCTATCTCTGTCTTTTTCTACCATTGTCTTTGCCATGTTTAAGTTCTTTGAAGATACTGCTAATTATGGGCAATAATTTTTTCTTCTTTCTTTTCTTCTGTTTCACTTGCTATGTACGTATATCTTTGACGGTCTGGAAATTTATTTTTTCTTCTGTAATATGAAATTTTACTATATTTTGCTTTATTGGTAATGCTACAAGAGTCTCTTTTTACTGAGTATGCGAAAGTTTCAGTAAGTGTTTCATTTTCTTTGTAACGCATTTGTACAACACGCTCTCTAAAATCATATGTAATATGCAGCTGTGTTGTGTGAACCTGTGATGCGACAGCGATATCTGTAGTAGCAGTCAGTGAAGTCAGTCAGGAGGTGTGCAGTACCGTGGTATACGTGTGGTTTATGTAGTGTAATCATGGTAGACAGAATAACACGAAAATTCATGGCCGTATCCTTATTTTTTCAGTCGCAGCTTAAAGTAAATCTCAGCATGGACATTACGGAGCAAAATGTTAGACTACTTGAGCGGTGTGAGTTTTTTGGATTACTTTAAACAGCAGTGACAATGTTTGCGCGAATGGACTGTGATTGTTGTTGTGGAGACTGAACAGTCTTTAATTAACTGATCTGCCCAGACTAATGTACGCTCGAGTTACTACCTTGTGTGCAACTCAGTGAGCTGGCACGAGTGATAAAACATTAACTGACCACATGAAGACTTACACACTGATTATGATGCGTGAGATTGAGTTGATCAGAACTGTAAATTCGCTATCGTGATTGTTACAAGAGTACGGACTGTAGTATATCGATCAGCTGGAGGTATTGAATACTGTACTAATACTTTGTACGGTACGTTGGAAACAGAAACGTATGTGTATGGAACTTGCAATCGCTCACACAAGAAATTGGATGTCCAACCACAGATACGCAAAAGAGTGTAATATCGTTGCATGGCGGAGCCTACACTAATCAGGAGGATGTATCCATGCCATTTTCAAGACTCTTTTGTTTTTGAGTCATTAGTCCTCTGACTGGTTCGATAGTACCTGCTTTCAATCCGTCTCCTGTGCCAACCTCTTCGTCTCAGAGTAGCACGTTCAACCTACGTTCTCAACTATTTGCCGCATATATTCCAGTCTCTGTCTTCCTCTACAGTTTTTTCGCTCACAGCTATCTCTTGTACCATGGACGTCATTCCTCGATGTCTTAACAGATGTCTTACCATCCTGTCCCTTCTCCTTTTTAGAAATGTCCTTCGCTCTTCAACTGTACAGCTTCCTGAGCAATTCCTCATTGTTGTATCTACAGCCTTAGAGAACTTCAAGCGTGTCTCGTCAATCCTTAGTACTACTGTATCCCACTTCTTTGCATATTGATTCTTCCTGACTATTCTCTTAAGCTAATGGGGCTATAGTAATTAAACAGCAAGCGCTAATGAGCTGCCTCTGACGTCACGACACATCGTCTGGAAACGGACAAGTTTCAAGGCCAAGCGCTCGCCCTTTAAAAAGATTCAAAGCATTTCACGCCGATTCAGTTGCAATTTCTTTTTCTTTTATAACTAATTTTTCTCAGTATTATGGGCTGTGGGAAAACCGGAACAGAAGAGAATCGAAGTATTTGAATGTGGTGCTACAGACGAATGTTAAAAATTAGGTGGGGTGATAAGGTACGGAATGAGGACGTTCGGCGCAAAATCGGAGAGGAAAGGAATATGTGGAAAACACTGATAAGGAGAAGGGGCAGGATAACAGGACATCTGTTAAGACATAAGGAAAAGTCTTCCATAATACTAGAGCTATCTGTAGAGGGCAAAAATTATAGAGGAATACAGAGATTGGAATACATTTAGCAAATAACTGAGGACGCAGTTTGCAGGTGCGACTCTGACATGAAGAGGTTGCCACAGGAGAGGAATTCATTGCGGGTCGCATGACACCAGAGAGAAATAAAAAAAATAATGTTCATAAATCAGTCTGACATTGTTGCGCCCATGCTCAACAGTAATTATCATTGTTTGTTTTCATTGTCTTATTAATCTGTTATGTTGTAGTTGTTACTCGATAAGTTTTACGTATTGTTTTGAAAGGTGTATTTTTATGTATGTGGGGATGTTTTATCAAGCGTATTTACGCATTTTGGTTGTGATACGTGCCAGCCGTGTAAGTTGTGACACCAGTCATTAAATTCCGGGCACCGATCAATCATAGCAAAGCTGTTCGATCGCTGTTGGTGTAAGACACACTACCGGCGGAAAGTTTGATTTTGAAAGGCGTCAACCACGTAAGCTGTGGTTACAATCAATAAGACGACATATTGCGGCATTCGTGTTACCAAATAGGAGTTTATTTAGCTTTTTTAAAATTATAACTGAATAAAATTGTAGTCCTACACTTAATTACTAACGAATTTATTTGTGGAAGTTTTCATGTTAAATATTCTTTTGGTGTTTGTTTCGAAATTCTAACGCGGCTACTTTTGTTTGCTTTGGGAAGTAAAACGGGTTTGAGTCTAAATAGTCGAAATTCAGGGTCAAAATTACGCAGATTTTATCTCTAAGATCTGTTTCCTTCATCATTCCCATTCAGATTTGGATATCACAAAACTGCGAACTTTAAGTGTTACAATGCAATAAATATCTCAGCGAAATGCCTTCTTCCTTCCTTAAAATGGAGTTTAGTCAGTGAGTTCGCCTTTGGTAAAATTTTATATTTTTAATTCTTGGATTTTTGAACATTATGATTAATTTTTGGTGTTATATGAGTTTGCTTTTAGTCAAATTTTCTATTTTTAATTGTTGTAATTTTGAACACTATGATTAATTTTTGGTGTTATTCAATAGTTGATTGTGAAAATACAGTTTGGAGACCCAAATTTTTCTACAGATCCTTGGAACTATAGTCACAATTGGTAAATGTATCTACCTCTCTAGAAAGTTTATTTTTATATGTAAGTTCGTTCAAGCAGGCCTAGATCAAATGTGATAAAAAGAAATTAGGGAAGCAGTATCTTCGATTATATTTTTCCACGGTTGAACATGATGCAGTGTCTTTGTCTTCACTAAAATTATGCTTGGTGAGATGACGCTTTACAGAAAAACTCGTATAAATGTCAAGTTGAACCATGACTAAGTTAGCCTCAGATCGGAATTCCAATAGCTCTTACAAGTTTTGGCTCATATTTTAAATGTGGATATTTCATTGCAACACTTGACGTAAACAGAGTGTGTGGTGTTGGGCAAGAAGAGAAAATTACATTGACATAAACGTTGTGTTGCTGATGAAGTTAACACGTTTTTGCAGGCAGTTTAGATTTTTAATTAATTCTGTGCCACATGATAAGCAGCATAGAACAATTTAGGTGTGGAAATATGTAATATGAGTGTCTATTCTGCTTCACACCAAGTTAAAAATGAAATTACTTGCGTTGTTCCTGTAGCTGAAAGTAACGGACACTGCCTATTTCATTGTGTGCTTGCCTGCTCAACATGTACTTCAGCTAACATTCGTTTGTGCAGTTGCAGCATTGGTCACATTCATATTGCTACATCACCTCATTTGTGTATAAAATATAACTGAATGAATAAGAAATTATTTAATTAGCCACATACGTATGGTAATAATTTAGATGCAGGAATAGATATGGAGGCCACTTAATTTTAGGCTTTTTATTTGATGGTAATGTGTGTGTGTGTATGGAATTAACGTTGAGACAGTTGATACAAACATTGCTTTCTTACGATGGTAAAGTTTTTGCAGACATGTTAGATGCAAAAATAACACTGTAATACTTAATAAGTATAATGTGTTGCATAGAACGATGTAGATGTGGAAATAATTGAGAGTCCATTGTGCCTTACACCACGTGTGGTACAAAGAGCGAACTATGAATGTCTACATGTGCTACTTAACCTGTAAGTTCACGGCTTACATATAGTGTGTGTGTATGTGTGTGTGTGTGTGTGTGTGTGTGTGTGTGTGTGTGTATGTATGTGTAAGTTGCTGATGATGAAGTACACATATTTTGAATGTGGAATCACAACAAGCTACAGCCTGTGCATAATTTATAGGATAAATATGACACAGCACAAAATATGAAGTTCCTTCAGATACTTTTTATCAGGGTCAAGATGGCTGCCCTGGGGCTACATTGTGACTGGCCGTTTCATTTTAATGCCAATTAGAATGTTGGATAAAATACTGGGGTCTCATTGGTGGAAAGGGGTGGGGAGAGGGAGGAGTGGGAACAGAGAGAAAAAACCAATAGTTAAATCTGTCACAAAACTGAACCTCTAGCGATATTGTGTTACCTTCATGCGACGACTGAGGTGAAACTTGAGCGAAATTTGGATACTTTTGCTCCACTGCTCCTAGAAAATTACGTCTCTATGAGGGTTATTGTTATATAACCTATCTAACACTTCTTTTCAGGCACTCTTGAAACACAACTGTCGGTTACATCCCAAAACAGACTGTGACGACAGACTTTGACGCGACACTTAGCACAACTCCCGGCTCTGATTGATACACATTTCGTAGAAACTTAAGTAAGCTCTTTTTAATGGATCCTCTTTCGAAGTGCGTTTCAGTAAGATCAAATGCTAAAATAACTATCCTTACTTCAGTATTTCTGTTGGTAAAAGCATTACTCGTAGAAGTATGGTCTGTACAGCAAAACACTTACAGCAAATATTTTTTTAATTGTAGTTTTGTGAATCTACCATACAGCCCGCACCAAACTACAAAGCGGTACCTACGACGATTAAAAATGTGTAACACATCACTGTAACAGATATCAAATATAACTCTTTTTTAATTTACTAAGCAAAAATAGGTTTGGTAACACAAATACTAATTTGTTCTGAGGCGATTTTGCTATGTAACAACACTAATACTAAATTACTAGCTATTATAAATGCGTGTACGTGTATATGGTAGCGGGTAAATAATGGTTTGAATAAGAAACGACCTCCAGAGACGATCCACTTTCAAGGTCCAGAAAAATTTCTATTGAATGTTAGGTGAAACATTGATACTAATTTACTTTCATTATATTAATTTACACCTACGCAACACAAGCCACCTGGAGATGCCTGGCGGAGTGTGTGTCATGTAGTACTGTCAGTTCCCCCGTGCCCTATGCTAGTGACGAGTAGCGAGCGGAAAAATTCACAACTGGTAAGTTTAAGACTCCACATGAGCTGTGATTCCTCTGATTTTACTTTCATGGTCTTTTGCGAGGTATTTGTTGGATACATGTTGGTTGACACTTGCTTAAATGTACGACCAAGGAATTTTTACAGTAAACATCTCTGTGATGCCCAACGACTCATTTAAAGTGGAGTGGAGTCGGATGAGAATCTCTGCGTCGCTTTCGCGCATGCTAAAAAACCTGTGACGAAACGCACTGCTCTTCTTCAGATATTCTCTATTTACGTTACCGATCCTAACTAACAAAGATATCACACTGAGGACCAATACTTAAATGTCGGTCCAACGAGGATTTTGTAAGTGATTTGTTTCGTAGGTGAAACACACTTGCTAAGGGTTTTTGCAAAGAATCCGAATGGGACCTGCCTTTGCCACTATTAGTTTTTCCTGGACATATCACATTAAACTGATCCATACACACTGTAGAAGATTCTCTAGTGGTGTGATTGCTTCCACTGATTTTTCGGAACACGTGTATTCACACTATAACGAATCGTTCCCTCTACATGTACCCAACATGTAATTACTACATATGTGCCCAACTAACAGATGCATCCAACTATTTCAGGCTAAATTCTGTTATGTACAGGAATAGAATGTAGACCAATCATTGAAAAAATATATAAATAATGATAGCTAGAATGTAATTTTAAATTTGAATGTAGAACAGCTAATGAAAGTTTTGCACATTTCTACCACATTAGTTAGTCATTTGAAATGTAGTAACCACCAAAGCTACAGAAAGAGGGGGGGATAAGTGTTGATTGGTGTTTCAAATAATGGATATAAAACGTAGATTAAATAAAGCATAAACCAGAAATGCAGTTCCTTATATAAATGACCACACAGTAACCATATATTCAGTGAGTGAATGCACTATTTTTGTTAATCGGATAACGCATTCAGCATCAATAAAAATATTATAGATTTGACAGTACAAAACCTTCAAATTACTAACAATGTATTCAACCGACTTGAGAACTGTTTGCTGGCCGAAGTGGCCGTGCGGTTAAAGGCGCTGCAGTCTGGAACAGCAAGACCGCTACGGTCGCAGGTTCGAATCCTGCCTCGGGCATGGAAGTTTGTGATGTCCTTAGGTTACTTAGGTTTAAGTAGTTCTAAGTTCTAGGGGACTAATGACCTCAGCAGTTGAGTCCCATAGTGCTCAGAGCCATTTGAACCATTTTTTGAGAACGGTTTGTTTAAGAAATATGGTAATTGTTACACAAGAAAAATATATTGTTTGCCTGTGGTTTATAACTTGTACTTTGCATCACCTAACGCTTTAGGTTACAAGCAAATGCTTTAACTATATATTCCTCACATTGTCAGTATTGGGGCGATCTGCTGTCTACAGAAACTGGAGGAAACTTCACAAGCCAAGGTCGCTAAGAAGCATTTTACTGGATGACCGAATTAGGCAGAGCAACCAAAACCTCGTGGAATTCCAGTACAGCCAGCCAGATGGAGACCTTACAAGATTTCGACAGCAGCAACTCCGAGTGAGACTACATTAACTAGAAAATTGGTATATAACAAGAAACTATTGCCACGAATCATAAAAAGGAACAGAAACTGGCAACAAAGTGAGCTTTCTTAGTTAGTAATTTACTAATAATGTATAAATATTTAATATATGGTGTGAACTGTTGCTAACAGTTGGTTATTTTAGACTTAATAGTCCAACATCTCTGCGGAAATTGCTCTTTCGTAAACAGACAAAATATAAGTGCACATTCTTTGAAACTGCATGTTAGAATGGCGTTAAGAATACACTCCTTGGTTTATGGCGGAGACATTTCTTCTTCGTATGTCCATATTTAAATTAGATGATGGTGGGACATCAGCTGGTATAATTTTTATTAGAAATGAAACTCTTCCAGCTGTACATTTCTGGTAGCTTGTTTGAATTGGTGGTCAACTCTGTTCGCGGCGTCCTTTCCGCCGTCAGATACTGCCCCCTACTCTTCCCCGCACAACCATCACAACCCGTCTCAGAGAGTGCTGATTGGTCCTCTGCTGAAGTTGGTAACCCTGCTGCAAGTGCGTTGCTGCTCTGCCGCCCACATAAATAACTTCGCACCGCGGGTTGCGTGAAGCTTCCTGCACTGCCGCTAGGTGCGCTGCGCTCTGCCGCCAGAGATTTACTGCCTGACGGTGCACAAAGGTGCGAAACGCACTCACACCGCGCCGCTGCCAGCCACTCGCGCAAATTAGCGGCGCGCGGCACAGCGGGCTGTGAGGTGAGGTGAGCTGAGCAGAGGTGAGATATGAGGCCATGAGCCAACCCCAGCAGCCTGCAATGCAGTCGCCCCTTCCAAGCCTCGGGGCAATTGCGGCCGCAGTGCCTGTCGGTAAAATGGCTCAGATACCCTAGAGGCACGGCATTCACCAGACGATCCTCTGAGCACAAAGGCGCTGCCTCCAGGCCGTGTAGTGCCAGACACTTTGAGTGTAGCTTTTCGGTTCATTCAATAATCGCTCGCAGGCATTAAAAGCATGCTGCTGATATTCAGTAAGAATGCGAAAATGAATGTACAGGGTGTATCAAAACGAATCACTCGATTTAGCACGTCTATATTTCTAAAGCTAGTTAACATAATTTTGTCTTTTGAACAAGGAAACTCAAAAAGTTGTTTTTCATACCTTTTTATAGGCGTTCAATACGCCCCGCTTGAGATGCATGGCATATGTCGATGCGGTATTCAAATTGTTACCACGCTGCAGCGAGCATATCTGGAGTTACAGCATCCACAGCTGTTGTTATGCGATGTCTCAGTTCATTCATTGTCGTTGGCAATGGAGGACATAAACAGAGTATTTTATAAACCCCCACAAGAAATAATCACATACAGTCAGGCCCGATGACCTTCGAGGCCAGTAATATAAGGCTGGATCATTTAGTCCAGGGTGACCGATCCATCGTTCAGTGATCCTTTTTATTTAAAAATTTTCACTCTTCCAGATGCCAGTGTGGCGTTGCCCCATCTTGTTGGTAAATGAAGTGTTTGAATCAGTCTCCAACTGTGGGAAAAGTAAGTTCTTAAGCATATCGAGATATGTGCTTCCTGTAACAATGTTCTCGGCAAAGAAAAATGGACCATACAGGTTTTTCCATGAAACTGGTCAAAACACATTAAATTTTGGAGAGTACCTCTCACGTTTTACAACTTCGTGTGGTTATTCCGTATCCTTTATTCCCATTATGACACTAAATGGAGTGTTACCTCATCACTTATGAAGAACTTGCAGTGGCTGAGTTTTGTATGGTTTTATGTGTAAACGTCGACGTAACACACGCCAGACGGACATCGGGAGCATGTTAAGCTGTCAAGTTGCGTGGTGAACGGATTTCTGTGCACTTCTTGTGAAGCTATGACGCATGCGTTCGACGTCTATATCAAGCACTCGGGAACGGCCGGGGATTTGCCTCTACACAACCTGTTTCCCGGAATTGTTTACACCATCGTCTAATGCTCTTTGCTGTAGGAGGAGTCACACTTACGAAAGTCACGCAGAACAGTTATTACTGACCCGCACTGCGCAAAACGTGGAACACAAAATGCTTTCTGTTCTCCCGACACCATTTTCACTAGAACTGAAGTGGCCGCACACTGCTGCTATCTAGCGAGAACCATGTGAAACTCGAAAGGTTGCTCTTTCTAACAGTACGTTGTTCACGCAGCTACCTTATATGACAGAATAGTTATGACTTTTTTAAAAATCGGATCATTCGATATATTAATTACAATTACACATGTCCCTTTATCAAACTACAATAATTTATCAAACATCGACATTAATGGGTATCTACGCTTGTTTGAGTCATAGAACCGTAGTTTACAGTATACACCATTAATTAGTTGTTCTATAGAGACTGGTTACAGAGTTAACAAAAATATGTGGCACAAGGCACAGCCTTTACACGTATCGTCGTTGATAATATTTAAGACTTCTTAATATGGTGTTTTCGTTAAAAGAAAAGGTCTTGTGAATTAATGGTATTCACAGTCAATGAAGACCCTAGCTGGAATGAAATTTTCACTCCACAGCGGAGTGAGTGCTGATATGAAACTTCCTGGCAGATTAAAACGGTGTGCTGGACAGAGACTTCACCTCGGGATGTTTGCCATTCATGGTCAAGTGTTCTACTACTGAGCTACTCAAAAACGACGAGGTACTGGCTGAAGTAAAGGTGTGAGGACAGTTTGTGAGTTGTTCTGGGGTAGCTCTGCGGTGGAACACCTAGGTGTGAAAGGCAGAGGTTGTGAGTTTGAGTCTCCGCCCGGCACACAGTGTTAAACTGCCAGGAAGTTTCAGTTTTCAAGCTAGTATAGCTGTTTTGTAGTTCTACATCAGGAGCGCTACCCGCTTCGCACCATTACAGGTGCAGCCGCAGGTAATTCACTGTTAATTAAAATGGAGCTTTGTAGAATAAGATTTTATTAAAAAAAAGAAGAAAAACATTATAAAAGTTCTTAAAAATGTTTGTTAAACGTGCATTAACTGAATTTTAGAGGCAGGATTCGAACCTGCTACCGTAGCGGTCGCTTGGATCCAGACTGTAGCGCCTAGAACCGCACAGCCACTCCGGCCGGCGTTAATCTTCAACTAATCAGGAAGCTACGAAGTCCCATTGGTCAGTTGTAAATCGAAAATGTTAACCCATTATTAGTCAACTGGACACATAGGGTGAAAAGACCTAGTATAAAGAATACTTACAGCCATTAAAATTTATGGCTGAAGCATGAAAATTTTTCTTTATAACAACGTTCATACGTTCAACGAAAGTAAATGTTAGCACCTACCAAAAGTACTAATGCATATACGGATAAGTCACCATTAAGTAAATGTGAAAACGGTGACAGTTTGTTATACCAATGCTACGGATTTGTAACTGGGGATGTTGTACTGTAAGCTCATACTGATAAACATTTATCCCAAGTTTAACACCAGAAATCATCCTATTCTGTTACGCACATAAAAAAATACCTTGATAATTGCTGTGCAAACATCTTTACCCATGAGCATGAAACAAGATACATCCTCAGGTTACATTTACAGAGAAAGAATGAAGACAAAGACTCCAACAGCCATTACATCCTATGAAATAAAATTGTACAACAGGTTGCCTAAGGAGGTTAAAATATTAATAAAACAAACTTATGTAAAAGGCAGACAGAAATCTCTTAAATAGTATATTCTATACAGTGAAATATTACTTAACACATTTTAGGGGTATTGTGAAAAGTGCAACAAAAGTAAACAATAAATTAACTCTATCTTTTTACATGGGAATTCCTCATTATAATATTTTTTTCTCTGGAAAACTTTATGTCAAAGTTCTACAAAGATTTATAGTACTATTCTATTCCCTTTCCGAGCACAACCTTTCAAGCAATTGGAAACCAACTATTATCGCTTTTATCCTGTTGTCAGGTGACGGAGTGTTCAGGGAATGGTCTTGAGAAATGAATGAAGAACGTAGCATTGTGGAATAACTTCTTTGCCAGAATGTAAAAGGAAGGAAAAACAGTGTTGTACAACAGCGATAATTCCTATTGGGCTGTTAAGGCTTTCGCTTTCCCTGGTAACCCTAAATCATCTGAAGCAAATGCTGGGATGGTTCATATTATACAGTTCCATCCACCTCAAAGCAGAAAGCATGTAAGTATTTGTATGTATATATACTGCCCTTTTTGTTATTAACATCTAATACTGTGACATGTTCAGCACCCATATAATAGTGATGTACAGATGATTAAACCTTTTACTACTAACACATTGGAAATATGCTGCTTCAAGAGTAGTAATGAGTTCGACGAGGAAGTAGCTCAACTTATTTTTTCTCACAAAGTAACTGCGTCTTCCTACTAGATATGCATACCATATAGGTCCATGTTGTTAAAATTACTCTCCGTATCCTTGGATAATTGTGTAAGTCTCTAAACGATACGTGTGAAACGCCCCCGCCAATATTCTACTAGGCTGGCAACCGAACACATTGTTAGTTCACCTTGATAAGCCAAAACGAAAGAACTCAATAATAAATCTCTGCCATTCAGAAATGTATTATTAACAAACAAATTCATATAAACAAAAATGTAAATGTTGATTTTCGTTTATTCAAAATCGTGTATCTCCGAAAGTTCTTGACCGAATGTTTTGCAATTTTGACACAACGTACTATTCGTATTTGCGCATGATTGTATTTACCTTTCTTAAAATATGTATAATACATAAATTTATATACTTTTAATAATAGAGGTTATACAGTATACAATAGTTAAACGACGTTAGCGAAAATTAAACTTGAATTTATGGTTGATTGGTTTATGTTCAGAATACTACTACAAGCTCTGATTTTGTAATAAAAATAAACAAGGCTCAAGGTCAGAGACGGGAGGGGGAAGAGGAGATGGACAGAAGGGTGGGAGGAAACGAACCTAGAAAACGGGAATGAGGTGATGGACAGAGAGAGGGGGCGGGAGGAGAGGAAGAGAAATATGGGGGGAGATGACGGCCGAGAATACGGATAGAGGCACGGGAGAGAAGGAGGTTAGGATGCTTATCCAATCCCCATAAATATTACAAATGTGCGCTTTATCTGTTCTTTCTTTTCCATTTAAGAAGACTGTACCACAGAAACGTGGCCGGCTGATGTTAGTAATCTATAAAATCATTTAACATGACATTAAGAGGCCCAAACATGGCAAACTTAACTGATATGGTATTACTAACTATCCAGCAGTAATTACAGTCACAGCACAGGAAACTGAATCTTACTGCGGGGCGACAGAAAGCTCACCAAAAAAGACTGAAAAACACTGAATATTACGTGGCTGTGTCGCCAAATGCAAACAGAGCAACATCGATTACAAATGGAGTGACAGCGAAACGCGAAATATGTGTGCTTTTGACGGAATGTGGAAGCGTGGCTGCGACCAAACAAAACTAGGAAGACAGAAGGACTCTTTCAAACGTGCCTTTCAAAGCTACGTTTAGCGATAACAATTTTGCGTGCGAGTATTCAGTGTGCGACAGATAGTGGTTTCACAAAGACTTGTCACGAGTGCCGGAAAATACTCTGTGCACTGTGAATAGATATTAATGTCTTTCATCCCAAGCAGACTCTATCGTGCTCAATAGCCCCGCGGCCGTGTAGATGGCACAGGCGACCATTTTTGTACCCAAAAGCAGTGAAATATGGACACCGGAGTGGACAATGTCTACCACCAATAGTAGCTCTTTTTCATGGACGATGTTGAGAGTCACACATCAGTTCTGGGATCTAAACTTCTATATATACTTTGCAAGCCATGTTATGGATCCATTCGCGAACGGTATATGTTTACAATGACTGTTCCTATCATTGCATACGACCTCCGATATCTCTTAATTTCACATTATTATCATTTCACTAGATAAACTTGGGAGATACCGTTTTGCTTCCTTGCGTAGAGCAATTTTTTTGCGACGCTTTTGTGCCGCTCAGACAAAGAAGACGTACGCAAATGATCGCGTCTGTTACTACGTTTTACGCTCAACCTATGTCATCCATATACAGGGTTATTACAAATGATTGAAGCGATTTCACAGCTCTACAATAACTTTATTATTTGAGATATTTTCACAATGCTTTGCACACACATACAAAAACTCAAAAAGTTTTTTTAGGCATTCACAAATGTTCGATATGTGCCCCTTTAGTGATTCGGCAGACATCAACCCGATAATCAAGTTCCTCCTACACTCGGCGCAGCATGTCCCCATCAATGAGTTCGAAAGCATCGTTGATGCGAGCTCGCAGTTCTGGCACGTTTCTTGGTAGAGGAGGTTTAAACACTGACTCTTTCACATAACCCCACAGAAAGAAATCGCATGGGGTTAAGTCGAGAGAGCGTGGAGGCCATGACATGAACTGCTGATCATGATCTCCACCACGACCGATCCATCGGTTTTCCAATCTCCTGTTTAAGAAATGCCGAACATCATGATGGAAGTGCGGTGGAGCACCATCCTGTTGAAAGATGAAGTCGGCGCTGTCGGTCTCCAGTTGTGGCATGAGCCAATTTTCCGCGGGCTACGCGTGAAACTTGCCCGCACGCGTTCAACCGTTTCTTCGCTCACTGCAGGCCGACCCGTTGATTTCCCCTTACAGAGGCATCCAGAAGCTTTAAACTGCGCACACCATCGCCGAATGGAGCTAGCAGTTGGTGGATCTTTGTTGAACTTCGTCCTCAAGTGTCGTTGCACTGTTATGACTGACTGATGTGAGTGCATTTGAAGCACGACATACGCTTTCTCGGCTCCTGTCGCCATTTTGTCTCACTGCGCTCTCGAGCGTTCTGGCGGCAGAAACCTGAAGTGCGGCTTCAGCCGAACAAAACTTTATGAGTTTTTCTACGTGTCTGTAGTGTGTCGTGACCATATGTCAATGAATGGAGCTACAGTGAATTTATGAAATCGCTTCAATCATTTGTAATAGCCCTGTATTTAAATTTAACTTCTCCTGTTATGCCTGCTGTTGCAATTCCATTAATTCATTTGGGGTTTGCGATGATACTGAGGACTGACGAACAAACAAAAACTTTGCTTAATGCTTGTTAATTATCATTCAACACAAAAGAAAGGCATATTGCCCCCACTTCAGTGTGGCGTCGTCAGTGTGTCCATCATACTTCATACCAGAAGCGAAGATGCCCACTGTGACCGAAGCTGTTGTTTATGTCAGGCACAACTCACTGGAAAACTATACCAGAACTGTCCAACTTCAGTCGAGCAGTTCGTTTTATGTTGTTAGTTCGTGACGTCATGGTTAAGGCGTCCACGACCCCTGTGTCAGAATTACGAAAAATCTTACCGAGCGAGGTGGCGCAGTGGTTAGCACACTGGACTCGCATTCGCAAACATGCGTCCGGCTGTCCACGTTTATATTTCCCGTGATCTCCCTGAATCGCTTCAGGCAAATGCCGGGATGGCTCCTTTGAAAGGCACGGCCGATTTCCTTCCACATGCTTCCCTAATCCGAGACTGTGTTCCGTCTCTAATAACCTCGTTGTCGACGGGACGTTAAACACTAATCCACGTCTACGATGTGTCTAATGAATCAAATTAGCATTTTTACATTTTAAAATGATGCTGACGGCTACTTTTCTGTATGATAAAAATAGAATTCTGAGAACATCACAGATATATGCAAAACGTGTTTATACTTACTGAACTGCTCTGACATGGGGATATAGGGGCTAAAACGTATAAAAAACAAAATCACTATAAACTGTCCAAACAAAAACTATATAGAGTGTGTTTGCTGCTTCAAAAAATAACGTGAAGTACCCAAAAGACATGATCGTACGTAAAAGTAACTTCGATCACGCACACAACATCGGCAGATTAGTAAATGATCAGAGCTGAATTCCCAGTAAGTGATAGAACGGTCACCAGACTGCACTATTGTTGTTGATGTTTAGTGTTGTTAGCAGGACTGTAGGTACACAAGAGCTATGAAATGCGTCAGATAATGAATAATCACTGGGTAAAGACAGCGTTGTCAGCACTTGACAAAGTGTGACAGGTGGCTCTCAGGTTGGACAGTTGATCCAATACTGCAATGTCCAGATTTGTGCGGCATTCGGGCGTGACAAGGGCCCACTGCAGGACTGCGTGGGAGCGTCTTCCCTGAACGTTCCGTGTCATGAAGTATTCATGGCCTTTTGAGAACTCACATCACCATCGCCACCGCCACCACCTTCCCCTCCTCCTCCTCCTCCTCACACTTCTCAGACTCCTCCTCACACTTTCCCTGATACGTGGGCTATATTGCCCTATGGTTTTCGAAGGACTTCCGCCCAATGCCCCACAGAAAACGAATCACGCTTCACTGCTCGCCATGGAAACATGAAGCGCAACCACTACGTTCAAGAACTGACATCAGCGCCTTGCTTCCGAGCTACTGGAAGAGAAGGCCAGACTAGTCCAAGAAAGGTCCACCACTGGGAATGGGTACATTGACTTCGCATTTACAGCCGTAATTCGACTAGAAATATAGGCGGTTGTCATGGTTTGGAAAGTTTTATTGAGCCATATGACCCTAGCAAATTACCCGCCAGAGTAGGCGAGAGCGCTAATGCGCTGCTTGCTGGACTCGGATAGGTGCGCCCGCCCGGATCGAATCCGCCTGGCGGATTAACGACGAGGGCCGGTATGCCAGCTAGCCTGGATGAGGTTTTAGGCGGTTTTCCACATCCCGATAGGTGAATACTGGGCTGGTTCCCGCGTTCCGCCTCAGTTACATGACTCGCAAACCCTTGAAACACGTTCGCACTGTCCCATGGCTTCCGCTTGACGCAGACAGCTGGGGTACACTAACTTGATCCCAGAGGGTTCAGGATAGGGGCAGGAAGGGCATCCGGCCACCCTCTGCAACTAACACTCCCAAATCAATAGTAACAAGGCCGACCCAGCACTTCAGCGGGAGTAAGGCCTCAAGTAAATGAATAATGATGTGGCTAGCAAACTGCAGAGTAGTGGCTGGGCCAGACCGGAAAGTAGAAGCGGTCGTGCGTTCGGTAGGGACGGACCAAGCGAGGTAGCAGAGTGGTATGTATCTGGCCGGATGTTGCTCGGACTTCCTCAGGAAGGAGATGGGAGAGGCTAAGCCACTGCATGGCTGTGGACGCCAGCGACATGTTGATATACTCACTAGGCAATGAAATCGCCTTCAAAAGAGCTATTGGAAATCTAACGACAGTATTGAGATCGCAAAAAAGAGACTACTTCTATAATATTATCACCATACTTGTACCATATTTTAAGTAAATTAATTAACATTTCTAAGAAAAATCGTTTTAACAATGGTAAAAAAAGCTTCAGAAACACTACAAATGAATATGATAAATCTGATTGATCTTGAAATTAGCTATACAATGAGAACATATGACAGACAGATAAACAGACCAGCCATTTATTGTAAATAAAAAAAAAATGTTATTATTGATGACTAACAAACAAAAATAGTTCTCCACAATTACACGAAAAGGTCAGCCACTGTATGAATTGTTAATGTTAATTTTTTATTTATTATGTTTGTTCGATAAGAAATTTGCGGATTAACGTCTACAAGGAAGATATTTGAACAGTGTAGTGAGAAACAAGCAAGGCAAAATTAAGTAGTGGCAGGCCATATTGTCACCAGCACTTTTCGCGTTTTTGTCGTATATATATATATATATATATATATATACTCTTTTCTATTTATTTTGGTTTTGTTTTTGTTATTCCTCGCGTAATAACGCATATACGAAAAGAGCCGCGAAATACCTTTTAGTAATGCTGTGCCCAGAATTTCTTTATAATCATTAATTTTCAACACAACAGAATATATTGGGTTCTTATTGTTCTGTATCTGGCTTTCTATTAAAGGAACATTTTTGGTTACTGTAACTCACTATAAAAAATCAACATATCTTCCCTACTTTATAGTTATTGAAAATGAAAATTACTTTGTTATGAAATACTGATGTTCGCAAAGGTTGTTCAACATTTTGCAGTGGATTTTTGTTAAGCGTAAAACACCAATAATTACCACGACTAGCACAAGAACATGAGACTATTGTCGGAGAAAAATACGTTTTCACTATAAGGTTTGCCAGACCAGAACTAAGCACAACAAAATTCCTATTATGTTACGAAGGTAAATTATCTCTTTTGTACTGTTAGCAATATATTATCAGCAGCCCGCGTCAACCTGAAAAACACATCATAAAATCTGCTGCTTTGCTCTGCAAGTCCGGAAGCTGAAAGAGATGATTTTATTTCACTATTACCTTCCCGCTTCTTTGCGGTATGATCGATTTCTTTTAATGCAGTTTGAATGCACTGCGGCAGCGGCTTGTTCGTTCGTAGCGCAGCTCTGCACCACGAATAATATTTAAATAACTGAAAATGTCTTAAAAGGATGGGATAATAATTTAAGCAAGCTACTACAAATAATAATGCAAGGTTTCATTAAATAACTCTATTCAGAACATTCAAATATGTTAACTTATCTACCATACACACCTTTTTTAAAAATGAGTACGTAATGGCGTACATCGTTTAACCATGACAAAAGAAGACTACGTTAGCATGTACAACTGCGACACAGGCTATCTTACTCCCGTAACTCCAAGAGGAAGACAAAGAAATTAATGTTCATGCTGTATTATTTATACTAGTGATGTTTTTCATCTGTGTATGATATTTATCGTCTGTGCGGTTTCAGTACTCGCCGACACAGATATTATCTAAAATAAATAATAATAATAAAAAAATACATAATTCCATACAATAAAAGAATACGATGCACAATATTTTCTCTTTACTACAAAATATGTCTTTTGCTAAGGGACGTCACAATGCCCCCTGGCAGCAATTGACTAACGTTAAGAATGTTCGGCAATATGCTGCCACTAACGTCCGTTTTGTCATTGCCTATCACCTTGTTTGGAATATTCACTGTTCACTTCTTTGCTCTTTTACATTATAGTTTTAATTACACTTTTTATAGTTTTTTCACACTTTGCGAGGTGACCGTAAACCTAGTCCCAGGGTCATTACAGTTTTCTGGCTCCCCCATTTGGGCTACGTGCGATCAGAAAACCTGGGAAAACTGCGCCGGAGCCATGGTCATCTCGCCTGGTTTGTCTTAACACACGGTTTTGTTCATTAAACAAGGGTGGACTTTATCCAATGTTCACAGATAACAATGATTATTTATGTCAAAATGTTAAACCCTTTAGTCTCTCCATTAAAAATGTACCTTCTACACTTTTTCACATTTGTGTTCTGTGTCACAATTAAGGTCAATCATTAAACAGTTCGATAGCAATGTAATGGATTGTCTCTACACTTACTCACGACAAATGTTCTACCGTTGTATGGCATTCGTGTCAGTTTGTTTCACTAATATGACGAAAACATATGACATACATCATCGAACAAGTGAATGTTTTGAGTTATACTCAGCAAAAAAAAATGTTTGTCACGTAATTTCGTGTTCAATAAATCATTTTCATATTATTACATGAACGACGTAGTTGGTAATGTTCGGTTGAACGTCAACAATGTCGTACGGAGCGGGCGGCGCGAAGCAATTGTTGCGTAGCGTCGTCTGGAATGCGGCGTGCCAACGACCGCTGAGGTCGACGACCTGCTAGCAGCAACATCGACGGCGTGCTGCGGTGGCGCCCGAGCAGTCGCGAACCGCTCCGAACCATTCACCAATGTCGGCGTGTTGTAGTGGTTTCCTGCGACCGGCTGGCTGGCGGCACGGCACCCGTCTCTGCCTCTCCGCATGGCTCCCCGTCGTAACGCATAAAACAAATATTCCACAAAGGTGTACTGTCTTTAAGGATACAACTTATTAGCTGTGGAAGAAAATCCACTTTGGTTAAAAGCGTTTATTGTTCATTACGCCGTCGCTTCGCTGGTATGCACAGGATGTTCTGGCGTGATAACAGGTTTCTTGTGGCATTGTGACACTGGTATTCAGGGTTCGTCACACGCACATTGTACTACAGACTTTCACTTGTTCTCACGGTTGATACACTGCCAGAGCGTCTTTCAACACGCGAAAATATTTCGGTACACCCATACTAAATGTCTCCGTCGAGCGATGTTTGTTTGAATCGACTCCGAACGGATCACTAACTACCGTTTTTACTCACAGTGTACTGTTCGTTGAGCACTGCACTATGACAGTTAGTCACTCAACACTTAACGTATACCGACGTATATATTGGTGCACATACAACAGTCATTTTCTGTCCCTTCTACACACAATATTCCGTCCTTTCATAGATTGTTTATGCACACAGTTTATTTTTAATGCATAACAACTGTTCTTAGCATAATCACTCTCATCTACATTGAGTCCATTGTGTTACCTTCTCATTACACACTTTTAATACGATTACTAGGCATATATTGCTTTTTTGTAATTATTTGAAGGTGTGTGATTTTTTTGTACATAGCTTTCTTTTCCTCTTTTAGTGTAGCTTGCCAGGTTATCACCCATCTAGCAAACAGATTTTACCATGTGCATGACAGCTTGACTTGGGCATATTGTTCAATAAATACTTCATTTAATACTAGTATTATTTTTAACGGTCCGTCCTACAGGACTACAGTGTAGTTTCCGCGTAACTTGATTCGCGTACCGCGTAATTAATATTCAAGAACGGGTACCAAGTACACAGGCTTCAATTGAAGCATTAATACATACAAAGCATAGGTTACACGGAACGGTTTTGTTTTTTATTGGATTCTGCTCCAGTGTCGTTCTCAGATCACTATTGGCAGTAAACATTACATCACATAATTATTTCGTACTACAAAGTCAATTTTTGGCTAGTATAGACTCTCTCTCAGGGTTCCTTAATTCTAACACAATTACATCTACTACATATTTATATGAGATTTCATCATTAATTGTACTTACTTACTACAAAATGATTCAAGAAATTAATCATTATTTTATCAACAAAAGATTATTCATTGCTTGAAGAGGATGTAGTATTTTAATGACACTAACTGTCTGTAAACAAAGTCTTCCATTTGCATATTATTGCTCAGTTTACTGATTCTACTTCCTCAAAATTGTAACTATACATAAATTCTTTCTTAAAACTAACATACTTATACTCTAAAACACAATTGAAATCTTCTTACCACTACTATTTACATCAGACATGTCACTGAATAAATAACTTTACATCTTTACGTGGATACAGTCCTTTTATTTTCCCCGTCTGGGGATGTGCTAACAAATAGCTACATTCGTGTGGCACCTTTATTACTTCAAAGGGCCCTGAATATACCATTTGCCACTTACTATTTCGCTTTAGGGTGGCTGAGGATTTGGGGTGGTTACGAATAAGCACCATGTCCCCTACACTGTATTTCTGTTTGTTAGTTACACCTCGGTCGTACTTCTTTTTTCTCTTTGCAGCACAGCTGGTTAGTTTGTCCCATATCTTTTTTCTCTTTTCCTCTCTTGTTTCTACCCTGGCTGGTAGTCTCGGTAAAGGCGTGAGCCATTCATTCTGTGTCTCATTAACCCCTTTCAATATCTCTACTGGTGGGTATCCTGTACTTGAGTGGGGTGTTAAATTGTGGATTTCTACAAATTTAGGTACCAACTCAGGCCATCTGGTGTGTCGGTTCCCTATGTAAATTCTAAGGAACTTATTCAATTCTCTGAACGTTCTTTCGGCTAAACTTGCTTCTGGATGGAACCGGGATACTAGAATATGCTGTATACCTTGTTCCATTAGGTAATTTTTCCAAGTATTACCCGTGAAATAAGTGGCATTATCAGTCGTTATGGCTTCAGGTTTCCCCACTTGAGGCAAGTATTCTTGATTGATCCGTCTGACTATGGTTTTGGCAGTAGCTGATTTTATACAATAAATTGCCAAGTATCTGGAAAAAATGTCATACATGGCCAGTATATATTTCATACCTCCTCTGGCCATGGGGTAGGGACCTGCTACATCCACAGATACTAATTGAAGCGGCCGGAGTGGAACTATGGGATGAAGTTCAAATTTGGTGGACCTATTATAATGTTTTGCTTTCTGGCATATTGTACAAGTCCTAACTGTTACCTGAATTTGGTGTTTCATTCGGGGAAAGTGGCAGTATCTCGCCATGATTTCTGCACACTTCCCGATTCCTGCATGGCCCCATGCCAAGTGCGTGTGCCATATTATGACATTGACAGACTGGTTAGGTATGCATACTGCCCAGCCGTCTTCTTTCGTGCTAAGTTTATAATACAAAATATTGTCCACAATTTTAAAACCTTGGTCGTCTCTATTGTTGACACCATTCTCAATATTGTTAATGATTTTTGCCCACATCGGATCTGACCTCTGTAGTTCAGACATATTTTGACATATATATATAGAAAATCCTTCCTGTAAGCATTGTCTCGTACTAAAAGCACTTTATATTCGGCGGATTGTTCTAGCATCTCGGCTAACTCCGGCAATCCTACCGGCAGTCGCGACAAAGCATCCGCTACTATGTTATCTTGTCCTTTTATGTACATAATCTTTATTCGGTATTCTTGTAATGTAAGCATCCATCTCCTTAGTCGGGTATGGAATAGCTTGCATGACATCAAAAAACTTAACGCCTGGTGGTCACTATACACTTTAATCTCCTTCCCATATAGGTAGTAATTAAACTTTTTTACAGCCCAGACTACGGCGAGCGCTTCCAGTTCCGTTGCCGAGTAGGCTCTCTCACAGCTAGTTAAAGTCCTACTGGCAAAGCCGATAATCTTTATTGCTGCTGGGTCGTTGCCTTCCTCCCACTGGAACAGGCATGCTCCCAAGCCATAGGAACACGAGTCCGTCGCAAGGCAAAAATTTCTTGATAGGTCCGGGTGCTGCAAAATATTTGCATTCAGCAGGGCTGTTTTAATTGCTTCGAAAGCTTGCTGACATTTGTCAGTCCAAACCCACTGCACATTTTTTCGCAGTAGATTTAACAATGACGCGTCATTTAACAACTGGTTAGGTACGAACCTTCTGAAAAAAGACGTAAGTCCAATGAATGCTTTCAATTGCCTCTTAGTTCGGGGACTCGGAAATTCTCGGATCGCCTCTAGTTTTTTGTTGTCTGGGCTGATACCAAGCGGCGTGATAAGGTGTCCTAGGAATTTAATTTTATTGCGTCCGAATTTTGACTTTTCTAAATTTGCTGTCACACCTGCTTGCTTAAATTTCTCTAATACTTTATGCAGCAATTCCATATGTTCGTCCCAAGTAGCAGTCGCGATTACAAGGTCATCAACATATACTGTGATTTTTTCTAACAAGTCTGGACCCAGTACCGTGTCTAGAGCCGTAATAAACACTCCAGCACTTACATTCAATCCGAAGGGAAGTACCTTGAATTGGTAACTTCGCCCTCCGAATATAAAGGCTGTGTACTTCCTTGATTCTGGTGTAAGTGGGATTTGCCAGTACGAACTTCTAAGATCAACCGAGGTCAAGTACTGCACTCCGTGGAATTTTTGTATCTGCTCATAGAAATTTTCTGGGCGAGTTCTGACGGGTATAATGATTTTATTGATATCCCGTGCATCTAACACTAGCCGGATTTTTCCGTTGGCTTTCGCCACTGCTACAAGAGGACTACTATATGGAGAGAGAGAGGGCTCAATGATATCCCATTCTAACATCTTCCTAATCTCTTTAGCCACTACCTCCCTCCTCGACCAAGGGATGGAGTAAGATGCGCGACAGTATGTTTTGTGAGGCATCACCTCTATGTGATAGTGGTACCCTTTGACTATTCCTGGTCGGTCGGTAAATACCATGGTATATTCCGATAACAGCTGCGTCAACTGTTGCTTTTGTATCTTGCTTAAACTTTCAGATTCCTGTACTTTGGTTCGAGATTCATCAACATTTGGTTCAAAATTTCTATCTCCTACATTCGGATAATAGAGATCAGTCACAGGTGAATAATCATTAAAGTGTAGTACCCAGGGGTTCCTACCTTTCATATTAATTCGATTGCAACATGGCACAAGTACCTCCTTCGATTTCATCATAGACAACTCAATCCTCCTACCTTTATTAACTATGCTTAGTTTTCCCGAGGAGAGGTCGATCACTGCGTCCCTCTCACGGAGAAAATCTACTCCCAGAATGCAGGCCACCTTTAACCCTTTAACAATGAGGAACGAGCTCACTATGGCTTCGCCCTCCTTACAAATCTCCACCTGCACCTGGTACTTAACTAACTGGCTCTGTGCACTTATAGCTCCAGACACCTTGCAATTATTAACCGGGAAAGTCGGTATACTACGTCCCTTCCCTAGCGCTTCAAACAACTCTGTACTCATTACACTCACTGAGGCACCTGTGTCAATGATTATATTCACTGCAACATCATTGATTTTCGCTTCTATTATGGCTTGCACATTTTCGTTGCTATCTTTCTTACATTCATGCGGTTCGGTCAGTAGATCTTTATCCATACTGATACCGTCGTTGTATCGCAGCATATGTATTCCAGGGATACTATTGTTATTCGTGTTGCTCTCACTCCACCCCTCGGCCAGCGATGGGGAGCATATCGAGGCCGATTCTAGTTTGTTGGATGGCTTGCTTGCGAGGTACTTGGACTGCTATTATCCGCGACCTCTACTATGTTTACTCTTTGGTTTGTGGGCCGCCACGACTGCGCAATAGGCGCGTTTAGCAGTTGTGGTCTGTTGTTATCGTACCGGTCATTACCCTGCCGCTCTGGGCTTGGTCGCTGATTCTGATTCCAATTACGATTACCGTCATTGTAATTGCTATGCCACTGACCTCGCGCATTTTTCCAGCGGTTGGTCCCTGGCAATCCGGAATCGTACCGGTTGTCAAATCGACGCTTTTTATTGTGGGACGGCTGCCCATACCCGTTCTGACTTCTACCATTATTACAATTTTGCGAATGCTCTTGCCGCTTGTTACCACCCCCACCATTTCCGTGGTTGTGGTTTTGTGCACTATTATTTCTGTCATGTTTACACCCTGATCCATTATTCCGCGAGTGATCACACGCTGCTTTTGCGTCTTCCTGGATTAAGTCTATTGAATCTAGAACAGACAGGAAATGTTCCATGTCGCTTTCTGGTACGTGTATTAATTTCTCTTTGATATGAATGGGTAAATGTGATTTTAGGAGTCTTATTATGTCTCTTGGTGAGATAGGCTCGTCCCAGTAACGCGTTTTGTTTATGTACTTCTCGAAATACCGTCTCAGATTCCCAAGACGGTGTGAGTACGGTTCGGGATTGTATACTTCTTTTCTTAGCCGCTCTTGTATACAAGGCGACCAGTATTTCGACAAAAACGCCCTTTCGAACTGTTCATATGTCATGCAGCTGTCTGCTACTTCCGTAGCCCACAATGCTGCATCACCCTGAATGTATGACATTACATATTGAATTTTCTGTGCTTCGTTCCACACACTAGGCAAGATATTTTTAAAGCTTTTGATGAATACTACTGGGTGTACTGACTTCCGTTCAGTAGTAAACGTTTGAAATTGCCTATTTTTTATCAAACTTTCTTCAACTAATATTCTTGGACTGTACTGGTTTGTTCCTGGGACACTGGCTGTGTGATCCGAACAGAAGCTACAGCTCTTTGCATTATCGCCTAAAGATTCACCATTGTTGCGTCGCGTATAAGTTTGTGCGTTGCCAGAAACATTGGCTGTTGGCGACATAGTTTCATGTTCAAGATGTTTGCTGCTTTGTGCTAAACCCTTTTCCAAGTCGGATATCCGTTTGTTAATATTCACTTGCCACTGCGGAATATCCTCACTGAGTATTTGTTTGATGGTTTGCACGTCGTTCTGTATCTGACTATTTACTGCGGTACTGAACGATTCGGAATCTCTATCCGCTATGGCTGCTTGTACCTTAGAATTAATATTTTTGTCAATCTCACTCTCCTTCGCTTCTAGCCATGAGTTGAATTCGGTTTCAATTTTAGTCGCTTGTTCGTTCCACTTCTGCTCTACAAGCTGTGTGGAATCTATTTCTAGCTTTTCTACTCGGTTGGCTAAGACACCTATTTCATCTACCATGTTAGTGTTTGCTACTTGCAGGTTGTTGACCTGTACCGTCAACTCCTGCACAGCCTTAGGTATCGACTCATAGTTCTGTTTCATACAGGCAATCTCTTTTTTCATATTTTCTAACGATTGCACAAGTTGCTGGTCCCGCTCAGCTTGCTGGCGATCCCTCTCAGCCTGCTGGGCAAGTAAATTTTCTGCTAACTGGCGATCTCGCTCAGCTTGCTGGCGATCTCGCTCGGCTTGCTGTTGCGCAAATTTTGCCTGGTAATCCACCACGCGCTCTAATATCGCCTGAAGTGAATTCCCACCAGGCAGATTACCACTCTCTGGTTCCTGCTTTTCTGGAGGGGGTGTAATTTCTTTATCTACCTCTCCTTGAGCACTGGTGGGCGGTGGCGTCACTTCCTGTGCCCCTGCCCCCACATTTTCGCATGGTATATCCTCAAAGAGAGTACTTGTACTGCTTAATGCACCCGTTTCTACATTTCCTGCACTAACTAATGACTGTTCCTCAGTATCCATATTGCTCGGACGTTGACTACGCAATTTAACCATATTCATAAATTACCTACTCGAACACAAGACCTGACAGTTTTTTCACTTGCACACAAAATATGTTAGTTTATCTACAATACACTGTCCACTAAAAATTACTATCTACAATCAACTTTGTCCTGTCATAAACACTAACATCAAACTACACACACCACTAGCGATATGAGATCACTTCACTGGAGTTAAGCTTCTACAAACAGGACAACTACACTGTAGTCTTACCTTTAGTTTATCTGATCTCGGGGTTCCGCTGCCCCCGGATTATGTAGTCGTTACAGTTTCTCAGTACTATCAGGATCGTTTCCTCTAACTTGTTTGCAGTGGTGCGGTTTTTCATGAAAAATTTTTGTACATTCATTAATACATAGCATTAATCATGATACACATACATACATTTATCACTATATACATACATATATATAACAATAAACACTGAAAGAAACTAGATAAAATATTCTTGTTTTCGTGGCCACTGCAAATTCGGGCCCCGCGTTTTTGGGCGACAATTTCGCGTTTTTGGTCGTGAAATAAATAAATAAATAAATAAATAAATAAATAAATATATATATATATATATATATATATATATATATATATATATATACTCTTTTCTATTTATTTTGGTTTTGTTTTTGTTATTGCTCGCGTAATAACGCATATACGAAAAGAGCCGCGAAATACCTTTTAGTAATGCTGTGCCCAGAATTTCTTTATAATCATTGATTTTCAACACAACAGAATATATTGGGTTCTTATTGTTCTGTATATGGCTTTCTATTAAAGGAACATTTTTGGTTACTGTTACTCACTATAAAAAATCAACATATCTTTCCTACTTTATAGTTATTGAAAATGAAAATTACTTTGTTATGAAATACTGATGTTACAGTTCGCAAAGATTGTTCAACATTTTGCAGTGGATTTTTGTTAAGCGTAAAACACCAATAATTACCACGACTAGCACAAGAACATGAGACTATTGTCGGAGAAAAATACGTTTTCACTATAAGGTTTGCCAGACCAGAACTAAGCACAACAAAATTCCTATTATGTTACGAAGGTAAATTATCTCTTTTGTACTGTTAGCAATATATTATCAGCAGCCCGCGTCAACCTGCAAAACACATCATAAAATCTGCTGCTCTGCTCTGCAAGTCCGGAAGCTGAAAGAGATGATTTTATTTCACTATTACCTTCCCGCTTCTTTGCGGTATGATCGATTTCTTTTAATGCAGTTTGAATGCACCGCGGCAGCGGCTTGTTCGTTCGTAGCGCAGCTCTGCACCACGGATAATATTTAAATAACTGAAAATGTCTTAAAAGGATGGGATAATAATTTAAGCAAGCTACTACAAATAATAATGCAAGGTTTCATTAAATAACTCTATTCAGAACATTCAAATATGTTAACTTATCTACCATACACACCTTTTTTAAAAATGAGTACGTAATGGCGTACATCGATTAACCATGACAAAAGAAGACTACGTTAGCATGTACAACTGCGACACAGGCTATCTTACTCCCGTAACTCCAAGAGGAAGACAAAGAAATTAATGTTCATGCTGTATTATTTATACTAGTGATGTTTTTCATCTGTGTATGATATTTATCGTCTGTGCGGTTTCAGTACTCGCCGACACAGATATTATCTAAAATAAATAATAATAAAAAAATACATAATTCCATACAATAACAGAATACGATGCACAATATTTTCTCTTTACTACAAAATATGTCTTTTGCTAAGGGACGTTACACACTCTCACATCTTACTTATACTCAAAAGATTGTCGGACAGAAAAATTTTCGTTTTATTTTCTGCTTCATTCGATACATCAACTTGAATGATCACAGGATGAACATACTAGTGGTTTCAATTAACGACTGCTTCATTTTCTTTCTCATCATACGATCAGACTCACTACAGTCATTACCTTCGATTTAACTACACTCTGCTTTGGGGAGAAAACTGCACGATAGAGTTCTGGGGAAGACCTGTTTCTGCAGACCTGGAAAACGTTCTCAGGAACTGCAGCCCTTTTTCTTTCTTACTCATCTGTTTTCGCTCGTTCTGGACGTTCCATAGTGCATGAGAACCAAGTTTCTGGGCGTTTTCCACTTTCCCTGGCCTGTGGATTGGCCGGTCCAGATTTTACAGAAGTGATGCGAGCAAAATTTACTCTTATCAGTTTGTCACTGGAGGGGTGTTCGCACCATGCCCTGCGATTTGCCGTAGAAGTATGTACGCGCCTCAAAAAATTTAGGAAGGAAGTTAAGGAAAATTCGAGGAACCACACTTGTTCGGTCTCTTTGCAGTTAACACACAAGGCGAGCGACGGCGCGCTGACCTAAGAGAGAGCATGAGGCAACCGTACATCAGTGACAGTGTAACCATACCATTCTCACAAGAAGAAGTCGCGACGGCAATCAGCAGGCTTAAAGGCAAAAAAGCACCCGACCCTGACAAAATACTTTCAGAAACATTAAAACAAACAGTAACACAAATCATACCTTTTCTTTCTAACATGTTCGACGAGGCACTACTAACAGGCAGAATTCCTAACCTCTGGAAAGCTGCTAATGTTGTAATAATCAGGAAATCATAAGACAAAGAACCAACAGACCCCAAAACGTACCGACCGATCTGCCTCTAAAAGACTCTCGCCAAAGTACAGGAAAGGCTCTTGTGTGACAGCTTACAATCGCACAGGAGCCTCCTCGGGATAACGCCCCATAAATTCGGCTTTAGGAAAGATAGATCAATAGAAGATGCAATCAACCATGCACTGACAGTTACAAATAGCATCAGTGACAAATACGTGGCCGCCATACTAATCGACATAGCCGGTGGCGCTTTTGACCATGCGTGATGGCGGTCCCTCTTCGCCAGGTTAAGGGAAATGAAGCAATCAGCTGCCCTCTACAGTAGCAGAGAAAGAGTCGCGGACTGGTACACGCAAGTTTGTCAAGAGAATAACGAAGGGATGTCCACAGGACTCGATCTGCGGACCAGTATTCTGGGATATCGCAATCGAGCCCTTGCTGAACACGCTGGACGGTGACGATAAAGTAAAAGGTGTGGTGGCGCACGCAGATGACCTGCTCGTAGTGGAGTCAGCCAACTCGAGAGCAGCACTAGAGACAAAAGGCACGCAACTGCTTCAGAAAATTAACAGTTGGTGCAAAGAAAATAAATTAAAAATAGCTCCCAACAAAACTGTATATTTACTGCTCAGAGGGACACTACAGAGGAATCCAATTCTAAAATTAGACAATACAAGCAAATAGAGGAAGCAAACCGCACGTTACCTAGAACTGCATCTTGACGAAAAACACACTTTTAACTATCATATATAAAATTGATAGTTGGCAAAGCCTCGAAAATTATGCATAAACTAGCAAGACTCGACACAACGCAGTACAAATTATCTATTAAGACGATGAGGACCTACCACACTGCGATATTTGAATCCATCGCATGCTTCGCCGGAAGTGCGTGGGTCCACAGACTGAACATACCGACCAACAAGACAATTGCAAGACGAAGTCGACGTAGTGGACTGCTGAGAATGAGCGGAGCTTTCAACACCACGTCACTAGAGGCACTTTGCGTCTTGATGGGGACCTGTCCCATAGACATAACAATACGGTATAGAGGTGCACTTTACTAGCTTAAGAGGGACATGCTTGATATGGTCACCGAAATTACAGGAACTAACATCATGAACAAGACACAAATGAAACAATGGCGGATTCAAACATGGCAGAGAGGGTGGGGTTCATTCGACAAGGGCTGCCGAGTACCCTCTTTCTTTCCTGACGTACGCGAAAGATTACAACTGGAACATGTCGATCCAAGCCGGGGGATGGTCCATTTCCTGACAGGCCACGGGCCGTATCCGGTACATTTAAACCGCATGGAACTAACTAACGATGAAGTATGCCTTTGCGAAGAAACTGGGACACCAGAACATGTCAGACTGCTATGCAACACGCTCTTACAAGTGAGACCTATGCAGAACGACAGTGATATCACAAGAATAATACGTAATCTCGATGATTGGAACACAATAAACAGCGTAGTCGATATTGTATCGAACACACTGCATGAAGGATACAAGCTCCAAAACCCATGAGGAAGGAAGCATAGACAAGCACAAACAACACAACAAAACACATAGGAAGACACAAGCCAGACCACAGATTCCGAAACCGAGGGAGGAACCAACACACTAAGTGAACATAACTCAGAAGGCATCAACACGTAAGGGACCCAAACCAACAACGCATAACACTGCAAGCCATAACACAGCACAAAAGGCAGTAACAGTCATAAAACAAACGAACACCGACACCACATTCTAAGACCCTAGTAATAACGTGTCCTCCCTTGGCAGGAGAAGGCTCGAAGAACTTTTATTCCCAGGCTCCTACTCCCTAACGACATACAGAATAGTATTTAAAGTATGCAGCACACAAGCAGTACTGTATTTTTCATCTTACTATGTGTAGATAGAAGTATATTCTAGTCTATATTTAAAGCTACATTGAATTTATTTTCTACATAAAATGTATTTTCTGTATAAAGTATGTGTGGAACTAAAAATGAAATGTATGAAGTTATTTAAGGAATAATGCACTCAAGTAGCAATGAACTACATTCTTTTTCTTCTAACAAATTAACAAACATAAGTGTATTTCTCATATAAAGCTAAAATTCATGTATTCGATGTATCAGATGCTCAGTCAGTATTTAATTTGTATAATACCAGGTGCATGTATCGAATATATCACATAGAATATGCCGCAACTACCAACAATAGGACAATATCAAGTAGTGTCCTGACTTGGAACACTCCCACTAATATACCAACACACACACAAACACAGTAAACATACATAGGCACAAACCATTTCAGATGAGAATGAATCAAGGTTCTACACAGACCTTCTCACCTGAAATACGTACATATAGGCCATTACCAACCAACATCCTACATAGGCTATATTACACATCCAGATACAGTATATCACTTCCCTCTACATATTGCAAATTATTTCCACCATACTCATTGTATTACATTTTCTTTTATTTTTCTTTGGCATTTGCATGTATAGATTATATTCTCATTAGCTACACAGAAACAAATTGTATAGAACCATTTTAACAACTGTAGGCACTCAATTCGCTGTAACCTTAGAGAAACTTTTACATTATGATCTTTGTATTATTTTAAAAAAAGCATTAACAACTATGTACCAATAACATTGTAATACTGAGAAGATTTTGGTGTAGGATTCAGAAGCATCCGACCTACCTTACATTTCAAGGCAGTGCGTTACTCTGTACTGTTAATCAAATAAAGAAATGAAAGTAAAATTAAATGAAGCTAACACACTGCTGTTCTGGAGCCGACGTAGCACTTGCGCTGGGTTCGGAGTTGTGCGACTTGGCCAAATTTCGCTGACGAGTTGGAGATACATGATGTATATCAGCCGTGCTCCCACGAACGTGACGCGGATGCGTCACAAAGCCTCCAACATTCTTCTTTCACTCCGTAATTTCGCAGGTGGCCATTCACGTTGTCAAGTGATCTAAATGCAGCTCGCGATCGCATAATCATGTTTCGCAACAATCTTTCGCTGTGTCGAATCAATTGATTTAGGTTTGTCTCTCATATTCTCCCTGCTTACTTTTCTTGGCTGGTTCAAATGGATCTGAGCACTATATTACTTAATTGCTGAGGTCATCTGTCCCCTAGAACTTTTTTTTTGTTGTTGTCATCAGTCTACTGACTGGTTTGATGCGGCCCGCCACGAATTCCTTTCCTGTGCTAACCTCTTTATCTCAGAGTAGCACTTGCAACCTACGTCCTCAATTATTTGCTTGACGTATTCCAATCTCTGTCTTCCTCTACAGTTTTTGCCCTCTACAGCTCCCTCTTGTACCATGGAAGTCATTCCCTCATGTCTTAGCAGATGTCCTATCATCCTGTCCCTTCTCCTTATCAGTGTTTTCCATATATTCCTTTCCTCTCCGATTCTGCGTAGAACCTCCTCATTCCTTACCTTATCAGTCCACCTAATTTTCAAAATTCGTCTACAGCACCACATCTCAGATGCTTCGATTCTCTTTTGTTCCGGTTTTCCCACAGTCCATGTTTCACTACCATACAATGCTGTACTCCAGACTTACATCCCCAGAAATTTCTTCCTCAAATTAAGGCCGGTATTTGATATTAGTAGATTTCTCTTGGCCAGAAATGCCTTTTTGCCATAGCGAGTCTTCTTTTGGTGTCCTCCTTGCTCCGTCCGTCATTGGTTATTTTACTGCCTAGGTAGCAGAATTCCGTAACTTCATTGACTTCGTGACCATCAATGATGTTAAGTTTCTCGCTGTTCTCATTTCTACTACTTCTCATTAGCTTCGTATTTCTCCGATTTACTCTCAAACCATACTGTGTTTTCATTAGACTGTTCATTCCGTTCAGCAGATCATTTAATTCTTCTTCACTTTCACTCAGGACAGCAATGTCATCAGCGAATCGTATCATTGATATCCTTTCACCTCGTATTTTAATTCTACTCCTGAACCTTTCTTTTATTTCCATCATTGCTTCCTCGATGTACAGATTGAAGAGTAGGGGCTGAAGGCTACAGCCTTGTCTTACACCCTTCTTAATACGAGCACTTCGTTCTTGATCGTCCACTCTTATTATTCCCTCTTGGTTGTTGTACATATTGTATATGACCCGTCTCTCCCTATAGCTTACCCCTACATTTTTCAGAATCTCGAACAGCTTGCACCATTTTATATTGTCGAACGCTTTTTCCGGGTCGACAAATCCTATGAAAGTGTCCTGATTTTTCTTTAGTCTTGCTTCCGTTATTAGCCGTAACGTCAGAATTGCCTCTCTCGTCCCTTTACTTTTCCTAAAGCCAAACTGATCGTCACCTAGCGCATTCTCAATTTTCTTTTCCATTCTTCTGTATATTATTCTTGTAAGCAGCTTCGATGCATGAGCTGTTAAGCTGATTGTGCGATAATTCTCGCACTTGTCAGCTCTTGCCGTCTTCGGAATTGTGTGGATGATGCTTTTCCGAAAGTCAGATGGTAAGTCGCCAGACTCACATATTCTACACACCAACGTGAATAGTCGTTTTGTTGCCACTTCCCCCAATGATTTTAGAAATTCTGATGGAATGTTATCTATCACTTCTGCCTTATTTGACCGTAAGTCCTCCATAGCACTTTTAAATTCCGTTTCTAATACTGGATCCCCTATCTCTTCTAAATCGACTGCTGTTTCATCTTCTATCACATCAGACAAATCTTCACCCTCATACAGGCTTTCAATGTATTCTTTCCACCTATCTGCTCTCTCCTCTGCATTTAACAGTGGAATTCCCGTTGCACTCTTAATGTTACCACCGTTGCTTTTAATGTCACCAAAGGTTGTTTTGACTTTCCTGTATGCTGAGTCTGTCCTTCCGACAATCATATCTATTTCGATGTCTTCACATTTTTCCTTCAGCCATTTCGTCTTAGCTTCCCTGCACTTCCTATTTATTTCATTCCTCAGCGACTTGTATTTCTGTATTCCTGATTTTCTCGGAACATTTTTGTACTTCCTCCTTTCATCAATCAACTGAAGTATTTCTTCTGTTACCCATGGTTTCTTTGCAGCTACCTTCTTTCTACCTATGTTTTCCTTCCCAACTTTTGTGATGGTCCTTTTTAGAGATGTCCATTCCTCTTCAACTGTACTGCCTACTGCGCTATTCCTTATTGCTGTATCTATAGCGTTAGAGAACTTCAAACGTATCTCGTCATTCCTTAGTACTACCGTATCCCACTTCTTTGCGTATTGATTCTTCCTGACTAATGTCTTGAACTTCAGCCTACTCTTCATCACTACTATATTGTGATCTGAGTCTATATCTGCTCCTGGGTACGCCTTACAATCCAGTATCTGATTTCGGAATCTCTGTCTGACCATGATGTAATCTAATTGAAATCTTCCCGTATCTCCCGGCCTTTTCCAAGTATACATCCTCTTGTGATTCTTCAACAGAGTATTCATTATCAGTAGCTGAATTTTATAACAGAACTCAGTTATTCGTTCTCCTCTTTCATTCCTTGTCCCAAGCCCATATTCTCCTGTAACCTTTTCTTCTACTCCTTCCCCTACAACTGCATTCCAGTCGCCCATGACTATTAGATTTTCGTCCCGCTTTACATACTGCATTACCCTTTCAATATCCTCATACACTTTCTCTATCTGTTCATCTTCAGCTTGCGACGTCGGCATGTATACCTGAACTATCGTTGTCGGTGTTGGTCTGCTGTCGATTCTGATTAGAACAACCCGGTCACTGAACTGTTCACAGTAACACACCCTCTGCCCTACCTTCCCATTCATAACGAATCCTACACGTGTTATACCATTTTCTGCTGCTGTTGATATTACCCGATACTCATCTGCCCAGAAATCGTTGTCTTCCTTCCACTTCACTTCACTGACCCCTACTATATCTAGATTGAGCCTTTGCATTTCCCTTTTCAGATTTTCTAGTTTCCCTACCACGTTCAAGCATCTGACATTCCACGCCCCGACTCGTAGAACGTTATCCTTTCGTTGATTATTCAATCTGTTTCTCATGGTAACCTCCCCCTTGGCAGTCCCCTCCCGAAGATCCGAATGGGGGACTATTCCGGAATCTTTTGCCAATGGAGAGATCATCATGACACTTCTTCAATTACGACCTATGACAGGGCTCAGCCAACACTGGGCACAGTTTCGCCATTCTTTTATACACACACACACACACACACACACACACACACACACACACACACACACATGTCCCGGTTTTTCGCAAAATAAAGATTGCTACAAGTTGACTAGCAGTCGCAGCTTGAGTTCACGCAGAACATAAAATGACATTTTGTGTGTGTAGCAATATGTAACTAGAAATAAATAATACTGCTGTTGAAACATATGTATAGTACATATTTTGAATACTTGAAAACCTGTATAGAACTCGAGCCAGTTCATCCTTCCACTTCTTTTATTACTATTATTCACTCTTTGATAACGCAGCAGTTACCTTATTTTTTTCTTTTCTCACAGGATTCAGTGAAAGGTCCTCACCTATTTCTTATATATGTGAATGACCTTCCATTTTACATTGAACAAGCAAAACTGGTCCTTTTTGCAGACGATACTACTTTTATAATAAATTCCATTAGAGAGTAAGCAACAGAAGAGTTAGTGAATGATATTTTCTAATGAATTATTAAGTGGTACTCTAAAAATTGTTTCTCTCTAAACTTTGAAAAAATTTTAGTTCTGTACAACAAATAGTCATAGCAGCATTTGATGTAGGACATGAGCAGAAGTTAGTAAGTAGAGTAGAGTGCTCAAAATTTTTGTGTGTACTAATTAATTAAAATTTGAACTGGAAGAAATATATTATTGAGATTGTCAGACGATTAAGCTCAGCTACTTTCGCTGTTAATATAATTGCTAATCTGGGAAACAGATTATTGAGTTTGTCAGACTATTAAGTTCAGCTACTTTCGCTCTTAGTATAATTTCTAATCTTGGAAACAGACGTATCAACCTCCTGACGTATTTTGCATATTTCCGCTCAATAATGTAGTAAGGGATAGCTTGAGCCGTGTGTCGGCTCTCAACATATATCGCGCTATAAAGATTGTTCTGAGTCCTTCCATTCCATCGTTAATTGATTCTTTCATAGTTATCGTTATGCTGCGTACGATTCTGTTGAGATTCCCCTCTGGCGGTGTGTCTGGCCTTATCGATCTTCCAGTCGTTGCTTCCTGTTAGCCTTGTGTAAGGTAATAAGATCTTTGAGGGGATGGCCGGTTGGTTGCCTAGCGGTGACGAGTCGGTCGGTCGGTTTTTAAAATCGGGAATTAGAGAATGTCGTACGACGAGACCGCGGCGTGGCGTGGCGTGGCAGTCGAGAGTTGGCTGTTGTTCCGAGAAGCCGCGTGGTCTATCCTGGCGGTGCGAGACGAGTGGGATGAGCTGACGGGACAAGGCTGTAAGCTCTTGCTGTGAGCACCCGGGGGCCACGGCAGTGGTTCCGAGTCACTACTTGGTGGGAGCGGCGACGGATGCCTTTAAATTTTCCCCCTTGAGACGGGAATGATGGACTAGTAACTCGCCTAACCTGAGGAGTGGTTTTTGGCCGCCGTGGTTGAAGAGAAGACGAGGGCTCCGGTGAAAGAGCGCGTGGCTGCGTGACTGTGCCCAGTTGGGTACGCTGGCGATGTGTACACGATCGGGTGTGAGGATACTTTGCATCGGAGTTCACCTGCTGTTTCTCTGATAAACTGCAAGTTAAGTTGGTTAAAGGTTTAGATGTTAATTAAAGAATTTTGGTTTGTGCAAACAGCGTCTTTTCTGCCTTGTGGCCTCCTGCGTTCGGGTTTCCTGTCCCTGTCGCCGGTTTATTTATAGACAGTGATCTTTTCCGCTTCTTATTAGTACTGCCCGGCAGGAAGTGTATTTTTGGACAGGTATTATTGTTAGAGATTACTTTTTTTCTGCCTTGTGGCCTCCTGCGTTCGGATTTCCTGTCCCTGTCGCCGGTGTAATTATAGACTGTGATCTTTTGGTTTCTTGTTAGTACTGCCTGGGAGGAAGTGTATTTTTGGACAGGGATTATGGTTCCTGATTTGATTCCTCCTCCTGCCCTGGCCTCGTGTGAGATCGATGTGATTGCTGAATGTGAGGCGTTGTGGGTCTGTTAGTCCGCTTCTAGCCTGAGCATCCTTCGGGAGACAATTGTGGCCGCCCTTACACCTGGTCGATTAATTATTTCTATCGCAGGACATTTTGGTGGCAGGACATGGTATTAAAGTTTTTAGTTATTGTAAAATGTTAAATGGTTGTATTTTACTCTGATTTTTTTTGGCCGCTGTTTGAAAAGGTTAAGTTTGCCTTTCATTGGTGGGTTTTTAAAAATTACGTGGCTTTAAAATTGTTAGTTATTGTAAAAGGTGAATGACTGTATCTATACTTTGTTTTACTCTACTTGGCATCCTTTGAAAATGCTAGTTCTGCTTCCCTGTTAGCGAGCCCTTCTAATTTAATGTCATGTTGTGGCAAAATTTAAAAGAAGTGGCTCCCTACATGTTCCGTAGCGAAATTGTATCCAATTGTATGCAATTGGTGGTTTTGTTTCATTGCTTGGAAAGCTATAATCTTGTTAATAAATGCTTCATCAAAGTCTGTTTTAAGTAAAATTGCTTGGCTATTAACGGTAAGGTAAAGTTTCTAATTTCATTACTTTGAAAATTTTGATTTGTTATCAAATGCTTTATCAAAGTCGGTTTTAAGTAAAATGGCTTGGCCGTTAACTGTAAATTGTTTTGAAAAGGCACTCATACGTACGAGCTTTTTCTGGATCTGTTTCTGGTCAAGTGATAAAGAAATGACTTTTAGTGGTTGAAGTAATCAATAAAGAAATTGTAAATTGCAACTCGACAGTAACCAACTAATTTTGGCCCCGTTTCCCAACTGAGGGTTTTCCTTGATTAATCGTAACACCCGTCTCATAACTTAGAAAGAAAATATTGATTTCAGAACAGCGAGCAGTAAAAATATGTGTTCACCCACGGGCGTCATGTAGATACCTTCTCGAGGAACTAGGGATTTTAGCTGAACCATCACAACACATATTTTCGCTCATGAAATTCGTCAAACTAGAGGGAAAAATTAGGTTTATTACCCATTGTTAAAGCTGTCAATGGCCCAGAGAGGAATTCAATGTGCAGGAAAAGAAATTTTCGATCATTTCCCCAATAAAGTTTGACAAGTAACGAAGAAACTTTTAAATCTAATTTAAAATCATTTCTACTGGTCAGCTCTTTCCATTCCATTGACGAATTTTTCTTAAAAACTAATAGCCATTACAAGAAAAAAAAATGTTTTTACGTGTGGTTACATCAGTAGGAATAAAACGATAATTTTCTCAATAATGTAAACACTTATGTATACATAACCTACAAACTGACTCGTTCCATATCATTTGGATGAAAGAATCGTTCAGCTGATCTATGGAACTTGTAACTAACTAACTAATTGCCAAACTAACTTGCTCAAGTAATGAGAGATCTTATATTCAAATGGGATACCGACGGCTGAAGAGGTCATAATTTCCCTCTAATAACTTACATCCGATTAACTGAGCGTTTGGTGTGAATGTCATACTAGGCCGGTAAATTAGCTGAGTCTCGGTGAGCTATTGCAGCAATGGGCATCCTGTTAGCCAGAGGTGGGGGGACCCTATGGGTACCCACTCTCTCGTGACGTAGAACTATGGTAATGCTGCCAAGGCGAATACGAAACCAGAGTGATAAGACAGTGGTAGGTGCATTTCTTTCTAAAGTTACGGCGATCTTTTTGGGAATTAAGATGAGTGTTCGAAGGCTCACTCATGATTCAGGCTCTTGGGGTTCCTGCACGTAATGTCGTTTAACTCGCAGTAGACCGATGCAGTAATCATGTTTGATATGGAATCGCGCGTTTGATTGACTTCAGAGAGCAGATTCGTTCCGCTACAGCTTCCCCGCGGGCTCTGCGGTTCGGTGGTAGGGTTTAATGGAACTTATTGTAAGGTTTTGATACTCCAATGTTCCTTCATCTCCGTTGGTTTGGAAAATATGCTGTATCTTTTCTTAATCATGTTCGTGTTTCCCTCTCGCATTTTCAACAATGAATTAGTAGAGTAGACCCGTATTTGATTTCAACAGAAAGAGGAACCGCACAACTCTGTTTATTATTACTATTTTGTCAAGGACCACAACCTCGACTCATTTGTAAGGGCCGCTAAGTCCTAAATCTATTTCGTTGGGCACAGTTTGCTACTGTACACCTGTTTCGGTGGGAGACTGTTTATATCGTCAGAGACACTGTTTACAGTTTGCCATAACCTGGTAATACCGAGTAATAAATCGTGTGAGACTCTTGGTATCTTCCGCTTTTTTTGGCTAAAGATGTCAGTCATTTGAGACAATTTGGGGGGGGGGGGGGGGAGCAGACAGAGCATGTATCAAGCCCTTTTGGCCTCTGGTTTTGGTAGGATAAGGTGGTAATAGCATATGAGCAGTGTTTGTGTTCAAGTGTTAGCGTGGGGTGCAGCTAGACTGCACACGGCCATTTCAGTGCAACAGATTGTAACTTGATGATGTGTATTCCTCTCGAGTTAGTTTAGACTTTTGATACAGTACTCTGTTTTTGGTGACCTGGTATTTAGAGAGACCTGAGTGAACTATTAAACGTTTGGGAATTTGTTCAGGTTAACGCTGGTGGGTTGCACAATGCCATTGGCACAAGTTAAATCTTACCTGTGTACGCACTGCTTGCTTCGACTGACTGATATTTCCTGCAGCACTTGTTACACTGTGTAAATATTAGCGTTTGTAAGGCCACAATTCAGTATAATGTGTCTTCTTGAGATAAATAAAACTGAGTCTGGATGTCGCACCGTTGTCGGCATGCAGTGTCGGGGTTCATCCTTGACCTAACGGGCGGTAATTATATTATTATATTGTATATTACACATTTGTTTATGTTTTGCAACTCATTTATTGACTGTTCCTTAGGCTGGGCTCACATGATCAAAAGGATTTCATTAGGGTACAATAGTACAGTGTACGACCAGACACCTAAACACTTAAAGCCAATAAATTGATAAATAGTTGTATATAAATACAATGTTTGGGAATTAACAAGTTAGTGTCAACGAGTGATTAACATTGCTTCAGAATTTTGCTATCATAAATCACCTGGTACGTACCAACATGTTATATCTACAGGAATGAGGCAAAAACGACTGCCTATTTGCTTCCATACGAGCTCTAAATCCTTTCATCTTTCTTGCGTGCTCCTTTCTCGAAATGTTCATTGGCGGCAGTAGAATCGTTCTGTAGTCAGCCGCAAAAGCCGTTTTTCACAATTTTCTCAATAGTGTATAGCGAAAAGTATGTCGTCCTTCCGTATGAGTCCGCTAAATCTAACCTCCCGGTAAAGAACATAGCAACATGTCTTCATTAAAAGAAATGGTTCAAATGGCTCTAAGCACTATGGGACTTACATCTAAGGTCATCAGTCACCTAAACTTAGAACTACGTAAACCTAACTAACCTACAGACATTACACACATCCATTCCCGAGGCAGGATTCGAACCTGTGAGGAGCACATACGTTTCTGTTTAATCGGTATCAACGCAGATATTGAAGGTAAATTGAAGTGGAACCGTATTCTTTTTATAATTGCATACGATTGGCTTTTGAGAAGACCACTGCAGTGATGTAGCCTTTGTTAATGTCACGTAGAAATCTGTCGTAAAAAAACAAAAAAAAAAAAAAAGCGAGAAATATCTTAGGGTTTGAGGGCACGGTGGCAGGAATCGGCATTAGCCATACAAACACCGCCAAGCGCAGCCCTCGTGCTACTCTGTGTCAGAATGTCAACACATTTGCCTATTTATTTGGCTGTACTGCAGCCCGTTCATTTTTGCTTCAACATTCGTTGCGTGCAGACATGCACACCAATAAGGAGAAGTTGGATATTCTGCTTTAATATGGTGAATTTACAAGAAATGACATGAAAACAGTATCCGGATAGTCAATGTCCGACGCGCTTGGCAACTGAACGACTTATTAAGATCCTAGTGCGGACAGGCTGCATGGACTGAAAAAGACGACATGAGAAAAGACTACAGTTGACAGAGAACACGAAAAATCTGTATTGCCTACGACGCTAATGAATTCGCATAGTGGCACGAGACATACTGCCAAAGAATTTGGAAACAGCCAGACGAATGTCTTTCACATCCTACATCGACAGAATTTCTATCTCTCTGATATTTTTTGGTAAATTTATCTCTCTTTGAACATTGTTTCCCAAAGAAAATTACTAAGTGTAACACCACACACTTTTCAAAGAAACCTGGGATTTCTTCTGGTATTAGTGTCTTCAGAAAGAAAAAGAGAACTGCATGAGACAGCAAGAACTAGTAAAGATCCAGAAGTAGTTTTACACTATAAAAATTATTGTAACATAATGAGAAAAGTTGTAAGGAAATCAAGAAATATGTATGTTAGAGAAGAAATTAACAGCTCTGGCAAAAAAATAAAATCAATATGGAATGTTGTTAGAAGGGAAACTGCAAAAGTAACCACTGGGGTAGGTGGTATTAGAGAGTATGAGAGTATAAAAGAACGAGACCATTCTAATCAACAGTACACAAGCAGCTAACGTATTTAACAATCATTTCTTAAGTGTGGGAGAAAAAATTTGTGAGAACAGTTTAAAAGAAAAAGTTAGGCAGTACATGGAAGAGTCTGTTTTGAAAAAAAATTCAGTCAGATTAAGTTTCACCTAACAGTCTCCTGTGAAATAATTAAAATTATTAAATCTCTGAAAAATAAATGTTCTGTTGGAGTAGATGACATCTCTAATAAGATATTAAAACAATGTGGAGCAATTACAGCTGATGTTCTGAGTCACATATGTAATGTATCACTAACACAAGGTATTTTCCCAGACAGGTTAAAATATGGTATTGTCAGGCCTCTCTACAAAAAGGGGGACACCACAGATGTCAATAATTATCGCCCAATATCTTTGCTTACAGCATTCTCAAAAATAGTGATATACTCAAGAGTGGTTAGCCATCTCAACAGTAATGGGCTACTTAGTAAATCACAGTTAGGATTGCAAAAATGCTTTTCCACTGAGACAGCAATATAAAATTTCACTGTTCACATAATAGTCTTTAAATAGTAAAATGTCACCAACAGGAATTATCTGTGACTTGTCCAAAGCCTTTAATTGTGTGAACCATGACATTATGTTACAGAAATTACAATTCTATGGTATAAATGGAATAGCATATGAGTGCTCTAAGTCATACCTACAGAGCAGGAAGCAAAAAGTTTCCTTGTATCGGTCAAATGATTTAAATAAGTTTGCCACTTCATCTAACTCGGGTGAAATTACATTAGGTGTTCCACATGGTTCAATCATGGGTCCCCTTCTGTTCTTAATATATGTGAACGACCTCCCTTCCTATCTGAAACAGGAAGCTTAACTGACACTGTTTGCTGATGATAGAAGCATGATTATTAATCTAGTAAAAGAAAGTCCAATTGAAAATTATACAAATGTCTTTGGAAAAGTCATTAATTGGTTTTCTGCAAATGGGCTTGCTCTAAACTTTGAAAAAAAAAAAAAAACAAAAAAAAACAAAAACACAGTACATCCAATTTCCTGCTGCAGAAAGTATAGTTCCTTCAATAAATATAACACATCAACAGAAGTCAGAAGACAGGGTAGAGCATACTCAGTTTTTGGGTGTACATATAAATGAGAATCTTAATTGGAAAATTCATATTTTGGGTCTCCTAAAGCGACTAGGTTTAGGAACATTTGCGATCAGAATAATTGCCAATTTTGAGGATATAGAAATTAGTAAGCTAACTTACTTTGCATACTTTCACTCTCTGATGTCATATGGAATAATATTTTGGGGTAACTCAACATTTAGACAAAAAGTATTCACTGCTCAAAATAAAGTGGTAAGAATAATGGGTGGGGTTAATAGTCCCACATCTTGTAGGCATCTTTTTAAAAGATTGGGAATTCTTACAACAGCTTCACAATACATCTACTCACTAATGAAATTCGTTCCCAACAACGTGGACCAGTTTAAAAACAATAGTGATATTCGTGATTATAAAACTAGAAAAAAGAAAGGCTTACGCTATCCCTTGCTCAACCTATCTTTGGCACAGAAAGGGGTAAAATATGCTGCTATAAAAATTTTCGACAAATAGCAGACGAAATAAGGTGTCTGACCGACAGCAGTAATAGCTTCAAAAATAAATTGAAATCGTATCTCCTTGACAACTCCTTCTATACCACAGATGAATTATTGAATAGAAATAAATAAATCTATAAATATAGTACGTGCATTTTATGCCATTTAAGGGAATGGGGTAAATAATACAAATATTAATCTTTAACTCTGTATTGTAATATATATACGAGGGCAGTTCAATAAGTAATGCAACACATTTTTTTTCTGAAACAGGGGTTGTTTTATTCAGCATTGAAATACACCATGTTATTCCCCAATCTTTTAGCTACACAACACTATTTTTCAACGTAATCTCCATTCAATGCTACGGCCTTACGCCACCTTGAAATGAGGGCCTGTATGCCTGCACAGTACCATTCCACTGGTCGATGTCGGACCCAACGTCGTACTGCATCAATAACTTCTTCATCATCCGCGTAGTGCCTCCCACGGATTGCGTCATTCATTGGCCAAACATATGGAAATCCGACGGTGCGAGATCGGGGCTGTAGGGTGCATGAGGAAGAACAGTCCACTGAAGTTTTGTGAGCTCCTCTCGGGTGCGAAGACTTGTGTGAGGTCTTGTGTTGTCATGAAGAAGGAGAAGTTCGTTCAGATTTTTGTGGCTACGAACACGCTGAAGTGGTTTCTTCAATTTCTGAAGAGTAGCACAATACACTTCAGAGTTGATCGTTTGACCATGGGGAAGGACATCGAACAGAATAACCCCTTCAGCGTCCCAGAAGACTGTAACCGTGACTTTACCGGCTGAGGGTATGGCTTTAAACTTTTTCTTGGTAGGGGAGTGGGTGTGGCACCACTCCATTGATTGCCGTTTTGTTTCAGGTTCGAAGTGATGAACCCATGTTTCATCGCCTGTAACAATCTTTGACAAGAAATTGTCACCGTCAGCCACATGACGAGCAAGCAATGCCGCACAGATGGTTCTCCTTTGCTCTTTATGGTGTTCGGTTAGACAACGAGAGACCCAGCGGGAACAAACCTTTGAATATCCCAACTGGTGAACAATTGTGACAGCACTACCAACACAGATGTCAAGTTGAACACTGAGTTGTTTGATGTTGATCCGTCGATCATCTCGAACGAGTTTGTTCGCATGCTCCGCCATTGCAGGAGTCACAGCTGTGCACGGCTGGCCCGCACGCGGGAGATCAGTCTTGCTTGACCTTGCGGCGATGATGACACACGCTTTGCCCAACGACTCACCGTGCTTTTGTCCACTGCCAGATCACCGTAGACATTCTGCAAGCGCCTATGAATATCTGAGATCCCCTGGTTTTCCGCCAAAAGAAACTCGATCACTGCCCGTTGTTTGCAATGCACATCCGTTACAGACGCCATTTTAACAGCTCCGTACAGCGCTGCCACCTGTCGGAAGTCAATGAAACTATACGAGGCGAAGCGGGAATGTTTGAAAATATTCCACAAGAAATTTCCGGTTTCTTCAACCAAAATTGGCCGAGTAAAAAAATGTGTTGCATTACTTATTGAACTGCCCTCGTATATTAAAAAATTTTGTTTCATATGTGCATTTCTTGTGCACTTGACACGTTACACATCATAACGCCTTCCGTACCGTGCGACTGATCAATGGATCACGCAACTAACTAACTAATTCAGTACATCAGGCACTCGACGACAGTGATTTAGGACGTCGTACAGAAGTTTGTCGGCTTGCTGATCAGCAACTGCGGGATGACCAAACGTTTTTCCAACGTGTGCTCTTTACCGATGAAGCAACGTTTACTAGCCACGCTATTGTAAATTTGCTTAACAATGCACTGCTGGGCTCCCGAAAATTCACACCGGGTTCGTCAGAGGTAACATGACGGCCGTGGAGCTAAACCGTATGGTGCGGCATCATAGAAAATTACATTGTGGGACCGTACTTCATCTCAGGCGTTCTAAATGGACATTCATACGCACACTTTCCGATGAACAGCCGGCCGGGGTGGCCGAGCGGTTCTACGCGCTACAGTCTGGGACCGCGCGACCGCTACGGTCGCAGGTTCGAATCCTGCCTCGGGCATGGATGTGTGTGATGTCCTTAGGTTAGTTAGGTTTAAGTAGTTCTAAGTTCTAGGGGACTGATGACCTCAGAAGTTGAAGTCCCATAGTGCTCAGAGCTATTTGAACAGATGAACATTCTGCCCGTCCTTTATAAGAGGAGCCACTGGATATTCGACACTGTGGCTGCAACACGACTGTTGTCCGGCTCACGCGTCTCATGTTGCAACGTAAATGCTCAATGAGAACTTTCCTGGACGTTGGATAAGACGAAATTCTGTTGTCAAATGGCCTGCGTGGTCCCCCGATTTGACTACACTCGATTTCTATGGGTTGTTCTCAAAGACGCTTTCTATGACGAAGCCCCAGCTACGCCAGACATTGTGTGTCGTCGATTCGCCAGTGCATGCTCTACCATAATATACACTGTGATTATATTTGTTCATCCTTATTTTGAACAACGATTGCAAAAGTGTCTTTCAGTCCATGGCCAACTGTTTGAACACATACTTAAATGAAGAATAAAGTCATGTTTTTGGAAGATAAAATTTAAGTTACGTGATTCGGATGGTTACCAAATCATAGTTAGTAAATTGTTTATTTCATTTAGTTGTGCACGAAATTGCACTGCAGTGTCAAATAAGACGACAGCACGTAGTTCGTAACACTCATTACGCGCTACGTTCACCATTATCCTCGTATAGCAGGCTACCTTATGGTGTACAAGAAGGCAGCCTGTTCCGAGACACCTGCTTGGCAATGCTTGCACCGCTAACGACGATTATAGCCATTGTACTCTCAAATTCTAGAACATTTCTCGAGTTTTTTTAACGACAGGTTTCATCGTGAACGTTAAAAAAGGCTAATTCACTGCAATTGTTTTCTCAAGAGCTATCGAATGCAGTCCTATAAAGTGTATGGTTCAATTTAAAAGAAAGTAAATACCTCAGCTGATACCAGAGCTAAAAACATTAAACAGGGTAAAACATACGTTCCCCTCGACGCTTTAACACTTGAACAAAACCGTTTTCGATGTGTGTAACCATTCACGAAATAAAAGGAATCTTATATCTCACACGACTCACTCTCTATAGAGAACAAGGGCGGTCCTATCATTCTTTTTGGGACTTCTTGACGATGCCCTTGTCTCTGATGAACATCCACCATCCAGAACAACCATAGTCTCCTACGTAAGAAGCCTTCGAGTCACTCACATATCTGTGACCGTACAGGGTGGTTATGATTAAACTTTCGCTATTTGAGAAGGCACCAACGAAAAACGTGTGATCGTGGGCCAATCAGACTTTGTCGAAATATTTGTAAGGACTTTCGGAAGAGAAGCAACGCATTTCCACATGACAGGGTAACATTTAACTGCGCACAATGTTTACGTCCCATGTTACAAATGTTGCTCAACGTGACGACCATCTGTATCCACAACAGGCTGCAACTGCACCAGAGATACCAATTTGACAAATGTTCGCAGCACTCTTCGAACTCCAGACCATGTTATGTCGTGACATGGCAGTTGCATTGCTCAGAGGTTGCACATTGTGTTCAGCATTAGCTATAGCGACAGCAACTTCTTCAACAATTTTTGATGGAATTGGTCGTCGGTCTCTCCCAAGAGGAATGCTCATATCATTTAATTCATATTGCCGAACCGTGTCCTACAATCCCAGTGCCGAAAGACGGCTTCTCCGTGTTTCTTTAATGCATCGATACTCCCTCAGGGTTGCGGTACTATTGTTGTTCTGATAAAAGGGCTTTATGAGTAAAGCAATGCTCACCTTCTCCAGACCCATATTAACTGTCCATACCTGTAATGCGCAGTTATGCTTGTGTTTCAGCCTCATGTTGCTGTACTACCACAGGCACCTAACGGCGGGTAGTGACACTGACGCTACCAACAACCCAAATCATGCAACACATAGTCTGAACGCCCCTACAAAGTTTGGTAACCATACGGTAAATAGTTTTCCGCCTGCTTTGGTTCAAGTACAAAAAGTTTAATTATAGCCCATCTGTACGTCGTACGCTCGGATCCTCATTAAGTCTCTATTGGGGTACTGTGTCAAACGTTTTCCGGAAATATAGTAATATGGAAGCTACCTGTTGCTCTTCATCCTTGGTTCGAAGGGTATCAAGCTACACTCCTGGATATGGAAAAAAGAACACATTGACACCGGTCTGTCAGACCCACCATACTTGCTCCGGACACTGCGAGAGGGCTGTACAAGCAATGATCACACGCACGGCACAGCGGACACACCAGGAACCGCGGTGTTGGCCGTCGAATGGCGCTAGCTGCGCAGCATTTGTGCACCGCCGCCGTCAGTGTCAGCCAGTTTGCCGTGGCATACGGAGCTCCATCGCAGTCTTTAACACTGGTAGCATGCCGCGACAGCATGGATGTGAACCGTATGTGCAGTTGACGGACTTTGAGCGAGGGCGTATACTGGGCATGCGGGAGGCCGGGTGGACGTACCGCCGAATTGCTCAACACGTGGGGCGTGAGGTCTCCACAGTACATCGATGTTGTCGCCAGTGGTCGGCGGAAGGTGCACGTGCCCGTCGACCTGGGACCGGACCGCAGCGACGCACGGATGCACGCCAAGACCGTAGGATCCTACGCAGTGCCGTAGGGGACCGCACCGCCACTTCCCAGCAAATTAGGGACACTGTCGCTCCTGGGGTATCGGCGAGGACCATTCGCAACCGTCTCCATGAAGCTGGGCTACGGTCCCGCACACCGTTAGGCCGTCTTCCGCTCACGCCCCAACATCGTGCAGTCCGCCTCCAGTGGTGTCGCGACAGGCGTGAATGGAGGGACGAATGGAGACGTGTCGTCTTCAGCGATGAGAGTCGCTTCTGCCTTGGTGCCAATGATGGTCGTATGCGTGTTTGGCGCCGTGCAGGTGAGCGCCACAATCAGGACTGCATACGACCGAGGCACACAGGGCCAACACCCGGCATCATGGTGTGGGGAGCGATCTCCTACACTGGCCGTACACCACTGGTGATCGTCGAGGGGACACTGAATAGTGCACGGTACATCCAAACCGTCATCGAACCCATCGTTCTACCAATCCTAGACCGGCAAGAGAACTTGCTGTTCCAACAGGACAATGCACGTCAGCATGTATCCCGTGCCACCCAACGTGCTCTAGAAGGTGTACGTCAACTACCCTGGCCAGCAAGATCTCCGGATCTGTCCCCGATTGAGCATGTTTGGGACTGGATGAAGCGTCGTCTCACGCGGTCTGCACGTCCAGCACGAACGCTGGTCCAACTGAGGCGCCAGGTGGAAATGGCACGGCAAGCCGTTCCACAGGACTACATCCAGCATCTCTACGATCGTCTCCATGGGAGAATAGCAGCCTGCATTGCTGCGAAAGGTGGATATACACTGTACTAGTGCCGACATTGTGCATGCTCTGTTGCCTGTGTCTATGTGCCTGTGGTTCTGTCAGTGTGATCATGTGATGTATCTGACCCCAGCAATGTGTCAATAAAGTTTCCCCTTCCTGGGACAATGAATTCACGGTGTTCTTATTTCAATTTCCAGGAGTGTATAAGAAGGCAAGAAGAGTTCGCACGAGCGATACTTTCTAAATGCGTGCTGATTTGCAGACAGAAGCTTTTCATTTAAGTTTGAACTTAGAATATGCTCAAGATTTCTGCAGCAAACCGATGGTAACGATGTTGTTTTTGGTTAGGTAAAACGGGTGGTGCAGACATTTCAACTTTTATTATATGGTTTAAACACGAACATATTGACTTACACAATTTACAAGATTGATAGTTTTACAGGAAACTTTAATGTTATTCGATGTAGCTGTTCCACACTGTGACAGTTCGATGGTATTGTGGATCATTGGTTATTTGTTCAACAATCAGTCACTTGCTGATTATTGTCAGATTATTTGCGTCGCGATAAATCCTTCTGCTTTTACTGTATGTCTCCCAAGCTCTGCGCCGGAGCTTCAAGTGCGGCAACTTACAAAGACGCGTGAAAGTGGCGCCACGCCTTACAAGACGGTGAGCTCTGCAGAATGCAATTCCCGGCATCGGCGTGCTGACGGGTATGTGAAATATCGTGTTCTGAGGCGATGTGCGCAGTAGAGTCCTGAGTGACCGAGTAGTTGACTATAAAATGGGACGGGGTCCCGGGTTCGATTCCCGGCGGGGTCAGGGATTTTCACCTGCCTCGAGATGACTGGGTGTTTGTGTTGTCCTCATCCTTTCATCATCATCCAGGAAAGTGGCGAAATTGGACTGAGCAAAGATTGGATAATTGTACGGGCGCTGATAACCACGCCGTTGAGCGCCCCACAACCCCAACATCATCATCATCATCTATAAAATGGGAGATGGGGCGAGTACAACTTAACTGGATGGGCTGCCCGCAGCATTTATTGTGGCCGAGCGTTGAAGCCATGACCGATCCTGTGTAATGTCTGATGACACGTTAACCGTGTCTTGATCTGCGTGCAACTACTGCCAGCACAGACTTCTCATTCGTCATGTGTGAGATCATGCAGCGCGAGGAGGCTGGTGTGATAAGACTGAAAACAGTGCCTAGACACTGAAGAAATGGGAAGGCTAAAAAGTGAACTATAGTCTAAATTTCTATTGGTTGAAGACGAAAACAGTACGTGCGCTGGTTACTTAACTTGCATGAACTGATCTAGATTGTTGAGTTTTCAATCGGAAAAGATTCGCTAAAAAAGTACAGTTGTAAGAAACCACACACTGTCACACCTCCTTCAGTAATACCGACAGTAATATAAATCTGTACAACAGCAAAATGTCTTGCGTTGTGTGCTAAAGATATGCTATCTTTTGATGCTGTTTCTGCCGAAGGTTTCAAAGAACTAGGCTAAGAAGGTCTAGATATACATTGTGGAGAAGACAACGTTCCAGATGTCATGCTACATCCCTGCTCTCCAAGCAGACATGTCAAATAACAGGTTGATGTAATTTGAAACAGACTAATACCTTTTGTTATTAAAAAATTATTAAAAACATGGGTTGCAACACTAGGTATGTTGTCTGATTTACACAATCAAATGGTCTATTTAACTGATACAGAATAATGTTTTATTTGATCATACAATGAAAATATTCACGGCCGGTATTGTCTTCACTTAAAACTTCCGGGCTGATAGGCCGTGGTCGAAGTATAAAACTGTCTCCTGACGTTTCGTCTCCGACTACGGGAGACATCCTCGGAGGTAAAGCGGCGAACTGCGAAGAGAACTCGAGGAAGCGCTGATTATATAGGCAGTACAGAGGGCGTCACTGTCGATCACGTGGCGTCGGCTATGAGATTGTCTCTGGTAATGCCAACATTCTCGATTGAAAGTAATCGATCGTCCCGCTCGCGGTGCAACGCTGACATCCAAATTTTATCCAGTTTAACACCTTCGTATTTCCTGTTAAAATTATTACGATGTTTATCAATCTCGATAGCCTCTCTATACAAGCGTGCATAATAATGCGAGGTTTTTGATATGACGCTCGTCTCGCTGAGTTTTATTTCATGATCACCTTCCTGGTAAACATGTTCCACTACGGCCGATTTATCCGTGTGACCCAGGCGGCAATTCCTCTTATGTTCGACAAGACGGGTGTTCACACTTCTCTTTGTGGTACCGATGTAAACCTGTCCACAACTACAAGGAATTTTATATACCCCCGGTGTAGCCAAAGGGTGCCGTGCATCTTTTGCCGACCTTAAAAATTCTTTTATTTTCCTAGTAGGTCTGAAAACAGTTTCCACCCCATACTTGCATAAAACTTTCCCAATGCGATCTGTGACCTTGCTAATGAACGGAAGAAAAACTTTGCCCATGGACGACGACTGTTGTACGTCGTTACTCCTGATTCTCTGCCTAGAGCGAAGTGCTCGATCTATATCCTTGCTAGAATAGCCATTCTTCACGAAAGTTGACCGTAGATGTTCAATCTCATCTTTTAAATAAAAAGGTTCACAAAGTTTGTGCGCCCTGTCTACCAGAGTTTCCATTACACCTCTTTTTTGTCTAGGGTGGTGGTTTGAATCTATGTGTAGATAACGATCAGTATGTGTGGGCTTTCTATGCACCTTATGGCCCAAAGTTCCGTCCGGTCGTTTAATCACAGACACATCCAGGAAGTTCAATTGCCCATTCCTTTCCGTCTCCATAGTGAATTGGATTTTCGGATTAATGCTGTTTAAATGTGTCAGGAAGGCATCCAACTCCTCTGCTCCGTGTGTCCATACTACGAACGTGTCATCGACGTAGCGATACCATCTGGCTGGTCTCTTACTGGCAGTCTGCAACGCCCGTTGTTCAAAAGTCTCCATAAATAAGTTAGCCACAGCAGGACTGAGAAGACTGCCCATAGCCACCCCGTCAAACTGTTCATAGAAGTCACTATTGTATTGAAAGTAGGTCGTGGTGAGGCAGTGTCGGAATAATGCCACAATATCGGCAGGAAAAATATCCGCTATGCATAAGATAGCTTCGTTTACCGGAATCATGGTAAATAACGACACAACGTCAAAACTGACGAGGATATCATCCAGGCCCACGCTCGTTTCCTTTAACTTGTCAATGAAATGAGCTGTCCGTCCTACCAACATAAGGCTGCACCATTGAGGCAAGGAGTCTAGCTAACTCGTGTGTTAGTCCGCCTATAGCGCTGGCAATTGGCCTCAACGGAATCCCAGGTTTATGAACTTTGGGTAAGCCATAAAGTCTAGGTGGGTACGCTTCTGTTTTACAAAGCAGCTTCTTATCGTCGGAGCCAAATGAAGACGCTTTCACCAGTCGATTTGTCATTCTTAACATGGCTAACTTATTTATGGAGTATTTTGAACAACGGGCGTTGCAGACTGCCAATAAGAGACCAGCCAGATGGTATCGCTATGTCGATGATACGTTCGTAGTATGGACACACGGAGCATAGGAGTTGGATGCCGTCCTGACACATTTAAACAGCATTAATCCGAAAATCCAATTCACTATGGAGACAGACTAGCAAGGTCACAGATCGCATTGGGAAAGTTTTAGGCAAGTATGGGGTGGAAACTGTTTTCAGACCTACTAGGAAAATAAAAGAATTTTTAAGGTCGGCAAAAGATGCACGGCACCCTTTGGCTACACCGGGGGTATATAAAATTCCTTGCAGTTGTGGACTGGTTTACATCGGTACCACAAAGAGAAGTGTGAACACCCGTCTTGTCGAACATAAGAGGAATTGCCGCCTGGGTCACACGGATAAATCGGCCGTAGTGGAACATGTTTACCAGGAAGGTGATCATGAAATAAAATTCAGCGAGACGAGCGTCATATCAAAAACCTCGCATTATTATGCACGCTTGTATAGAGAGGCTATCGAGATTGATAAACATCGTAATAATTTTAACAGGAATGACGAAGGTGTTAAACTGGATAAAATTTGGATGTCAGCGTTGCACCGCAAGCGTGACGATCGATTACTTTCAATCGAGAATGTTGGCATTACCAGAGACGATCTCATAGCCGACGCCACGTGATCGACAGTGACGCCCTCTGTACTGCCTATATAATCAGCGCTTCCTCGAGTTCTCTTCGCAGTTCGCCGCTTTACCTCCGAGGATGTCTCCCGTAGTCGGAGACGAAACGTCAGGAGACAGTTTTATACTTCATGTCTAGAACGTTTAGTGGCCAGCGGAAGTGTTTAAACTTAGAAGAGTGTTCTTGAAGCCAGTCTGTAGCAATTCTGGACGTGTGGGTGTCGCATTGTCCTGCTGGAATTTCCCAAGTCCGTTAGAGTGCACAATGGACATGAATGGATGCGGGTGATCAGGCAGGATGCTTACGCACGTGTCACCTGTCAGAGTCGTACCTACACATATCAGGGGATCCATATCTCTCCAATTGCACTTGCTCCACACCATCACAGAGCCGCTACCAACTTGAACAGTGCACTGCTGACAAGCAGGGTCCATGGATTCAAGAGGCTGGCACAATACCCGTACACGTCAATACGATCGATACAATTTGAAACGAGACACGCCCGACCAGGAATGACGTTCCGAGTCATCAGCAGTCCAATGCCGGTGTTGACGGGACATGGCGAGGCGTAAAGCTTTGTGTAGTGCAGTCATTAAGGGTACACGAGTGGGCCTTCGGCTCCGAAAGCCCATATCGATGATGTTTAGCTGAATGGTTACGATTCGCACGCTGACACTTGATGGCACAGCACTGAAATCTGCAGGAATTTGCGGAAGGATTGCACTTCTGTCACGTTGAAAGATTCTCTTTAGTCGTCGTTGGTCCCGTTCTTGCAGAATATTATTCCGGCAGTAGTGATGTCGGAGATTTGATGTCTTACCGGATTTCTGATATTCACAGTACACTCGTGAAATGGTCGTACGGGAAAATCACCATTTCATCGCTACCTCGGAGATGCTGTGTCCCATCACTCGTGCACTGACTATAACACCACGCTCAAACTCAGTAAGTCTTGATAACCTGCCGTTGTAGCAGCAGTAACCGACCTGACAACTGCGCCCGTCGACTGCAACGCCGTATTGTGCCTGTTTACATACCTCTGTATTTGAATAGGCATGCCTATAGTAGTTTCTTTGATGCTTCAGTATAATAAGCAGAAAATTCGTAGGATTGTGCGACAAAAGTGTGCTAGTTTTACAGATACCATGCGATCATTGATGTCATCGTTCTTGTGCAGCTAGTGTGTATTGTGTTATAGGCAAACGGAAATATTATAATATGTATAATATTTTATTAATTTTAAATACATTTATTTCGGGTACAGCTTGATGCAGTTCTGTAATACTTCTCTGTCTGTTGTTTATTGAGATAGAGCCATAAAGTATGGTGTAATCGTCACACACACACACACACACACACACACACACACACACACACACACACAGAGAGAGAGAGAGAGAGAGAGAGAGAGAGAGAGAGAGAGAGAGAGAGAGAGAGAGAGAGAGCGTTTCAAAACTGGGAGGTTGGAGTCCTCCCTTGTGGCATGGGTGTGTGTGTGTGTTTTGTTCTTAGCGTAAGTTAGTTTAAGTAGAGTGTAATTCTAGGGACCGATGACTTAAGCAGTTTGGTCCATTAGGAATTCACACACACACAATTATAAATTCTTCGCTGCAGATGAAGCAGATTTCTATATTTTAATACAATGTGGAGATAGCGATTACTTGTTAAAGTGGCGGAACAGACATAAAAATAGTATACGAGGGATGGCTGCGATTACAAGACGTATTTTATTGCAGCAACAAGTGCACCTACTGTACTGTGCTTTAGTAAAGTTGGCATGTTATTAACAATCAGCGACCTACTACCGATCGACAGTAACTATAAATTTTACCTAAAGTGAAAAGTGTGAATAGTAACTGCAGCGAAAATGTAATGTTCTCCGTATATTTTCTTTATGAATATTTGAAGCATAGTATTTACTTAATGTGCACGTAATTTGCTATTATTGAAAAGCACAATAAATGTTATGTTTGGAAATGAGCCTTTTTGGTGAGCTTATTTTCCACATGCTGCACGAACTTTACTTTTTTGTTTAAAAAGATGGAGTGTGTGGGAGAGAGGGAGAGAGAGAAAGGAAGAAAAAAGGGAGAGAGAGGAAGGGGGACAGAGCGAGGTTTTGACGTGTGCAGTGCGGTGAGGCGTGTTGAGGTCAGGCGACAGCGATGACCGGTCACGCTCGGCCATTCGCATGTCCCGAGTCGGACATCATACATGGAGCGAGTCGTGTGGGGGCGGACATCAGCCAGCGAGCCGTAACCGATAAACGTAGAGCACTGCGGCCCCCTAGTGTGTGCACTGTGCGGCGCGCCGTGTGCGGTCGACCAAGACAACGTCGACACCACAAAGGATACTGGTCTGTAATTCTGCAGGTCTGTTATTGTAGCCTTCTCATATACAGGACTCACCCGCGCTTTTTTTCCTGTCGCTCGGGACAACGCACTGGGCGAGAGATCAGCTACAAATGTTTCCTGTAAAACCGAATTGATTTTCATCCGAACCTGACGGCTTATTTATTTCCAACTCTTTCAGTTGCTTCTCTGCGGAAGGGATGGCTATTTCTACGTCGTCCGTGCGGAAATGTCTGCGACGGTCACACGATGGCATGCCTGTACGATCCTCGTGCTTCAATAATTTTGTAACTCTGAAATTTACAATTTCTGCTTTCCTTTTTGCCACACCGGACAAGTCGATGAGTGACTAGATAGAAGGCTTCGATCCACTTTTTGATTGTACATAGAACCGGAATTTTCTCGGGTTTTTTGCAAGATCTTTCCCTAAAGTAGGACGGTAGAAGTAGTTGATGCTTAGCGCATCGATCATTTTATAGACACGTGAATTTCTATTAACTTTTGCCTGTCGACATTTCGGCATTCTTCTCCGACCTGGGAGTGCAACAATTTATGTATCTTCAGCGTTTTACGAGTCTATTATTAACCTACGTTGGGCCTTTTCCCTCCTTAATCCACTTATTGGACATACGCTTATCCAAAGCTTCAGAGCTTGATTTGTAGTCAGTTTAAACATTGCCCATAATTCCTCTACGTCCGTCATATCGGAGCCAAGTGTGTCCGTTCAGTGTATAAGTAGGAGGCTAACAACTCTTTCCAACGTAAAACTTTTCTATCCTTCTGATTGATTTATTAACTTTGGTAAACGCCGTCACTATGAAAACATCATGACTCTATACTGACAACGTCGATAAGATGAGGCCTGTTTGTAGCTAGAAGATGAAAAATATTTCCATCGCAAATGAGTAGTCGAACTGACTGCTCATAAAAATTTACGACTTTAACCTATCTAGACTGGATTGTACATGGTTCCATTGCAGGCGAGACGAAGAGCCAGCCTTGCGAAGTAGAGGGTGGTTATAATTACAGTGCAGTCACTCACGAAGGTCATGTGTTGGATGTAATTAACGTATGGCAGCGAAACTTGGTAATGAGTTAATGCAGCACTGATTTACGTTGGAAAAAAATTTGTTTCAGCAGCTGAAAATAACGTGCTGTACAACATATCGTCGGCGTCTCCGGTGCTCATGTTGAACAAATTGTGTAACGGGCGGACCATGTTAATAATAAAATCAACAATATGCGCTGGACGGTGTGGCCGAGTGGTTCCAGGCGCTTCAGCCTGGAACCGCGCGACCGCTACGGTCGCAGGTTCGAATCCTGCCTCGGGCATGGATGTGTGTGATGTCCTTAGGTTAGGTACGTTTAAGTAGTTCTAGGTTTTAGGGCACTGATGACCTCAGATGTTAAGTCCCGTAGTGCTCAGAGCCATATGAACCATTTGAACAATATGTCTCTCTCACTGTTTTGACCTTTTCTGTATATGTACCACTCCTAATCCGTTATATATGGAAACATTTCTACAGGTTTTCTTGCATTCACAGCGCCAGTATCCACCTGGTGGCCAAAATTAGATCTAAATTTTTTTCCAACGTAAATCGGTTCCGAGTTAACCCCTTAGAATATGTGCCACGTTCCGCTGCCATATGACAGTTACAGCTCACACTGTACCTCTGTGAGTCGCTGCACTTTAATTATAACCACCGTCTTCTTCACAAGGCCGGCTGTTCGTCCCACCTGCAATGGTTTCATATACAATCCAGTCTATACCCGACATGTTACAGTCGCTTCGAACTGATATTGCATGATAACGGAATTCTTGCGTTATTAAGCTTAGATTTTCTTTGAATGATTCTGCAACAGTTACGGCGGTAGTGGGTGGCCAGTAAAAACTTCCGATGGTTAACTTGATTCCACATAGGCCGGTTAATAGTATGCATATAGCAGTTCCCCTTCTATGGCGTCTAATCTGTCTTCTTGGTACACATTACATGCCTCAATAAATGTTTCCGATGTTTCTACGTCGGTTTTCATCCAGCTCTCTGTTCCTATCAGCGAATTGTACGGGTATTGAGACAGCCTCGTGAATCCATGGACCCTGCTTGTCAGCAGAGGACTGTTCAAGCTGGTGGAGGCTCTGTAAAGATGTGGAGCATGTGCAGTTGGAGTGATATGGGTTCCCTGATGTGTGTACATACGATTCTGACATGTGACATCTGCGTAAGCATACTGTCTGATAACCTGCGTCCATTCATGTCCATTTTGGATTCTGACGGACATGGGAAATTCCAGCAGGATAATTCGCTACCCCACTCGTCCAGAATTGCTACAGAGTGGCTCGAGGAACACTCTTCTGAGTTTAAACACATCCGCTGGCCACCAGACTCTCAAGACATGAACATTATTGAGCATATCTGGGATGCCTTGAAGCGTGCTGTTCAGAAGCGATCTCCACCCCCTCGTATTCTTACAGACTTACGGATTGACCACAGTAACTTTTCCGGTGGTCGGTAAATTCAGGAATTTTGTTGCAAAGTCTTTGCTAGCTTGAAGTTTTGACATTCGCAATTACTTAGCATTGTGCAAGATCTGACTTTGTTATCTGCATGTCGACTGACAAGCGTTCATCAGAGGATCTTAAACATTCGTCTAGTCTAAGAAAATGTATGTGCAGCTGATAAGTGCTCTGCTATCGAAGTAGCTTCATACTGAATGCAGTGCACCCCTGAGCTATCAAGGGCAGTTCTGAGATTCTGCAGCCAGAATTCTGCAGGCAGTACTCTCATAGAATGGACGGGACTTCTGGCTAAGAGCCTCTACTTCGCTCCAAGCCAAAGGACTCCGGTCAATTCTGGGTACTGTACTGCCATTTATGAGTTCTGTTGGCACACCTCTAGCGAAGTCAGAAGTCTCCACCATTTCCACCAGCCGCTCATACATCCTCGTATGTTACTTATCAGTGCAACATTAACGTGGTGTCATTTTTAAGGTTCCGTACCTCAGTCGGTAAAAGCGGTATCCTTATAGGATCACTTTGTTCTCCATTGTGTGTCTCTCTGTCTGAGTGTTAAGATCCCGTTTTCTCGGGAGCCGGTAGACGTATAAAGTTGAAATTTATTTCACATACTTAAGTCTATGGTCTCTTGGCTGCGTGAAACCTTTAAGCTTCTAAATCAAGATAATAAAAACCACGGCCATTTACGTAAAATATTTTGATTCTCGCAGACACATTCATTGAAACCTGTAGTGTACTTCTCGTCAACCTAGGAACATGAAAATTTGACCAGGAGCAAGTTTTCACAGTATAATTAGAGGAAAAATTCGGAAAACTGTTAATGTGTAATTACATCACAGGGAAAAATATTTTATTGTTATCTGTCTGTCTGCTTGTTTGTCAGTTAAGACCACTTTTTCCTAGGAATGGGTAGACGTAGAAATGAAATTTGTGGTGTCACCGCCAGACACCACACTTGCTAGGTGGTAGCTTTAAATCGGCCGCGGTCCATTAGTACATGTCGGACCCGCGTGTCGCCACTGTCAGTGATCGCAGACCGAGCGCCACCACACGGCAGGTCTCGAGGGACTTACTAGCACTCGCCCCAGTTGTACGGACGACTTAGCTAGCGATGCAACACTGACGAAGCCTCGTTTATTTGCAGAGAAGATAGTTCGAATAGCCTTCAGCTAAGTCAATGGCTACGATCTCGCAAGGCGCCATAGCAATTGATAGTTATCGTATGAAGCATGTCTCATCGAGAACGATGTATACAAATGATGGATTAAAGTTAAGTATTCCAGCAGCTACATACTTTTCTTTATAGCAATCATTACGTATCCTGTTTCAGATCTCACGCCATCCTGCGTGAGCTTATAGCGTGCATTTTGGCCTTCTCTAGCTATATAACACGTGGCGAAGAGGCTTAAAAGAGGATTTCGCGTTCGTATTGCTCTAATTTATTTGTGTCATGGCTTCGTCACAATCTCCAGATGTACTGTCCGAATTTTATCGCTTGCAGAATCAGCAGACGCAGGCGTTATTGGATGCCCTTGGACAGCTCGTCCAGGGTCAACGTGCGATGCAAAACGATGCGGCCGTCGCCGCTCCACCGCTACCGCCACAACATGCTGTTGCACCCCAGTTTCGTCCATACGACGCGGAGATGGAAACCTGGACGGAGTGGTCACGGCAATTTGGATTTCATCTCGCCACCTACAGAATTCAAGGTATCGAGCGGTAGCCTCATTTATTGGCGTGTGTAGGGGTGCAAACGTACCGTGTGATAGTGAAATTATTTCCCCGACGCGACGTAGCAACTCTGTCCTACGAAGACATTTTGTCTGCATTAGATGCATATTTCAAGGAATCAGTCAATGTAGTTGCAAAAAGGTATACGTTCTTTCGTACAAAACGTACGGCCGGTCAAACTAATAGGGAGTGGGTTGCAACTTTGCAAGGCCTTACTAGGGATTGTGCTTTTGAGTGTGACTGTGGACTTCCTTATTCAGATACTATGGTACGTGATGCATTGCACAGAATGTTTCTGATGTTCGTATACGGCAGCAAATTTTGAAACTAGTCAATCCCTCCCTTCAACAAGTGATAGACATATTGGATAGGCAAGACACACTTGACTTTGCTCAGGAATCATTTGCAACTTCGCCAGCTGTGTATCACATTAACCGGCCCGCCCGGCGAGCTGCAAGGAACTGTAAACAGCCCTCGCGCACGTCCACGCAGCCATGTGTCCCGTGCCAGCATGCAAATGCAGTACTAAAGTCATGCCCGCTGTGTGCTACAAGACATTCGCGTGAGAATTGCCCGTCACGCCAAGCTATTTGCTTTTTCTGTAATAGAAAAGGACATGTTCAGAGTGTTTGCCAGAAAAAGCTCAGATCGGACACTCACAACGATTCCAGGCCCTTTGCTTCGCGCCGGAATCGAACCAAGAATACTCAGGCTCGTGAACCTTCGCCCATGGACATTCATGTAGTTAATTCCACTCCGCCCAGTGACACTCTCTCTAAAAGTGACTGTGTGCGTCCCACAAAAAGTGTGCGTCGACGTCGCCGGAAATCACGTCAATTAGCAAGTGATTCTGTACCAGTGTCTGTTCAAATTGCAAGAGACAATCGCTCTTGTCGTCAGCAGGACAATAAACTTTTTGTAGACTTGGACATTAATGGCAACGTAATCCCATTCCAGCTCGATACCAGAGCTGCAGTTTCATTGATCAATATAGACACTTACAAACAACTGGGCACACCTCCGTTGCGTGCCGCAACTGTTAAGCTAACTACATATTCAGGTCACACGATCCCTGTGTTAGGACAGTGCAGCCTTCTTGCAACATACAAGGGACAAACAAAACTTGTGTCATTTTACGTCCTTCGTTCTTCTTCTGCAGTGAACTTGTTTGGTTTAGATTTATTTCAGTTGTTTAACTTGTCTATAGTAAATCAGGTCCTATCAGTGAACCAGACAGTGACTTCAGCCAGTGTTTCTCGTCTATGTGAAGAATTTGCAGACATTTTTGCACCGGGCCTTGGTTGCGCTAAGAACTATAAAGCACATTTGGAACTGAAAGTAAACGCGCAACCGCAATTTTTCAGAGCGCGCAATGTTCCCCACGCATTGCGTGATGAGGTCGCAAGAACATAACACGATTTGGAATCACAAGGTGTCATTGAACGTGTGCAGGCTTCTCACTGGGCTTCACCCTTAGTAATTTTGCCAAAACCTTCCGGAAAATTGAGACTTTGTGTGGACTTCAAGGCAACAGTGAATCCACAACTAGTGATTGCAACTTTTCCTTTACCCCGCCCGGAAGATCTTTTTGACAAACTGTGCCCGGGTACATATTTTTCTAAGTTGGACCTAGCAGATGCGTACTTGTAAATACCGGTGGACGAAGAATCCCAGCGCGTATTGGTGGTTAACACGCATCTTGGTTTGTATCGATTCAAAAGACTGCCATTCGGGTGTGCCTCCGCCGCTGCATTGTTTCAGCAATATCTGCAAACTGTTTGTGCGTCGGTCCTTACTGCAGCAAACTATCTGAACGATATTGTGATCTCCGGAATGACAGAAGACGAACATTTAGCAAACCTCCGGACATTATTTCAGGTCTTGCGACAAAATAGTCTTCGCTTGCGGAAGGACAAATGTGTGTTTTTTGCTCGTGACTTACCATATTTGGGATATGTAATCAATGCCCAAGGGATACATCCGAGCCCAGAGCACCTTCGTGCCATACAAGACTTGCCTTCGCCGCAGGATTTGAAGCAGCTACAGAGTGTGCTGGGAAAACTTTATTATTATACTATGTGCCGCAAGCCTCTTGCATTTCAGCTCCGCTTCATCGCTTACGCCGTAAAGGTGTTCCGTTCATCTGGACGACGGAATGCGAACGCGCCTTTCGCCAGTTGAAATCGGCGTTGCTTTCTAATACTTGCCTTACGCCATTCGATCCCCAGAAACCCCTTTTGTTGATGGTAGATGCATCGGATTTCGGGATCGGTGCTGTGCTTGCGCACAAAGATGGCTCGCATGATCGCCCTATTGCCATTGCGTCCAAATTGCTCTCGTCTGCGCAAAGAAATTATTGACAGATCGAGAAGGAATCTTTGGCTCTCGTGTTTGGTGTTACAAAGTTTCACGATTTCTTGTATGGTCGTCACTTTACCATCATCACAGACCACAAACCTTTGACATTGCTTTTTCCTCCGCACAAGCCTGTACCTCCACGTACAGCGCAGAAATTCATTCGCTGGTCCATTTTCCTCTCTCAGTACCGCTACGATATCTTGTATCGGTCCACTGCTAAGCATGGAAACGCCGATGCGTTGTCCCGTTTGCCTGTTGCTGAGGATAGAGCATTCGATTCTTCCGAACTTGCTTGCATGCTCATTGATTCGGAAACCGATGACGTGGTCGAATCGTTTCCGATTGATTTTCGTCGTGTAGCTACAGCCACAGCTGCTAACCCTGTCCTTGCTACAGTTTTGCGTTTTGTTGCTACGCAATGGCCCTTGTCAAAGTCACGGATAGAGGATCCGTTGGTTCGCAGATTTTTTGCTCACAAGGAGACTTTTTGTACGACGTGGTATTTTATTGTTGCGTTCTGATAATGATCAGTCCAGAGTCGTGGTCCCACGTTCGTTACAGTCCTCTGTCTTACGGCTTCTTCACCAAGGACATTGGGGTATCGTGTGAACGAAACAACTTGCTCGTCAGCACTGTACTTGGTTCGGAATCGATGCTGCGATTACGCATATGTTCTCTTCTTGCATGGCGTGTGCCGAACAACAATCAGCAGCGCCGCGGAAACTCTTTGCATGGCCAAAAGCCACTTCCCCTTGGCAACGCTTGCACCTCTGGTGAGGTGCGTCGGGATCTCAATCAGCTGCGCCTCTGTCGTCGCACGGGTTCTGCCGCTCCCCGTCTGCTTTCAGCGACGGTGCCGTCCGGTCAGCGCCATGGGGACCCATCTACTGGCTCGCCTCATCCCCAGGTGTTACCGACGCTGCCTTCTATTTTGCTCCATGGCGACGCGCCACCGCCGCCGCCGCCGCCGCCGCCGCCTGTTCTCCCGCCGACGCCGCCCGCAGTGGACGCGTCGCTGCAGCCGCCAAGCGCCTCCCTGGGTCACGCGCCGCCGATCGCTTCCCGTGACCAGCCGTCCTCCGCCATGGAACTCTTGCGCGCTCCGGACCATCTGTCGTCTTCGCGCGTCGGGTACCCCGACGCGATGGAGGTCGACCCTTCGGCCCCTCCTGTCTCTTTACGGACGCATACACCGCATGTTGGCGTGCACCCTGGACTAGGTTTTCAGGCGTTTCCTAGCTCCCCTCGGACCGAATGGCCGGGTGCAGGTGGCACAGCCTCGCCTGTTGTTAGGCTCCCCACCTCATCGCATACGTCAACATGGGGTCCTCCTCACGGCGGGCGGAAGCCTTATAACACAACCGTTCGCCGATTTGCGGGGGAGGAATGTGGTGTCACCGCCAGACACCACACTTGCTAGGTGGTAGCTTTAAATCGGCCGCGGTCCATTAGTACATGTCGGACCCGCGTGTCGCCACTGTCAGTGATCGCAGACCGAGCGCCACCACACGGCAGGTCTCGAGAGACTTACTAGCACTCGCCCCAGTTGTACGGACGACTTAGCTAGCGATGCAACACTGACGAAGCCTCGTTTATTTGCAGAGAAGATAGTTCGAATAGCCTTCAGCTAAGTCAATGGCTACGACCTCGCAAGGCGCCATAGCAATTGATAGTTATCGTATGAAGCATGTCTCATCAAGATCGATGTATACAAATGATGGATTAAAGTTAAGTATTCCAGCAGCTACGTACTTTTCTTTATAGCAATCATTACGTATCCTGTTTCAGACCTCACGCCATCCTGCGTGAGCTTATAGCGTGCATTTCGGCCTTCTCTAGCAATATAACAAAATTAATGTCATGTGCTGAGATCTATCGTCCCTTGGTGGTGGGAAAATGAAGCTTGTAAGTCAGTTCTGCCAAAAGATACAACCAGATACAACTCAAAAGATACAACACAGGCAGCAGTAGCCGACCGCGACAGACGCAGCAAGAGATAAGTAAACCGATTTTTTGACATATTACCCCTTTATTTAGTTGGTAGCTCCAACGTTACGCGCTTTATGGGGCTCCTTAGGGACTTGGGTGACAAGGAGGGTAAGAAATCCAATGTGCACTCCGTGTGCATACCGGGTGGAGTCATTCCAGATGTGGAAAGGGTCCTTCCAGATGCCATGAAGAGCACAGGGTGCAGCCAACTACAGGTGGTTGCTCAAATCGGCACCAATGATGTGTGTCGCTTTGGATCAGAAGAAATTCTCTCTGGTTTCGAGCGGCTAACAGAAGTGGTAAGATGAAAGCAGGGCTGACAATTTGCGGCATAAACGACAGGACCGATTGCAGACCTCTGGTACAGAGCCGAGTGGAGGGTCTGAATCAGAGGCTCAGACGGTTCTGCGACCGTGTACGCTGCAGATTCCTCGACTTGCGCCAAAGGTTGGTTGGGTTTCGGGTTCCGCTGAACAGGTCAGGTGTCCACTTTACGCAGGAGGCGGCTACACGGGTAGCAGGGGCTGTGTGGCGTGGACTGGGAGGTTTTTGTAGGTTAGAGGGTCTCGGGAAAACATAAGAAGGGCTTCAGTCACAAAAGGTGCAGGATGAACACAGGAAGAACATAGATACAGGACCCATTGGTATAACAGTTGTAAATTGTCGTAGCTGTGTTGGGAGAATACCACAGCTCCAAGCGCTAATAGAAAGCACTGATGCTCAAATCGTTATAGGCACTGAAAGCTGGCTAAAGCCGGATATAAGCTCACCCGAAATTTTTGCGAAAAATCTAACGGTGTTCCGAAAAGATAGGCTAAATACTGTTGGCGGTGGCCTGTTTGTTACTGTTAGAAGTAGTTTAACTTGCTACGAAATTGAAGTAGATAGTGCCTGTGAGTTAGTATGGGGAGAGGTCATTGTTGGCAAACGGAATAAAATAATAATTGGATCCTTTTACCGACCTCCCAGTTCAGATGATACAGTTGCTAAAAGGTTCAAAGAAAACTTGAGTTTGATTTCAAACACATACCCGACTCATACGATAATAGTCGGTGGTGACTTTAATTCACCCTCGATACGTTGGCGAAAATACGTGTTTAATTCCGGAGGTACGCATAAAATATCATCCGAAATTGTGCTAAACACATTCTCTGAAAATTATTTCGAGCAGTTGGTTCATGAGCCCACGCGAATAGTAAACGGTTGTGAAAACACTCTTGACCTCTTAGCAACAAATAATCCTGAGTTAATAAACAGCATCAAAACCGATATAGGGATTAGTGAACACAGGGTTGTCGTAGCGAGATTGAATATTTTAATCCCCAAATCCTCGAAAAAAAAGCGAAAAATATACCTATTCAAAGAAAGCAGATAAAAATTCACTTGACGCCTTCTTGAGGGACAATCTCCACTCATTCCAAATTAATAATACACGTGTAGATCAGATGTGGCTTAAATTCAAAGAAATAGTATCGGCAGCAATTGAGAGGTTTGTAGCAAATAAACTAACAAACGACGGAGCTGATCCTCCTTGGTACACAAAACGGGTTAGAACACTGTTGCAGAAACAACGAAACAAACATGCCAACTTTAAACAGACCCAAAATCCCCAAGATCGTCGATCCTTTACAGAACCTCGAAATTCAGCGCGGAGTTCAATGCGAGACGCCTATAACAGTTTCCACAACGAAACTTTGTCTCGAAACCTGGCAGAAAATCCAAAGAGATTCTGGTCGTACGTGAAGTATGTTAGCGGCAAGAAACAATCAATGCCTTCTCTGCGCGATGACAATGGAGATACTATCGAACACAGTGCTGCCAAAGCAGATTTACTAAACACAGCCTTCCGAAATGCATTCACAAAAGAAGACGAAGTAAATATTCCAGAATTCGAATCGAAAACTGCTGCCAACAAGAGTAACGTAGAAGTAAATATCCTCGGAGTAGTGAAGCAACTTAAATCACTTAATAAAAGCAAGTCTTCTGGTCCAGACTGTATACCAACTAGCTTACTTTCGGAGTATGCTGATGCATTATCTCCATACTTAACAATCAAATACAACCCTTCGCTCGACGGAAGATCCGTACCCAAAGACTGGAAAGTTGCACAGGTCACACCAATATTCAAGAAAGGTAGTAGGAGTAATCCTCTAAATTACAGGCCCATATCATTAACGTCGATATGCAGCAGGATTTTAGAACATGTGTTGTGTTGGAACATTGTGAATTACCTCAAAGAAAACTGTCTACTGACACACAGTCAACATGGGTTTAGAAAACATCATTACTCTGAAACACAACTAGCTATTTATTCATATGAAGTGTTGGGTGCTATTGACAAGGGATTTCAGATCGATACCGTATTCCTGGATTTCCGTAAGGCTTTTGACACTGTACCCCACAAGCGGCTCGTAGTAAAATTGCGTGCTTATGGAATATCGTCTCAGTTATGAGACTGGGTTTGCGATTTGCTGTCAGAGAGGTCACAGTTCGTAGTAACTGAGGAAAAGTCATCGAGTAAAACAGAAGTGATATCAGGCGTTCCCCAAGGTATTATTGTAGGCCCTTTGCTGTTCCTTATCTATATAAACGATTTGGGAGACAATCTGAGCAGCCGTCTTCGGTTGTTTGCAGATGACGCTGTCGTTTATTGACTAGTAAAGTCATCAGATGATCATATCAAATTGCAAAACGATTTAGAAAGAATATCTGAATGATGCGAAAAGTTTCAGTTGACCCCAAATAACGAAAAGTGTGAGGTCATCCACATGAGTGTTGAAAATAAATCGTTAAACATCGGGTACACGATAAATCAGTCTAATCTCAAAGCCGTAAATTCAACTAAATACCTAGGTATTACAATTACGAACAAATTAAATTGGAAAGAACACATAGAAAATGTTGTGGGGAAGGCTAACCAAAGGCTGCGCTTTATTGGCAGGGCACTTAGAAAATGTAACCGACCTACTAAGGAGACTGCCTAAACTACGCTTGTCCGTCCTCTTTTAGAATACTGCTGCACGGTGTGGGATTCTTACCAGATAGGACGGACGGAGTACATCGAAAAAGTTCAAAGAAATTAAGCACGTTTTGTATTATCGCGAAGTATGGGAGAGAGTGTCACAGAAATGATACAGGATTTGGGCTGTAAATCGTTAAAAGAATGGCGTTTTTCGTTGCGACGGAATCTTTTCAAGAAATTCCAATCACCAACTTTCTCCTCCGAATGCGAAAATATTTTGTTGACACCGGCCTACATAGGGCGGAACAATCACCACGATAAAATAAGGGAAGTCAGAGCTCGTACGGAAAGATATAGGTGTTCATTCTTTCCGCGCGCTATACGAGATTGGAATAATAGAGAATTGTGAAGGTGGTTCTATGAGCCGTATGCCAGGTACTTAAATGTGATTTGCAGAGTATCCATGTAGATGCACATGTAGCTGTAGATGTAGATTTACGTCACATATTTTGATGGAAACACACTCATCAATACGTATAGTGTGTTTCCCGTTGACCTAGAACCATGAAATTTGGCAAGAAGAAAAGTTTCACAGCGCAAGTAGAGGAAAAATTCCGACAATTGTTAATTTGTAATTATATCACACGAAAATGTTTTTCTATCTGTCTGTTTGTGGACCAGCAATTAAGACCGCTTTTTTTCCACGAACTGTTAGACGCAGCAAGTTGAAATTTATTTCATGGACTAAGATTTACGATCCCTTGATGGTGGAAAAAAGCTAAACTTCTAAATCAATGCAGTCAAAAGATACGGTCATTTATGTCACATAGTTTGATACTCGCAAACACACTCATCAGAACCTGTAGATGTTTGTCGTTGACATAGTGGCATGAAATTTGACAAGAAGCAAAGTTTCATAGTGCAAGTAGAGGAACGATTCCGAAAATTGTTGATTTGTAATTATAACAGACGAAAAAATTTTTTGGTTATCCGTTGCTGTATTTTCTTCAGTTAAGACCCATTTTTCCCAGGAACGGGTCGAAGTGTCAAGTTGAAATTTATGTCATGGTCGCTTGTCGGTGTAAGATCGGAACGGCAGACATATCGAGTTACCATGCGTCATCACAGATTGTACCATTCTTTCTTCCCATGCGCGGCTGGTCCCGAAGAAGGTTCGAGTCCTCCCTCGGGCATGGGTGTGTGTGTTTGTCCTTACGATAATTTCGGTTAAGTAGTGTGTAAGCTTAGGGGCTGATGACGTTAGCAGTTAAGTCCCATAAGATTTCACACAATTTTTTTTTCTTCCCATGCCACACCGTTGTCTGAAACCTGGGGATATCGTAGCGACACCTTTAAACCTGCAGAGTACACCGTCCGACAGTAATTAATGCAAATACAGTTTGTGATCTGCTGCATATATGAGTCACAGTGTTAGAGATGTTGTGACAGGTGGATCATGCAAAAAAATTACTAAAATAACCCGGGCGCTGCAAACGGCCGCTGGGAGTATATATAGTTACTTTGAACTCTTCGACGTCTGGTTGATTGCTGTTTATAGGTCGTCACAATGTCTGACCAAAGTCGCTACAGAATATATAGGCACTGCGATGTACGATAACGATGGCAATGATTATATTTCTGCTCTGATTGTTGTAGGAGATTTCAAAACAGATTTTAAGACCAAACCCCAAAATACCGTTTTTCTATATTTCTGCTTATAAGGCATATTACCATTATACCAAGACAGTACAGGAGCCAACACGATTATCGACAAAATTTTTTCCAGCTTTGATACACAATGCAGTACTAGTCATTCTTTTTCCATCGTCATTTAGAAATTTGGTTCAAATTTAATACTTCAGCAATCATTTTATTTAATTTGCGATTTTCATACGAACTAATAAACCCGCATTTGACCTTAATCATCTGATTATGACTGAATATTGGGCTGAATACAATCCGGTCTTGGAAATACCCAAGCACTCTTTCTTTAGAGATACAACAATGTATTATCGTATTCGGGAACCGTCTTTTTTGAGAAATACTTTTTAGTAAAACATCTACTTCTAGTTTTGACGGGATTTTAAGTCACTGGGCAAAATTTCCCGTGGTTTGAAGTATCACACTTCAGTACCTGTTAGTCAGTTTCTATCATAATTTATAATTTAAAAACTTAAATGATGCCTGAGCGCACAGGGTCGCGAAAATTACGCACACTGATCTTTAAACTTTGTTTCAGCTGACTCAGATATTACACTACTGGCCATTAAAATTGCTACACCAAGAAGGAATGCAGATGATAAACGGGTATTCATTGGACAAATATATTATACTAGAACTGACATGTGATTACATTTTCACGAAATTTGGGTGCATAGATCCTGAGAAATCAGTACCCAGAACAACCACCTCTGGCCGCAATAACGGCCTTGATACGCCTGGGCATTGAGTCAAACAGAGCTTGGATGGCGTGTACAGGTACAGCTGCCTATGCAGCTTCAATATGATACCACAGTTCATCAAGAGCAGTGACTGGCATATTGTGATGAGCCAGTTGCTCGGCCACCATTGACCAGACGTTTTCAATTGGTGAGAGATCTGGAGAATGTGCTGGCCAGGGCAGCAGTCGAACATTTTCTGTATCCAGAAAGGCCCGTACAGCCCTTGCAACATGCGGTTGTGCATTATCCTGCTGAAATGTAAGGTTTCGCAGGGATCGAATGAAGGGTAGAGCCACGGGCCGTAACACATCTGAAATGTAACGTCCACTGTTCAAAGTGCCGTCAATGCGAACAACAGGTGACCGAGACGTGTAACCAATGGCACCCCATACTATCAAGCCGGGTGATATGCCAGTATGGTGATGACGAATACACGCTTCCAATGTGCGTTCACCGCAATGTCGCCAAACATGGATGCGACCATCATGATGCTGTAAACAGAACCTGGATCCATCCGAAAGAATGACGTTTTGCCCTTCGTGCACCCAGGTTCGTCGTTGAGTATACCATCGCAGGCGATCCTGTCTGTGATGCAGCGTCAAGGGTAACCGCAGCCGTGCTCTCCGAGCTGATAGTCCATGCTGCTGCAAACGTCGTCGAACTGTTCGTGCATTTGGTTGTTGTCTTGCAAACGTCCCCATCTGTTGACTCGGGGATCGAGACGTGGCTGCACGATCCTTACAGCCATGCGGATAAGATGCCTGCCATCTCGACTGCTAGTGATACGAGGCCGTTGGGATCCAGCACGGCGTTCCGTGTTACCCTCCTGAACCCACCGATTCCATATTCAGCTAACAGTCACTGGATCTCGACCAACGCGAGCAGAAATGTAGCGATACGATAAAGCGCAATCGCGATAGGCTAGAATCCGACCTTTATAAAAGGTCCTTGTATGAATGCTCTGAAAAGCTAATCATTTGCATATCATAGCATCTTCCTGTCGTTTAAATTTCGCGTTTGTAGCACGTCATCTTCGTGGTGTAGCTATTTTAATGGTCAGTAGTGTACACAATAACATTTTCTCAAAATTTTAAATAGTTGGTGTTCTTTTTAGTACAGCATATTAACGTAACTGCAGGAGTAAAAAAGAAAAGACATTGCAGATAGACTTGGCAGGAATGTAGCCACCGTACATGATTGCTGGCAGCGGTGGTCACGATAATATAAGGTCGCCAGAAGACCGGGGTTCGCACAGCCATATGGCTCTACCGAGAGTGATAATCGACGTCGACGTACGGTTGTGGCGCATCGTACTGCGTCTGTATCAACAGTTAGATGCGTAATTGACACCATAGAGACACAAAAACTGTTACAAATCGGTTACATCACGGACAGCTCCAAGCAGACTTCTTGTAGCGTGATCCCACTGGCCCCAAAACCACCTCCTTTTGTAACGTCAGTGGTGTCTAGCGACAACCCGTTGGAGGGCAGGGTGGAGGTCTGCTGTGTTTTCTGATGAATACTGTTCTGCCTCGGTGCCAGTGATGCCCGTATGTTGGTTAGAACAAGGCTAGGTGAGCGTTTGCAACCAACCTGTTTGCGTGCTAGAAACACTGGACGTACACCTTGATTTACGGTCTGGGGTACGAGATCGTATTAGAACAGCAGCATTCTTAGGGCTATCCCACGCACCCTGACTGCAAATTTGTACGTCAGTCTGGTGATTCGACGTAGAGTGCTGCAATTCATGAAGAGCATCCAAAAAATGGCTCTGCGCACTATGGGACTTAACTTTTTAGGTCATCAGTCCCCTAGAACTTAGAACTACTTAAACCTAACTAACATATGGACATCACACACACCCATGCCCGAGGCAGGATTCGAACCTGAGACCGTAGCGGTCGCTCGGTTCCAGACTGTAGCGCCTACAAAACTGGTTCAAATGTCTGTGAGCACTATGGGACTTAACTTCTGAGGTCATTAGTCCCCTAGAACTTAGAACTACTTAAACCTAACACACATCCATGCCCGAGGCGGTCGTGCGGTTCCAGACTGTAGCGCCTAGAACCGCTCGTCCACCGCGGCCGGCAGCGCCTAGAACCGCTCGGCCACCCCGGACGGCAATGAGCATCCCAGGGGATGTTTTCGAACAGGATAACACTCGCCCACGTACCACTGTTTTACCCCAATATGCCATGCCGTGTGTCGGCCCGTTACTTTGGGCTCTTTATACACCAGATCTGTCTCTAGTCGAGCACGTATGGGACATCAACCAACGACAAGCCCATCAGCCATGGAACTCCACCCTAGAATATGATATCCGGCAAATGAGCGAAGCAATGCAAACATTCTAGCGGTTACACCAGTATGTCACATTTGCAATGGCTTTTCGCGTGCTTACATTAACTTGTTAACTTGCAACGTTAATCATTTAAATATGTCACCTAGACAAAAGTATTATCGAAATATCATTAATCTGCACTAATTATTTCTTGGTGTTAGTATTTTCTTCTGTCGGCGTATGTATCTCAAAAGACTGCTCTGATGTATATATCACAAATCTCCTTTTTTAAAGTTGTCAATGCATTTATTTTTATGTTTTAATCATTAATATTAGGTAAGACATCATCTTTAGTCGAAAAAACTTCCTATATCGATGCATCTCGATTCTGTACATTTGCTTTAGAATGCTTTTTAAACAAAGTGGTTAAAGCTAAGATGTGTAGTGTTTCATACAAGACTTTGAGGGATTAATCTTTGTTGAAGATGGCATCAGTGTAATGCCGAAACTGGTAGCACATAAGAAGTTCATAAAATAAATTTCTAAAATACATAGAGCTGTTGGTAAATTATTGCATCAAGAAAAATTTGTGGGATTACTTCTTGAAAGCTGTCCTCCGCAAAACCTATTATGTCACTGTGAATAAGAGTTGGTTCTGACTGCTAATAAAGGTTGGTAATGCTAGAGATGATTTCGAAAAGGGGAGCCAAATACGAAGACTCTAATTACATGAAGACAGCCGAAAAAATTAAATTTAAATGAAATAACTTGTCTGAAAAGAGACGGATAATTACAAACAGTTTTCGATCTAGCCGAAAGGGTATGTTACGTTACATTTAGTCCGACCCGACAGCTGAATGGTCAGCGTGACCGACTGCCATCCTAAGGGGGCCGGGTTTGATTCCCGGCAGGGTCGGGGATTTTCTCCGCTCAGGAACTGGGTGTTGTGTTGTCTCCATAATTTCATCCCCATCCGGCGCGCAGGTCGCCCAGTGTGGCGTCGAATGTAATAAGACCTGCACCAAGGCGGCTGGACCTGCCCCGCAAGGGGCCTCTCCCAGCCAATGACGACAAACTCTCATTTCCATTTCTATGTTACATTTATTACACGAAAATTTAGGCTATGGTGAACAAAGAGCCTTCCGTCTGAAGCAATTGATCAGGTACAATGTGAGTGCTTGCACTCGATGTTTGGTTTACAAAAAGAGTTGAGAATTCAGTAGAATTGTGTCATAGCATATATAGTGAACCAGTTTCATTCTTTAATTTAGACAACAACTTTTCATTATTTTTTACGTGTCATACAAGTAAACATCGTCAATCGATTTCATATATATATATATATATATATATATATATATATATATATATATATATATGAGGGTTGGAACTTAAATAGTGGCAACTATTTAGCCACAACCGATACAAAAGTGTTACATATTTGCTACCTGTTACTGTCCTTCGAAGTAGTCACCAGCGTTGTGTAGAACCCGTTGCCACCGATGTGGAAGGCATAGTATACCGTTAGCAGAGCTTGTTCTGTTGATGGTGCGAATGGAGCGGTCTACTTCCAGTCGAATCTCTGGAACAGTTCTGAAGCGAATACCTGCGAACACGGTGCACAAAATGCATCGAAACGTCTTGCACTTCTATCTACACAAAATTACCCATGTTCAGGAGTTGCTACCAGCTGACCTGCCAGCAAGACAAACGTTCGCACTGGAATTTCTTGCTCTCAAGGAAGCGGACAATGAAAGGGAACGCCCTTGGAACAGGAGAGACGAAGCCAATTTACATCTCCAAAGACATATGGGCAACAGAATAGACGCACCTACATCAGCCGGTACCACTTCATCCTGTTAAAGAAACTGTGTGGTGCGGGTTAACGGTATCGTTTATCGTAGGGCCACATTATTTCGAAGAGATGAGTCCTACGTGTCCTGATACCTGGTAAACGCTTTCTGAGTCTTTTACCTGATTTTAATCCGTGTGACTTCTGGCTGTGGGGTTACTAATAATGTGGTCACTGCTCCAATTACGAACGCAGCTGAAGGCACCCATTGCACAACGCATTCTAAACGTGGCCCCCGACAAACAATGATCTCTTGTGGAATATGCTGTTTCTCGATTTTAAATTGTGGCAAGAAACGGTGGACAGTAGCATCAGTCTCACGACACTTAAAAACCGATGTTATTTTGCTTTTTATGCGGTTTTTGGCTTCAGGGAAATTGAAAACCTATGTTTCTCATCCGATGTGGTACGACCTTGCCATGGTGGATAGGCTTACCTGGCAACAGTGCCACCAGCTGTAGAGTGCCGAACGTGTGCAGTCATGTACATTGAACAATACGGATGATGTAACGAGCAATTCATACCATAATAGTTGTACTGCGATTCATTTGTAGCCGACTTCATTTACTTTAAGACGCTTACAGCGCCAGCTGTTGGTAAAATTTTCTTTTGTTCCTTGACATTTTCCCTTACGTCAATCATATACTGTTCAAATCTGACGACATTGCACGTAGTGGTTCTCTTTCTACAGCGTTTTAAAACTCTAGAATTTATGTCCTCTCTACTTCGGTAAGCATAAATTATTTACTGCCCCGAAAAACGAAACCCATCTACTATTTTTAGTGTCTCATTGAAGAATCACGCTCTGTCAGCTTCGCCTGAGTGAAGTCAGTCCATTACCTTTGTTTTGCAGTTGTTAATATTCATCTTACATTTTCCTTTCAACAAACTATCCATTCCGTTAAATTGCACTTCTAAGCTCTTTGTAGTCTCTCACAGAATTACAATGTCATCAGCCACCCGGAAAACTTCTGTTGCTTCTCCCTGAACTTTAAATACATCTTAAGAATTTTCTTTACCTTCTTTAACTGCTTGCTCGACTGGACATAGCGGCTAGGCTAAACGCTTGTCTCACCCTCATATCAACCCATTGCTTCCCTTTCAAGAACTTTTACTCCTGTAACTGCTGTCTTGTTTCTGTACAAATTGTAAATAACTTTCCGCTTCTATTCAAGTCAACATTATTAAAAACTTTCTCCAAATCTTTAAGTACTATAAAAGTATTTACTATCAAAAACAGTCTTGATCACAATTTATTTATTACGGTGACCGGTTTCGACCACTACTGTGGTCATCTTCAGACCAATGAGTAAGAACCTCCTTCTGCCGGAGAATCACTATCAGTGATCACAATAGTGGTCGAAACCGGTCACCGTAATAAATAAATTGTGATCAAGACTGTTTTTGATAGTAAATATTTGTAACACATTGATCACTGTTCACTCCCATAATGTATTCAAAAGCTACAGATGTAGGTTTCCCTTTTCTTAGCCTGTTTTCAGACAGTCGTAGGGTCTATTTTTCCTAGCGTGTTCCTTCATTTGTCCGGAACCAAACTGATATTTCACGATGTCCGCTTCTTCCAGTTTTTCTATTCTTCTATAAATAATGCGTATCGGAATATTGCAAGCACAACTTTTTACACTGATAGTCGCTATTATTCACACTTGTCAGCACCTGTTTCTTTGGAATCGAAGTTATTACGTTCTTCTTGTTGTCTTCGGGCACTTCCCCTGCCGATATATCTTTATATCTTTTACACTTGGTGGCATAGTTTCGTCATGGCTGGTTCTCTCAAGATTATCAGTGTTTCTGACGAGGAATCGTCTACTCCGGGGACCCTTTTTCAACTTAGATCTTTCAGCATCGTAACCAGTTCTTCTTGCAGTATCATATCTTCCCTTTCTATAATGTTGTCTTTAAGATCTCTTCCCTTGTATAGCCCCTCTATTTATTCCAACTTCCAGCTTTCCCTTCTTCGCTTAGTACTGATTTTCCATTTGAGCTGTTGATATTCAAACAGCTAGTTGTCTTTAATTTTCCTGCAGGTGGTATCTATCTTTTCCCTAGTTATACATGCTTCTACGTACTTACATTTGTCCTCTAACCATTCCTGCTTAACCACTTTGCTCTTTCTGACAGTCTAATTTTCTGACACGATTGTATTCCCTTTCGCCTGGTTCATTTGCAGCATTTTTTATTTTTTCACAATTAAATTCAGTATTTCCTGTGATGACAATGGTGGCAGATCCCTCTTTCACTTCTTTTCCCTAGTCAGTGTTCTCCTATTAGTAGCTTGCCAGCATTCCTATATTATTATTCAGTATTAGATCTACTCCTGTACTAATCCTATTTGATTTTGTATTTATAAACCTGTTCTCGACTGACCTGAAGTTCTGTTCATACAGCCACCGTGTAACCTCCCCACAAATAATATAAAATCAAATATTATTTGGTTAATGATTCCAATTTTAGTGTAACCTCAGAACAAAACTGATTCCCATTTAATGTACCCACAAAATTCTATTCTCATTTAATATAAGCTCGAAACAGAAAAATTCCTAAACCTCGTAATAAAAAATAAGTTCAGTAACCTGGTAAAATTTGGACGACAGCAGTGCTGCGTCATGGCCCTGTAACATCATTCTGAATAAAACGCAAAAATTCTCACATCGATAAAGTCGGCAACTATCTGCTCTTACAATAGCTCTTTTCCGGCACAGCTCTATGCAATGCTGGCCTATACATTTGTTATTTATGAAAGGAAGTAAATGATTTTTCTTTTGCAACAATCGGAATGATCATGCATTGAAAAAAAAATTAAATTCTTTAAATTGAAATGAATGCTTGTTATTATGACATTTTTAAAAGATATACATCGGAGTTTACATAATATTACTAGATATGCGCGAGGCTGCTTTTTTTACCTCATACAATAATACTCAGGCTCCGGCATCGCTGCACCGCGACCGGCCCAGCCAACATGATACACCAGACCAGACCAGAGCAGACACACACACACTGGCAACAACTTACTGCTACTGGTACACAGTTCGTACAGTCAACACTGCTCTCTGGTCAGCGATTCTCTTATACCTTGCATATCGCAGGCAGCCCATGAGCAATACATCGAAATTACATCTGCTCGGACCACTTACATAAAATTACATCTGTATTACATCTGCTCGGACCTCTTACAACCGAACTTCGCTAATCCGCACTATATTTAATTTCAACCTATCCATGTCCCTTTTCAAATTTTTTAATCTACCTACCCGGTTAAGGGATAGACAATTGTTTGCTCCGGTCCGTAGAATTACAGTTTTCTGTTTTCTGAAGACATTCCCACCCGGAGATCCGAAGGGGGGACAATTTTAGCTCCGGAATATTTTACGGAAGATGATGTCATTGTCGCCGGCCGGAGTGGCCGAGGGGTTCTAGGCGCTACAGACTGGAACCACGCGACCGCTACGGTCGCAGGTTCGAATCCTGCCCCGGACATGGATGTGTGTGATGTCCTTAGGTTAGTTAGGTTTAAGTAGTTCTAAGTTCTAGGGGACTGATGACCTCAGCAGTTAAGTCGCATAGTGCTCAGAGCCATTTGAACCATTTTGCCATTATCTTTTAACCGTACTGGAGAGCTGCATGTCCTCGGCCAGAGCAACGGTTGTAGTGAACAATGCTTTCAGTCGTTTGCAATACCAGCACAACAAGGCCGTGGTGGCTAATGTTACAAGGCCAGATCAGTCAGTCAACCAGACCGTTATCCCTGCAGCTACTGAAAATGCTGCTTCCTCTCTTTAGGAGCCATATGGTTGTCTGTCTTTTCCACAGATACCCCTCCATTGCGGGTGAATCGCTGATACAGTTATCTGTACCGTTAAGGTACGCGGACCACCCCTCCTCGGCACTGTCTGTGTGGCGTGGTTCAGGTTTATACTTTTCAAATATTAGTTCAGCTGATACGTTTTGACTACAATTTTATGTGTGAAACACAATCTACTGTGCTCCAGCATCTGTGGAGTAAACTTTGTTTTACAATGTAGCCATCCAATTAATTTTTAATGTTACACATTAACTTTCTTCCTTTGTGTGTGATATAACTTAGGAATTAGCCCATGAAATCTATTGTCTTATTATGGTCTTTATTGCTGTAGGCCCTCAAGTTATGATTGAAAAAGATGGAATAATGTTGCTTCGATAATCGATTATGAATTTATATCGCATGCTTCTCCTCGTGAAACATTCTTGGGCTCTCTCTCCTTAGCACGCTATCTGAAGCCTCTCCACCTTACATGGCACCTACAGTTTGATCTCAGTAAGATTCCAACAGGGTTCATGCGGTTTCAGGAAAGAAAGTAGGTGTACACTATGGGATCAAAAGTATCCGGCTACCCCCAACAACGTACGTTTTTCGTATTGGGTGCATTGTGCTGCTGCCCAGAGCCAGGTACTCCATATCAGCGACCTCAGTAGTCATTAGACATCGTGAGAGAGCAGAATGGTGCACTCCGCGGAACTCACGGACTTCGAACGTGGTCCGGTGATTGGATGTCACTTGTGTCATACGCCTGTACGCGGGGAGTTTGCACACTCCTAAACATCCCTAGGTCCACTGTCTCCGATGTAACAGTGAATTGGAAACGTGAAATGACACGTACAGCACAATAGCGTACAGGCAGACCTCGTCTGTTGACTGACAGAGACCGCCGACAATTGAAGAGTGTCGTAATGTGGAAGAGACAGACATCTATCCACACCAGGGTCCATTGTGAGTACTATGACAGTTATGCAGGAGGTGAGAAAACTTGGATTTCATGGCCGAGCGGCTGCTCATAAGCCACACATCACGCCGGTAATTGCCAAGCGACGCCTCGCTTGTTGTAAGGATCGTAAACATTCGACGACTGAACAGTGGAAAAACGTTGTGTGGAGTGACGAATCACGGTACACAATGTGGCAATCCAATGGCAGGGTGTGGGTATGGCGAATGCCCGGTGAACGTCATCTGCCAGCGTGTGTAGTGCCAACAGCAAAATTCGGAGGAGGTGATGTTATGGTGTGGTCGTGGTTTTTCATGGAGGGGACTTGCACCCCTTGTTGTTTTGCGTGGCACTATCACAGCACAGGCCTACATTGATGTTTAAAGACCTTCTTGCTTCCCACTGTTAAAGAGCAATTGGGAATGGCGATTGAATCTTTCAACACGATGAAGCACCTGTTCATAATACACGGCCTGTGGCAGAGTGGTTACACGATAATAACATCTCTGTGATGGACTGGCAATGGAAACCACTGCATTAAAGACACGTAACTTGTATCCACAAAATATGTAGGCCTGTAATTGAAGAAGTGTCATGATGATCTCTCCATTGGCAAATCATTCCGGAATAGTCCCCCATTCGGATCTCCGGGAGGGGACTGCCAATGGGGAGGTTACAAAGAGAAACAGATTGAATAATCAACGAAAGGAATACGTTTTACGAAGTGGTGTGTCAGAAGGAACGTGGCAGGGGAACTAGAAAATCTGAAAAGTGAAATGCAAAGGCTCAATCTACATATAGTAGGAGTCAGTGACGTGAAGTGGAAAGAAGACAAGGATTTATGGTCAGTTGAGCATAGGCTAATATCGACAGCAGCAGAAAATGGTATAACATGAGTAGAATACGTTATGAATAGGAAGGTATGGCAGAGAGTGTGTTACTGTGAACAGTTCAGTGACGGGATTCTTCTTATGAGAATCGACAGCAAACCAACACCGACAACGATAGTTCAGGTATACATGACGACGTAGCAAGCTGAAGATGTAGAGAAAGTGTATGAGGATACTGAAAGGGAATACAGTATGTAAAGGAGAATGAAATTCTAATAGTCATGGGGGACTGGAATGCAGTCGTAGGGGAAGGGGCAGAAGAAATGTTTACAGGAGGATATGGGCTTGGGACAAGGAATGAAAGAGGAGAAAGACTAACTGAGTTTTGTAACAGGTTTCAGCTAATAATAGCCAATACTCTGTTCAAGAATCACAAGACAAGGAGGTATACTTGGAAAAGGCCGGGTGATACGAGAAGATTTCACTTAGATTACATCATGGTCAGACTGAGATTCCGAAATCAGATACTTGATTGTAAGGCGTACCCAGGAGCAGATATAGACTCAGATCACAATATAGTAGTGATGAAGAGTAGGCTGAAGTTTAAGACATTAGTCAGGAAGAATCAATATGCAAAGAAATGGGATAAGGAAGTACTAAGGAATGACGAGATATGGTTGAAGATCGTTAAGGCTATAGATGCAGCAATAAGGAATAGCTCAGTATGCAGTACAGTTGAAAATGAATGGACATATCTGAAACGGGCCATAACAGAAGTTGGGAAGGAAAACATAGGTACCTAGAAAGTAACTGCGAAGAAACCATGGGTAACAGAAGAAATACTTCAATTGATCGATGAAAGTACAAAAATGTTCCGGGAGACTCAGAATACAGAAGTACAAGTCGCTGAGAAATTGAATAAATAGGAAATGCAGGGAAGCTAAGATGAGATGGCTGCAGGAAAAAGTGAAGAAATCGAAAAAGAAATGATTGTCGGTTGGACTGACTCATCATACAGGAAAGTCAAAATAACTTTCGGTGAAATTAAAAGCAAGGGTGATAATATTAAGAATGCAACGGGAATTCCATTGTTAAATGCAGGGGAGAGATCGGGTAGGTGGAAAGAATACATCGAAAACCTCTATGAGGGGGAAGATTTGTCTGATGTGATAGAAGAAGAAACAGGACTCGATTTAGAAGAAATAGGGGATTCAGTATTAGAAGCAGAATTTAAAAGAGCTGTGGAGGACTTAAGATCAAATAATGCAGAAGGGATAGATAACATTCCATCATTGGAGGAAGTAGCAACAAAACGACTATTAACATTGGTGTGTAGAATGTATAAGTCTGGGGAGATATCATCTGACTTTCGGAAAAGTATCATCCACACAATTCCGAAGACGTCTAGATTTGATAAGTGTGTGTCTATCGCAATATCAGCTTAACAGCTCATGCATCCAAGTTGCTTACAAGAATAATATACATAAGAATGGAAAAGAAAATTGAGGATGCGATAGATGACGATCAGTTTGGCTTTAGGAAAGGTAAATGTACGAGATTGGCAATTCTGACGTTGTGGTTAATAATGGAAGCAAGACTAAAGAAGAATGAAGACATGTTCGTAGGATTTTTCGAGCTGGAAGTAGCGTTCGACAACGTAAAATGGTGCAAGATGTTCGAAAATCTGAAAAAAGTTGGGGTAAGCTATAGGGAGAGACTGGTCATATACGGTATGTACAACAGCCTAGAGGGAATAATAAGAGTCGACGACCAAGAAAGAAGTGCTCGTATTAAAAAGGATATAAGAGAATGATGTAGCCTTTCGCCCCTACTGTTCAATCTATACATCGAGGAAACAGTGATGGAAATGAAAGAAAGTTTCAGGAGTAGAATTAAAATTCAGGGTGAAAGGATATCAATGATACGATTCGCTGATGACATTGCTATCCTGAGTGAAAGTGAAGAAGAATTACATGATCTGCTGAACGGAATGAACAGTCTAATGAGTACAGAGTATGGATTGAGAGTAAATCGAAGAAAGATGAAGGCAATGAGAAGTAGTAGAAATGAGAACAGTGAGAAACTTAACATCAGGATTGATGATCACGAAGTAGATGAAGTTAAGGAATACTGCTACCTAGGCAGCAAGATAACCAATGACAGACGGTGGAAGGAGGACAGCAAAAGCAGGCTAGCAATGGGAAAAATGGCATTCCTGGCCATAGGAAGTCTATTGATATCAAATATCGGCCTTAATTTGAGGAAGAAATTGCTGAGACTGAACATCTGGAGTACAGCATTGTATGGTAGTGAAACATGCACTGTGAGAAAACCGTAACAGAAGAGAATCGAAGCATTTGGGATGTGATGCTACAGATGAATGTTGAAAATTAGGTGGACTGATAAGGTAAAGAATGAGGAAGTTCTGTGCACAATCGTAGACGAAAGGAATATGTGGAAAACACTGATACGGAGAAGGGATAGGAAGATAGGACATCTGTTATGACATGGGGAATGATTTCCATGGTACTAGAGGGAGGAGCTGTAGAGGGCAAAAACTATAGAGGAAGACAGAGATTGCAATACATCCAGCAAATAATTGAGGACGTAGGCTGCATGTGCTACTCTGAGATGAAGAGATTAGCACAGCAGGGGAATTCGTGGCGGGCCGCATCAAACAAAAATTAAAGAAAAGAAAAGTATGGACTGGCCTGCACAGAGTCCTGACCTGAATCCTGTAGAACACATTTGGGATGTTCTGGAACGCCGACTTCGTGCCAGGCCTCACCGACCGACATCGATACCTCTACTCAGTGCAACACTCCGTGGAGAACGAGCTGCCATTCCCCTAGAACCCTTCCGGCACCTGACTGAACGTACGCCTGCGAGAGTGGGATCTGTCTTCGAGGCCAAGGATGGGCCCGCACCATATTGAATTTCAGCATTACCGATGGAGGGCGCCACGAACTTGTAAGTCATTTTCAGTCAGGTGTCCAGATACTTTTGATCGTATAGTGTATGTCCAATAACAAACACTGTCTCTGATCATGATGCATTGTTATAATAAACAAGATAGTATCCAGAATGAGATTTTCACTCTGCAGCGGAGTGTGCGCTGATATGAAACTTCCTGGCAGATTAAAACTGTGTGCCCGACCGAGACTCGAACTCGGGACCTTTGCCTTTCGCGGGCAAGTGCTCTACCAACTGAGCTACCGAAGCACGACTCACGCCCGGTACTCACAGCTTTACTTCTGCCAGTACCTCGTCTCCTACCTTCCAAACTTTACAGAAGCTCTCCTGCGAAACTTGCAGAACTAACACTCCTGAAAGAAAGGATATTGCGGAGACATGGCTTAGCCACAGCCTGGGGGATGTTTCCAGAATGAGATTTTCACTCTGCAGCGGAGTGTGCGCTGATATGAAACTTCCTGGCAGATTAAAACTGTGTGCCCGACCGAGACTCGAACTCGGGACCTTTGCCTTTCGCGGGCAAGTGCTCTACCAACTGAGCTACCGAAGCACGACTCACGCCCGGTACTCACAGCTTTACTTCTGCCAGTACCTCGTCTCCTACCTTCCAAACTTTACAGAAGCTCTCCTGCGAGCCTGCAGAACTAGTTCTGCAAGTTTCGCAGGAGAGCTTCTGTAAAGTTTGGAAGGTAGGAGACGAGGTACTGGCAGAAGTAAAGCTGTGAGTACCGGCCGTGAGTCGTGCTTCGGTAGCTCAGCTGGTAGAGCACTTGCCCGCGAAAGGCAAAGGTCCCGAGTTCGAGTCTCGGTCGGGCACACAGTTTTAATCTGCCAGGAAGTTTCATATCAGCGCACACTCCGCTGCAGAGTGAAAATCTCATTCTGGAAACATCCCCCAGGCTGTGGCTAAGCCATGTCTCCGCAATATCCTTTCTTTCAGGAGTGTTAGTTCTGCAAGTTTCGCAGGAGAGCTTCTGTAAAGTTTGGAAGGTAGGAGACGAGGTACTGGCAGAAGTAAAGTTGTGAGTACCGGGCGTGAGTCGTGCTTCGGTAGCTCAGTTGGTAGAGCACTTGCCCGCGAAAGGCAAAGGTCCCGAGTTCGAGTCTCGGTCGGGCACACAGTTTTAATCTGCCAGGAAGTTTCAACAAGATAGTACTTCAAAGTATTGACTCCTCTCAGTGAAGATATGTCACAGCACAAAAGTTTTTATGAATGCTTTACAACAGACGGCGTGGAGTAATAGTGAATCAAATGATGACAAGAATTTAATCTATTCCATGGTATTATCATTTTCTTTAAAATAGCTTCCCTCAGTAAGTAATCAGGAAGAACACTAAACAACCATGTAAAAATCTATGGATCACCAGAGAGGTTAAAGTGTTTGTGAAAGGAAAAGGTTGGCAAGGACTAGTAAAGATCCCACATTAGTCGCTTACAACAAAAAGTACTAAGAAGAGTTTTAAAAAAATCAAGGTACATGCACATTTTATCAGAAATTTCGACAACAGATTTAAGTGTATATAGAATGTAGTGAATATAGAACAACAAGCTACAGAATAGTACTGATTTGAACTGGAGGTCTATAATTGATCAGTACAGCTAACAGGTATGTTTAATAAATTTGATTAAATTAGATTAGGTAGACATTTCTTAAGTATGGTAGAAAAAAATAGCGAGAGGCTTTTCAAGAGAACAGTGTAACGTTAGCTTTCTGTTCATGACATAATTTGAATTTCCGCGTTACCCGGCATCGTTATTCATCACCTACGTTTCTGCGTAATCTCTCTGATTTCATGTTTACATTCATGAAGAGCTCTCTTGCGTTACTCCTGTGTTTGTCTGTAGGATGTGGCTTACAGGAAGACACGCGGGCTGCTCACACATAGGTCTGTTATCGTGACGCTGTTAATACCTATGGATAACATGTACCATTCCATTTTCATACGGTTTATCAGTTCTCTTCCGCTTCTCAACTTCCATAGTTTCCTATTTGTCTGATCTTCTTCCTTCATAGCCCTTGAATTCATCACGTTTTTAGCATCTTGCATCCATCTTACAGGCGGTCTTCCACGATTTCTTCACTAGGGTGGAGTCCATTCTTTTCGTTTCAGAATAGCAATTGCAACCTAAGTTCTCAATTATTTGCTGGATGTATTCCAGTCTCTCTCTTACTCTACAGTTGTTACTCTCTACAGCTCCTTCTAGTACAATGGATGTTATTCCCTGATGCCTCCACAGATGTCCCGTCATCCCGTCCCTTCTCTTTATGTTTTCCATATATTACTTTCCACGCCGATTATGCAGGGAACCTCATCACTCCTTACCTTATCAGTCCACCTAATTTTGAAATTTCTTCTGCAGTACGACATCTCATATGCTTCGATTTTCTTTTGTTATGGTTATCCCACAGTTCATGTTTCACTACCATACAGTGATATGCCCCAGACGTACATTCTCAGACATTTTTTCCTCAAATTAAGGCCTGTTGTGATACTGCGAGATTTCTCTTGGACAGAAATTAAACAGGGCACCGGAAATAATGAAATGAGAGCTTTGTAACGATTGGTGCCACTTCTCTGAGCCCTACTGATTAGCTCACACTAATTTTCGTATGGCACGCAGTTGTGACGACTTTGATTACTAATTTCTCTTAATTAACAAGGCTTCACTGAAAATTAACAATGATATTTCACTCAAAAGATTTAATGTTATGAACTTGATAATATATGACGAGTGGCTCGACCTTGCTATGTTTCAAGTTGTTCTGTCCATATGTAATTCATAAGCTCTGGTATTGCATTTCTGATATGATAGTATAGAAGTGAAACATTACACAGGTAAGCAGTAAAATAATCAGTGTTAAAGTGCTTCAGTAACATCCATTTGATTATTATGCATTAGATTCTTCGGAATTTCGATAGACTTGACAGACGAAATTTAGTTTTTTAGGTAACGATTAGTTAAATTATAACATAAAACTTCCTGGCAGATTAAAACTGTGTGCCCGACCGAGACTCGAGCTCGGGACCTTTGCCTTTCGCGGGCCGTGAGTCGTGCTTCGGTGGCTCAGATGGTAGGGCACATGCCCGCGAAAGGCAAAGGTCCCGAGTTGGAGTCCCGGTCGGGCACACAGTTCTAATCTGCCAGGAAGTTTCATATCAGTGCACACTCCGCTGCAGAGCGAAAATCTCATTCTGGAAATTATAACATGTTGTTTCAAATGTTCAAATGTGTGTGGATTCCTAAGGGACCAAACTGCTGAGGTCATCTGTTCCCAGACTTACACACATGCTCATGCCCGAGGAAGGAGTCGAGCCTCCGGCGGGAGGGACCGCGCTATCCGTGACATGGTGCCTTAAACCACGCGGGCACTCCGCGCTACCATGTTGATTGAAGACAGCATTATTAGAAAGGTACTGCAAAGAATGTTATTTCCTCGTGTTGCAGAACGATGTGTCTTCGCATAATATTACACAAAATACTATTCATGTTTGTACTGCGCTCTCATGTGCAGCCTTGGGGTACCACCCACCCTCACAACTTCACTTCTTTATTTCGAGAAGTAAGACAGTGACGCTGGCAGAAGTGAAGATTGATCACGGGACCGAAATCACACCTGGATAACTCGGATGGTAAGAGCGTAGCCAATAAAGGTAACTTTCTAGGTTCGTGTTCTGGTGCGCCAAGCAGTTTTAATTTGCCAGTAAATTTGAAAGCCGTGTGAAAGGTAGATTCTGAAAACAATTTTCGAGCCTGTGATTAAGCAGTTTCCCCGCAATATTCTTTCTTTCTGCAGTGCTAGTGCAGCAATCTATGCGGAGAACTTTTGTTAAGTTTGAAAAGTAGGACGTAGGTAATAGCAAAAGATCAGGTATTGAGTCGTGCCTAGGTACCATTGGAGGTAAGAACATTGGCAGTAATAGGTAAGTTTACTAGTTCAAATCCCGGTCCGCACACAATGTTAATCCGTCAGCAACTTTCGAAAAAACACACATTCTGTGGTGTCACCGCCAGACACCACACTTGCTAGGTGGTAGCCTTTAAATCGGCCGCGGTCCGTTAGTATACGTCGGACCCGGGTGTCGCCACTATCAGTGATTGCAGACCGAGTGCCGCCACACGGCAGGTCTAGAGAGACTTCCTAGCACTCGCCCCAGTTGAACAGCCGACTTTGCTAGCGATGGTTCACTGACAAAATACGTTCTCATTTGCCGAGACGATAGTTAGCATAGCCTTCAGCTACGTCATTTGCTACGACCTAGCAAGGCGCCATCATCAGTTGCTATTGATATTGTAAAGAATGTACAGACAAGAGCTACGTTCAACATTAATGGATTAAAGTTAAGTATTCCACCATCTGCGTCCGTTTTTCTGAAGTCTGAATTCCTTGTCCTGTTCCAGACCTCACGCCAGCCTGCGTGAGCTTAAACGCGTGCCTTTCGGCTTCCTCCAAACTCCGCGGGTTGTCTCCTGCCAATGCACAACACATTCCACTAGAGAGCGCATTATTAATTATGGAAAAAATATCGTAGGTTCTGACTAAGCCATTTCTCCGCAATATATTTTCTTCAAAGAGTGGTACCGCAACGATTGTCTTAATTAGCCCTTTAAGCCAACTCAAGTCTGCGAGCTGTTTCGGATGCAGTATTGTGACTAGTAACAGCAGCTATGCACTTACAATGTGGTGTGACACTTGATATTGCCATATAAGATAAAACGTTTCGTAAGCTGGATGTTGTATGTATCGACACTCTGCCGTTAGCGTCGCGTTTGTGTCTTCGGCATGCGCCGAATGCTGCGAATAGGCGGTGTGTTGGAATTTCCCCGATATAGACTGATGGAAGCCTGTCACGCTCAATAGATGGAGTGCTATGTAAGCGAAAACGTTTGAGTGGTAAAAGGCAGTTATTTAGAGTTGCGTGTAGGTGCGCGCCGTGTAATGCAAATGACACATTCAGCCCAGAATTAAAGACTACTCGTGAGTGCTATAAACTTATTTTTTTAAAAAATGAAATCATTTCCGCTTTAGGCCGTTAAAATGACAGACTGCTTTCAGGATGTCTGAAAATAACTATGTGCCGAAATTACAATCGGAATAGATAGTTATTGCGATTGCAATTCTCAGGCATATTGAGAGCAGTCAGTCGTCAAATGTAATACACGTAATTATGAAACTAACAAACGTTGAAACTGAAAATTTCAAAGCAATTTCCGTAGGATGTTGCAACCCATCAGTAACATAAAGATGTGACATGCTACGTGAGAGCAGTTGCACGCGGTTTCGTGAATTTATCTGCGGTTCCGTATACCATAAACGTTAGAAAAATGGAGAAGCAAATAGGTGTCAAAACTTCAATCTCAGTAAACAACCTTTTAACAAGTTTAATATCCACGACTATATTTTATTCAGCACAATATTCACGACAGCATTGTATGTGGAATTTGAGCGAACATTCTCGTGATATTAATAAAAAAAGTAATTCATCGATACTAAAATAATAATAAATAATTATTGTCAGTGACATAATTTAATTTTCTGTGAATATTTTATATTAGACAATACTCACGGAAAAAGATAGTGGAAATATTCATCTTTTGTTATCTGTGGTTCTTCTACAATAATCCTTCTTCTTGTTCGAACTGTTGTAATGATCGGACGTGATTGATGTCTCCTAAGACAGAGGTCTGTAAAGAACTATATTATGCTGTTAATTAATATTTGAAAAATAGAGTTTCTGTGTCATTGAAATGAATTTTCTTTGTTTAAACATATTTTCATTGTAATTCTCGTCCTTTATGAATGTTAAGTTTTCCGCTCAGCTACAAAGGAACGCAGCCATTAGCGCTATTGATCTACTGCGCGGTTTATTGGTAAATGCTGAATAATAAGGAATTAACATTGAGAAATGTTTTCAAATGTTAATGCATATAGTGAACGTACAAAAAGATTTAATATATATACGATTTGTTAGTAGTAAAACAGGACTTGAAGCAGAATCGATGAATGATTGTCTTATGTTAGCCGCCATCTTAGTGAAATATTGCAGCGGAAGTTTTAAATTGATTTTCTGTACGGACATTAATGTTGCTGGTCATAATTCCGATAATAATTGTGTATTGGTGGCCCAGAACCCACTTAGAGGAAATAAATTCGACTTAGATTCTGAATGATCTTTAAATATAGTGCAAATAGCATCTTACGTGATATAAATTCTTATCTGCTGATGTATGAAGCCTGGTTATTTCGTAACAACTTTTATGAAATATTTTGACAGGAAAAGTACATTAGTGTTGTGTGGGTGTCGTATTGTGTGACAAAACTGTTCATTTTGCTTAAAGAAAAGTGCTGCCACGTCGAATAACAGTAGCGTTAAATTCGATAAACGATCTGCAACTTAATGCCATTTACAGTGCTTGACGGACAACAAGGTTACACTTTCACAGGTGGAGATATCTTTGATAAAATAACGATCATTTGCCGGGAAAAGCAGTGTTTAAATAAAACCTCATGTTACATTGATAACAAGTTACTAGTTTAAATGTAATCTTGCTGAAATTGTACAACACGCAATCAAACCACAATATTCACAATCCACACAGCGTTCAGCGAAACAATTTCAGTTAAAAATTTCACGAAGACTGCAGACCAATCCATCGGCAAACTGTATTCGTATGCACCTGCTACATCTCATTAAATCAGGACGCTCTTGATAATGCTTACGATAAAGGGATCGACAGATTTGAGTGGTCTGAATGTGGAAGTTACTGACATTTATGTAAGGGAATAGCGTGCAGCCATGAGAGATAACAATTTTCAGAGCAGAGACCTGTGTTACTAATTGGTGTAATAGCACACGTTACCTCCACGACCAACTTTTATATTGTTTTGGAATATTTCAGCAGAGCTTCAAAAGACAGTTCCATGAAGAAAGGAGCAGTCTGTGATGAAGTTTCAGGTAGATTGTTACAGGCCACGGTCTCAAAACAAACTTTTCTATCACCTACATAAGTGCAGCAGAAAGATATATTTCTGCAGCTGTGTCGCTTACTCTTCCGTTGCCTCTCTTTGGTAAAAGTGAGATCAAAACTCTTACATCATATTATGTATAACTTTTCCTGGCTTCTGACAAGATGGATTGGAACGACCAGAGACTAACCTTAAGGAACACAAAGGAGAGACCAAGTTGAGCCCTTACAGAGTGCAGTCGTGTTGTGCACTGTTGCACAAATGCAAACAGCCCAGCTCAACACTTTCCTGCACGAAGGGATTTCAAAGTTTCTTCTTCTTTCTAGTGTCATAAAACAGCATCGAGTTACGTCATAAGCTTTTAGGAACCATGTTGACGAGAAAGGACAATATTGTGAGGATCTTGATGTTTATAACTTTGTCTCACAGATTTTCACCTGACCAAATACAGTGATTACATCCCGAAGGGACCGAGAAGCGCCTCTTATACTTCGTACGTAAATTAAACAAAAGTGTTTGTGGCAATGCATTGCTCTTAGTTGCTTTTCTACTATTCTCTCCAAATTTTAAAAGTTTTGATACAGTATTTCATAATTTGACCAGAAAAGTGTTATTTACAAAGATGTAGATTGAATGGGACAGTACCGTATATTTTTTTTTTTTAATCTGCCAGACTCGTGTGAAATAATCCACCACGTCTTTGTAAATGGATTTATCCTTTTTTTCTAGCTGCACTGCTAAATCGTTCGTTGGATCGTTGCCAGCTGCCTTACTTTACAGGGTCAGTCTTCTGAGTAGTTTAGTGCAGCCCGCCACAATTTCTTCTGCACTAATCTCTTCATCTCAGAGTAATACTTACACCCAACGTATTCAAATTATTTTTTTGATGTATTCCAATTTATGTCTTCGAATACACTTTTTTACCCGCTACAAAACTCTCTAGTACAATAGAAGTCATTATGTCCTGTCGAGCTATCCCTTTTCCTTTTCAGTGTTTTCGACACATCCATGTCCTCGCCGATTCTGTGGAAAACCTTTCTATCATCAGATGACTTCACAAAATTTTCAAAATGTTTATCACCAAATCCCGAAGTCTTCGATTCTCTCTCCTTCTCCGGTTGTCCTCAGTCCGTAACTCACTGGCATACAACGCTTTGCTCAAGCTGCACCGTCTCAGAAATTACTTTCTCAAATAAAGACCAATGTTTGATATCAGTAATCTAATTTTGGCTAGGGATACCCTCTTTGCCTGTACCAGTTTGCTGTTCACGTCCTTGCTTCGTCCGTCATATGTTATTTTGCTTCCAGTGTAGCTGAATTTCGTTATTCCTAATTCTGATGTTTGTCACTTCTCTCATTCCTACTATTTCACACCATTTTTGCCTTTCTTCAGTGTACTCTAGATCTATCGTGTATGATCATTAGACTGTTTATTCTGTAGAACACTTTATGTAATTCTTCACCACTTTCACTGAGGATAGCTGCGTCATCTGCGAAGCTTATCATTGGTATTCTTTCACAGTGAATAATGCGAGTAATCCCACTGCTGAAACATTGCTTCCCGTCGTAATTGCTTCAATGTGAAAGTTGCTTATCATTCGGCACTCTCATTTCTTCCCATTATACATGGCCGGAAAAAAATTAGTACACGCTTCGACAGGATTCCATTTCACTCAAGATTAATTGTTGCAACAGTGTGTATGGAGTAAGCTACACGAAATGATCACTTTTACAGATCAATAACACAAGCGGTTCGGAGGTAACAGGTATCGACTCATTGTGAAACACCGATGCCATTACGTGGTGTAGCCTCTACAGACCGCAATGCAAGCGCTGACTCTGGCATCAACTCGATCGTACAGATGGTGAATGCTGTCCTGGGATATATTATACCACGCCTGATCGACCTGTTCGCGTAGTTCTGTAAGAGTTGTTGGTTGACGAGTCTCACGAGTGGCTTATCGTCCCATCATATCCCACAACTGTTAGATTGGAGACAATTTCTGGAGATCATGCAACCCAGGGAAGTTGCTGACCGTCTTGCACAGCACATTGAGGTTCACAGACAGTGTGCGGGCGAGCATTAACCTGCTGAAACAACACGTCACCTTCCTGTTGCAGGAACGGAAAAAGAACAGGTCTAACATTTTGCACTTATCGAACGCTTCTTAGCGTCCCCTCTAAGGAAAACCAAAGGTGAATGAGAATTGTTGGTTTCGCACCCCATAAAGCCTTGGGGAGAGCCAGTGTCAGACGAGTGCACCCTACGAGACAGTGTTTACCAGGTTTACGTCATACGTGCAACGATCATCACTTGAGTGCAGGCTTACATTGCCGAAGACTACGGCGTGCCATTGCATCATCCAAGTAATCCTTTGCCAGCACCTTCGAGCTACGCGCGTCGATGCTGTGGCGTGAGTGGAAAACCGGCTAGTGGTCTGCGTGCCCTTAATGCCACTGCTAATAACCGGCTCTTAAAACTTCGTGTTGACACGTCTGGGCTCAAAAGCCCTCTTACCTGTGCTGTCGTAGCTGTACGATCTGCCCTTACAACGATCCTCCTGGCATCTGTGCTGTGTTGACGTCCATAATGTGTGAGTATGTTCACCTGACCAATGATACCAGCATCGTTCCACAACTGACACAGCGCATCCAAAATGTATGAAAATCCTCCGAAAGGATCTTCCTGCCACTTCGAAAGCCACCTTTTGACCCCTTTCAAACTCACTCAGTTGGCTGCAGGAAGCACGAGTGGGTCCCCAAGACATGGTTGCCTGTCTGCTTCAAACGTCTGCACTGCACTCAGCGTTCTGGCTGTGAGCATTCCCTATTAAAGGGTAAACAAAAATGGGCTCTGGTAACTATACCACTACGCTATCAAAACCAATGTTGTCTTTCCATGTCAACTATTTTTTTCAGTAGATTTCGATATTTACCTTGCAATACTTTACGTGTATCTGATATTCTCACCTTCTATTAATCCAAATAAACACTGCGATCGACCTCTTTGCATGGACATTGCACGTGATCTCACATCTGTACGCAGCGCGTTTCTTTCGATCAATGGGAAGTCTTTGCGGGTTTTAAGCCACAAGTCTGGTAGTCCTGTTTGAAATAGCATTCGAAATCCTGTTCTTTTAGTTTCTGGTGCCGTGTTTGGAGGGTCCCAATGTGTATTTCGTCTTGGGATGAAGACTGACTTTGTCTGTGCTAATGTGGAGATTTTACAATGATGAAGGAACTGGGTGAGACCATTTCAGTTATTTCAAGTGGAGAAGCTTAGCTTGAGTGGTTAGGTTATATCACATTGCTTGGTCACGGTTGCTCTACGATTACGAAAGTACTTGAGTGTGGTAAAATGGAAACTCGTAGATTGCTCTTACATGATTGTGCAGCAGCTGATTATAGCTCCGTATATTGTTCTTTCGTCATACTGTAAATTCAAAGTTGTCACTCTCTCCTAAAAGATAAAATAATTATTTCTTTGATCAGTGTTCCAATTACCTGTCGTCAATCTTAATTTTGTATCTGCTGCTTTGAAGACCCGTGTCAGCTTGTAAATCATTTACCTGTGTTCAGTAACAACATATATGATTCAGAATCTACCTATTCCGGAATTATTTCGGTTGAAACATCATTCTCTGTTACTACTGCACAAGACGGTAACATGCTGCGTGGCCGCCATCTTGTTCTATATCACGGTCCATGAATAACGTGGCGTCTTGGAAAAAACATTCAACTACGATTGTAAAACATTAGTAATCAGTCGCTTTTCCTGCGTAGTATCAGGTTTCAGGTGCAGACAAGGTTGGTTATGTGTGCTATGTCGACTACTGGTACTTGTTAGATATTGTGCAGATTGATCTCATGTATTACTGCAATGTTACTTGAAAAGGATATTCACGAATTATGTATTATTGCTGATGGTTTCATTATTCTTTGTATTTAAAATCGATGATTAAAAACCGAGGAATCATCCTCACTGCAAAACTGGACACTGTAAGCAGAAAGGTAATATGCGTTCAGTTTTTGGTCACTGTCTTTATGAATCAATACCAACTGACTACTACTAAAATTGTAGCTATACAAGCCCATGTTTTCAGCTGCTATGAATTATGGAAGTACATTTGATTGTGACTGTTTCTGTTAAACTTAAGGCGTCTGATAATGTTTCCAAATTCTCTCTTGAGGCATAAGAACTATACGTTGTACATAGAAGTCTTCGCATTTAATACTTTTCTTGTCAATGTCATGCTAGGATTTCTCATTATATTGTTGTTTTAGTGCATTTTATGCTTTTATAGACAAGATCAGAATGTATTATTGGTTTTCGAATGGTGTATCGAAATATCCATTGAAACTAAACTCTCCTTGCGTGTGTTTTGTCTTGTGGTAGAGAGCTATGGCAGCTTTCTTGTTGCGTGCTCTTGAGTCCGTTGAAAGACACCATGTTTATTTGCAGATTCATTCGCTAGTCTCCCCATCATCTCTCCAACTCCACATCGGCGTAGTGCATCTACGACTAGAAAGAGTAATTTTACCTTCGAGTCTCATCTAGTTATTTATCAGAGATGATCACTTACTTATTTCTTCCGTGAATACAACTTTTACTCTTACTATCGAGTTGTAATAAGCAATATAACATTACATTTAACTAAGAGATAGTAAAAATTGGGGGGGGGGGGGGGGGGAATACAATGATAATGTTCGCTTCTCTTATGCAAGGAGTAACGTCTTTGGTTCCTACACGCACCATAGTATCTGAAACAGTTATTTCCGTAATAAAATGTGATGTTTCATTGTTCCTACAAATTATCTGATCATTTATTAACTACAGTAGTTTCATCTCATTCAGTGCGTATCACTCTTCTTTTGATCAAACTTATCGATTTATGATTCGGATACTGATGAGAACACATAACTTTACATTTATATTCATGTTTCGCTAGCGCTTGCTGATCATTTACCATTTAACTGTATTTTCAGGATACGAAGATTGTATGGTCAAGTTGCGTGTGCTGGTAAGGTACAGAGGGCAGCACTGACTTTCATATGTTGCTTAGAAGAAGAGTGAAGGCTACTCGTGATCATTTTTTTGAGATTATGCTGAGGATTCAGGCAATACAGCGTGGAGAATTGGTAGAATATTGCGGTTTTGGGATGTAATTAAAGTTTTCTTTAAATTTAAATAAACAGTGGAAACTTGGCTTTTATTTGAAAGTAGGCCCTACATCCTCGTAAAGTATTCAGTGGATAGGAGATCACTCTCAAATGATTACACGGTGAAATTATGTTATTTTCTGATTGAATTTATTCTTGATTATGTGATGAATATTGTGCGTTGTGTGAGAAAAGTAATTTTGGTAGTTTGAAGATAAGATTTCTTTTGCATTGCTGTTTTCATTTATCATTAATGTACCATACTCTATGGGGTGCTTACTTTGAGAAATGGATATTTGTCCCCTGTAGCTGTATTTTGTTAATTGAAGAACATTCTGGAATATCTATTTTGTTCGGTTTTATGGATGAGACGTTTGTAAGAGAAGTCGGGTGCAATTACATCTGTCTCCTGAAAAAATTAATACTGCTATGAGACAGTGAGTGGTGTAATCTTTTTTGGAGAACACCGAGCACATTAAATAATACTCAGACAATACGGGAATTGACTGTGGATCTAACAGGGTGTATGAAAACAACCATAGAAACAGTGAGTCAGGATGTAAACACGATACAAACCCGACTGACTTCACTGTATGTTAGTACAGCAGAAGCGAGACTTCCAAGAACACTGGCGGATAGCATAAGAGATGCAAGAGTGCAAGTGTCTGCTTTACAGGAAGCAGTGCACCATGCAGTACACCGAGAGTTGAGATTTACAGTTCTGTCTCTAGGACCGCATCAGCTGGCTTACAGAATATCCAGAAAGTCTAAAAGTCTAACAGCTGAACTGGGGCATACGACAGTGAAGCCGATAAGCAGAGACTGTCGTTATTCTACTATATGATAAAGTTAGAAATCAGCAGTAATGGAGCACAATTACACATGCTAGTTCAGTTTCTGGTGGCAAGCATTGCTGCCCTTTACGGTAGTTTTTCATTACATCCCTAATCGATGAGATGCAGGCCTCTGGGAAATAGGAACAAGTAAGGACGCAAGAATCAGTGTTGATCTGCAACGCACGGGGAAGCTACGCGTCGACGGGAGAGTTCCGACAAAGCCAAAGGGAAAGGTTTACTATATGCCCATCAAGGGTGGTCCAGACCGACACGAAAGCGTGTGAGACACACTTACGCATACATGGAACGAATGCAGAAGGGTGTCGAAGGGGTGTCCTGCCACCAAACCCTTAATTTCAAAAAATCGGTATGCATTGGATTTACTCCGTGTTACATACACCAGAAGCAGTAATTACAAATTGTTACAAACAAGGTCGACCCATGGAATGACGAGGCTGGAATTACAAAGCAGTGGGCTATTGGCTAATGATACCACTTGCGATGCAACAGGAACTGCCTCCCGTCCTCCAGCTGCTGCCACTAGTGTCATTGTAATTAATTTGACACAGTTTTTGTTGTATTGGCCGGAGGAATATACTCGCCATGTTTCCAGTCTAGAACTGACCTATCTCAGCAATACCTAAAAACCTGACCACCTCCATTCTCTGGATGAGCTTACAGCGAAGAAAATGATGTGGGAAGCTCCTGGTAAATACTTGCTAGTAAGGACGAGAGAAACAATTATGGTCTCCAAGGGAAGTGCCAATTACGCTTTAATGTCAACGGAAGAGTTCTGTCAAAGCCAAAGGGAAAGGGTTACCAAGTGCCTAACAAGGATGATGTTGACAGACACGAAAGCGTGTGCGATATAGTTATTCTTGATTGAAATGAATGTATAAGGCAAAGGGGTGTCCTGGCAGCGCACCCTTAATTCCAAACGGTCGGTATGCACTGGATTTACCCCGTACTATACACACCAGAAGTAGCAATTATAATCCGTTACGAACATGGTCTACACAAGGGAATAATGAGACTGGAATTGCAAATTGGTGTATTATTGATTAATGATACAACCTGTCATACAACGGGTAATATCTCCCGTCTTACAGCTGATTTCACTGGTATCACTATAATGAACTTGACATACCCTTCATTGTATTGGCCGGAAGAATAATTCGACTACTTAACCAACACTTTGAAACATGACCACCTTCATTCGCTGGATTAACTTACAGCAATGCAAAAAGGTTTTATTTCAGAATAAAAACCGTCTTCGTCGCGAAGTTATTTAATATCAGTGATGTGTTTCACCGTTTTGTGGCGCCATCAGACTGTGTAAAGGCAGCTGCATGTGTAGCCCATCGGTCATAAAGGAATATGAAATGGAAAATGGACGCAACAGTAACTGGATCCGTCATGAAAACATATAAAAGGCAAAGTGCATACTGAGCACATCAGCTGGTCCGCCAATGCAGGGCGAGGTACACTTTGCTTTTATATGTGTTTATGAAGGATAGATTTCATATCCAGTTACTACTCTGTCCATTTTCCATTTCATATGTTGTTATGACGCATGGGTTACACATCCAGTTGTTTTACGCGATGATACATCGAAAGGGTGAAATTTGTCAGTGATATTCAATAACTTTGCAACCAAGACTGTTTTTATTCTGAAATACTTCGAAACTGATGGCACAATTCCGCATTGAAATGGAATTTTTTTAGAGCAGGTGCTCCTACATATACAGCAGTAAAATGACGAAAAGAGCAGTAAAATCGTGACCGCGACTGCCTCGGTTTCTGATACTGACTGTGCTATGTATAATCTGTATTCACTTTAGGTGGAAAATTGCTTGGTCTGTTGAGTTTCCGCTGCTCCAGATCTCAACGGGCATGTTAATCTTAGTAGGTAGTATTTAGATTAATAATAAGCCAATGAGCAATGCGACTTTCCTAAATTTGAATAAGGAAAAGTGGGGAATATGGGATTTTTTGTCAACTTATCAAACATGTATCAAGACTCTTTTGTCCAAGAAAGTAAAAATCTTCATCAGGTTACCTTCCATTCAGAGGCTGTTGCACGCAGCGACTGTTCATGGCTTGTAAAAAATAGATTTCAGCTATCAATCGTCCTTTGGAAAGTAAAAGTAAAAATCTGCATCGATCAACAAACGGACGTCATAGAGAGTGAAAGAGTATAACGCTGCAGCCTCACCCAAGATTATTATGAAGTGTCTGATACCACATTTTTTTGTATGCATCCGTGTTTTTATCGTACGATTCAATGCTCAGAAAGGCCTTTTCTGTATATCTTTATAGGTATCATTCAGTACAATTACCAAAAAACCTATTATTCTTTGTGAGCACATATAGAATATTCTGGAAGGACGTACATTATCGTGATTGTCAATGGATTGTGTCATTAACTAAATTATGTACATATGAAAAATTATATATCGAATCGAGATAGTGAAGTCATAAATGTTTAGCAACAAATATTAAGAGGCTGTGGAAATATTGGCATAAACAAAAACACTTGTAATTACAATTGCAACTGGCACATTAGTTAAAACAAGTAAAAAATCAAAAATTCAAATGAAAATAAGAATTATAATCCAGTGATGCAGATTCATTCGTTATTCATTTTTATGTAATTCATTGTAATTGTTACTTGTAAATTATGCAAATAATTACCTCTTTTATTTACACTACCCAAATTTACAAAACTCCAGCATATAAGACAAAAAGTATGTATTTAATTTATGTAATCTGGCGAAGCACGGTGTGTCTACTTCGAACTGATGTTAGCAACGAAATTCGTACAATCACTAATTCGAAATGAAGTTAAATCAAAATAATAGTTGAAATCAGATTGTAAACTAATTTTCACACAAAAGACCAAAGATGACAACAAATAATAATATGTTATTATGCATTATATGTTATAATCTGTACAAATGTAACAGCAATTAGTTTATATGAAATTGTTTTTACTTGTAAGTTACATTCTGTAATAATTAGCAATGTAGCAGTTGTTAAAAATTGTATTTAAAGCGACGCAGCGAGGCTCAGGGATATCAATTAGTGAAGTCAGTCAAAGAAGTCAGTCAGTCATTGTTTTTGTTTACCTCAGGAGTGTGTGCAGTTCAGTTGTAAATTAATGTCAGTAAATAATTTTGTGAAGCTTGAAACTTTCGTGATGTTCTCATCAATCATCAGTGCACCTCAAGCCAAGTTAATGTAAGTTAAGTAATGTTAGAAAACATAAGATCGTTACATGTGATGGAGTTGAGCTGGAATTCATGTTTGAAATTGGAACTGTGTTTATTGAGTGATTGTTTCAGGCCATGTACAAAAAAAAAAAAACCCTGAATGCAAGACTTCTTTTGCCCAGAGAATTATTTGTGGTGACAGTTTATAGAAAGATCGAAAAAATCATTACCTGCTGTGGGAGGACCGCAAATCATCTGTTTTGGATATTATTACCTGATGATAATGGACCAAATTCTCGGACTGCACCACTGGAATTCAGATGAGTCACTGTCCTTGTAATTTTCTAATTTTAAATATTGTTGCATGACGAGAACACGAAAATGAATCAGGAGAAACGTGTAGGCTGTGAATCTGTACGAAACACTTTGGACGTAGGATCAAGTATCAGTGAACTATCGTCCAGCAGTATTTCAAGTGTAGATCCAAGTTTTCGTGGAGAGGGTTCCAGAGAAAATGTCGCCACGAGTACTCCTATTACACAGGGAAGAGTAGGCGAAGATACTTTATTAACCATATTAATGCAACATATGAAGGAAGCGAAGGAATAGATGGGATAGACCAGGTGAATATTGATCAGCAAAGTCACCATTTAAGTAAACAAATGGCGGAATTAAAGAATACTGTTACTGAAAATACTAAACAGATAAGGGAAATTGTGCAGTCAAAAATGGTGTAAAGGACTTGGACTTTAGAGAGATTGAGGATGATTTGTTGCATGAAGATAAGGAAAGCAGGAAGGAAAAAAAGATTTAGGTTGCCCGCATACACTTATAAAAGTTGCAAATTATGAGGGAGTTTGCCTCTTAGTCATAAGTAGCCTTGTTTGTGCCATTTCAGAAAAATTTAGAGACCAGATAAGACATAGTGCTGACGCTGAAGAATATCCTGTTATTGGAATCAAAATTAAGGAAGCAACTGGTAGGCACAGCAAAGTTGTAAACGTGCAAACCCTAAAATCTTAGACCATTAATGATGTACAGTATAACCAAGGATGTTTTGTAGGCCCTGACCTTAATGGAAATATTTTGTTCGGAATGAATTGGATACAAGGAAAAAAATGCAGATTTTGATCGGAATAACAAAAACTTAAAACTTGCAAATCCGAAGAAAGATGTAACACGTGTGACTGAACTAATCACCCAAATTTTCCTAGAGAACAATTTTCAGATTAGAAGAGTGATTTGTGTAAACGAAAAAATTGACTTTAACGAGGAAGATAGTGAAGAAGAATGCAGTGAAGACAGTCTGCTGAATTAGTGGCCACCAAACTAAAGGAAGCTGGGAGTCTAGATAAAGAACAGATGGATCAGTTAGGAAGCTTGTTGTGGAACTACAAAGATGTGTTTAGTCAGAAACATGCGAAAATAAAAAAAACTATGAAGTTCGACTTAATGTAAAACCTCACGAACCATTTTTATCAAACCATATGGAGTGATGATGATGAGGTCCCATACTCCAGGAGGAGACGTTGCAGGAGACCCGCACCGCCAACTAGGCAAGGTCCTAGCGGAGGTGGTTTGCCATTGTCTTCCTCCGACAGTAATGGCGCTGAAATGAATGATGATGTTGAAGATGACACAAAAACACCCAGTCATCTCGAGGCAGGGAAAACTCCTGACACCGCCGGGAACCGAACCCGGGAACCCATGCGCGGGCAGCGAGAATGCTACTGCAAGACCACGAGCTGCAGACTACGATATGGAGTACCCTTATCAAAAAGAAAAGCTGTGGAGAAAGTACAGAAGATGGAAGAGTGGGAAGTAATTGAAAGGTACTATAGTGCATACAGTATTTCGCTGGTGGTAGTTGAGAGGGAAACTGATCACCCTGAGAACATAGACGAGTTATTACATAAATCTGAACATATGAACTAAATGTCTAGTTCAGACTTAACAGCAAGTTTCTATCAGGTACCACTGGAGATTCAGTCTAGTAAATATACCGCATTTTCGTATGGAGGAAAATGCTACTGCTCTTGTGTTGTACCATTTGGTCTTAATGTATCAGTTGCAGAATTTATTCGAACATTAGATTTGGTTCTAGGAAAAGAATTGTTAAGTAAACTAGTCCTTTATATTGATGACATACTTGTAACAGGAGAGAGTTGGGAAGAACATATACATTTGTTGGGTGAAGTGTGTTACAGATTGAGACAGGGAGGTATGTCATTAAAACTAGAGAAGTGCAAATTTGGGGTTGAACAACTAAAATTTTTAGGACATACCATCTCAGAAGAAGGAATCTTGTCTGATGAAGAAAAACTTGAAGCCATTGCAAAATTCCCTGCACCCAAGACTAAGATTAGATTAGATTAGATTAGTACTTGTCCCATAGATCATGAATATGACACTTCGTAATGATGTGGAACGTGTCAGGTTAATAAAAGGCGTCTATACCAGATATTACATTAGACAAAATATTACATGACACTCAATATTTTTAATTGTTTTAATTTTTTAAATTGCTTTTGTGGGGTTGGGAAATTACCTACTTACTATATCCAAAAATTCATCTAATGAGTAGAAGGAGCTGTCATTAAGAAATTCTTATAATTTCCTTTTAAATGCTATATGGCTATCTGTCCGACTTTTGATGCTATTAGGTAAGTGACCAAAGACTTTTGTGGCAGCATAGTTTACCCCCTTCTGAGCCAAAGTTAGATTTAACCTTGAGTAGTGAAGATCATCCTTTCTCCTAGTGTTGTAGCCATGCACACTGCTATTACTTTTGAATTCGTTCGGATTGTTAATAACAAATTTCATAAGTGAATATATATACTGTGAGGCTACAGTGAAGATTTCTAGCTCTTTAAATAAGTGTCTGCAGGATGATCGTGGATGAGATCCAGCTGTTATTCTGATTACACGCTTTTGTGCAATGAACACTCTTTTACTCAATGATGAGTTACACCAGAATATGATGCCATACGAAAGCAGAGAATGAAAATAGGCGTGGTAAGCTAATTTACTCAGATGTATATCGCCAAAATTTGCAATGACCCTAATAGCATAAGTAGCTGAACTCAAACGTTTCAGCAGATCCTCAGTGTGTTTCTTCCAGTTCAACCCGTCATCAATGCATACACCTAGAAATTTTGAATATTCTATCTTAGCTACCGATTTCTGATCGAAGTCTTTCTTTATTATTGGGGTCATTCCATTTACTGCGTGGAACTGTATATACTGTGTTTTGTCAAAGTTTAATGAGAGCCCATTTGCGGAGAACCACTTAATGATTTTCTGAAAAACATCGTTTACAATTTCACCAGTTAATTCTTGTCTGTTGGGTGTGGTAGCTATACTTGTGTCATTGGGAAAAAGTACCAGCTTTTCATCTTCGTGAAAGTAGAATGGCAAGTCATTAATATATATTAAGAACAGCAGAGGACCCAAGACCAAACCTTGTGGCACCCCATTCTTGATTGTTCCCCAGTTTGAGAAATCACCCGTTTTTTGCATATTATGTGAACTGTTTATTTCAACTTTCTGCACTCTTCCAGTTAGGTATGATTTAAACCATTTGAGCACTGTCCCATTCATACCACAGTACTTGAGCTTATCTAGAAGTATTCCATGATTTACACAATCAAAAGCCTTTGATAGATCACAAAAAAATCCCAACAGGTGATTTCCGGTTATTCAGAGCATTTAATATTTAATTAGTGAAAGTATATATAGCATTTTCCGTTGAGAAACCCTTCTGGAAACCAAACTGACATTTTGTTAAAACTTCATTTTTACAATGGTGTGAAGCTACTCTACAATACACTACTTTTTCAAGGATTTTCGATAAGGCAGTCAGAAGCAAGATTGGGCGGTAGTTGTTGACATAAGTCGTATCCCCCTTTTTATGCAGTGGTTTAACAATGGCATACTTCAGTCTATCTGGGAAAATGCCCTGCTTCAGAGAGCTATTACATATGTGGCTCAGAATACGACTTATTTCTTGGGAACAAGCTTTTATTATCCTGCTGGAAATGCCATCAATTCCATGTGAGCTTTTATTCTTGAGAGAGTTTATTATCTTCCTAATTTCAGAAGGAGAGATGGGTGGAATTTCAATTTTAACAAATGGTGTGGATAAGGCCTTTTCCATTAACTGCCTTGCTTCTTCTAATGAACATTTAGATCCTATTTTCTCTATAACATTTAAAAAATGATTATTCAAAATGTTTTCTACTTCTGGCTTGTTGTTTATCAAGTTTCCATTCGCTTTGATGGTGATACCATCATCCTGTACTCTTGGTTGTCCTGTCTCCAAATTGTGTTGATTTTGTTATTTGAGGTATTAATCTCAGGCATGATGCACATCCATCTGGACTTTTAATAACCTTTCTTAATGTAGCACAGTAGTTTTTATAATATTTGGCTGTTTCTGGGTCATTACTCTTTCTTGTTGTTGGATACAGTTCCCTTTTGTGGTTACAAGATATTTTTATTCCTTTAGTAAGCCAAGGTTTTTTGCATGGTTTCTTATAATTAGATTTAACGACTTTCTTGGAGAAACAGTTATAAAATTCTCTTACAAGTGTATCATGAAATAAGGTGTATTTTAAATTGGCATTGGGTTCCTTGTACACCCCGTCCCAGTCTAACTGCTGAAGATTTTCTCTGAAATTTCTAATTGTTGAGTCATTAACTGTATGACTGTATGCACAACTTTGGAGGGTAGTTTTTAATTACTGAATGGAACTATGTCATATACTGTAACTAGCTGAGCATCATGATCAGAAAGCCCATTCTCAACAGGACAAGAATTTATGTTTTTAAACCTATCTTGGTCTATAAAAGTGTTATTTATCAATGTGCTGCTGTCCTTTACTGCCTGAGTAGGAAAATTAATGACAGATGTCAAATTGAAAGAACCGAGCAAGACTTCCAGGTCATTCTTCCTATTACACTCTTTCAGTGAATCAACACTGAAGTCCCCACAAATAATAATTTGCTTTCCCCTATCTGACAAATAGCACAACAAGGCATCAAAGTTTTCCAGGAATAAATGAAAGTTTCCTGATGGGGACCTATATACTGTTACAATTATAAAAGAGCCCTCCTTCAGTTTGACAGGCACATGCTTCTATATGCTGCTCTAGACAAAACTTTTTTGTATCTAAGCTTTCTACACAGTGATAACTTTTGACATATATGGCAACTCCTCCTCCCACCTTATTCTCTTTACTCATATGTGCAGCTAGTTTATAACCACTGATATTTACCTTTTCCATATCAGACACAATGTGATGCTCAGACATTCATAGTATATCTATTACACTATCAGATTCAATGTCATCTAAACAAACCAGGAGCTCATCTACTTTATTCTTCAATCCTGGAATATTTTGGTGAAAAATGGTAACATTATTTTTTACTTTACTTTTGTGAGAATCTACTTCTTTCTTTAATCCACCAATATTTTGGTTAAATATGGTAACATTATTATTTACTTTCCTATTGTAAGAATTTTGTGATTTTTGGACCTCTTTAGCACCCGTCTGCCTGAGCTTCTCATTGGACACTGATATTAGTCTTAAAAAGAGGTACATCCATGAGTACTAGTGTCCCTCCCCCTTCTGGATTTCGCTAACAACCCTGCCAGTTTACCCTTCCCTTTCCTACTGAGAAACTTAAATTGTTCTATGGAATTTATGGCTACTACCGTAAGTTTGTCAGCACTTGATCTTTAAATGCACCATGTTAGAACAACTTGTTGAAGAAGAAGTTGAAGAAGAACAGCATTTGAGTAGGGGACAAGGACTGTCTGGAGGAATTCGACAACATCAAGAAACAGATGTGCAATAGTAAAATGTCATGTTCATTATAATTATCCGGGCTGTTATGCCATGGTCGGTTGATGAATTCTGTGTCGATTCCCAACGTTTCGTCTCCAACTGCGGGAGACATCTTCAAGGGCGTCCATAGCTCAGTAGGTGTGTTGGACCTTCCATCGAGCTACAGACCCCCTTGAAGATGTCTCCCGCAGTTGGAGAGGAAACGTTGGGAATCGACACAGAATTCATCAACCGACCACGGCATAACAGCCAGAACAATTATAAGGGACATTATATTTCTGGCCGTGAAAGTCTACGTTTTAGTATCAATAGTAAATTGTTATACAGACCTGACCTTACAGAGCCATTTTGCATTGTCACTGACGGCAGTGACTACAGACTGGGAGCTCATTTGTTCCAAGGTTGTAGATGGTGTGATAGAGCATAGATCAATAGCTTTTGCCATTAGAACTTTGCAAAAACATGAGAAGACATATACTGCTCACCGAAAAAGAATTGTTAGCTGTCTACTGGGCTCTCACCAAATTCAACAGTTACTTATTAGGATATCAAGTAGTAGTATACACAGACCATAAGGCTTTAATCTCTATACAAGAGTGTACTTTGCATCACAGCAGGATAACTAGGTGGGCAGTATTCCTGCAGTAGTTCAACTATACAGTAAAGTATATAAACGGTGAAGAAAATCTAATTGTTGATGCTCTATCAAGATTGACAATGGGAGGAGAAGATGAAAATAACAGTGATGAGTGTGAAATGGAGTATCGGATTATGTATCTAAAAGGGATGAAAGATGAGAATGAAATAAGGAAAATTTGTAACGACATCCAAAGAAACCAGAACAATGATTCCAACTGGAAGTTAGTTAAAAGTTACCTGGGTAAGAGAGGATACAAGAAAGTGGAGCAGTATTATAAAGTGCACAGGGTATACTTTTCAGAAAATGAAGTGCAGACAGTGATACTTGGAGATTGTGTTGGCCAGAGCATTATATTGAAGTACTGATAAAGTATGTACATGAGAGTTTCGGACATTGTGAGACACGGAAATGTATCCAAAAGATCCAAGAAAATGTATACTTTTACAACATTGCCAGGAGAGTGAGGAAGAAATTATCTACATGTGACAGGTGCCAGGGGGTAAAAGTTAGTAATCAAACCTGCAAAGGATATATGCAAAACATCTTGCTAAAAGAACAACTACAACTTGTAGCAGTTGATTTTATGGATCAATGCCTAACGCTAAAAAGGGATTTTGTTATATACTTGTCATGATGGATCTTTTTCAAAATTCATTGAACTATATCCGGTTAAAAAGCGGCAAATAAGAAAATCATTTTGAAAATTAGAAGAGACTACTTCACAAAGGTTGGAAAACTGAAGAGCATACTTTCTGACATTGGAGCACAATATACTTCCAAGCTTTGGAATGCATTTGTTGAGGATGGGAACATAAACTGTATTCTGACATCTGCTTACCACCCATGCAGCAATTAGAACTTATTGCAACAAAAAACATGCAAGTTGGATAGAGTATGAAGACAGCTTTGAAGATATACTGAACAGCTTACAGCATTTGTCTACTGGGTTTTGGCCATATGACATAATGTATCACAAGAAAACACCAAATCAGAAATGAATTAAATGAATTCCCAGCTTGTAAGACTATAATTCCACAGGAGAGAGAAGAAATAGTCAAGAAAGTAATGGAATAACAAGGGAAATTTAGGAAAAACAAATATGATAAGAAGTTGAAACCTACAAATTTTGAAATCGATGCTTTGGTACTGGTAAAACACATGAAAACTCCAAGGCTATAAGCAATGAATTAAATAAAGTCTTTGACATGTATCTTGGTCCATTCAAAATTCAGTCTATGCCACACCCAAAGCAAACAGGTTAATGTATCCAAAATCTGGAAGGTTGTTTGGTTGATGTAATACAACTGAACTGAAACACTATAAGCAAGTGTCAAACACCAAGAAAAAATAAAATAATGCGAAAGCCTTAGGAGGATCCCCATCTTTGTGTCAAGTGTATGGCGAGCACTAGGTCTCCTAGGTATGTAGTATTCTATTTTCTTCCTTTCGTTTTCGGATTATGCAACTTCTACTCATCTATAAACCTGTAATGAGGCTATCTCTTACTGTAAATACTATCCATTATTTGTAGTATAAGTTTTCTGTATGTAAAATGAATATTGATTGACATTATTTGAGGAATAATTAGAAAATGTAAACTGTGTACTAAATTTTGACTTTCTTACGGTAGTGATTGATCAGTAACTTATAATTACTTTGCAACTCTTAAGATGTGTAAATAGTGATTCTTTAAGCATTTCAGACAGTAGTTACTACTATAACAGAAACATAAGTGAAAAGGACATTTTAAAATTTGGTAATGAGTGATGAGTTGTGTAAAACATAGTGAGAAAGTTATGGCAGCTTTGTAGAGATAGTAATGATAATAGGTTAAAGTGTGTACCATGTATTTAATAAGTATCATAAGTGTTGCTAAGAAACCACTTCCTGGCCATCACACCCTGTGGACGATCTGTATTAATAAATAATGGTTACTTTTTCTATCCATGTTGTCAGCTATATGAACCTGTGATGATGTTCAGGAGGTAACTGGTGGACAATGTATAGTGCTGGGAGTGAAAGAGAATTTCCTAAATCCATATGAGTGTGTACTGTACAGTGTATAATAGTCATAGATAATTTTCTGACACAAGAGAATCTGGGAGTGTATAAGATAATGGAGATTGTTGTAGTTATACTCTGTAGAGCATGTATTTGATTTGTGGGAAGTCCTAGCACCAAGTAGTTCAAACGTGGTTCTTTGTGAATTACAGGCATGGTCATGATGAATTTGCTAATGAGATGTACAAATGGACATTTTTAAAGATGTATGTGTGTTACTAAATGAACCAGTTACACTGTGAAAAAAAGACATTTTGTGAAACGTATGTCATTAAAAGATTGTGTAATGTGGAACAGTCTTTGAGTTTACATTTGACATGATAAAGAGTTAAATGAGATCTGAGGGAGGGGGGGTTTCAAATATACTGTATAGTGGAATATACTGAAATACTAATTAAAAAGTAGGGGTACTTACATGATTTATTTTTGTTCATTGACTTTAATCTGTAAATAGCTAAATCTTTACAGTTGAGGTATGCATATCTTCGTGTGATTTTGTTTATAAATATGCTAATAGTATAGGATAATATGTGAATAATTTTGATATATTTATACTTGACTTGACCTTAATTGTAACCTACACGAGTACCTTAAGTAATGACTATATCCCTGTTCCTACCTAGAGAACTGTATCCAAGATCCTTACCTGACCTGGAAGTAAAACACTAAAAACAGTAAGCCTAATAGTGGAATGTGCTATTGCAGCATACAGACGGCCCAAAAAGTGGGGTTTCAGACACGAGATGGATAGTGCAAAAGGACTGATGATAGTGAGCCGCCAATCCCTTAAGATGTGTGATGTGAACCAGTGACTGGAATAACAGCTATGAAAGAGAAAATCGATTATTTCTATTAACATTAACAATATGAAAACGCAAATTAATTGAAAATATGTGATTTGGTAGTACCAAATCATGTATATGTATTTAGCAGCCATTCATAGAAGTAATACTTGTAAGAGTAGTGGGGGTGGGGTGTATAACGCTCTCGCCTCTTCCAAAATTTTTATGAAGTGTCAGATAAAACATTTTTTTATGTGCATCTGTGTATTTATCGTACCATTCAATGCTCAGAAAGGCCTTTAATGTGTATCTTTATAGGTATCATTCAGTTCAGTTCAATTTGCCAAAAAACCTATTATTCTTTGTGAACACATATAGAATATTCTGGAAGGACGTACATTATCATGATTGTCAATGGATTGTTGTCATTAACTAAATTATGTACATATGCAAAATTATATATCAAATCGAGAAATCGAAGTAATAAATGTTTAGCAACAAATATTAAGAGGCTGTGGAAATATTGGCATAAATAACTAACGCCTCTAATTCCAATTGCAATTGGTACATTAGTTAACAAAAACTCATCATTCAGACTCAAATGAAAATAACAATTAGTATCCAGTGATGCAAATTCATTTGTTATTCATTGTTTTGTAATTCATTGTAATTATTGGTGCTTGTTAATTACGCAGATAATTACCCCTTTTTAGTTACACTACCCAATTTACAAACCTGTGCCATATAAGACAACAAGAGTGAATTTAATTTATGTAATCTGGCGAAGCACGATGTGTAAACTTCGAACTAATGTTAGCAACGAATTTCGTAGAATCACTAATTCAAAATTAAAGTAAAATCAAAATAATTATTGAAATCCGATTGTAAATTAATTTTCACACAAAAGACCAAAGATGATAATAAAAAATGTTATTTGAACTAATGTTAGCAACGAATTTCGTAGAATCAGTAATTAAAAATTAAAGTAAAATCAAAATAATTATTGAAATCCGATTGTAAATTAATTTTCACACAAAAGACCAAAGATGATAATAAAAAATGTTATTCTACATTATACGTTATAATCTGTACAAACATAACATCCGTTAGTTTAGATGAAATTGTTTTTACTTGTAAGTTACGTTTTGTAATAAATTAACAATGTAGCAATTGTTAAAAATTGTATTTAAAGTGATGCAGCGAGGCTGCACGGAGGTCAGTCAGTGAAGTCAGTCAAAGAGGTCAGTCAGTCATTGTTTTTATTTACCTCAGGAGTCTGTGCAGTTCGGTTGTCAACTAATGTCAATAAATAATTTCGTGATGTTCTCATCAATCATCAGTGAACCTCAGGCCAAGTTAAGTTAAATTAAGTAACGTTCGATAATCGTCACAAGAGTCGTTAACCTAAAGTCCAGTGGCTGTTGAGCAATTAGGAGTATTCAGAGTGCAAGAGCACTGATTCAGGACTCTGATGAAGCGGAAGACGCTATCTCTGAAAGCCAAAGTTGTGAATCTTACAGCTTCTGCAGGACGGCTGGAGGAGCTCAGTACACAATGAATCTTTGCCAAATGAAGTCATCGTTGCTGCTATAAGCACCAGGGGGGGAGTGCTGCTGTTGGAAAAGCCGTATATAAAATCAGTCCCTCATTCACCAATGTTCGTTCCATTTAGCAGTATCCACGCGTGTACAGTACACTGTGTGGGACAGTCTACGCCATATGATGACTACGAGATGGAAACCAGCGGCAGCTCACTATGACGCCGCCATCTGCCATCCACGAACTCTGGTGCCAGTATCCACTGACTCTCAAGTGAGTTACATAGCTGCATGCCTGCATGCGGCGAACTTGGCGCCTCTGCACCACAGAGGCAGGCAGCTGCAGGGTGACAACCTGTTTTTACCAGCCACCTCCCTGGCCGACCACGAGTTCGAGACTCAGCTGGCTAGCTATAGTGTCGTAGTCTTCCTACCTATGTAGCTCTACATTGTCACTGATCATCGACTGGGACAGGCTCACATCATCCTTTTTGGCCATGCCAGGTAACACATCTTAAACTCTGTCTCTGTTGTCATGGAGCAGCTGAATCACGAGGAACTACCATGGTCATCCCTGGCTGGCATTAGGGCACTTGTTTTAGGCTTCTTTGGCCATGCGGACGTCAGCAGCTATGGCTTGCTGCAGTCGTTGCCTGTCGGCCAGATGAAACATTAATGTAGTCACACTGCGCGCCCATGGCCTCCTATATCCCGAAGGCCAATAACCTGCTCTCTGATTGTGGCACCATCTTTGCAATTGACATAAATAGAGAACTATTACAATTAGAGATATTTTACTGGTGAGTCACCATACATTTCTAGATATCGAAATACGTGGAGCCCACCTTCAAGTGGAGAGAAGACGTTTCATCCTGATTCACCATCAGCTGATTCATCCACTACTATTGGGGGCGTCACGTCCTGAATCCTACGATAACTTATCCGCGTTACTGTGTTCTTATCCAATTTTGGACCTACTCTTGCATTAGTCCTGTTTGATTCTGTGTTTATAACTGTATATTTGCTTGACAAGGAGTCCTGTTTTTCCTGCCATTGCAGTTCGTTAACTCCCAGTCCATTTTCCTTTTCAAATACTGTAACCTCTGTACCCAATTAAAGGGTTAACATTCCACACTCTGACCAATAGAAGTTTTGTTTTTCTGATGACGACATCTTCCTGACTAGACCCCAGCTGGAGATATGTGTAAGGGACTATTTCACGCCATGAATATTTTATCTAAGATGATGCCATCATCACTGAGCCACACGCTAGAGCTACATGTGTTATGGAACAGCTTTTCAAAAACTGCTCCATAACCTTGTTACTGGTTGGCGCTTAGCGTCAGCACACAAACTATATCTGACCCGAATACAAAACACAGTTCCGTCCAGGAAACGAAGCACAAATCAAACATGGAATTAATAAACAAACGCCATTGTAAAATAGTGATATTGAAAATACTTAACTTACACATGGAAGATCTGCATATGGTGTAGCACCAAGTCCATTGTCTAGTGATGACGTTGGCACGCTCACTTGTAAGTCCTCAATACTATAGTTGTGTTGCGCCTGACTGAAGTCAAGGTTCCTAAAAGCTAACTGTCCTAGCTGTGAGTTGGCGTCTCTGAGGCGAGGTAAACCCTGAATAGCTATGTACGTCGCTGTACCGCTAATTGGTTCTGCGCCGGTGTCGTCGTAAACCGGTTTGGCCCTGAAGAGTAACGGGCAAGCAACTGGTCCAGCCGCTGCAGATGGCGCCTCTATACACAATCGAGTCTCGCGCCCTGGTGGCACTGTTGCTCAGTGGCCCTGCTGTTCGTGTTTGGACGACGCTCGTTGCAGTAGCGACCCCTGGTGGGCGGCTGCTGCTCTTGTGCTGCAAACTTTGGAGTCTTCAACGATGTTGGTCGCTGTGTGGTATCGATTGTTCAACGATACCACAATAAATTATTATTCAGATGAGGATACCCAATCCATTTAAACTTTTAACGCTGCATGAAAGCATGTACAAAATTTAATCTAATGTCAACAAATGCAGACGTAAGTAGTAATATTTCTTTTATTTCTGTAAAGTGGTGGGTCCTTTTTGTGTTGTTTTGCAACCTGAGATGGCCAACTAGCTATGAGAATGGACAAGAGTGATGAAGAGGAGCACGGCAGGCAAACAAAAAAATATTCCAGCTGAAAGCTACAAGTCAGGCAGGTGTGGACAGAGCGCTGTTTTACTGACAGATGCGAGAACACCAGGCTACTGCCGAGGGCACGGCAAGATGTCTTAGAGTGCACAGCATACTGTAAGATCACAGAAAGCGAAGAGCTTAGAGAATCAGCTTTCAGAAAAAATATGTGCGGTGGCAGTAGAAAACGCTACTCACTGGGTGTGGGAGATGGTTGTTGGGGGCCAAAGGAAATCACAGGTGTAGATGTTAAAATGTTGTAAAGAAGCCCACGACTGCTTGATAGTAATCATTTTGGTAGTGGGGATGAGAAATAATGAGTGCCTACTTGCAGTCACTTTGATTGGAGGAAACAAGGAAACATACATACAGTGACAAAGAATTTCCGTCTTCTGCTCCTCTCTAGAGAACTGAGCCTGCACCTGAGTATCAGCGGAGTGGTAAGCATGAGCCAGATTTGCATGCATTGGCACTGCGAAGTTATTTGTTTCATTGTTCTGAACTAATTCATAGCCAGCTGGCTGTCCTCAATATGCGCTTAGGCGAGAGAACTGGTGCTTGTTCGTACTTACCTGTATCTTTTCTTTAGGCTATCACCTTGCCCAACGATCATTGGCGGTTTTCGTGGACTCCGGTTTTGTATCATTCTGTTTCTGTATCAAATCCATGCATCTGTTCATGACTTTACACCCGTGTGTCTATTTGTAAATATTCTTGTTGTTCATTCACTGATTAGAATCATATAAATGCATCTTGCAATAAATCGGATTGCTATAGTGGCCTTTACATCATTTAGTAGCATCAATATTTTCTGTAAGTTGTATTAACCACATGCCTAGAGTGGAGTACCAATTCTTACGTGTAATGGAATTAATATGCCCAAAATTCGTTACGTCCGAAAATCCTACTGAGATGCCAGTGTATTACAGAAAAAGTAGGTATGTCTCCTTACCATCGACTACAATGCCACTGTAACTACATGTTAGTGTAGTATTCTACCATAAGAGCCTCGAGTTTTATTTACAAGGTTTCGAATGTATAATATAATGGTTCTGACATGCTGTAGCTATATGAAGGTGAATACATAATCCAGGTAGCAATAACGTCAATCATAATGCGAACTAGTAATATGATCACATCACATTCTAATGGATTGAAGCTTAGGTTGCTAATAGTTGGAAAACTATTTGCATAAATATTACATTTTATTATTAGACCTATTTATCCAGTGCGACAACTGTGGTGTCACCGCCAGACACCACACTTGCTAGGTGGTAGCCTTTAAATCGGCCGCGGTCCATTAGTATACGCCGGACCCACGTGTCACCACTGTCAGTGATAGCAGACCGAGCGCCACCACACGGCAGGTCTAGAGAGACGTACTAGCACTCGCCCCAGTTGTACAGCAGACTTTGCTAGCGAAGCCACACTGACAAATACGCTCTCATTTGCCGAGACGATAGTTAGCATAGCCTTCAGCTAAGTCATTGGCTACGACCTAGCAAGGCGCCATAGCTTTGATAATTAATATTATGAAGCATGTATCATCAAGAGCGATGTTCTACAAATGTGGATTAAAGTTAAGTATTACAGCAACTGCGTCCATTTTCTAAGTTCTCATTTCCTTTTAACTGTTCCAGACCTCACGCCAATCTGCGTGAGCTTAACGCATGCCTTTCGGCTTCCTCTCGTTGTGACTTGGCTGTCTTGCTAAGTCATAACATATTTGGCGACGAAGATTTAACGGTCGTGTTGCTCTAATTTACTTGTGTCATGGCTTCGCCACAATCTCCAGATGTACTGTCCGAATTTTATCGCTTGCAGAATCAGCAGACGCAGGCGTTATTGGATGCCCTTGGACAGCTCGTCCAGGGTCAACGTGCAATGCAAAACGATGCGGTTGCCGCCGCTCCACCGCTACCGCAGCCACAACATGCAGTTGCACCACCTTTTCGTCGATGCGGCACTGGAAAGCTGGACAGAGTGGTCACGCCAATTTGGATTCCATCTCACCGCCTACAGAATTCAAGGCAACGAGCGGCAGCCTTTTTTGTTGACATGCGTAGGTGTGTCCACCAACCGTGTGATAGTAAAATTGTTTCGCCGACGCGACGTAGCAACTCTGTCCTACGACGAAATTTTGTCTGCATTAGATGCATATTTCAAAGAATCTGTCAATGTAGTTGCAAAAAGGTATACGTTCTTTCGTACCAAACGTACGGCCGGTCACACTAATAGGGAGTGGGTTGCAAATTTGCAAGGCCTTACAAGGGATTGTGCTTTTGAGTGTGAATGTGGACTCCCTTATGCAGATACTATGGTACGTGATGCAATTGCACAGAACGTTTCTGATGTTCGTATACGGGAGCAAATTTTGAAACTAGTCAGTCCCTCCCTTCAACAAGTGATGGACATATTGGATAGGCAAGACACACTTGACTTTGCTCAGGAATCGTTTGAACCTTCGCCAGCCGTGTGTCACATTAACCGGCCCGCCGGGCGAGCTGCACGGAGCTGCAAACAGCCCTCGCGCCCATCCGCGCAGCTGCCGCCACGATCTCAACCACGTGTCCCGCGGCAGCAAGCATATGCAGTGAAATCATGCCCGCGGTGTGCTACTAGACATTCGCGTGAGAATTGCCCGTCACGCCAAGCTATTTGCTTTTTCTGTAATAACAAAGGACATGTTCAGAGTGTTTGCCAGAAAAATCTCCGATCGGACATTCACACCCATTCCAGGCCCTTGCCTTCACGCCGGAATCCGAATCGAACCAAGAATACTCAGTCTCGTGAACCTTCGCCCATGGATGTTCATGTAGTTCATTCCACTCCGCCCAGTGCCGCTCTCTCTAACAGTGACTGTGTTCGTCCCACAAAAAGTGTGCGTCGACGTTGCCGGAAATAACGTCAATTAGCAAGTGATTCTGTACTAGTGTCTGTTCACGTTGCACGAGACAGTCGCTCTTGTCGTCAACAGGACAATAAACTTTTTGTAGACTTGGACATTAATGGCAACGTGGTCCCATTCCAGCTCGATACCGGAGCTGCAGTTTCATTGATCAATAAAGACACGTACAAACAACTGGGCACACCTCCGTTGCGTGCCGCAAATGTTACGTTAAATAGTTATTCAGGTCAGAATATCCCTGTGTTAGGACAGTGCAGCCTTCTTGCAACATACAAGGGACAAACAAAACTTGTGTCATTTTACGTCCTTCATTCTTCTTCTGCAGTGAACTTGTTTGGTTTAGATTTATTTCAGTTGTTTAACTTGTCTATAGTAAATCAGGTCCTCTCAGTGGACCAATCTGTGCCTTCAGACAGTGTTTCTCGTCTATGTGAAGAATTTGCAGACATTTTTGCACCAGGCCTTGGTTGCGCTATGAACTATGAAGCACATTTGGACCTGAAAGTAAATGCGCAACCGAAATTTTTCAGAGCGCGCAACGTTCCCCACGCATTGCGTGATGAGGTCGCAAGAACATTAAATGACTTGGAATCACAAGGTGTGATTGAACGTGTGTAGGCTTCTCTCTGGGCATCACCCTTAGTAATTTTGCCAAAACCTTTCGGAAAATTGAGACTTTGTGTGGACTTCAAGGCGACAGTGAATCCACAATTAGTGATTGCAACTTATCCTTTACCCCGCCCGGAAAATCTTTTTGACAAACTGTGCCTGGGTAAATATTTTCCGAAATTGGACCTAGCAGATGCGTACTTGCAAATACCGGTGGACGAAGAATCCCAGCGAGTTTTGGTGGTTAACACGCATCTTGGTTTGTACCGATTCAAAAGACTGCCATTCGGGTGTGTCTCCGCCCCTGCATTGTTTCAGCAATATCTGCAAACTGTTTGTGCGTCGGTCCCTACTGCAGCGAACTATCTGGACGAAATTGTGATCTCCGGAAAGACGGAAGAAGAACATTTAGCCAACCTCCGAACATTATTTCAGGTCTTGCGACAAAATGATCTTCGCTTGCGGAAGGACAAATGTGTGTTTTTTGCTCGTGATTTACCGTATCTGGGACATGTAATCAATGCCCAAGGCATACATCCTAGTCCAGAGCACCTCCGTGCCATACAAGACTTGCCTTCGCCGCAGAATTTAAAGCAGCTACAGAGTGTGCTGGGTGAAATAAATTATTATCATAAATATACCCCCCATGCCTCTCCCATTTCAGCTCCGCTTCATCGCTTACGCCGTAAAGGCGTTCCGTTTGTCTGGACGACGGACTGCGAACGCGCCTTTCGCCAGTTGAAATCGGCGTTGCTTTCCAATACTTGCCTTACGCCATTCGATCCCCAGAAACCCCTTTTGTTGATGGTAGATGCATCGGATTTGTGGATCGGTGCTGTGCTTGCGCACAAAGATGGCTCGCATGATCGCCCTATTGCCTTTGCGTCCAAATTGCTCTCGTCTGGGCAAAGAAATTATTCACAGATAGAGAAAGAAGCTTTGGCTCTCGTCTGTGGTGTTACTAAGTTCCATGATTTCTTGTATGGTCGTCAATTTACCATCATCACGGACCACAAACCTTTGACATCGCTTTTTCATCCGAACAAGCCTGTACCTCCGCGTACAGTGCAGAAATTCATTCGCTGGTCTATTTTCCTCTCGCAGTACCGCTACGATATCTTGTATCGGTCCACTGCTAAGCACGGAAACGCCGATGCGTTGTCCCGTTTGCCTGTTGCTGAGGATCGAGCATTTGATTCTTCCGAACTTGCTTGCATGTTCATTGATTCGGAAACCGACGACGTGGTCGAATCGTTTCCGATTGATTGTCGTCGTGTAGCTACAGCCACAGCTGCTGACCCTGTCCTTGCTACCGTTTTGCATTTTGTTGCTACACAATGGCCCTTGTCAAAGTCAAGGATCGAGGATCCGTTGGTTCGCCGATTTTTTGCTCACAAGTCGAGACTTTTTGTACGACGTGGTGTTTTGCTGTTGCGTTCTGATAATGATCAGTCCAGGGTCGTGGTCCCACGTTCGTTACAGTCCTCTGTCTTACGGCTTCTCCACCAAGGACATTGGGGTATAGTGCGAACGAAACAACTTGCTCATCAGCACTGTCTTGGTTCGGAATCGATGCTGCGATTACGAATATGTGCTCTTCTTGCATGGCGTGTGCCGAACAACAATCCGCACCACTGCGGAAATTCTTTGCATGGCCGAAAGCCACTTCCCCTTGGCAACGCTTGCACATAGATTTTGCTGGTCCATTTTGGAATGCTCGATGGTTGGTTGTAGTAGATTCTTTCAGTAATTTTCCATTTGTTGTCCGGATGTCTTCCACGACGTCATCTGCCACCATCCAAGCGTTATCCGCTATCTTTTGCATTGAAAATCTTCCACAGGCTATTGTTTTCGACAATGGCCCATAATTCATGTCCGCAGAATTTCAGTCATTCTGCAAGGCCAATGGTATTCCACATCTGACATCCGCTCGCCGGCTGAGTTGCTCCACGGTCGTCCTCATCGAACCTTGCTGTCTTTGCTGCATCCGCCGCATCAGGTTCCTGTGCAGCGGCAGCGACCTGCTTTTGCTCCGGGCGACGTTGTATACTATCGCAACTATAGAGGTTCACGGCGTTGGCTCGCAGGGCGCATTCTTCGCTGCCTCGGCCGCGCTATGTATTTGGTTTTGGGGGCCTCTGGTGAGGTGCGTCGGCATCTCAATCAGCTGCGCCTCTGTAGTCGCACGGGTTCTGCCGCTCCCCGTCTGCTTTCAGCGACGGTGCCGTCCGGTCAGCGCCCTGGGGACCCATCTACTGGCTCGCCTCATCCCCAGGTGTTACCGACGCTGCCTTCCATTTTTCCACATGGCGACGCGCCGCCGCCGCCGCCGCCGCCGCCGCCGCCCCCTGTTCTCCCGCCGGCGACGCCCGCAGTGGACGCTTCGATGCCACCGCCGGGCGCCTCCCTGGGTCACGCGCCGCCGATCGCTTCCCGTGACCAGCTGTCTTCCGATTTGGAACTCTTGCCGACTCCGGACCAGATGTCGTCTTCGCCCGTCGGGTACCCCGACGCGATGGAGGTCGAATCTTCGGCCCCTCCTGTCTCTTTACGGGCGCATACACCGCACCCTGGACTAGATTTTCAGGCGTTTCCTAGCTCCCCTCGGACCGAATGGCCGGGTGCGGGTGGCACAGCCTCGCCTGTTGTTAGGCTCCCCACCTCGCATCATGGGGTCCTCCCCACGGCGGGCGGAAGCCTTATAACACAACCGTTCGCCGATTTGCGTGGGAGGAATGTGGTGTCACCGCCAGGTGGTAGCCTTTAAATCGGCCGCGGTCCATGAGTATACGCCGGACCCGCGTGTCGCCACTGTCAGTGATAGCAAACCGAGCGCCACCACACGGCAGGTCTAGAGAGACGTACTAGCACTCGCCCCAGTTGTACAGCAGACTTTGCTAGCGAAGCCACACTGACAAATACGCTCTCATTTGCCGAGACGATAGTTAGCATAGCCTTCAGCTAAGTCATTGGCTACGACCTAGCAAGGCGCCATAGCTTTGATAATTAATATTATGAAGCATGTATCATCAAGAGCGATGTTCTACAAATGTGGATTAAAGTTAAGTATTACAGCAACTGCGTCTATTTTCTAAGTTCTCATTTCCTTTTAACTTTTCCAGACCTCACGCCAATCTGCGTGAGCTTAACGCGTGCCTTTCGGCTTCCTCTCGTTGTGACTTGGCTGTCTTGCTAAGTCACAACAACAACAATTGATTCCAATCAGTATCAACTGCCAACGCTATCCAGACATTAAGCTACAAGTTTTACATATAAGAAGGAGTAATTTGTACAGTACAGTTACCGGAAACCTAGTCAATGTGCTAATAGTTTTATATGAAATAAAGCGTAAATACTATAATATATGTGGAATAATCGGGTCTACTGCCGGATGTTTGTGTCGCTCAAGCACAATATTTCGGACACATAACTCGTTGCCTTCTTCAAGTGCTACCGGAGACTGCCGTATTGGAGGAAAAGCGTGAAGAATTACTATAGTATAGTTTCTCTATTTAGATAGTTTTATTCATATGATGATGTATACTTATTCGTATGACGGTGTAGCGTAACCAAGATGTAATAAAATATGTTTGTTTAGTAAAAAGAAAACTCTTCCACTCGTTGTCTATTCAGAAACAATTATAACATCGAATATGTAGCGGAATTAATGTGCACTACACAAGATGCTTTATCTAAATGATCACATTAACTTATCTTACTTTTGACTGTGTCCATGATTTTAGTGTAAACAGTTAACGCCTTTTTCAGTGTGTAGCCCAAGATAAAATTAATCTAGACATCAAGTAACGCGGTATAGAGCACTTGGATATCAGACTTTAATACAATTATGCATCAAAATATTTTATAAGTATATAATGTCATCATGAATAGCATTCGAGCAATTAAGAGTGCTATCTGTGTATGTTCAGTTGCACATAAAACCTAGCAAATAAGGTCTCCTATTTTGATGTATGTTACACAATAGTGCTTACTACATTGCGTCACAGAACTATTGGATGTCCCAGTTACATATTATGATTACTGTTTTAAGGGTTCACTTTAATACAATAATAATTATATAAAATTGACTAGTCAATGTGTGAGGCGGTGGTAAATTATCAATAATCTTCGCCATTTACAAGAGCCTGAGATCTATTTTTGCGGTCAGCCAGGACAAACTTAAAGAAAATGTTCTTACTTGCTATTTACTCAGCAGGCTCAGGAACTGTGACTACAAATAAAAGTTTTGAGCTGTAACTGATTAACATATTCAGTGAAAGTTTACACACGCAAAATATAAATAATATTACTGATGACATTAATAATAATAATAATAATAATAATAATAATAATAATAGTAATAATAATGTCCTTATTGGAAACATCACTGTTAACAGTTCAGAGCTGAGATCTACGAGAAGTTCTAAGTAAAATAATCACCAAGACTTCTAATCATCAACGTTAATCTCTCGCCTTAAAAGTAGAAAATAGTCTCGCCACTTGCCGTGCAGTTGAATCAAAATTACGCTTAGCAAACGAACATTACTTCCGTGAAATCTAAGCGATCCACGACGGTGTAGAATCCTCGCGAAACCTTCCTACTTTACCGAAAGCACTTCTGGTAGCTATCCAGCAGTGACGTGATCGAAGGCACAACATACGCAGGCGTTTGACTGACGCGGCAGGTTGATATCTCGATGTGAAGTATCTCTGGCCTATTTGTACATGGGTGCAGGGTACCGCTGACTGGAACATCCGCTAACAACTGCTCTAGGCACAGGTAGCAGCATCTAAATGGCCCCTTTCTCGGACAGGTATTAATTAATATCTCTGAATTTTAGTAACTCACAGCCTTCTTAATTCTATATACAATTAAAGTCAAGTTTGCTTTAGTTACTGAAAATGCTTTAGCTCGACTGCGTTTAAACTTTGTTGGCTAGAATTTTTAGAATGGAACCAATAGTAGTTCATGACCTCTCACCTGCCTCTTTAAGATTTCTTGTAATAATTGTTATTTATAATAAAGTCTTGAAACTTGGTACAGTTGTATTATTTCATCCGTGTAATCGAGTGCTGTAATTAGAACTTTCTGAAAAAATATAAATGAAATTTAATCTATTATGAATAAGGATGTTTTCGTTCCACATTTATTTTTAGTAAATAACTTGAGAACTAATAGAGTCATATAGTTAATGATTTTATATTATACGAATTTTCATCCTTCTGAGTCTAATATTCAGTGCCTTCAATTTTTCGTAAGAACGCCGATTTTGACAAAAATATTGCCCCTCCCAAGTTCTAACTTTTGATTGTGACGTACTTTTGCACATTCTGAACAGTTATTAGCTTTCTAGCTTGATTATTTAGCGTTAGTTATATTTTTCCTAAAATAATATATTTAGCAAAACATTTTCATTTGATCATTCAGAGACATCACAAAGTTAACATTAATAAGCTGAACCATAGATTCACAACATTTGCGAAAATTATTTAAATTTTTAATTTCACTCTTAGATTATGTTGCAATCGTTTCTGTGCTAAGCAAAGGCGCTTTATGTTGAAGTCCCAGCACAGTCGGTCGCCAGTGTATCTCTCACAATGACTCACATGCCGCTGAAGTACTTCCTTGAATTGGGTGCCGAAAAAGAATAACGACTATGTTGAAAGCCTTTTTAGGTACTTTTAACAAATCTTTCTTATCGTACAGCTTTTTCAATTAATACAAAAACAGCCGTTAGTTTTGCATAATTGTACCTTATCTTACGTAAAACCAAACTGTAAATTGTACTACTGCAGTGCCATCTGGCGAGCTTATAATGAATGTTGTGTGTACCTGGAATTGTCTGTATTCAACAGTGACATGAGTGCGAGCACTGGCAGTCAGCGCATTAATATCATGTTTTTTATACACTGTTGTTTCAATTATGACATGCCGACATCAAGTGTTTTCTACGATCATTACACATACGTTTGTGATATGACACGGCACAAAGCGCAGATTGTATGCACTGTAAAGTTGATGTTATGTAAATTTTCCAAACTGTATCTTTTGTAAAATTATTATCCTGTCAATCTGGTTCTGCCTTTGCAGATACCAAGAGGATAACATAGTGCTGCCGAAACTGGTCATCTAAATGAATACTTTGCTATAGGTCTTGGCTGTCTGGAGTTTTCCAGAGTTTAATATCCGCATTTCTTATTCACTTGGGCCACCACTGCATAATTCGGACAGTCAATCAGTGATACCTTGTGCGACTTTGCTTTTTCGTTTCACATGACCTCATGGGGAGTAATCGGTCCATTGTATAGGCAAATATGGCCAAACGGGATCTGATCACATTACATCTTTGGAGTTTCCTAAATGTTCAACCGTCACCTCACACATGCCCTCATGAAAAATGAAAGCTGTAGTTTCCTCATGCTTTCAGTTGTTTGCCTTACCATCACAGCCAGGCCATGATAGCTAAATATTACAAGGCCAGATCATTCGCTCATTCATATTGCTGCCCCTACAACTAATTAAAAGCATTCTGTCCCACTACAGCAACCAGATATTAGCCTACCTTTTGCATCGTGGTTTGCTGCTACGGTATGGCTGCATGCGCCATTGAGAAATGCAATCCACCAAACAAAGCACATTATATTTGGGAGGGGGAAGGGTAAGCATATTTGAGAATGCCAACGATTCGCCTTTTTTTCCACATTTTGTATCTTAAGAGTGTGAGTGCTTTAATGACTGACGAATGAAAATGGTCTGACAAGCGATGCTTGTTGGTGACAGTGAAATGCGCACATTGTTCATCTAGAGCTCTTCCTATATACGCATACAGCAACTGTATCATTTCTGTATAGTTGGCCTGTAATTTTATTGAATGAAATACCTTTTAGTTAATGTTTCAAGGAACCACATTAGCGAACTTACGTAGCATTTAGAAACTAGGATGAAATAATCTTGAAGCGCTGACTCAAGACAGAACCATTGCTTGCGCAAACAATAAACGTGAAACACGCATTTTCAAGGCAAGTTAAAGCCTCTTTGAAGCAAATGATCACCTAACTGCCACGACAGGGGACGAGTGTGCGCTAATTAAAACATGAATGTATGAGCTGACACGTTGGCTCACCCCATAGAATGGCTTCTGTTAGGTAATTAAAAAAGTTTCCAGCTCGTAACCGAATGGCGAAAAATCGATTTCTGCTCGTCCGAGCCAGTTGTATATCGTGGTTCGTCGGGTAGTCTTAAACTCTCGCCTAACATCGTTCCACTAATTGATAGCATTTGCATTCAAAGGGAACACGTTTTGATGAGTTAGGATTCGCATGCGTAAACAGAGAGGTGTATTTTGGATCTTTATGGTGGCATCAACTTGCAAATTCCTCTATGGTAAAATTAACTTCTGAAATGTTTCGTGTTGTAGGTTCAGTGAAAGAAATTTCTTTCATTTATTTTTTTCTTCCTCTTCATTTTACAGTCTTTGGATCGAAGCAGCCGGCCGCGGTGGTCTAGCGGTTCTAGGCGCGCAGTCCAGAACCGCGCGACTGCTACGGTCGCAGGTTCGAATCCTGCCTCGGGCATGGATGTGTGTGATGTCCTTAGGTTAGTTAGGTTTAAGTAGTTCTAAGTTCTAGGGGACGGATGACCACAGATGTTAAGTCCCATAGTGCTCAGAACCATTTGAACCATTTTTTTGATCGAAGCAAATAAACACTTCTGCTTTCTAGAAATTCTCCCTCACATCACATTGTCGTTTCTTTTCTCCTGTTTGTCTTTTCCCCGAGTTCTAGTTTTTTCCATCCTGGTAGTTTCGCATTTTGTATTAAAAGAACGAGTTTCGTTGTTTGCGAGTCTGTACTGGTATTTCTTCGGCGTTCCCTTCTCATTCCTTTTGTTGTGCTAGTGTAAATTTAATTTTTGAGATATACAGATATCACGTAATTTGTTACATTGTTGTCGTTCATATTCAAAAACAAATTTCATCATTGACGCTACACCTCACACTGACACTGAATATTTTGATAGACATTAGTTTTAAGATTTACCTCTTTCCTTGTTTGATATTTGTGTGTAGAAAGACAGTATCGTATCTGTGAGTCTACCTTGGTATGAGGCAACATTTAGTTTGTTTTCTTAATATTTGCAGCCGTTTTCCATTATTTGCTGGTTCAACGCTGTTTATCTTGTAGATAAGAGTAATAATGACCCTATTTTAGCAACTGAATTTTGTTTTTTGTTCTTAATGACGTTACACTTGTAATTGATTGCCGACGTTGTAGCGTCAATACATAAATTCGTAGAGTACGTCTACTGCCGAGCCCCGTGTTCTACTACGTGTAGTCAGCGATGTGCTCCCAAGCATTTGTGCCTACACGTTTACTATGCTCCGTCGTCAGATCTGCCACATACCCCCCTTAGGCCGGGGCCACACGAGCGGAATAGCTGCGGAACGTCAGACGCGCGGTAAATGACCGCACCGCTATGGCGCATGGGGTAGATGCAGCAGTCCACACGGGGCGGAACGTCTGCTGCTGCGGAATTTTGCCGCTTGCCAGCCGCATCGCCCATAGCGAGGCGGAAAACCCGCTGCGGCACACGCAGCGCTGTGGGTCACGAGAATCAATTGGGCGTTTCACACGGGCGGTGCGACAGGTGTGCGAAGGGCCAGCTGACAGCAGTCAGTGCTGAGAGCGGAGTAGAGTAGAGGTGGGTCGAAGTCGTTCATTCCCGTGAACTACTTCATTCATTTCACTCTTTGCCGTGAAGCGTTCAAATGAAGTAGTTCATTCATGAAGTACGGAAGCCTGGCGAAGTTGCCCAGTTCGCCGCTCAGCCGCGGATGCGCTCGCTTCGCCTCGCTCGTACAATAAAGCTTCGTAATACTTCATAATTTTACCAACAGATGGCCGAACTATGCAGTAACGTGCACGCAACGTTTTACGCTCTTACAGCGTCTGAGTTATCTTAAATAGAGCACGGTCGAAGGGGACAAAGAAAAGATAAACAGAGTAGCCTGTCACATATAAAGAAGATATTACATTTAATCTTGCTCGACATTTTCTCATGAAGCGCCCAAAAAAGTCTTTATCTGCCAAATTAAACATTATTTGTTGTATTCATGGACCAACGAAATGCAGTCCAATTTTATGTTCCTTTTAAAACTTAATCCAAAATAGAATGAGTATTTTTACCACTGTCACAAAGTCTATATACCTACGTTAAGTAATTATTCAGAAGTTTTCCTGTAGATTTTATTTTTGTTGAGAATAATAACCCTCCAGATTCAAAACGTAAACAGTCACCTGTAGTCATTGGTACGATTTCAGGTAAAATTCCTCTTTCAGTGTTATTAACAAACCTCTTATTTTCATGCTGGCTGTGCATGCTCACACAGCCAGCCTCTTCGATCTTTAATATTCCTTTGTCTGTAGGCGCTGCCAACGGTAGGCTACACGTAGACGCGAAGTTTAACTGCACAAATAGTCACGGGTAATGATGTCAGCACTGCAGGAAGCAGATGACGCTGCATTCTCCTCGCCCCTCACCTCCCCAACCCCTCGTAAACCTATCGTTCCCCACAAACACCGCGCGATTCGTCGACGGGCAGTGGAGGTAGGACTGAAGTGAAGGGAGGATGAGTGACGTAGCGTCAATGTAGTGGGAGAGGGAGAGGGGCGAGAGAGTGAGTGAACTAGAAAAAAGTGTGGAGTGTGCTATCTGTGAAGAGTCTGAAGTACCAGTTCATTGAAATTGAGTGGTTAGTTCACACTTCACTGGAGTGAAGCGTTCATTTGAACGACTCATTCACGAGCTCCCCATCACTAGAGTAGAGTGGCCATTTGCAGCAGGCAGTTGCGTGCTCCGTTCCGTGTGACTACAAAGAGACTTCCGCGATGTGCCCACTAGACATTGAGAAAATAGATATGGAGTTTCTGATAATGGAAGTGGAAAAAAGGCCTTGTATTTGGGATGTAAGGACCGAGGAATACAAAGACAGACATAAGAAGGATGCAGCATGGCATGAAATCTGCTGTGCATTATTCGATGATGTCGCAGATCATTCAAGCACAGAGAAAAAATCCGCTGGTAAGTTTTTGTCCACTTTTAGAATAATACAATTGGTTAAAAGATAATTCTGAATTGCAACATAGTTAGCGAATTAGTTTTCTGGAACTCGTTAAGTATTTTTGTTTAGAGATTGCTGAACAATGATAAGTGTTGAGAAAGTACTGCATTTCTATTATTGTTGACATGTTACACATTGATAATGTAACAGCAATGCACAAATATAACAATAGAAAAGAACAGCATATTTGGACAATAATATGTAAGAATTGGCAATAATGGTATCGATTCTTTTGCATTGCATGAATTAAGCCACATGATCGCCTTGGACAATTACAATATTGGATAGAGTGATAAATCACTAAAAATAGAACATTAAACAAACCAGGTTCAGTAAGCACTGCTCTCAAACGAGTTTCTGGATAGTGTATGAAAGAGTCAACAATAGCTGATTAGTTAGTTTTATTAAGTCTCAGGTGAATTTACAGGTGTAATTACCGATAATAACAAGCTAGAACAATAAAATTAATAAAACTGTAAATATTAAGGAAAATGCATAGAAAAGTTTATTTTCTGTTCTATGTAACACCTCAGATTTTGCTGTCCTGCCAAGGCACTTTACCAGCCTCACTCACAAAATAATTTGCCATTATATCTCTGTTTCTTATTGCTGACACACTTCTTCTTCTTTCATCCAAGTTTGTTGCAGTCTCAAATCCATTCACAATAAATGTGTCTTCAATTTGGTGTCCATCTCACTCACGCACATAATTATGCAGAACACAACGTGCTTTTGTTATGTCAACAGCAAAATCCAATTTCACATTCATGGCTCGCTGGAACACGCGCCATTTGTTCGACAATATGCCGAAGGAACATTCAACATACCTACGAGCCCGTGGCAAACGGTAGTTGAAAATTTTCTTCTCACGTATCGACATTTTACCACCATATGGTCGTAGTACGTGTTCTGAGGGTCCAGATGCTTCGTCACCAACAAACACATACGGCGTAACTATCCCAGTGGCATTTGGTAAGCCAGAGGGCTCTGGTATACACAATGTATTTCCGTTCAGACGTTTCCACAAGGTAGTTTTTTTTTTTTTTAAATTGTGCTGTCTGAACCTTTTCCAAACGAGCCAATGTGAACAAAAACGAATCTATAATCTGAGTCTGCCACCGCTAAAAGAACAATGGAAAAAAAGTCCTTATAATCATAAATCAGTGAACCACTCGTCTTAGGTTTGACCAACCGAATGTGTTTACCATCGATTGCCCGTATGAAATTTGAGAAATTTGCACGGATTTTGAATCCATTGGCAATATTCTTCCACTCCTCCTCTCTCGGCTGAGGCAGACACTTGTCACGCAGGCAGCCCCAAATCGCACACCACACTTTCCTCACTATGTCACTGGCTGTTGACTTGCCTATTCTGTATGTTTAGAGCAGATCAACTAAGTGACAACCAATAGCCAAATACCTAAAACCAAAGATATAAATGTATAAAAATTACGTTCAATATTTAGTCATTATTTAATGATGTTAAAGATTTTAAAGTTACGTTAAATTTCCGTTTCTTTTTTTCTCCTTTGTAGGCCAGAAGGCACAACAAAAGTGGCGTAACATTAGGGACTATTATCGGAAATATGCAAAGAAAGTGAAGAAATCTGATTCAGAAGCAGTAAGAACATTAAAATCCGTGTACGCTGACCAGCTGGGGTTCTTGTCACCTGTTTTAGAAACAAGAGATTCAGTTTCAAGTCTACAGGAAAACGAAATTCAGCGCTTGGAACATCCTTTGGAACTATCCCTGGCAGAAGACGACACCGGCAATCCAGTAACATCAGTTGATGCCTCAACACCTGAGCAGATTTCACTAGGCTCATCAGTTCCACAAAAGAAAACGAAAGTGAGAAGCGTGAAAAGCAGATCTTGAAGCTATGTTATGCAAATTTCTGGATAGTCCTCCAATTCGTTCTCCGTCCGCTTAGGACGAAGACAAATCGTTTTTTGGTTCCTTGTTGCCCACGCTGCGTAAGTTTGATTTAGATCAAAAACTAGAATTCCGTATGGAAGTTTTACGCCTACTTCAGCGCATCCGAAACGCAAAATCGCAACCATTTCATGGCTGTTATGCAGCGTGTCAGCAACCTATGCAACATGCACCAACGCATGCAGTAAGCCCAGGACATTTCCAAACATTACATACACAAGGAAATATGTACAACCAGCGTGCAGCTCCTCAGTATAGTGCAGATGCAGTCTCAACAGTATGGAGCTGAAAGAATTCTGACGTCTAGAGAACAATCGCCTTCTATTTCACCAGAGTTTATTGATTCTGGCTCTTGAGTAGAGGGTTTTTGCAGAAAAGTGAATTAAAAGGAGTTACTTTCCCTTCTTGCATGTCCATTCTGTTAATTTCATTTAAAGTTAATTGATGTTTCTTATCCTCAAAATACAGATTTACGTCTAACATTTCATCAATAAAGAAAAGAGAACTAAACTTGTTCGTTTATTGACCTAATCATTATCTTTTTTTTTGAAATTGAAATGAAAGTGTGAAAGTGTTGTTAAAACTAGTGATAGATATTACTGGGTTTCTTTAATTTTAGCTGAGATTATTTTTGGCTGAGACAGGATACTTACACATTAGAATTCACTTACCTTAAAGTTATAGCAAGCATTTCCATTGAAGGTATAGCGAGTCTCATGTTCGTGTCTTGCTTCTGTAAAGCGTTTCTAAGCGTGTGATGTAATCCATCGAAGCTTGAGAAAGACATTCGGAAATAGTTGAAAAATTTCATTTCATCCTCTCGTAGATCGTTAAATATAACGTGAAGCGCTCCTTGCAACAACCGACTACTCACTACCGGATGCACCGAGTACTTTCGGTGTATTTTTCTCTTTTTCAGTATTTTTAACCCTACGTATGCCACTACTGCACAGTGTCGAGCATCCATCGCGACTACCAGATTAAAAAAAAAGAAGGAGAGAACGATTCAGTCTATTTGCTTGGCCTCCTCGCGGCTACGAAGCGAACTATCTTCATTCTAAGAACATTTCCCGCTGTACTAGAATGAAAAGTGTATTTTTTTCTCGTCTCTATTGTCATTTAATCGCAAGGTAAACAGTTACCAGGTCGACTTTACTTACTTTCTTAAAAATTGTGTTGATAATAGTTATTTAATGTTTCGTGAATGAAACAGTAGACAAGAAAAAATGACACATACAGCAAATCATAGACGACATGCGAAAAATAAACACGGCACAACTCTACATTGTGAGCGAGAATACCCTCGAGCGTGGCGCGCCGTAGGCAGCTGCGGCCAAGCGCCAATATATATCACTCGATTACTCGAGACTGGAAAGAGATATGGCTCTCCTTCCAGTGTTAAAAATAATTTCGATATCTTAGCTACAATTCGTACGCAGCATTGTTGTTGTTGTTGTGGTCTTCAGTCCTGAGACTGGCTTGATGCAGCTCTCCATGCTACTCTATCCTGTGCAAGCTTCTTCATCTCCCAGTACCTACTGCAACCTACATCCTTCTGAATCTGCTTAGTGTATTCATCACTTGGTCTCCCTCTACGATTTTTACCCTCCACGCTGCCCTCCAATACTAAATTGGTGATCCCTTGATGCCTCAGAACATGTCCTACCAACCGATACCTTCTTCTAGTCAAGTTGTGCCACAAACTTCTCTTCTCCCCAATTCTATTCAGTACTTCCTCATTAGTTATGTGATCTACCCATCTAATCTTCAGCATTCTTCTGTAGCACTACGCAGCATTATACGACCTCAAATGCACCAAACGCAAAGTAGCCAGCGACGACATTTTTTACTGCAAACTTTACAAAATATGCGCTGTATTTTACTTAATCATGAAGTATCACGATAACCATGGGCAGCAGCGAAAAGAAAACCAGTTCGTTATCAAGCTGTGATATCAGGCTATAACACGCGTAAAAATAATTTTTTTTTCGTCAAATAGTTTCCTCACAATCGAATGAGAGAGATTGCGTAGCGCAGAACACAGACGAATTCCAAAACAGTGGTTTCTAATTTTTTACACGAAAAGTATAAGTTGTAATAAGAAACTAACTACATGGACGGATGTAGCTTTCCTTCGTTTACATGAAACAATTTTTTTCGAGACAAAATAGATGACTAGATATCTGGCTCTCCGCATGAACATTCCGCAGCCAGCCGCATGGGTACGGGACTCTGCGTCTAGCCGCAGGCCGTCGATCGTTGCGGAAACAATCCGCTCGTGTGGCTCCGGCCTTAACCTGCTTTACAGTGCGGGCCAGGCTCCATCCTGCACGTTCTTTGTGATAAGGCGTGGACGTCGCACCCCTGCTCGTCTGCTGATGGTTTCACTGCTCTTCAACTACTTTTCACAAATGCCGACGACAATAGAACGCCAACAGCAGACAAGTTTCGCCGTTTACGAGGTGCTGGTTACTACGCCAGGAGCCATGACAATCTGCCTTTTGTGAAAGTAGCATATGTCAATAGATTTTCAAATTTGTGATCCGTCTAGTCACTAGAATGATTCCCCATTCGTCTCTAGTTCGGTTATATATTTTCCCTAATGCGTCACGTACCTGCAACGTCACCAGACAGCATTAAATGGCGCGGATGGAGTCTCCAGAATGATTATATAATCAGTATATGTCTCTAGTATGTGTGTTAACTGGCTCACGTTTAAACATGTCTGTATTCAAAATTCTTTACGTGCAGGTTTCCACTGAACTACATCCCTCATCACTGCTATCCAGGGCACTTGATCTTGCTGTTAGGCTAACTTAGAGGGACTGTGGGAGGTTACTAATTGTAGAGTGTGGCAGTGGGGAGGAGAAGTTGAATTGCGGTGGTGTTGGGTGGCGTGGTAGTGGAGGCACGCAAGTGATGCAAATGTGCAGCTGCATGCATCTTTGAGTGAGTTACATTGCATACATCTACTGTGACCTGTGGTGTCACTGAAACGCTCTTTGCACGCACTTTAATAGCAGTTCACCCTATAAACAACCAAGAATAACAAATTTATGAGAACAGTTTTAAAAGCTTAATGAAAGAAATTGTAGTAGAAACTCGTTTGGACGTAATGTACATATTATTATTATTATTATATTTTTGGGCCGTACTGGACCAGATGATGTACAACATGGCGCATTTTTAGAGCATTGTTTTAGCTTACCTGCGTGCCAAAACTAATTTCATCCAGAATTAGCTCTTTCCCACTCGCCAGACCAACGTTCTTCGATCTTCTGCGATACGTTTAATTTGATCTTTGCCTTTACTTTTGATTGAATGCTCCCACTGTCTTTTTAGTTTTGACGCAAAAGCCTTAAATATTAGGATGTAAAATTGAGCGTGAAATTTCTGCAAAGTTCTACCTGTCCTTTTCCATTTGAGTAGTCCATTTGTGTGTGGGAAAATCACTAGCCTTACCCTAAATTTTCTCTGTTTTCCTACTGTGCATTACAATCGCCCATTGGGATTTTCACGTGATTTTGAGAATTTTGCAGATTGTATTTTCCCCGTCTTCCATTAATTGGTTATTTTTCTGGGTATGTGTTATTTTCTTGTTTGATCAGCGTATGTGCATTAATTGCTGTGTAAATTTCATTCTCATCCTTCAAGGAAACTGTCATTAATCTGTTATTCGCAGGTTTTACTTTGATTACGAAATTAAGAATGTCGTTTTTTAAGCATTCTTTTGTCTCTTTTACTGTTGAACAGTCTGTAATTTTCAAAATTCACAGTGTTCACATGTGGCAGTATATATATGTATATATGTGTGAAATCTAATGGGACTTAACTGCTAAGGTCATCAGTCCCTAATCTTACACACTACGTAACCTAAATTATCCTAAGGACAAACAAGCACACCCATGTCCAAGGGAGGACTCGAACCTCCGCCGGGACCAGCCGCACAGTCCATGACTGCAGCTCCTTAGACCGCTCGGCTAATCCCGCGCTGCCATGTGGCAGTCTTTTTTCTCTCAAGATTGTTTTGTTATTTATGTGTTTCTCTTAATTCGTAAAGCTTTCATGGGTTCAGAGTAAGCTAACATTGGTTTTGCCAAAGACAGTTATTATATTGGGCATCAGTGGCCAGAGGACTCCGATTTCCTTTTATCTTTTATCTCCGTCATAACGTCTCAGTTTAGTCTCTCATGGGCACATCTAAAGACGATAGCTCCCTTCTGGAGGAGAGTCACATGACTGCTTGTACCTGACCTACAACGTCTACAGCCCTCCAAAGCGACCAGTGTGCTCTTTTAAGGGAGTGAACAACATTTCGTGCGTGGAGCTCATGTTATACATTATGTGAGGTTATGAAATGTAGATTGTAGCTGTTGAGTAGGGATGTTGAGATGATGTAGGATGCTGTGTAGGATGCTGTGTCGTATCGTGTTTAAGACATTCTTCTTGATGTTCGTTTGCATGTGTAGTAGGTAAAAACAGATGCATATAATGGCATCTTTGTTTGATTCAAAGGGAAGATTTCCACTCCCACGGTAGGCAATTCCACTCAGCGGGAATGGATGGAGGTTGTGCTGTCCAGTACAGGAACAAAAGGTAAATCCTCAACGACTAGATGAACTGGTCTACTGGTTCTTGGATTTCTACAGTAAGGCTGTTAAAGTGACTCCCTCAGAGAATGTGCAGCCTAAGCGATGGCATACGCCTCTAAGTGTGGCCCTACACAGATAGGTAGCGGCAATGCTATTTTTCGATTTTACAAAGCTTTAATCCGATGAAGGGGGGTTGCAAGGTAGATCCGACGTGAATATAAAGACAATAAGATATCATGTTAAAAACAATGAAAACGAACTGAAGATTGCGCTGCTGCCATACGTTGGCGCAGTTTTCGCAAATGGCCGAGAACGTTGAGGACCAGGTTCCTAAGACCAAAACAATGAAAAAATATCTGGTGAAAAAAATGCTCTAAGTCACATGTCTTAAAAGATATGAGCAACTATTCACCTTCGATACTATGAAACACATCTTTTATGTATCAAACTCCTTGCTTTTCATATTTCGGGAGGAGATAAAAATGGTTCAAATGGCTCTGAGCGCTATGGGACTTAACATCTGTGGTCATCAGTCCCCTAGAACTTAGAACTACTTAAACCTAACTAACCTAAGGACATCACACACATCCATGCCCGAGGCAGGATTCGAACCTGCGACCGTAGCAGTCGCGCGGTTCCGGACTGAGCGCCTAGAACCGCTAGACCACCGCGGCCGGCTCGGGAGGAGATAGTATGGACCAAAACAAGAAAGATATGTCTAGCAAACGTAGGCTCTAAAATGCAAAACTTAAGACCTAAGAGCACTTGCTGGGAGGAGAGATGTATTTCACACAAGCGAAGATGAACATATCCTTATAGCTAGTAAAGTATGCTTTACTAGGCTTCTTGTTTTGGTCAAAACTTCCTCCTCCAAAAATACAGTTACAGAACATTCCAGTACAATGATTCTTGACTACGAAAGTATGATAGGAGCTGAAAAGTAATATGACGTTGGTTTTATGTTGCTAGATGGGGTCGCTTCAGAGATATGAACGTCAATTTTGTTTTCTTTTTTAAAACGGGATGCTATAGTTTGGTACGTATTTTCTGATAGCGGCTATTGAGACGAATTCAATGATGTATGACAGTAATATCTTTGAAGGTCAACGAAGGTCAAAAAGGTAGCATGAACGTCCGTTTGCAGAAGGTGTTCGAAGTGATGACCATTGGTATCAGTATAGTGATGCAATCTTCTTATCATGGATTGGTGGTATTCCTTATCACATCGGCACTTATCGAAGCACATGCTCTGATAATTCTCTCTCGCATATCTTCAGATGTAGTTGGAACATCTTGATAAAAAATGTCTCTTACGAATCCCCACAAGAAAGTATCCAGAGGCGTCAAGTCTGACGAACGACCCGGCCACAACACATCTCCCAGCGTCCAATCCAACGATTTCGGAATTGTCTCTGCAACTCTTTTCTAGCCATCAACGAAAAATGTGCCGGATACCCATGTGTTGACACCACATTCTGTTCCTTGTTCCTAAAGGTATTTCTCCCAATAACAGACCCAAGTTTCTTGCAGGAACGTGATGTACTTCCTACCATTAAGATTTTATTTGATGAAATAGGGACCTATAATTCTGTCTTCGAGAATCTCATACCATGCATTCACCGACCACGGTTTTTGGTGTTCAACTTGCTGCAGGCAAGATGGATTTTGAGTTGCCCCATAATGCACGTTATGCAGATTAACGTTCCCATGGTTCGTGAATGTAGCCAGCAGATTAACGTTTCCATGGTTAGCGAATGTAGCCTCATCAGTAAATAAAATCAAATTAATAAATGTATCTTCCCTCTGAATCTGAAATTGAGACCATCGGCAGAATTCAATGGCACGCATACAATCCGTAGTAGTTAATTCTTGGTGGAGACTGATATGGTAAGGATGATATTTATGGCGATGCATAACATGAACAACACTATTATGGCTCATGACAAGTGCCCTTGCGATTTGACGCGAGGTAATCCAAGGATCTCGAACCGCAGTGGCAAGAGTACCAATATCCGTTTCCTCGTTAGTAACTGTCCCTTGCCGGATATGTTTCCGATGCGTTAAAGATCAAATTTTTCTCAATTTATCATACATATATTTAAATGTACGACGTATAGGGTGAGTACATTGAGGATGTCTGTCAGCGTATAAGTCTCTATGTCTCACTGAATTTCGTTGGCATTCTCCGTAAATAAGAAGCATATCGACTTGTTCTTCGAAGGAATACATCAGTCAAATTCGCTTGATTCGACAGTACTAGTCTTACTGTTCCTATCAGTGTCCTATTACGAAACCGTCGAATGGTGTTTACATGTCAAAGGCATGTTGGATGGATACGCCGTATTCGGCGAATATTTGCTATTTGCACGATACACGAGAGAGAACTCTCAGAGCATGTGCTTCGGTAAGCGTCGTAGTGATAAGGAATACTACTCAGTCCATGATAAGAAGATTGTAGGACTGCATTGATACCAATGGTCATCACTTCGAATACCTTCTGTAAATGGACGTTCATGCCACCTTTTTGAACTTCTTTGACCTTCAAAGACTTTACTCTTACACATCATCGGACTCGTCTCCATAGCCGCTATCAGAAAATAAGCAGCAAAATATAGCACCCCATTAAAAAAAAAGTCGACCTTCAGATCTCTGACGCGACCCCCACATAGCAACAATAAACTAACGTCACATTATGGCCCCCGTTGTCCCATGCAACATTTGTCCCACAAAATTTTCACCTACTACCATACTTTCGGAGTTATTCTAGGTGGCAATAGTTAGTGACTCACCCTATATATATATATATATATATATATATATATATATATATATATATATATGTTCGAAATCTGAAATGTGCTTACCCATTCACCTGTGCTCAGACACACCACACACACATCATATATATATATATATTGTGTGTGTGTGTGTGTGTGCACATACCCATTCATCTGTTCGCACACGTGAACGGGTAAGTACATTTTCCATTTCGAAAAGCGTTTTGTCAGCTATACAGCTAATGATTTCTGGGTTAGCTTTATTTAGGAGGCATTTCAGTATTAAGTATCGCCGAATCGATGTAAGGGTTTGGTCCTCAGGACAGCCTTTTTAAAATGTTGTTTTACCTAATTTCAGGGAGAGCCTATTTTACTGGGTACAATTATTTCACATAGTGACACAAATAAGATATTGATGTGACTTCGTTACAAAATACAAAATGTAACTGAACAAGATAATTGGTCAAGGAAGTACGCAATCAGCATTTGAACCAGCAAGATGAGATAGTCAGCGTAGGGTAGAGCAGTGGGGTACGGGGATCGTGAGCGAGATTTAAACTCCCGCCGCCGATACCGGTGTTAGAAGACGGACTGTGGTACACGGGCGCTTTAGAGAAGGAGAAGTCTGAGAGCAGCCTTCTCAAAACATCACGCTCACATTGCGGCAGGAAACCCGTGGAGATTTTATTGCATGTTAAAAACAGCTTTGATCATTATTTAAGTATTACGCCATCCTATTTAGGCATAGAAGAGAACGTTTATTTAGGCAGCAATAAATGAATGCTCTTCAAGACACTTTCATAGTTTTTGGTTTTAAATAAATAATTTCGGCATTATTTTCCTATTTTGGCAAACGCCAGGCCCATTTTCATAAAACTGTATGTATTCACGGGGTCAATTTCAATGCCCAAGCTATCGGCAAATACTCGTATTCAGCGTAACAACTGTCTTGTTGAGAAACGGAATTTTTATTTAGGACGAGATGGAAGGACGGCTGGGCTGGCCTTACGATGCAGTCAATGACAAAACGCTAGACCGGTCGCCCAAGGCAAGGGTTTAAATCATCCATAGCTATGTTAATTCCTCTCATATGATCACGGATAGTACGGACAACCTAAACCAGAGGACCCAGTCTGTACTTCTCTCTTACTGCGGTACTGAACAGAGACCGATGTCCTAAATTGTGTCGTGAAGAGAAGGAGTTATATGTACCTACGTAGTGTTATAGTACTCGTGTGCGATTTTTCAGGTGTCATACCAGTGAAGAATTACCGCGAGAAACACTTGGGGGGGTATTTGGAACATAAATTTAAAAAATATTACGAGGTTTCGTGCTGGTGTTTCCTATATTGGAGCAACCGCAAACTATTGCTCTGTAACGTATTCCTATATGTTCTGCGGATTTAAGATGTCGTTGGCTTACTGGATTTATTCAAAAAGTGTATGCGCGCTTCCTGCGCAATACGAGTAGAACATCGGCGAGAAAGCCGTATGTGAGAACCTGTCGTAATCTCAGGTTTTATGCGTATGTCATTCTAACGCCACACTCTCCCGATTGGACGTAAAACTGGAGAGCGCCAGTATCACGGGGAATGGCTGCGCTGGCGGCTGTAAGAACTTGAAAGTACCCTCCCCGTGGAACTGTCTAGTTGCAGATACTCTCTTCTAAGGTCTGTGGATCGAATGTTGCGTGCTGGCTCTTTCGATCGCTCGTAGGTTAAGCAGGCTCCAGAAGGGACCGCGATGACAAGCATTCACACATTCAATTAAGCAGTCCACCCCCCCGCGCTCCATACGTGATCGGAATTGGAAGAAATCCTGATACATGGTACAATATTAATTATCTGCTAACATGCGCTTCTCAGTTGTTGTGATACCAAGGCATTTCTTAAATTCTCCTATATTGTTCAGTGCCTTGTTCTGCATTCTGAATGTGCTGTTAATAACGGTGCACTAATACGTGTAGTGGGGCATCATCAGCGACGACTGGTAAGTCACAGGTTGCGACACGATTCTCATGGGACGGTTTTTCTTAGCCGAAACTGGATACCTGTTTTAATTTTTGTGGGAATTCTGGTCCGGTATGTTTTTAATGGAGCTGCGAACTACGGTTCGGTGTGTAAATGACTTAGTAAGTGGTAGGGTTACCGTTACTATTGGTATGGAAAGACACTTAAAGGAATGTTCAGAAAAAGACAATGGAAGCTGAAGACTTCTCTTTGTTTTTTGTTTATTTGTTTGTTTTGCACGTAAATACAGCCTCACATCGTTCAATGTTAGTCCACTGTGTATTTTATGTCCACACAAAATATAAATTGCATTTTATCAATAATAACAATTAGTTGATCGTGTTACTTCTGCGCTGTTATGCAACCAAAACAATTATTTTTCGTGCAAATAGAATATACACGCACAAACATAAAAGAATCTGTTCAATTATTCTTGCTATTTTGTACTCAACAGACGTTCCCCATCATAATCACAGGAAACAGTTTCTGTTGTTATTAATTACAAGCGAAAGTTGTTTATGAATTAAGGACACATGTTCTATTTGAGCTCAACAAAATATTCAAGCAATGTTTTCGTTTGGTATTTTCTTTTAAATTTTACTCTTTTCTGAGGAAATTGCGTTTTCTAGCATTGTACGCTAAATCTGTTTTTTTTTTTTGTGTTTTTATTACAACATTCCTCCACTTCAAGTTATAAATCAACAATTTTCGAATAAAATCTTAATTAAACATTGAAAATTTCGATTTTGCTATAAGAAATGTTTTTTCTTTTCAGTAAGATAGGAGGATAACTATGTCGAACAGAAATGTTTCGTAGGTTACACGGCCCTTTACATATCCTTACTCAGTTTCTGGTCGCAGGTTCGAATCCTGCCTCGGGCATGGATGTGTGTGATGTCCTTAGGTTAGTTAGGTTTAAGTAGTTCTAAGTTTTAGGGGACTGATGACCTCAGATGTTAAGTCCCATAGTGCTCAGAGCCATTTGAACCAATGTTTCTGGGCGGTTCACCACTTCCGGTGTCAAGGGAAACTAGTAAGACACTAATCACATATGCAGACAAAGGGATCGAAATGAGGTATGCAACACACGTAATATACAGGTAAGGCAGTTAAGATCTTAACTGACTGAGGCTACCAGGAAAACTACAATAGTATTTATGATAGTCTACAGTAGCCCACGGTGATTTTACTACTCTAGTTTTTAATATAAAGGTCTGCCACTAATGAAAGTGTAACTGCTGAGGTATTGGCTACCATACCCTGCTGGCAGACAAGAAGATTGTAGATACATACTTCGACACTAACGGCCAGTAAAGCCGTCGGTATAAGGACCGTGCACCCGAAAGTTAGCGTTACCCTTCCCAGTATCTGACGTGATAATGTAGAGAAAGGACGTTGGGGGTCTCTCCAAATGTGCAGAGCAATATCAAGGATGACAGATATTCTGAATGTGCGTTAGAACGTAGAGCAATGAGATGGAGGAACGCTACCTACGTCGTATGCTCTTACGTCTTTTCAATATAGAGTCTGGAGACGCTTTATAGGCTTTCAGTTGGAGCCCCGTTTTTGTTTTATGTCCTACGAAAACATGCCATTTGAAAACAATAGAAAATTAGATCTCTTGGAAACCGCCTTTTATTAATACAATCTGTTGTGATAAGACGATCAGAAACGTCTTATTAATAGTTAAATAATTTTCTAATTTTAACTTAAGTGTTATGAAAGTCTGTATTTTAAGCCACAGGCTCGTTGAATATTCGTCAAAAACGCGTTTTTCGTGGTACTATTTGTTATACTGTAATTGGATGCCAGATGATAACATATCTGCGATTGAAGCCTGCAGAACGTAGTAACACAAAAGATAAGTTCGCACTTAATGAAAGTTTAGTGGTCCAGAGAGAATAGAGATACAGAATGACAAAGGGAGGCATGACTTATTGCAGGTTCGCGTCTCACTGCATCCAAATTTCTTTAATTACCTTAGTTTTTCCGTAGGTTTATTAACTTTTCAATTAATTTAATATAAGAGTATTCTACAATATTCAATGTTATGTAAACATAACTGCCTTCTCTTTCAGGAGTGTCTGTGTTTGATTGGCTTTATCTGTAAGAGAGCTGTAAGATATTTTGAAATTTCTTGTTTAGCCTTCTATTTCATGTGTTCTAAAGATCCTGCTACTGAATAGGAGTAGTGTTGCACTAAGAACATCTTTAAGGACTTACTGAACAGTGACAATGATGAAATAATTTCCATCTTATGTTGGAGACCATTATAAATTTTTCTCGTATTATTTGTAATGTAATGTTTGTAACTAATGTCCTTACTGACTGTGTATGGATCTTTCGTTTTGGCTTTACATGTTCATATACATTCAAGTTCTTATGTATGTATACTTCAGACAGAATAACATGACTAGCATATGGACGAGGGAGGGAATGAGCGTTTAGCTAGAGCTGACGTAGGAACTTTACGCTCGTCGATTTCGTAAACGAACCATGCGATTTTCGAATCAGTTACAGCCGATAACTGCCGGTTTAGCGTGCTGCGGTCGCGTTTGCAACGTTGAGATACATGTACACACAAGCTCATTATTTCTGAGAGTTCAGCAGCACATTAACTCAAGACGCTTGATGGTGACGTTCCAATACAAGGTCCGCGTGCAACGTTATAAATAAGAAAATGCAAAGAATAATTACTCAGAGATTAACAAGGACATTGCGTATTGTATTGTGTATTGAACCGGGGTCCTAGAAACGATGGACAGGCTTGGTCCCGCCGTAGCCCTCAGTGGTTCACAACCCCATATCAGGCCACAGCAGTCACCCACCCCACCCCATCCCCACCGCCGCCCTACACTGAACCCAGGGCTATTGTACAGTTGGGCCCCCCAGTGGATCTCTCCCCCCCCCCCCCCCCCCCCATCCCGGGAACGTCTAATACCAGACGAGTGTAACCCCAAATGTTTTTTTGGTAGAGTAATTATGGTACACGCGTACGTGCAGACAGTGCTTGCAGAGCAATCGCCGACATAGTGTAACTGAGGCGGAATAAGGGGAACCAGCTCGCATTTGCCGAGGCCGATGAGAAACCACCTTAAAAACCGTCCACAGGCTGGCCGGCACACCGAACCTCGACACTAATCCGCAGGGTGGATTCGTGTAGGTGACCGGTACGCCTTCCCGCTCGGGAAGCAGCGGCTAGCTGGGCGAGTGACAAGGACATTCGTACATACCATAGAACTCGAGTTCATGTTAAACATCACAAAGTATGGAAAGGAGCAAATACAGCTCAGAAACATCATGGATCGTGCGTCTTTGACACTGTCACAGGGTTACTCATTGAAATACCAACAAAATTAGTCAGTGACACCGAGGTCACATTAGGGATAGGAAATCAGAAATCTACGTAATTCGATTCGCTTGGGTGCCCTGGTATCTCATTAATGAACAAGTGAGTGAGGACTTGATCGAGGGGGAGAAGTACTCGGTGCTACGTGATTACCTGATCTTTTAGCTTCTGCGTGTTGTAATGCCAAGGTTTTGACTCCGTTCAGACGACGTTCTCGCATCGGCCGGCCGTCTTAATTCGCAGTGCGATCGTCTGTAGGACTGTATCTTGTTTCTGCTGATCGTCGTGCACAAGAGGGACCACGGCACAGGGGGTCCAGCAGTCGGGAAGGAGCACCAGACACCGTTGTCAGGTAGTGGCTTAGAACGTTCTGTTCTGAGCAATCAGTGGTCTGTCAGAGATGGTAAGCACTGGTTTACGTTGCCGGAGTCTTCACCCCTCCAAGCGCCGAAACGTCTCTCAGCAACGCATAAGTCCGCTAAAATGGACAAGAAAACTGTTCTGAATAAAATAGCCACTGTAACACCTGGCAGCAACGTTAAGGGAAATGATGTTTAATAAATTGTGATGGCTGCCCGTCTGAAATTTGAGGCTCAAATACTGCAGTGTTAGGAATCACGTTATGACTTCTTCCTGCAATGAGCATGCTTTATTTCACAAATTATATTTAAACGTCCATCAAATAGTTACGTAATAAATTTTCTAAATACCACAAATAGTTCCAGTGAATTTATGCATTAACATTCTATGGCATTATCTCTCTGAAATACCATAGTCTTTTTCGTCAGTAGGTACACTGATTCGTCTTCAGAACGAATTTTTTCCTTTGCTTTACCCTTTCAGTCTTTAATGTACAGTCACCAATGAGTTATTGATATTCTTGGTTAATGAAATGAAATGATCGTATGCCATTGTTGACCAGGAATCCCCACCTGGGGAAATTCGGCCGCCAAGTTACATGTCTTTTCATTTAACATCAATTTGTGTGACCTGCGTGCCGATAGTGGTGAAACGACGATGAAGCCAACAGAACACGCAGTCCCCACGCGGAGAAAATATCCGTTGGTAATCGAAATCGGGCCCGCTGCATGGCAGTCAGACGCGCTGAGCACTCAGCTGAGGAGGCGGACGGTATTCTTGGTACTTGGTGTCAATACTATAGCGAGTGGCGTGTCCTTAATTCAGTGTCCTCCATACAATTCGTGAACTACTACTTTGATCTCGAGTTTTTCATGTGAAGTAAACTGTAAGACTCTTTCAATTCTATCCTGTAATACAATATAAACTTAAATCATGTCGCCAAAAGCCTCCAAATACGCCACTGAAGAAACTGATTTAGCTAGGGCTGTCTGTCCGATGGTATACACAGGGAACCGCGTAGCTCAGACATTCCAAATATTTCGTGAGAAGTTCTTTGCATCGAAACTAAGTTTCCGGTGAACAGTAGTACGCAAAGGGACGAATAAGTACATGTGTTTGTACCTCATCTTCTACATCATGACACTGAACCAAGTATTGGTATTTTAATGGGACGATACACCCTTTCAGTGTCGTTCGAAGCTTCTGAAACTGTTCAGTGTTAGGTTGAGGTTTGCAGTGAAATTTTTGCAGAAGTAATGCGGTAATTTCGTAAAAGCAAGTGTCAAAGAGGCACCTTGGCACTCCATCCCTCCTCCAAAAGATACTATTTCTATTGTCGGGCTGAACTTTTGTTAAAATTATCCATTATGGATATTGTAGAATACGTGACTGTAAGTCACTTGAATATAAATATACGTCACTGCGACCAGTCACTTATGAAACGGTGTGTTTCTCCATATACTAATTTTCGAGCCTTTTCAGACTCGTCTCAGATGGGGCAAGCAGAAGTTGTACGTTTATGCCTGGAGCGTCGTGCTGGGAAACTGACTCTGTGCCAAGAGGATACTAAACATTTTGATGTATCGTTCTGAGTGTTAGTAATATGGTTAGCTGCGTCGTAAAACCGAAGTATTTTCTTAATGGGCCAATATGTGCAGTATTGTGGTTAATAACCACCTGACACCTTCCATCGTCACTGCCTATCGGAAACAAAATTACTCACCATTCGCCATAAATGCTGAGTGTTACCATAAATCCGCCATCATACAGAACGTGTTGTACAACTGAAGTGTAATACAGATTTTCTTAAACTCACTGGAGAAGTTTAAATAATTGAGATGCCCGCATCTATCCCATGACAACAGTGATATTCATATAAGTGGTTACTAGCCCACTAGCGGTGAAATGGAGCCTCAGCTGACAAGATGAAGTTTAGCTGGTCCGTCTCGACCTTTTGGGATTTAATTACCTTTACATTTATATTTAGATTAAAGTTCAGTCTTGATCACGTTATGTCTGTTTTAATGAGTAACCGGTTTCGGTTTTTTCTATAAAACCATCATCAGACCTGTGAATAAATTTTAAGAAATACTAGATACCAATCCTTAAATGAATGATAAAGTCTAATGATGTCAAATTTTTTTTTTTACCAAAATAAAATAAAATTAGTTATACGCATTGGCTCCCTTGGGTTGGTAGGTGGAGCTCTCCTTGCTGTTGTGCAGTCAACTGATGGTTATGAGTGCTGAGCACAAGCTTAAATATGCAGAGGCTCCGCCTACTTCCTGTCACACTACTTCATAACTGCCAATCAGCGTTCATAATATGACGCCATCGTCAAAGTATAAAAGTAGGAAATACACTAATAACATAAAATTGATTCATTTAAATATCTGATTAACAGATAATAATTGTGTCTACAACTTATTTATATTTTGAATAAAAACAGTGTATTACGATGTGTGATAGCTGTGCCCTCTATGGACAAGCTTAATATTATTACAGTGCCAGTTACATCAAAGATATAAAATCCTTGGCGTTGTGGTATATATCGGTTATACCAAGTCGCCTACATCACAATTGCATCTTTGTTGGATGCTGCAGAATCGTCTTGTTTTAACTGTAGTTTCTTATGGCAATGTTCTTTATAGCATTAAGTTAGTAGCTAATAGTACGTTCCACATTATGTATATCTGAATAACTGATGAGACTGCTGATGCAGCATATTTAACATACATTGCTTTTGCCATGGGTATAACTAATCTTATATTTTTTTAAAAAACAAAAGAGTTGATGCTTTTATTATAAAATTTCGTCAAAAAGGTCGTAATAATATTTTTCGCGAAAATCTAATTGCTCATTGAGCAGCATTGATGATTTGGTTTTCAAATGAGCATATATCTCGATTTCTTCTAGGATATTCATAAGTAAGCCTTTATTTGAATAATGAAGAACTTGTAAATTCTGTTGTACTGTCCCCTCAGCATGATTATTGAATGTTATATGATGACCAAAAACAGACTTTGTTCGTGAGGTACCTGACGTATGTTCTTTGTACCTTACTGCAAAATTTCGACCTGTTTGGCCGATATATATTTTCTCACAGTCTCTACATTGGATCTTGTACACTCCTGATCTGGTAGATTTTCCATTATCTTTATTTACGGTATGTCTTAATTTTTGTTGTAAAGTATTGTCAGTTGTAAATGCTATTGTTATTCCAGAGTTTTTGAATAAGTTTGTGATTCTATCTGATATGTTTCCCATATATGTCATCTTTATATATTTTGGATTACTTATTAGTGGAGTACTTTGTGATTGTTGTACTTTATTAAAAATGACATCTACCTGTCGTGTGTCGAAAGAGTTGGTTTTTGCAATTTGTTTTAAGATGGTCATTTCCTTTTTGATCTCATTAGCTTCTAGCGGTAATTTTAGTATTCGGTGTATCATAGACTTAAAAAATGCTTTTTTATACTTGTCAGGATGACATGATGTAGCATTAATAATAACATCAGTGGTTGTAGGTTTCCTGTATATGGTGAATAAATGTTTCCCGTTGTTATTAGTTATAGTGAGATCTAGGTAGTTAATAGATTTTCGATTTTCATGCTCAACTGTAAATTGTAACTTCGGATGCATAGAGTTTAATTTTATAGCAAGTTTCTCAATTTCGTCTTTTGAACCATTATAAAGTAATAATGTATCGTCTACATATCGCTTGTAATATATGATTTTATTTGCGATATCAGGGTTATTTTTCAGGAATTGCGTCTCAACGTGGTTTACGAAAATGTCTGCTACTGTCCCAGCCAAAGAATTTCCCATTGCTAAGCCATCTTTCTGACAATAGATTTTAGTATTAAACGAGAAATAATTGTAATCTAAAGTGCATCCAAGTAGTTCTATAAGTTCGATTATTTCGTCTTTAGTCATATTTTTGTATTGTATTAAGTTATCCCTAATTATATTAATCGTCTCAGTAATTGGTATATTTGTATATAAATTTTTAATATCTAATGAGGCGAAATTTGCACTAGTTGGAATGTCTATATTGTGGATTTGTTGTGTTAGTTCATAACTGTTTTTGATACTGAAGTTGCTGTCATACGTATAGAATGCTTTCAAAATTTTATTAAGTTTCATATTTAGTTTATATGAAGGACTACTTCTGTAGTTGACAATAGGTCGTATAGATTTCTCTTTTTTATGCAGTTTAATCTGTGATCTTAATTTAGGTATTTGGGGATTCATATTTTTCATCATATTTTTTTCCTCAGGGGTCAAGAGGTGATTATTTTCATCGACTAGTTTCTTAATCTTTAATTGGAACTTTGGAGTGGGGTCTTTAGTTACTTCAACGATCCCATTTTCATTAAAAAATGAGAGTGTTTTAAATATATAATCGTCTTCTTTAATAATTACAAGGGTATTTCCTTTATCGGCCTTTACCACAATTGCTTTCTCTGCTAGTAGTTTATTATTGATATTTTTAAGTGTTTTATCTTCAGTTTTTCTATGTAGTTTATTTTTCTCTTTTAAAATTAAGTCCTTCGTTTTTAGGGCTATCCTACATGCTTCAGGTTTATTTGTTTTCGATATTTTGCTTGTTGCTATAACATCAGCAATTATGTGTTTAACGTTGGTATTATTTAGTGGGGGAGTTAAGTTATATTTTAAGCCTTTGTCAAGTAGTGACATTTCGGACTTTGTGAACTGAATATCTGTAAGATTCATTGTCCTTGGATAAAATTGATGTATATGGTTGACCTTTTCTGAAAGCTTATTTTGTTGTTTAGCTATGAGTAAATCAATTTTTCTCTGATGTCTTTGGGTAATCGCTTTCCGTAAAAAATCTATTTTCTTATCAATGCTGCTTAGTAAAATAGAAAAAATCAAAGGCGAGAGTTCATTACTTAGCAATAAATGCAGACTATACATTTCGACATTTAAAAAATCTTTTATCTTAAAAGCTTCTCTAATTTCAGATTTAATCCATAAAATACTACTCTTTTGTTGTACATATGTTACATAACTAGATTTGGATTGAATATTGATTTTAGCATATTTTGGTATGATGTGTTCCATGAGGCAAGTTTTATTAAATTTAATTTTCATACCAAGTTTCATAATTTTGGTTCTAATATTTCTAATATTTCTAACATTCAATAATCTTGCTGAGGGGACAGTACAACAGAATTTACAAGTTCTTCATTATGCAAATAAAGGCTTACTTATGAATATCCTAGAAGAAATCGAGATATATGCTCATTTGAAAACCAAATCATCAATGCTGCTCAATGAGCAATTAGATTTTCGCGAAAAATATTATTACGACCTTTTTGACGAAATTTTATAATAAAAGCATCAACTCTTTTGTTTTTTAAAAAAATATAAGATTAGTTATACCCATGGCAAAAGCAATGTATGTAAAATATGCTGCATCAGCAGTCTCATCAGTTATTCAGATATACATAATGTGGAACGTACTATTAGCTACTAACTTAATGCTATAAAGAACATTGCCATAAGAAACTACAGTTAAAACAAGACGATTCTGCAGCATCCAACAAAGATGCAATTGTGATGTAGGCGACTTGGTATAATCGACATATACCACAACGCCAAGGATTTTATATCTTTGATGTAACTGGCACTATAATAATATTAAGCTTGTCCATAGAGGGCACAGCTATCACACATCGTAATTCACTGTTTTTATCCAAAATATAAATAAGTTGTAGACACAATTATTATCTGTTAATCAGATATTTAAATGAATCAATTTTATGTTATTAGTGTATTTCCTACTTTTATACTTTGACGATGGCGTCATATTATGAACGCTGATTGGCAGTTATGAAGTAGTGTGACAGGAAGTAGGCGGAGCCTCTGCATATTTAAGCTCGTGCTCAGCACTCATAACCATCAGTTGACTGCACAGCAGCAAGGAGAGCTCCACCTACCAACCCAAGGGAGCCAATGGGTATAACTAATTTTATTTTATTTTGGTAAAAAAAAAATTGACATCATTAGACTTTATCATTCATTTAAGGATTGGTATCTAGTATTTCTTAAAATTTATTCACAGGTCTGATGATGGTTTTATAGAAAAAACCGAAACCGGTTACTCATTAAAACAGACATAATGTGATCAAGACTGAACTTTAATCTAAATATAACAATTAATTGGTCACTGTATTCCAAAAAAGTTTACCTTTACATTTATTTGTAGTTGCAATCCAGAGACGACTTCATCCTTGTCCATTTATGGAATGCACATGGGCATATTACCAGCTATCTTTTACTTCTTTTTAATTCTTGCCTGTGAAATAATGGAAATGTCGTGTGGCTAGGGCCTCCCGTCGGGCAGACCGTTCGCCTGGTGCAGGTCTTTCGATTTGACGCCACTTTGGCGACCTGCGCGTCGATGGGGATGAAATGATGGTGATTAGGATAACACAACACCCAGTCCCTGAGCGGAGAAAATTTCCGACCCAGCCGGGAATCGAACCAGGGCCCTTAGGATTGACAGTCTGTCACGCTGACCACTCAGCTACCGGGGCGGAATTCCCTGTGAAGAACACTTGACATGGGAAGACGGCATCGTTTTCCCACGTCAAGTGTCCATAAAAATTTTCCTATGTGTCTTTTCAGGCCAAGCACATTTTATCATATCATATCTATTTAACAATAGCCTTTAATATAAGTGTCGATAATTTTCTTTCGTAGCGCGTAGTGAAATTGACCTCTGGCGGTCGATAGAGTATAAGGGCGATGAAAGAGCGTCGCACGTACGTTCACGCAATTACCTTTTGTTTTACACGTAAAACATAATTTGACCTATGCTAGTTATTTGCTATTACATGGCGATGAAGTAGCGTTGCTCGTTCACTCACTCGTTATTTTTAGTTATAAGATAAAACATTAATCTTGATAATATTCTTCATTCAGTGCATGTCAGCAACAAGAAGTATATCTACATCAACTGATTAAAACACATCTTCTGTGTGCAGATTAACCGAGATTATTGCATTATGGCGATTACATACTACAGGTTCGCTGTTTTATTTCCTATGTCATCTTTCACTAATACCGATGGGTGCAGTATGCACCATTCGTTGTGAAAGGGCCGATATATTCTAATAGTGTAAGTCGGGGTAGTGTGTTCGAACTTATATAAATCCATGCGTAGTTTGTTGCATTTTAGTCTTAACCTGGTGCAGAGGCTTTATGTTTACGATTTTCAACCTTTCTATAAGTTATTTGTTTTAAGATATAACTGGGTTGGTTCAAATGGCTCTGAGCACTATGCAACTTAACTTCTGAGGTCATCAGTCGCCTAGAACTTAGAACTAATTGAACCTAACTAACCTAAGGACATCACACACATCCACGCCCGAGGAAGGATTCGAACCCGCGACCGGAGCGGTCGCTCGGCTCCAGACTGTAGCGCCCAGAACCGCACGGCCACTCCGGCCGGCAGATGTAACTGCATTGGTCTTTCATCTTTGACAGTCATGGTCTGAGTTAGACATGCGCAGTGTTCCCCGCCACTTTGATTTGCAGCACGTCATCTAGTCCTACTTAGTTTCACGTGAGCTCCCGAGGCCCACCGCAAGGTGTCCATGTAGACGAATTGCACGCCAGAACGTAAGTCAAGTCTTGGTGTTGACTTAGTTCTCCTGTAGCGCAATTTAATAATGTGACGACGCCTATTCAGGCTGTTTTAGTTTTATATCTAGACCACGCCCTCTTAACAAATTATAGATTCAGGTATATCTTCTGCAGAAGGCTCAATTATTTGGGCTGAAAAGTAGGTAATGGTTGGTTTCATTACCGCAATCGAGGATGATAGTTTCTTATATATTACTAGAGAAGCATTCGCTTTAATTATTGCTTTGTCCCTAATATTAAAGTGCCTTTGAGTTGCTGTTTTTAGTAAACTCAGATTTAGTATACTGATGTTCTTGCCCAAATGTCTTTCAGATCGACGTCCGTAAGCTGCGGCCAACTGAGCAGAAAGCTGTCACCACAGTCCACAACCAGAAGCTGGTAGAGGCAAAGCTGCCCTCAGACTTGTACGGTTGCCACACGACTGTCTCGTATGCCTGCTGCTTCTGGAGTTCGGAACCGCTGTCGACGCAGCACCTTAAGTGGGCCAGACTGTCGCAGTGCTGATCTGGATCACACGCATCCGAGCTTGGAGCAGTGCCACATCCGAGACGCTCTGTGCCTCTTCCCTTCACTGTCGCTTGGCAGCTGTACTGCTTTAGCAGCTGACCTAGCGCCTCTGGGGACATCATTATAACTCCACGCTGCCGCATCCTAGTCCCTACCGAGACCGCCGACCCTTTCCGCCTGGTTTTTGCTGCCGACAACACGGCCGCTAGGCCAGTATGCATCACTTTGGCGCTGAACTTATCCAGACAGTGCGAACTTTGATGAATAAATATACTTATATTACTTTTTGACTCTACTACCTGTTGTCAATAAACACTCGTTATACAGGTATTATGATTATATGTACAGGAGTATTAAATTTATTGGACAGCATTGTAAAGTCCAACCATCATCTCAGATATCACAACTTGGAAACTATTATAGCTAGAGAAACGTGGTTTGTTGTAAAACGTTTAGCAGCTCTCAGATTTTTTCTTTCTGTCGTCCTTTGTTGCAGATTTAACGCAGCGTGCGTTAAAAAGGCTACAGATCAGAGAAGGACCAATGAGCCATATACTATATAGAATCCAGATCTGTCTCAACGGTACTGTCGAATTGTCAATGCCATGGCACTATTAGCAAAAACAAGCACAATGAGTTCATTCAAAAACTTTAAAGAGGCAGACATGATCAAAGAGCTTCCTGGAAGTGGATGACCCAGTGTGTCTCAAGCATGTGTCGACAGAGTGCAAGGTGCATTTCAGTGCAGCCTCGAAACGTCAATTCATCATACATCAGACGAATTATAGGTAGCAAGGTCAAAGTCCATAAAATGTTAAAACAAGTGGTTACACCTTTCATTTACAGAGTGCATAAGGTTCAAACACTGTAACCAAACAATCGTCCGTTGGGGTACCCAATCGTGTGTGACATGCTGGCACCCATACATGACTATATGAAAAATGGCCTGTTGAGATGAAGCATCGCTACACATTTTTGGACATGTGATTCTTGAGAACATTTTGGGCTCTGTAATCTCACACAAGAAGTGTGAACAGGTCTCCCGGTGTGACGCTATTAGACTTCTTTTTGTGCGGTTACGTCAAGAATCGTATCTACATAGCACCAGTCAATGACACTCATAACGCGCCGGCCGAAGTGGCCGTGCGGTTAAAGGCGCTGCAGTCTGGAACCGCAAGACCACTACGGTCGCAGGTTCGAATCCTGCCTCGGGCATGGATGTTTGTGATGTCCTTAGGTTAGTTAGGTTTAATTAGTTCTATGTTCTAGGGGACTAATGACCTCAGCAGTTGAGTCCCATAGTGCTCAGAGCCATTTGAACCATTTTTTTGACACTCATAACCTTCGCGCACAAATCGCATGAGGCAATCATAACCGTTATTGCTGACTTGTACATGTTACTTTGATGTTCTACGACAGATAAATAGAGCCCACATTTAAATTCTGGCACAAAATTAAAAAAAAAATTGAAACTCGCTAAACTTTTCACAACAAACCATGATGCTGTATATCTAATAGTTTCCGAGATAAGATTTCTTTAAGTGATAGTGACAGTTTATGGACATCTAGTATTTACATATGGAATTACTCTACGTTGGCCAACTTTTTTCCATTAAGAATGTAGCTATCCATTTAATTACTTCATCTTTCCTTCAAGGATTGCGCCTTTGACCCGTTCTGCCTCCTTCCATCTTTTTCTCTGTCGACCAACATCTCTTCTACCCCTTGGTACACAATATCTTGCTTTTGGATACACTATCCTATCTATATGATTTTCCATTTCTTTTTCCGGTAGTCGGTTATCTTGTCATCCATGGCAAAGACGTTTAGCTTCTGACGAATACATTCATTTCTTATATTTTTCTTTTCTTGTACACCCCTTTACTGATCTGAAGTATCTCAATTGTTCTATATCTAATCTCCATTGTTTCATAAAACCTCAATGAAGTGTCTGTACAAATTTTATTCCTTAGTGATCTCACTGGGTCTCGGCTATTCGGCAACCTGGCTTACACCAACGTGCAGCGGGTGGCCTACACAGCAACCTGCAGGGGCCACCTCAGCAAGCGCTAGGAGAGACACTTGGTGTGGCCGCCTGGGCAGCAGGCGGAAACGAGAGCGCCATATGAGGCTGCTGGCCTCGCAGACCTATTTGCTTCAGCGGGGCTATGTGTGTACAAATAGTTACGACAGTATTCAGGTGCCTTCACAGTATTTAGGCCGGCACTCAGTGGTGCCAGGCTAGTTCAATTCTAGAGAGCTCTCTGGCTAGTCGCAAGCATCTATCAGAGTCTCACTTAGGAACCATTACGCTTGGAGGATCTACAGTGTCCGTTATTCTGTTGGAAGCCACCGCTATTTGGAGCAGCCAGTTCTGTCATTGAACGTCGCCAAAACAGGCTCGCTTCTGAGTGCAGACATCTGTACGCAGCCTAAGAGTCGTAAAGAAATTCGAGATACACAATGTGATCAAAAGTATCCGGACGCCCGGCTGAAAATGACTTACAAGTTCGTGACGCCCTCTATCGGTAATTCTAGAATTCAGTATGGTGTTCGCCCACCCCACACCCTTAGTCTTGATGACAGCTTCCACTCTCGCAGGTATACGTTCAGTCAGCTGCTGGAAGGTTTCTTGGGGAACGGCAGTCCATTCTTCACGGAGTGCTGCACTGAGGAGAGGTATAGATGTCGGTCGGTTAGGCCTGACAAGGAGTTGGCTTTCCAAAACATCCCAAAGGTATTCTATAGGACCAGGTTAGGACTCTGTGCAGGCCAGTCCATTACAGGGATGTTATTGTCGTGTAACCACTCCACCAGAGGCCGTGAATTATGAACAGGTGCTCAATCGTGTTGGAAGATGCAGTCGCCATCCCCGAATTGCTCTTCAATAGTGGGAAGCAAGATGGTGCTTCAAACATCAATGCAGGCCTGTGCTGTAATAGCGCCACGCAAAGCAACAAGGAGTGCAAGTCACTCCATAAAAAATACGACCACACGTTAACACCACCGCCTCCGAATTTTACTTTTGGCATGACCTCAGACGTTAAGTCACATAGTGCTCAGAGCCATTTGAACCATTTTGTCAGTCAACACACGAGGTCGGACTGTACGCTTTTGTACCGTAAGTGTCCCTTCACGTTTCCACTTCACTATCACATTGGAAACAGTGGACCTAGGGATGTTCAGGATTGTGCAAATTTCGAGGGCAGACGTACGACACAAGTGAAGCCCAATCACCTAATCACGTTTGAAGTCCCTGAGTTCCGGGAAGCGCCCCATTCTGCTCTCTCACGATGTCTATTGGCTACTGACGTGGCTGATATGGAGCACCAGCAGAAGGTGGCAGCACAATGCACCTAATATGAAAAAATACACTCCTGGAAATAGAAATAAGAACACCATGAATTCATTGTCCCAGGAAGGGGAAACTTTATTGGCACATTCCTGGGGTCTGATACATCACATGATCACACTGACAGAACCACAGGCACATAGACACAGGCAACAGAGCATGCACAATGTCGGCACTAGTACAGTGTATATCCACCTTTCGCAGCAATGCAGGCTGCTATTCTCCCATGGAGACGATCGTAGAGATGCTGGATGTAGTCCTGTGGAACGGCTTGCCATGCCATTTCCACCTGGCGCCTCATTTGGACCAGCGTTCGTGCTGGACGTGCAGACCGCGTGAGACGACGCTTCATCCAGTCCCAAACATGCTCAATGGGGGACAGATCCGGAGATCTTGCTGGCCAGGGTAGTTGACTTACACCTTCTAGAGCACGTTGGGTGGCACGGGATACATGCGGACGTGCATTGTCCTGTTGGAACAGCAAGTTCCCTTGCCGGTCTAGGAATGGTAGAACGATGGGTTCGATGACGGTTTGGATGTACCGTGCACTATTCAGTGTCCCCTCGACGATCACCAGTGGTGTACGGCCAGTGTAGGAGATCGCTCCCCACACCATGATGCCGGGTGTTGGCCCTGTGTGCCTCGGTCGTATGCAGTCCTGATTGTGGCGCTCACCTGCACGGCGCCAAACACGCATACGACCATCATTGGCACCAAGGCAGAAGCGACTCTCATCGCTGAAGACGACACGTCTCCGTTCGTCCCTCCATTCACGCCTGTCGCGACACCACTGGAGGCGGGCTGCACGATGTTGGGGCGTGAGCGGAAGACGGCCTAACGGTGTGCGGGACCGTAGCCCAGCTTCATGGAGACGGTTGCGAATGGTCCTCGCCGATACCCCAGGAGCAACAGTGTCCCTAATTTGCTGGGAAGTGGCGGTGCGGTCCCCTACGGCACTGCGTAGGATCCTACGGTCTTGGCGTGCATCCGTGCGTCGCTGCGGTCCGGTCCCAGGTCGACGGGCACGTGCACCTTCCGCCGACCACTGGCGACAACATCGATGTACTGTGGAGACCTCACGCCCCACGTGTTGAGCAATTCGGCGGTACGTCCACCCGGCCTCCCGCATGCCCACTATACGCCCTCGCCCAAAGTCCGTCAACTGCACATACGGTTCACGTCCACGCTGTCGCGGCATGCTACCAGTGTTAAAGACTGCGATGGAGCTCCGTATGCCACGGCAAACTGGCTGACACTGACGGCGGCGGTGCACAAATGCTGCGCAGCTAGCGCCATTCGACGGCCAACACCGCGGTTCCTGGTGTGTCCGCTGTGCCGTGCGTGTGATCATTGCTTGTACAGCCCTCTCGCAGTGTCCGGAGCAAGTATGGTGGGTCTGACACACCGGTGTCAATGTGTTTTCCATTTCCAGGAGTGTATGTTTTTGGAGCTGTCCGGATACTTTTGATCACATAGAGTAGTCCTAGAATTGGAGCCAATGTCCGACGCGCCAACGTGGCCAGGCTGCTTGAACGTACAAAAAAGGGCAAGAAAGAAGACTACAGCTGACAGAGAACACGAGACAGCTGCCCACGACGCTAATGAATCCGCACAGTGGTGCGAGACATATTGCCATGGGATGTGGAATAAGCAAGACGAGTGTTATTTGCGTCCTGCATCGAAAGAATTTCCATCCCTATCATCTGTCACTACATTAGGCAGTCGACGACTGTGATTTCCAACGTCGTACAGAGTTTTGTTGGTTTGCGATTAAGCAACTGAGAGATGACCTACGTTTCTCCAGCGTGTGCTCTTTACCGATGAAGCAACGTTTACTAATCACGCTAGTGTATATTTGCATAACATGCCCTACTGGGCAGCGGAAAATCCACACTGGCTTAGTTGCAACATCAACAGCCCTGTAGTATAAGCGTATGGTGCGGTATCATAGAAAATAACACTATTATATCCTATTTCATCTCAGACGTTCTAAATGGACATTCTTATGCAAACCGTCTGACGAACATTCTACCGATTCTTCTAGAAGAGGTGCCGCTGGCTATTCGACAGTGTATGTGGCTGCAACACGAATGTTGTCCAGTTCACACGTCCCGTGTTGCAACGAAAACACCGAATGAGACCTTTTTTGGACGTTGTATAGAATGAACTTCTATTGGCAAATGCCGTGCGAGGTCCCCCGATTTGATCCCGCTTGACTTCTTTTTGGGGACCACTCACAGATGCAGTCGATGATGTAACCGCAGCTACGCCAGACGATATGTGTCGTCGAATCGCCAGTGAATGCTCTACTGTATTACGCACTGTAATCATATCTGTTCGTCCTTCTTTCGAAAGGCGGTTGCAGATATGTCTTTCAGTCCATGGTCAAAATATTGAATACATGCTTAAATAAAGGATAAAGTAATTTCTTGGAAGACGAAATTTATGATATGTGATTTGTATGGAACGAAATAGTGTTGCAATGTGAAATATGTCGACAGCGTATGTTACATGTAGCTGGAAACATTGTCATTACGAGTTTACATTCAGCATGAAACGTTGTTTCCTTAAGAAGAATAATTTTGTGTTGCGTGGGTGGTCACGAAAGTATTTTTAATAAAATTTTTAGTTCAACAAATATACCCAATACAATTAAGAGGAATGCTGGTAAAGACACTTGTTTGACAGCATGTCTTTTACCTCTAGAAGCGCACAGCCACGTACAGGAGAAGATAGGTCAAATCTTCCTTCTAAAATTTTGATATTTCATGCAATAGTTGCTCTTTGCAGCATTCAAGAACTCTTTATTGTTGAAGAATGAACAGCTGATCTCTTTTTCAGCTCCCGTAAATGTGGGAGCATACACAAATGTGAAATAGTTTTCCTGAGCACTCTGGAAATACGACGTAGGCTAGAATGTAGCTTATCACATATACAACATTCGTAGGTGAACCTGAATCCAGTTCGTAACTTTGTTTAAGGGAAAATAAGGCTTTATTCTCGCAGCGCAGACCTACCTTTTGTTTTCTTCTGACTTGTGTGATGCGGCCCACCACGAATTCCTCTCCTTTGTCAAACTCTTCATTTCAGAGTAATGCATCCTTCGTCCTCAGTTATTTGCTGGACGTATTCAAATGGCTCTATGAACTATGGGACTTAACATTTGAGGTCATCAGTCCCCTAGACTTAGAACTACTTAAACCTAACTAACCTAACGACATCACACACATCAGTGCCCGAGGCAGGATTCGAACCTGCGACCGTAGCAGCAGCGCTTTTCCGGACTGAAGCGCCTTGAACCGCTCTACCACACCGGCCGGCCTGGACGTATTCCAATCTCTGTCTTCCACTACAGTTTTTGCCCTCTACAGCTCCCCCTAGTACCATGGAAGCCATTCCCTCATGTCTTAACAGATGTCTTATCAGCATGTTGCTTCTCCTTATATGTGTTTTTCCGCATATTCTTTTTCTCACCGATTCTGCGCAGAAACTCCTCGTTCCTTACCTTGTGAGTCCGTCTAGCTTTCAACATTCGTCTGCAGAACCATAGCTCAAATGCTTCTATTCTCTTCTGTTCTGATTTTCCCACAGTCCATGTTTCACTACCGTACACTGTTGCGCTGCAAACGTACTTTCTTACAAATTTCTTCCTCAACTTAAGGTCCGTGATTGATTCTAGAAGACGTTTCTTGGCCAGGAAGTTTCTCTTTGCCAGTGCTAGTCTGATTTTGATGTCCTCCTTCTTCCGTCTGTCATTTGTCATTTTGCTGCCTAGTTAGTAGAAATCTTTAAGTTCATCTACTTTGCGACCATCAATCCTGATTTTAATTTTCTCGCTGTCCTCATTTCTGCTACTTCTCATGACTTTCGTCCCCCTTCGATTTACTCCCAATCCAAACTCTGTACCCTTTAGACTATTCATTCCATCCAGCAGATCATGTAATTCTTCCTCACTTTCACTGATGATAGCGATGTCATCAGCGAATTGTATCATTGATATCCTTTCACCTTGAATTTTAATTTCACTCTTAAATCCTTCTTTTATTTCCATCATTTTTTCTTCGACGTACAGATTGAACAGTAGGGGCGAAAGACTACATCCCTGTCTCACACCCTTTCTAATCCAAGGACTCCGTTCTTGGTCGTCCAATCTTATTATTCCATCTTGGCTCTTGTATATATCGTGCAAACATCAACCTCGGTTACGAGAGTTCCGGAACCTGTACAGAAATATGGAATAGAGATAGACATAAACATCATTTTCGCCCTTTTTGCTGCTCATGCATGTTATACCACCAAACGGCGAAAGATGGTGGTCCAGATTGTTGTACACACCGATACCTCTAATACCCAGTAGCACGTCCTCTTGCATTGATGCATGCCTATATTCGTCTTAGCATACTATCCACAAGTCCGGGTTGTTCCACTCCTCAACGGCGATTCGGCGTAGATTCCTCAGAGTGGTTGGTGGGTCACGTCGTCCATAAAAATCCCTTTTCAATCTATCCCAGGAATGTTCCTTAGGTTTCATGCCTGGAGAACGTGCTGGCCACTCTAGTCGAGCGGTGTCGTTATCCTGAAGGACGTTATTCACAAGATGTGCACGATGGGGGCGCGAAATGTCGTCCATGAAGACGTATGCCTAGCCAGTATGCTGCCAATATGGTTGCACTACCGGTCGGGAGGATGGCATTCACGTATCGTACAGCCGTTACGGCACCGTCCATGACCACCAGAAGCGTACGTCGGCCACACGTAATGCCCCCCAAAACCACCACCTTGCTGCACTTGCTGTACAGTGTGCCTAAGGCGTTCAGCCTGACCGGGTAGCCTCAAAACACTTCTTCGACGATTGTCTGGTTCAAGGCATATGCACCACTCATCGGTGAAGAGGAAGTGATGCCAATCCTGAGCGGTCCATTCCTCATGTTGTTGAGCCCATCTGTAGCACGCTGCATGGTGTCGTGGTTGCAAAGGACCTCGCCATGGACGTCGGGAGTAAAGATGCGCATCATGCAGCCTATTGTGCACAGTTTGAGTCGTAACACGACGTCCTGTGGCTGCACGAAAAGCATTATTCAACATGGTGGCGTTGCTGTCAGGGTTCCTCCGAGTCATAATCCCGAGGTAGCGGTCATCCGCTGCAGCAGTACCTCTTGGGTGGCCTGAGCGAGGCGGGTCATCGACAGTTCCTGTCTCTCTGTATCTCCTCCATATCCGAACAATATCACTTTGGTTCACTCCGAGACACTTGGACACTTCCCTCGTTGAGAGCCCTTCCTGGCACAAAGTAACTGTACGGACGCGATCGAACCGCGGTATTGGCCGTCTAGGCATGGTTTAACTACAGAGAACATGAGCTGCGTACCTCCTTCCTGGTGGAAAGACTGGAAGTGATCCGTCTACTAGGCGCTGCTCATGCACTGTTTTTTACATCTTTGGGCGGGTTAAGTGACATCTCTGAACAGTCAAAGGGAATGTGTCTGTGATACAATACCCACAGTCAACGGCTATCTTCAGTTCTGGGAACCTGGGTGATGCAAAACTTTTTCTGATGTGTGTAAATTTCAGCTCTCTCTATAGCTTACATCATTTTTCTCAGAATTTCGAGCATCTTATGGTATACAATTACTCAGCCTGGTCCGAGATTCCTGCTTCGCAATGTTTTAACCGCAAATGCTGTTTTCGGCCACTGTGCTCTCACATTCTAGGACGTTTCTCGATTTTTTTAGTGTAGGTTCAGCATCAGCATTAACAAATGCTAAACATTGTAATCGTCTTCTCAAGACCTGTCGATTGCAGTTATAAAAAGTATACGATTCCATTCAAAAAAGAAAAGTAATTGCTTCAATATCTCCGTTGATACCAGCGCTAAAAACATTTACCAAACAAAGAAATACGTGCTCCTCGGCGCTCTAACTTTTGACGAAAACTGCGTATCGATTTGTTTAACCGATCACGAAATAAAAGGTTTGCTACATCTTACAGGACTCAGTCTGTATTACAATATGCCACGGTGCTATTGTAAAGTGGGAATTTCCTCTGATGAATTTCTGCAGCGGTATGACCCCTGAAATAGACACACCCCTATGATACACTACTGGATTCTCTAGGCAACAGACTATCTGAAAGCAAATGATATTATCTGGCCCTAACAATGAACCCTAAGTTGGTAAGTTGTGATATACGATAGCTAACAAAATATTTTACAAAAAGAGCCGAGATTACGGAATGAACTAGGTATACAGTATTATCTGTTGAAATGAGAAATGTTGTTCATTGATTTGGTTGACATATTATAATAGAAACGGGCACGGAATATAATGTGCAAAGTAAACAATTCAGAAAAATAGATTCCAAAAAAAGGAAAACCACACACAAATCATAATGATGTCACCAGAAATGTTCGACTGGCGAAGTTGCGAAGGAATGAAATTCTCTGTGCAACATCTCCTTCTCTGTTTATCATCCGTAATGCTATACGAGTGACTCAATCTTATGTGACAGTGACTGTGAATCACTTACTTGAAGGGCAGTGGGTATGCATTAATAGAACAACAGCTGCCTAAAGCCGAAAAGACTTGCCACTGAAGGTGTAAAGCAACACAGAATATACTCTTTGTGCCAGAGCTGCAGAGATTGTAACCTCCGCCTCACTTATCGACCTTAATGACAGTGAAAAATTAAACCGCGTGTACCTAATGGAAATTTGGGAAAAGCAGTCGTCACCGAAGTTAATCTGTCGGTAAAGAGGGAGGAAAGGGTTACATCTAAATGAAAGGAAAAATGCAAATGAAACTGGTGGAAATTAATTTTGAAAAGGGGTAAAGTCAATGAAGAAAGTAAATGTGCGGCCGTTACGTTAACAATTAACTAGCGGTAATTAGATATTTGAGATTTGGGGGAAATTACAGTCGCCAGTCCTAAGGACAATTACTATAGTAACTGAAAAAGAAAGGTAATTACACATATAATTAGCACTAGAAGCGTGGCAACTGAAGGTTGACACGCGTAGTGTGAAAACTGAAAGTTTGTCAGAAGTAATAACTTTCGCTGCACTCTGACTTAATTTAGCAAAAGAATTAATAAAACCGGAAAACTGAAAGTTAATTTAGTGACTGAAATTAATAAGAAGCTTTCTTTCTTAAGCACATCGAAATTCAGTAAAGTACGGTTAGTCTTGGACTACCTCAACAATCATTTCAAAAGCTACTTGAATCTACGCAATTTAGAAATAAGAGATTTAGCTTTGAACTTGAATTAAATGATTCTGAACAATTAACAATAGTAAGATTTAGTACATACCAAGCTGAGCTGCAGTCACAGGTAAGCTAAAATACGGTAACTAAACTCGCACTCTTAATTTGTGCTTGCGTAATCTAAATATTGTAGCCAGCTATGAATACTTAAACTGAACTTTGAAATTAAAGCAGTGAAATGGAATGATTGTACTTTAATGCTGGCATCTGAATTTCAACGACACTCGGGTTGATTTCGGAAAAGGAAGGGACCCTGCTTGGTAATGCAATTGGGACAATGAGCAACAAAGGTTCATGCTAAGTTGCTGTAATTTTGCGAGGCAAATGTAACAATTTGAAAAGCTGAGGTCTGCCATACAGTTCTAAAACTTTACGTGCTTCCAGTCTTCCTTGTTGGTTGATTGAAGGCTTGAAGCCGTCGATCGAGGAGGTGGCGACAGTCACTCATTGTCGGCCGTCGCTGTTGCAGAAGCTGGATGTTGGCGCTCCTTCTTCTCAACACGGTCACCAGACGAAACGGGCTCTTGATGTGCGCCAGCTAATGCTTCCCGTCCGCGACACCATGTCAGAAACTATTACCGCAAGTCGAGCGCAATTACATGCTGCCAAACCCCGAAAGCGCGGCAACTCGCGGGAGCTACACACAACACACCTGCTCCACTCGCTACTCCAGCCAGACTCTCTCTGCCCGCGCTCCACGCGGCAGAGTTAACACTACCAAAGATCCTACACACTTTGATTCTTCACACGACCCATCGATGTAATCGTTCGACAGCAGTTTTCCCTAGGCAAGACCCAGCGTAAAAATACAAATAATATTTACGAAACAAACCAATTATACATCGACATAAGTGCATAAATATATATATACAAACAGTAAAACAATTACAATATATAAAGAGACAGAAATGTCATATCTTGAGGTAACAAAACAAGGAAAAAAAAATAGTACAATAGATGGAAATAGGAGGATATGCATTTCCGGCGTTACAAGATGATCACCATAGACGGCTGCCTGTCACAGGTGAACCGCGTAGTCTGCGAAAATCTGGAAGTCTTCAGGCAGGGCGCCAGTGCACAGGCTCGAACGCTGGATTTCGTCTCGATCGTTGCCCAAAGTTATTCACTTCGTGTTCCCAGATCAGGTCTTCTGAGTGTACGCCATACTGTCCCTGAATGAAGTCTCCAAAAATTCTTCCAGGCCCTTTTTCCCAAGAAATTCTCCAAGCGCAACACCTCTAAAAACTCAGCCTATCAATTGCATGTGGTAAAATTCCTCCGTAACAAATACATAATCAAAAATTCCCATCTCTCCAGGAGATGGGAAAAAGCCGTTCCCCCACTAGAATGACTTGCTGCCAAAAAAACTGACATGACCAGTACTTCTCTAACATCATGGTGCTAATTTTTGTATGTGGAGGGAATTACATGACGTGTGAACACAGAAAAAGACTGGCTGTATCAGCGAAAATCTGTCGGGCATCCAGCAGCATCGGACTATCGCAGATTCAGGGAATAAACATTTTACAATGTTAACATATAGAGTTCTCTGAAAATAGAGTCTTCAGTCATCTGGCCCGGAAATCGCTGCAGATTCTGAGACAGTTTTTTTCCCGACAGGCAACGACTTCTAGTACCCCCGTCCGTCTTGCGAGAGGGTCTGAAAGTCATAAAAAGCACTCCTGCAAGCATAAGGGAGCAACGCAGTGAACTGCATTAGTACACTACTGGACATTAAAATTGCTACACAACGAAGATGACGGGCTACAGACGCGAAATTTAACCGACAGAAGGAAGATGCTGTTATATGCAAACGATTAGCTTTTCAGAGCATTCACACAAGGCTGGCGCAGGTGGCGACACCTACAACGTGCTGACACGAGGAAACTTTTCAACCGATTTCTCATACACAAACAGCAGTTGACCGGCGTTGCCTGGTGAAACGTTGTTGTGATGCCTCGTGTAAGGAGGAGAAATGCGTACCATCACGTTTCCGACTTCGATAAAGGTCGGTTTGTAGCCTATCGCGATTTCGGTTTATCGTATCGCGACATTGCTGCTCGCGTTGGTCGAGATCCAATGACTGTTAGCAGAATATGGAATCGGTGGGTTCAGGAGCGTAATACGGAACGCCGTGCTGGATCCCAACGGCCTCGTATCACCAGCAGTCGAGATGACAGGCATCTTATCCGCATGGCTGTAACGGATCGTGGAGCAACATCTCGAGCCCTGAGTCAACAGATGGGGACGTTTGCAAGACAACAACCATCTGCACGAACAGTTCGACGACGTTTGCAGCAGCATGGACTATCAGCCCGGAGACCGTGGCTGCGGTTACCCTTGATGCTGCATCACAGACAGGAGCGCCTGCGATGGTGTACTCAACGACGGACCTGGTTGCACGAATGGCATAACGTCATTTTTTCGGATGAATCCAGGTTCTGTTTACACCATCATGATGGTCGCATCCGTGTTTGGCGACATCGCCGTGAACGCACATTGCAAGAGTGTATTCGTCATCACCATACTGGCGTATCACCCAGCGTGATGGTATGGGGCGCCATTGGTTACACGTCTCGGTCACCTCTTGTTCACATTGACGGCACTTTGAACAGTGGACATTACTTTTCAGATGTGTTACGACCCGTGGCTCTACCCTTCATTCGATTCCAGCGAAACCCTACATTTCAGCAGGATAATGCACGACCGCATGTTGCAGGTCCTGTACGGGCCTTTCTGGATACACAAAATGTTCGATTGCTGCCCTGGCCAGCACATTCTCCAGATCTCTCACCAATTGAAAACGTGAGGTCAATGGTGGGCGAGCAACTGGTTCGTCACAATACGCCAGTCACTACTCTTGATGAACTGTGGTATCGTGTTGAATCTGCATTTGTAGCTGTACCTGTACGCGCCATCCAAGCTCTGTTTGACTCAAATCCCAGGCGTATCAAGGCCGTTATTACGGCCAGAGGTAGTTGTTCCGGGTACTGATTTCTCAGGATCTATGCACCCAAATTGCGTGAAAATGTAATCACATGTCAGTTCAAATATAATGTATTTGTCCAATGAATACCCGTTTATCATCTGTATTTCTTCTTGGTGTAGCAATTTAATGGCCAGTAGTGTAGCAATAAATTGATGGTAGCATGATGACTCGCCGTGCCATCATTATGGCCCTTGCACAAACTTTTATCGTGACGTGAAAGCAGCTACCAACCCTCAAATGCTGTCTGCAGTTGTGCCTGTGGCCGCCCGTTGTCAGCTTTCCAGAATTCGGCTCATTAAGGTGGCACTCCAGTAACTCTCCGAACAACGCGTCTCCTCCCACATAATGGCAGCACAGACATATCACAAAATCTTAAACAGAAGGAAAGGCCCATCATCTCTAATTACCCACTGTACCTAGATCCCTAGGCACATAATACACAGTCGCCGTCAACCCATCTCATAAACGTCGTAACAGCAATACAAATGAAAGAGAGGCAAGCCTTCAGGACTTGCCACCTTTAATTATGACAGGCTAGATACTTAAAAGGACTTATTTGCTATACCATTTTTCCATCAACGACAATCTTATTTCTGAGGACGTTTTCCCCTGAATAACGTTACTATGGTTGTACTTGTGGAGATCTCCAACTCATGTTTATTGACAGTTTTTAGAAAAGTCTTTATACCAGGATCTGCAGTTCGGATTCTGTTTCTCCAAAGACTACTTGGTCGTCAACATATAAGAGTGCTTAGCTCCTCTTCTCACATCCTATTTCAAAATTGTAGTGCTCATTCAGCCATTCTCGTAGGATGTCGTCAATATAAAGTGAAGGTGACAGACTGCAGCCATGGTCTAGACCTGTGTTGACATTTATTGGTTTACTCAGATGTTTGTCAGTTTATATTGCTATCTTTGTACGGTTGTACAGACTTTTAAGGATATTAATTAATTAAGTGGGGTAGCCTATCTTATCCAGAATCTCCCACAATTAATCCGTCTTTCTCACTCTGTGGAAGGCCTGTTTATACTTGATAAAGGGTAGTGCGTTTCTATTTCAATTCACTATGTTTTTCAATAATTTTATTCACTAGAAATACCGGTGATCAAAAAGTCAGTATAAATTTTTAAATCTTAATAAACCACGAAATAATGTAGATAGAGAGGTAAAAATTGACACACATGCTTGGAATGACATGGGGTTTCATTAGAACCAAAATGCAGAATGGCGCTCCACCCCATATTGTTAGACGCGTGAAAAATCTCTTGCGCACGTCTTTGGTGATGATCGTGTGCTCAGCCGCCACTTTCGTCATGCTTGGCCTCCCAGGTCCCCAGACCTCAGTCCGTGCGATTATTGGCTTTGGGGTTACCTGAAGTCGCAAGTGTACCGTGATCGACCGACATCTCTAGGGATGCTGAAAGACAACATCTGACGCCAGTGCCTCACCATAACTCCGGACATGCTTTACAGTGCTGTTCTGAACATTATTCCTCACTACAGCTATTGTTGAGGAACGATGGTGGACGTATTGAGCATTTCCTGTAAAGAACATCATCTTTCCTTTGTCTTGAATGTAGTCGAATTAAGTCGGGCGATGCTGAGGGAATTAGATTAGGAAATGAGACACAAAGCAGTAAAGGAGTTTTGCTATTTAGGGAGCCAAATAACTGATGATGGTCGAAGTAGAGAGGATATAAAATGTAGGCTGGCAATGGCAAGGAAAGCGTTTCTGAAGAAGAAAAATTTGTTAACATCGAGCATAGATTTAAGTGTCAGGAAGTCGTTTCTGAAAGTATTTGTATGGAGTGTAGCCATGTATGGAAGTGAAACATGGACGATAAACAGTTTGGACAAAAAGAGAATAGAAGCTATCGAAATGTGGTGCTACAGAAGAATGTTGAAGATTAGGTGGGTAGATCACGTAACTAATGAGGAGGTATTGAATAGGATTGGGGAGAAGAGAAGTTTGTGGCACAACTTGACTAGAAGAAGGGATCGGTTGGTAGGACATGTCCTGAGGCATCAAGGGATCACAAATTGAGCATTGGAGGGCAGCGTGGAGGGTAAAAATCGTAGAGGGAAACCAAGAGATGAATACACTAAACAGATTCAGAAGGCTGTAGGTTGCAGTAGGTACTGGGAGATGAAGAAGCTTGCACAGGATAGATTAGCATGAAGAGCTGCATCATACCAGTCTCAGGACTGAAGACCACAACAACAACAACAACTTTGTTATGCTAATTATTGCTATTCTGATCAGATGAAGCACCATCTGTCGGACATTTTTTGAACTTTTGGTTCTAATAAAATCCCATGTCATTCCAAGCAGGTGTGTTAATTTGTAGCTCTCTATCTACATTATTCCGTGATTTATTCAGTTTTCAAATTTATACTGACCTTTTGATCACCCGGTACATTATCAAACCATTAGCAGTATGGCCTACAGTCAGATTGTTCCTCAAGAAGCAAGGTCTCCCTAATTTCTTCCATTAATTTATTTACTAATTTTGCACAGATTTTGTAGCAGGCTGTCGTAATACTGATTCTTCTGTAATTATTACAAACTGTTCTGTCACCCTGCTTAAAAATTGAAATTAATCTAATTATTGTCGAGTCTTGTAGAACTTGTTGTACCCATTGCCCCTCAGAATAATTTTCTAGGCTCGTACGAAGCTTTGTCCAAGACAGGCTAGTATGCAATATCTATATTGGAATGTCAAAAAGAAAGAACAGGTGATACTGCATGTAGCATAGCTACACCGCTGAGTTAATCGAAATACACGTATGCAGCAGAGTAACCTCACGGAGAAGAAAGAAAAACGTCATTCCGTTGACCACCGCACAAAGAAGTAACAATGAATTAGTTTCCACAACGAAACGTTGTCTCGAAACCTGCAGAAAATCCAAAGAGATTCTGGTCGTATGTGAAGTATGTTAGCGGCAAGAAACAATCAATGCCTTCTCTGCGCGATAGAAGTGGAGATACTATCGATGACAGTGCTGCCAAAGCGGAGTTACTAAACAGTCTTCCGAAATACCTTCACAAAACAAGACGAAATAAATACTCCAGAATTTGAATCGATAACAGCTACCAACATGAGTAACGTAGAAGTAAATATCCTCGGAGTAGTGAAGCAACTTAAATCACTTAGTAAAAGCAAGTCTTCTGGCCCAAACTGTATACCATTAGGTTCCTTTCGGAGTAGCTCCATACTTAACAATCATATACAACCGTTCGCACAACGAAAGATCCGTACCCAAAGACTGGAAAGTTGCACAGGTCACTCCAATATTCAAGAAAGGTAGTATGAATAATCCACTAAATTACAGCAGGATGTAGCAGGATTTTAGAACATATATTGCGTTCGAGGATTATGAATTACCTCGAAGAAAAGTATCTATTGACACCCAGTCAACATGGGATTAGAAAATATCGTTCCTGTGAAACACAACTTGCTCTTTATTCACATGAAGTGTTGAGTGCTATTGACAAGGGATTTCAAATCGATTTCGTATTTCTAGATTTCCGGAAGGCTTTTGACACTATACCAGACAAGCGGCTCGTAGTGAAATTGGGTGCTTATTGAATATCGTCTCAGTTATGTGACTGGATTTGTGACTTCCTGTCAAAGAGGTCACAGTTCGTAGTAATTGACGGAAAGTTATCGAGGAAAACAGAAGTGATTTCTAGCGTTCCCCAAGGTAGTGTTATAGGCCCTTTGCTATTCTTTATCTATATAAATGATTTGGGATACAATCTGAGCAGTCGTCTTCCGTTGTTTGCAGATGACTCTGTCGTTTATCGACTAATAAAGTCATCAGAAGATCAAAACAAACTGCAATACGATTTAGAAAAAAATATCTGAATGCTGCGAAAAGGCGGCCGGGGTGGGCGAGCGGTTCTAGGCGCTACAGTCTGGAGCCGCGAGACCGCTACGGTCGCAGGTTCGGATCCTGCCTCGGGCATTGATGTATGTGATGTCCTTATGTTAGTTAGGCCTAAGTAGTTCTAAGTTCTAGGGGACTGATGACCTTAGAAGTTAAGTCCCATAGTGCTCAGAGCCATTTTTTTGCTGCGAAAAGTGGTAGTTGACCCTGAAGAACGAAAAGTGCAGGTCATCCACATGAGTGCTAAAAGGAACTCTTTGAACTTCGGTCACACGATAAATCAGTCTAATCTAAAAGCCGTAAATTCAACTAAATACCTAGGTATTACAATTACAAACAACTTAAATTGGAAGGAACACATATAAAATGTTGTGGGGAAGGCTAACCAAAGACTGCCTTTTATTGGCAGGACACTTAGAAAATGTAACAGACCTACTAAGGAGACTGCCTACACTACGCTTGTCCGTCCTCTTTTAGAATATTGCTGCACGGTGTGGGATTTTACCAGATGTAACGGACGGAGCACATCGAAAAAGTTCAAATAAATTAAGCACGTTTTGTATTATCGCGAAGTATGGGAGAGAGTGTCACAGAAATGATACAGGATTTGGTCTGGAAATCGTTAAAAGAATGGCGTTTTTCATTGCGACGGAATCTTTTCAAGAAATTCCAATCACCAACTTTCTCCTCCGAATGCGAAAATATTTTGTTGGCGCCTACCTACATAGGGAGGAACGATCACCAAGATAAAATAAGGGAAACCAGAACTGGTACGGAAAGATATAGGCGTTCATTCTTTCCGCGCGCTATACGAGTTTGGAATAGTAGAGAATTGTGAAGGTGGTTCGATGAACCCTCTGCCAGGCACTTAAATGTGATTTTCAGAGTATCCACGTAGATGTAGGTGTAGATGTAGATGTAGTCCACTAGCCATACTGCTGGCCAGTGTCCGCAGTGTGTCAGGTCAGCAACCTCGTCCGACGTAGCTGCCTGCTGCATATACAGCCCCTTGACTGCAGAGACCGAGTGCCATACGTGGAGGCATATGTGCAGAGTGGCCTTGCTTGCCTGCTCGCTTGCCTACTGGCAGCCGTGAGAGGAGACAACTTTGTTACCGTGCATAATCAATATGTGTTGTGTTAATGACGTCTTAGTAGTGCTGACGCGTTAGACATATCCTCACTTCTGCACTCCGCTTCACGCCATCCTGGTATTCAAAGCCCTATCTACAGCCCTCTGTACACCCAACACAAATTGTACAAGGGAGGCAGCCTTAATTCAAGGGATAATCCACTATTCTGCAGAATTTCTACGTTAATATTATCTATTCCTGTAGCTTTGCCATTTCTGCTAGTTTTCAGAGTTTCTTTTAATTTTTGCCTTGATATTAAGTAAAAATATAAATTTTCGTGTACAAAATATCCCTCTTGCTCTATTTCATCATACCACAACTCTTCATAGTACTTAACACAGTGTTCTTCTTTTGTAAGGCTCAGGCTAGGAAAATCTATCTCTGTTTGATTCCGGTGTTTAATCATCTTATACACAAAATGTTGACATCCTTGCAAAATTTATCTCTGTGTTGTTCAGTTGGTTAATCATCTTACACACAAAATTTTGATGTCCATGTAAATCATTTTAAACATTGCTGATAAACTTCTTTCGTGCATCTACGAATTTCGTTGGACATTTCCTTTACTCTTCTCTATAGGGAGCTGTAATTGCATCACTGGTATTTTCTAGAAAGCTTGGTTCTTTTCTTTTACTGCTTCCTTCATGTCTTTCATCCACTTTGGCAACTTATTCATTTTTTGGCTTTTTCACTGTTTCCCCTTGGGCTTCTCTTGCCGCTTGGTGGAAGTTCAGTATTATGTTCCATTATCACCCTATATCCTTCGTTCTCTACTTGCTACACTCGTAGACAGACAGTATCATTTGCTAAACCTTCCTGACACTGCTCTCTTGTATTAAGTATGTTTTGTAGCTATCAATTTATACAGTTAATTGGATATAGCTGTGTGATATTTATAGAAACGCAGTTTTATTTGACAATCAGCCGTATTAATTATATTTATTTGATGATTTCAGTTGTTTTAAGCATCATCAACTGGAGCAAAAAATTATAACAGTGGTTGGTTGTAAAAATGAATGTTTCTTGTAGAAGACGATTTCACATACCAAATGTAACAATGACAGGACAGAAAATGCGACATAACCAGCTTGTGACGTATTATTAAAAAAATTTGGTAAGCTGCCCATGCACTCCTTCACTCATTACTCAGTGGAAGGCAGTGGCAAACCACCTCCGCTACGACCTTGCCTAGTCGGCGGTGTGGGTCTCCCGCATCGTGCCCTACGCTCCTCGGAGTATGGGACCTCATCATCATCGCACTCCTTACAGTTAACAGGCAGTGCCTACGTCCTGTCGATTCTCAGGGGCCTAACGGGCTATAAAACATGCCTAGCATCTCTGGGAAGGGCCAGAGAACATTTCGCCTCTAACAAAATTTATTCCCCGTGACATGATCTATAAATCCCAGACACCTGCCGCAAAGACTGAGGAACACTCAGTGTAAAGGCAGTAGAGAAATATGGGGAACAGGGAGAGAGTGAGAGAGAGAGAGAGAGAGAGAGAGAGAGAGAGAGAGAGAGAGAGAGAGATGAGGGGCTGGATGATTAGTTGATCTTAGTAAATGTTGAAAGTTCTATAGGAAAAACTTATTTCCCAGTCCAGTCTAGTTATCGAGAAGGTACTCAAGTGCTGTATGTGTGTTGATTAAAATCGCCATTTGGTGAAATGATAATGTTTTATGTCTACGTTCGGAAGATGAAGTACCAGATGTTTCTGTTCTATGCTGTTTGCAGAATGTTCATTTTGGGCTAAACCTACGTACACAACCGTACTCTGTAAACTCATGTGAAGGGCATGGCAGAGTATACCTGTGACTGTATCAGATTTTAGGGCTTTGTCCTATTTCATTCACGTACGGGAGAAAAAATGTGTAGCAAAACTGGATTTGCTCAGGTTATTTAGATGAAGTGCATTCATGTGCTCTTTGAACCTTATGTTTGTGATACAAGTAATGACCAGGGCTTGCTGAAAAGTAATGCCTCCGCCATTTTATTCTGTTCTCACTATCAGTTGAGATATTAATCTCATGGATAATACCCTGTCGATTGTTCCGCTTCGCTGACGCAAGTTGCAATCCTGTGCCGCTAGAGAGCTCCGTATTGTAGCGTGTAGCATGGCGTTGTACTCATATAACGTAACTATGTCGGTACTTGAGAAACTGCCTGCTGTAATCGAGTTTATGATCACAGAAAACGTATCCTCAGTTGAAATCCATAGACCAATTACAGATGTTTGCGGTGACGAATGTATCGACATCAGTAATGTGCAATGTTGGATGGTTCGCGCTCGTTATGAAGGAAATGGTATTGCTGCCCTCAACGTGTATGAAAAAAGTCGGTGTGGACAATCGTGTACTGCAAGCAGCGAGACTAATCGAAATCTGTTGTGTGGACTCATCACATAAAATCATCATATAATAGACAAAGCTAGCAGGTCAGTACGATATGTCACGAGAGCGCTTACAGGCCACGATAGTAGAATTGCAGTGCAGAAAACTGTGAGCAAAGTAGGTGCCTCGAATGCTCACTCTTGACAAGAAGCTGAGGTGACTGGACATCTGTCAACAATTTCGTTGCCATGTTTAGTGTGAGAGTGGCAGGTTCCTTAATAACGTTATGGCAGGTTAACCATTTTCACCCCGAAAACAGGAGAGCAGAGAGCATCAATGGACTTCTGCCAAAAAAAAAAAAAAGAAAAAAAAAATCACCACGGAATCAGTAGGAAAAATCGTGGTCAGAATGTTCTGGGATGTTCAAGATGTGGTCCATTCGCCATTCGTGCCTAAAGGGACCAACATAAGCTTTTCAAGGTACTGCGATACCCTCGGAAAACAAAAAATGGTTCAGATCGTTCTGAGCACTATGGGACTTAACATCTTAGGTCATCAGTCCCCTAGAACTTAGAACTACTTAAACCTAACCAACCTAATGACATCACACACATCCATGCCCGAGGCTGGATTCGAACCTGCGACCGTAGTGGTCACGCGGTTCCAGACTGAAGCGCTTAGGACCGCTCAGGCACACCGGCCGGCTCCTCGGAAAACAGAAAGGACGAATTCGAAGAGTTCGTCCACACAGGGATCACCGTTTCCTTCAGCATGAAAATGCCAGATCATAGAGGAGACGACTTCTGCAACAATACGATGCCTTATACTCACTGTCATCGAACATCCTCTGTACAGTCCTGACTTGGAGCCATTCGATTTTCATCGGTTTCCAAAACTCAAGGAACACCTTTGAGGGCTTCACTTTGATAATGATGAGGCAGTCCAAGCAGAGGTGGTGATGTGGCTCTGTCAACAAAGTCAAACATTCTACAGTAATGGTGTCAACCAACTGGCCTGTCGTTGGAAGAAATGTATTCCTCGGCAGGATGATTATGCTGAGAAATAACTATATAGGTATGAAGAACAAATATGTAGAATGTTCATAAAGGTTTTTTTAAAAAAAGATTGTTACCAGAAATTTCGTTTCTGTACATACAGCCGTTTATGAAACATTCAGCGAGTCCAAATTGTGTTCTTGACTTCCTACGTCTTGTATGTTTCTTACCCTGCTTGGTAGTTAACCAGTGGAAGATGATCAGAAGTTGGGCGTTGAGGGATTTGCAGTCACAGAATCCATATTCGCTATTAGCCAGCAACAATGGATTCAGACCATTCTGAGGCCATTATCTCTCAATAACACGCAATTCCTCGGACGAAGTTTTGCACATAAATGGACATAAGAGTGAAAACAGTAATTTTAAATTTTTATCCAAAGTTATGAAAGACAACTAATATTTACGTAACATAGAAACAAATAAAAACTACATGATTTTTTAGGTGTTTTATTTATTTATTCCAGGAATAATGAATCAGTGAGATCTTCGATATAATGTCGACTGACACACATTTTAAATCAAGTTGCAAGTTCATTTGGTTTGTCGATTTTGCTTATATTACTATTTTACGCTTAAACCGGATTCCATATGAACGAGTTTCGCTTCAGTGTTGCCAGCTCGGCTTATCACAGTGCTGTTTATCAAGTCTGATGGCCTGAATATGTAGCGAAACTTATGAGCTCCACTGGACGACTTGATTTGGAAAGACCGTGAGAGCAGACGAACGATACGTCCTCGTCTACAGTCACATTATGGGAACCTACCATCTGAAGAGTGTGCCTTCTCCGAAATAATTGCTAGTCTTTCTCCGCAGCATTTGAGCCGTGTCAGCAGGAAGTGAGGATCGTCCGCCATTAGCACGTTTCCTACGACGGATGAATGGTGACGAATAAGACATAGCTGACAATGTGAAGTCTATGAAACCCACTGACAGTATCTCATACACGACCAACAAGAGGCATGAACAACATGAAAAGGTTGTCACTCCGTGCAGCCTGATGTGAAGCAAGTTGTAACAGCAGCTTTACTCTTGCTTAGTGGATCATTAACTGTGACTGTTACTGACGGAGTAATTTACATTGGTAGCCGATAGAATATAACAATTCCAATCCCAAAGAAAGCAGGTATTGACAGGTGTGAAAATTATTGAACTATCAATTTAATAAGTTACAGCTGCAAAATACTAACGCGAATTATTTACACACGAATGGAAAAACGGATAGAAACCGACCTCGGGGAAGATCAGTTTGGATTCCGTAGAAATGTTGGAACACGTGAGGCAATACTGACCCAACGACTTATCTTAGAAGAAAGATTAAGGAAAGGCAAACCTACGTTTCTAGCATTTGTAGTCTTAGAGAAAGCTTTTGACAATGTTGATTGAAATACTCTCTTTCAAATTCTGAAGGTGGCAGGGGTAAAATACAGGGAGCGAATGTCTATTTACAATTTGTACAGAAAGCAGATGGCAGTTATGAGTCGAGAGGTATAAAAGGGAAGCAGTGGTTGGGAGGGAGTGAGACAGGGTTGTAGCCTATCCCCGATGTTATTCAATCTGTATATTGAGCAAGCAATAAAGGAAACAAAAGAAAAGTTCGGAGTAGGTATTAAAATCTATGGAGAAGAAATAAAAACTTTGAGGTTCGCCGATGACATTGTAATTCTGTCAGAGACAGCAAAGGACTTGGAAGAGCAGTTGAACGGAATGGACACTGTCTTGAAAGGAGGGTATAAGATGAACACCAACAAAAGCAAAACGAGGATAATGGAATGTAGTCGAATTAAGTCGGACGATGCTGAGGGAATTAGATTAGGAAATGAGACACTTAAAGTAGTAAAGGAGTTTTGCTATTTGGGGAGCAAAATAACTGATGATGGTCTAAGTGGAGAGGATATAAAATGTAGACTGACAATGGCAAGGAAAGCGTTTCTGAATAAGAAAAATTTGTTAACATCGAGTATAGATTTAAATGTCAGGAAGTTGTTTCTGAAAGTATTTTTATGGAGTGTAGCCATGTATGGAAGTGAAACGTGGACGATAAATAGTTTAGACAAGAAGAGAATAGAAGCTTTCGAAATGTGGTGCTACAGAAGAATGCTGAAGATTAGATGGATAGATCACATAACTAATGAGGAGGTATTGAATAGAAATGGGGAGAAGAGGAGTTTGTGGCACAACTTGACTAGAAGAAGGGATCGGTTGGTAGGACATGTTCTGAGACATCGAGGGATCACCAATTTAGTATTGGAGGGCAGCTTGGAGGTTAAAAATCGTAGAGGAAGACCAAGAGATGAATACACTAAGCAGATTCAGAAGGATGTAGGCTGCAGTAGGTACTGGGAGATGAAGAAGCTTGCACAGGATAGAGTAGCATGGAGAGCTGCATCAAACCAGTCTCAGGACTGAAGACCACAACAACAACAACAGCCGATAGTTATGTCGAGCTTATGTGGTTGGTCTCGAGTTTATTGTCATACTGTGTTAAGAAATAAAATAGCGGGAGCCCCATAGACTGCTGTGGAAAGACGTGAATAAACGGTATCCAACAGCATGAAGGCAATACCGATTCCGCCCTGTTGCCAATAAATAAGAAATGAAAACGTGTTCTTGAAACCGTGACTAAATGTGCCAAGACCTGCTGCCTTCCTTTTCAAATGAAGCAGTACGTGGGTATTACGAATATGGTCTTAGTCGAAATTACCGAAACAGGAAGTATGATTCTTTATCTCAACTGCCTGATTATCACCATCTGAACCTACTCCATCTACGTTATTGCTTTGCAATTCACAGTTAACTGCCTGGCAGAGAGTTTCTCTACCGTTTCACTCTCGAACAGCGCTCGGGAAGAACGAACACCAATAGTGTAATCGAATAGTAATGGACGTCTTCTTCTATTTAAGCACATGCAGTACAATTATTTACCTTCAAAGTCACCTGCCAGATACTGCACCAATTATCAATCCTCTGCCGGTATTCCTACATTTCGCTTCCGTCTTTTGGTGTTTCAACTTCCCTACAAACAACAGCATCGTTAGCAGACAGCCTCGTAGAGCTTCCGACGATATTCAGTAATCATTTACGTACATTCTAAACAGTAACGACCCTGTAACACTACTTTGGGATACTATTGATATTACTTACATTTCCTTACATACCTGTCGATTTTATCTCGTGAAAAAAAAAATTTAAAAAAAAATCCGTACGACACCATACCACCAGATCAATATGGAAGTGGAAATTCCTTGTGAAGGAAAGAATTATGTGGTACCCACAAATGAGAACAGCAATCATTATAATTCAGAAGAGATGGAAAACCCGAGAATTGAGTTAAATTTTTCATGTTTGTTGACATTGTCAACGTTAGAGGTAAGCGAACGGTACGGTCTTAATTTTTATATTAAGGGTAGAAAATCCTAGAAGACTTGATCCCAAAAATATGTTTATTTTGATTTCTAGTATCAGCTACACACGAGCCATCTACAGATATAAGGTAGAAAATTTCAGATGAGAACATAGCAACGTATTACAGGTTATAGATATCGCGTTATAGATCCACAATAAAAAACTTCATAGTTCAGCGCTATATTAAAAGTAATTATAGTATACATACCACAAACACAATCTTAATTAGTGTGAATACCAAGACGGCTTTACACGTCGTTAAAATAAATATTTTTTAAATTGAGAAGGTCCACCGGAACGTATAGGTAAAATAGTTTTACATCGTTCACAACCAACCAAGTACAATGACTTCCATAAAGCCTAAAAATATACGTTAACATAAGGAAGAGGCAATGGAAAGAAGAGAATATTTACATAAATCGAAACTGTCCTTTGTAATGAATAAATATGTAGAAGGTATCGTCTTATCTAAGGCATTATGTTCTTAAAACTTAGTAACTGACACAATTTAATCAGTATTTGTAATCTCTCATAGCAGAGATCATCATGAGTACGTTATGACAATGTAGTACATCGAGAATAATATTGCAGCTGATGACCATTACAACGATCAAGAAACGAAACATATGAAATGTACATCGTGTAAACACGTGTGGACAACACTCAGTGAAGAATGGACTGATGACTACTAATTGTAAGTTCGACAAGTTGCTTGAGGCGATGATAACTGCATCCCGTAAGCATTCGACTATGTAACTCATGTAAAATCTTAATTTTCTAATAAAATTTAAAAGAAATACAGGATGTAAATGTATTTATAACTCAATTATAAAAATCAATACTGTTCATCTTATAACTATCAGTGCTTTAACTGATAATATGACATGATAATAAGAGCTTCCCCCTCCCCCCCCCCCATGTACCATCGACCTCGCCATTGGTGGGGGAGGCTTTCGTGTCTCATCGACATATATAGCCATACCATAGGTGCAACCACAGCGGAGGAGTATCTGTTGAGACGCCAGACAAACCTGTGGTTCCTGAAGAGAGAAAGCAACCTTTTCAATAGTTGCAGGGGCAATAGTCTGGATGATTGACAGATCTGGCCTTTTAACACTAACCAAAACGGCCTTGCTGTACTGGTACTGCGAACGGCTGAAAGTAAGAGGAAACTACAGCCGTAATTTTCCTGAGAGAATGCAGCTTTAATGTAAGGTTAAATGTTACTGGTGTCCTATTGGGTAAAATATTCCGGAGGTAAAATAGCCCCCCCCCCCCTTCGGGTCTCCAGTCGGGAACTACTCAGGAGCACGTCGATATAAGTAAAATAATCCATGGAGAATAAATAAAAACCTTGAGGTTTGCCGAACACATTGTAATCTATCATAGACAGCAAATGATCTGGAAGAGCAGTTGAACGGAATGGACAAAGTCTTGAAAGGAGGCTATAAGATGAATATCAACGAAAGAAAAAAGAGGATAATGGAATGTAGCCTAATTAAATCAGGTCATACTAAGGGAATTAGATTAGGAAATGAGACACTTAAAGTAATAAAGAAGTTTTGCTATTTGGGGAGCAAACTAACTGATGATGGGCGAAGTAGGGAGGACATAAAATGTAGATTGGGAATGACAAGAAAAGCGTTTCTGAAGAAGAGAAATTTGTTAACATCGAGTATAGATTCAGGTGTCAGGAAGTATTTTCTCAAAGTATTTGTATGGGGTGTAGCCATGTATGGATGTAAAACGTGGTTGGTAAGTAGGTTAGACAAGAAGGGAATAGAAGCTTTAGAAAAGTGGTACTACAGAAGAATGCTGAAGATTAGATGGGTATATCAAGTAATGAGGAGGTGCTGAGTAGAATATGGTAGAAGAGGAATTTGTGGCACAACTTGAAAACTTGACTAGAAGAAGAAAAAGAAGAAGGGATCCCGGGCGCTAATGACTGTAGCAGTTTTGCACCCTAAAACCATAACAAAAAAAAAGAAGAAGGGATCGGTTGGTAGAACATGTTCTGAGGCATCAAGGGGTCACCACTTTAGTATTGGAGGGCAGTGTGGAGGGTAAAATCGTAGATGGAGAACAAGAGATGAATACACTAAGCAGATTCAGAAGGATGTAGGGTGCAGTAGTTACTTGGAAATGAAGAAGCATGCACAGGATAGAGTAACATGGAGAGCTGCATCATACCAGTCTCTGGACTGAAGACCACAACAACGACAATAAGAGCTTACTAAGATTACATAAACTAAGTGATCCAATGTTGATTAATGTATCAGATTTGTAATTTACAATGGTTTCACGTCCTTAGTCACAACCTCAAGAGCCGGCCGAAGTGGCCATGCGGTTAAAGGCGCTGCAGTCTGGAACCGCAAGACCGCTACGGTCGCAGGTTCGAATCCTGCCTCGGGCATGGATGTTTGTGATGTCATTAGGTTAGTTAGGTTTAACTAGTTCTAAGTTCTAGGGGACTAATCACCTCAGCAGTTGAGTCCCATAGTGCTCAGAGCCATTTGAACCATTTGAACAACCTCAAGATTTTTGAACAGCAAATTACAATATGTCTTGATACCTAACCAACTCATAAGGAACATCGGTAACGTACAGCATTATGGACCATAGCTGAGGTGGTCAAATATAATAATTTAATAATAATTTAATAGTTTAAGAGTTTTGGAATCCGAAATCTTTTTTTGTACTCAATAATCATCGTAGTTTGTTATAACAGTTTACAACATCTGCAGATATTTTTTTTATTTCAAGAAAAACAAGTCGTAAAAGCTCACTCATAGAATCAAAGAACTGTTAACTGCGTCGAGAACAATCCTATTTTCCATTGGAAGTCTAACTATAAATAAGGACTTCGATATCACTCATGCGAACGTTCAGGCCTCGGAATATACATACATCGGAAGCAAACGAATTTTTACATTTGTCCGACGATTGTTAGTCACTCTGTTAAAAATTTCTTTTTTCATTAATTAATATGTTTCAAAGTATCAAGACCTACATCGTACGAACGATTTCATGGTATCCAGTTTAAAGGTGCAGCAACTAACTTTAGAGTATCATGAGCAAACCTCTTCACTTCTGTATAGCTTAGTGTAGTCAAACCTTTGATTCCCTCCACATTTTTACACCTCACACATCCTTCCATTACCAAATTAACGATTGTGTCATATCTTAGAGTATATCCTATCAACGGACTCCGTATTTAACTCACATTATGATGTAAATTTGTTATCTGCATAATACGATTCTGTACCCCTTCATTAGTTATACAATCCGCCTATCTAATCTACACTATTCTTCTGTAGCAACAAATTCCAAAAGATTTAATTCTCTTCTTTCTAATTTATTTTTCGACCACATTTCAGGCACATGTGTGGCTCCACTACAAAGAAATACCGGTACTTACAGATGTTCTTGTGGTCTTCAGTCCTGAGACTGGTTTGATGCAGCTCTCCATGTTACTCTATCCTGTGCAAGCTTCTTCATCTCCCAGTACCTACTGGAACCTACATCCTTCTGAATTTGCTTAGTGTGTTCATCTCTTGGTCTCCTTCTACGACTTTTACCCTCCATGCTGCCCTCCAATACTAAATCGGTGATCCCGTGACGCCTCAGAACATGTCCTACCAACCGATCCCTTCTTCTAGTCAAGTTGTGCCACAAACTCCTCTTCTCCCCAATTCTCTTCAATACCTCCTCATTAGTTATGTGTTCTACTCATCTAATCCTCAGCATTCTTCTGTACCACCACATTTCGAAAGCTTCTATTCTCTTCTTGTCCAATCTACTTATCGTCCATGTTTCACTTCCATACATCGCTACACTCCATAAAAATACTTTCAGAAACGACTTCCTGACACTTAAATCTATGCTCGAAGTTAACAAATTTCTCTTCTTCGGAAACGCTTTCCTTGCCATTGTCAGTCTACATTTTATATTCTCTCTACTTCGACCATCATCAGTTATTTTGCTCCCAAAATAGCAAAACTCATTTACTACTTAAAGTGTCTCATTTCCTAATCTAATTCTCTCAGCATCACCCGACTTAATTCGACTACATTCCATTATCCTCGTTTTGCTTTTGTTGATGTTCATCTTACATCCTACTTTCAAGACTTTGTCCATTCCGTACAACTGCTGTTCCAAGTCCTTTGCCGTCTCTGACAGAATTACAATGTCATCGGCGAACCTCAAAGTTTCTTTTGTTTCCTTTACTGCTTGCTCAATATACAGATTGAATAACATCGGGGATAGGCTACAACCCTGTCTCACTCCCTTCCCAACCACTGCTTCCCTTTCATGTTCCTCGACTGTTACAACTGCCATCTGTTTTCTGTACAAATTGTAAATAGGCTTTCGCTCCCTGTATTTTACCCCTGCCACCCTCAGAATTTGAGAGCATTCCAATCAACATTGTCAGAAGCTTTCCCTAAGTCTACAAATGCTAGAAACGTAAGTTTGCCTTTCCTTAATCTATTTTCTAAGTTAAGTCGTAGGGTCAGAATTGCCTCACGTGTTACAACATTTCTACGGAATCCAAACTGAACTTCCCCGAGGTCGGCTTATACCAGTTTTTCCATTCGTCTGTAAAGAATTCGCGTTAGTATTTTGCCGCTGTGACTTATGAAACTGATAGTTCGGTAATTTTCACATCTGTCAACACCTGCTTTCTTTGGGATTGGAATTATTATATTTTCTTGAAGACTAAGGGTACTTCGTCTGTCACATACATCTTGCTCACCAGATGGTAGACTTCTGTCAGGATTGGCTCTCCGAAAGCTGTCAGTAATTCTAATGGAATGTGTTCTAGTCCCGGGGCCTTGTCTTGACTTAGGTCTTTCAGTGCTCTGTCAAACTCTTCACGCAGTATCATATCTTCCATTTCATCTTCATCTACATCCTCTTCCATTTCCATAATATAGTCCTCAAGAACATCGCCCTTGCATGTACCCGCTATATACTCCTTCCACCTTTCTGCTTTTCCTTCTTTGCTTAGAACTGGGTTTCCATGTGGGCTCTTGATATTCATGCAAGTGGTTCTCTTTTCTCCAAAGGTCTCTTTAATTTTCCTGTAGGCAGTATGTATCTTTCCCCTAGTGATATATGTCTCTACATCCTTACATTTGTCCTCTAGTCTTCCCTGCTTAGCCATTTTGGACTTCCTGTCGATCTCATTTTTGAGACGTTTGTATTCCTTTCTGCCTGCTTCATTTACTGCATTTTTATATTTTCTCCATTCATCAATTAAATTCAGTATTTCTTCTGTTACCCAAGGATTTCTACTAGCCGTCGTCTTTTTACCTACTTGATCCTCTGCTGTCTTCACTATTTCATCTCTCAAAGCTATCCACTCTTCCTCTACTGTATTTCTTTCCCCCATTCTTGTCAATCGTTGCCTAATGCTCTTCGTCAAACTCTGTACAACCTCTGGTTCTTTCAGTTTATGCAGGTCCTATCTCCTTAAATTCCCACCTTTTGCAATTTCTTTAGTTTTAATCTACAGTTCATAACCAATAGATTGTGGTCAGAGTCCACATCTGCTCCTGGAAATGTCTTACAATTTAAAACCTGGTTCCTAAATCTCTGTCTTACCATTATATAATCTATCTGAAACCTGTCAGTATCTCCAGGCTTCTTCCATGTATACACCCTTCTTTTATGATTCGTGAACCAAGTGTTAGTTATGATTAAGTTACGCTCTGCGCAAAATTCTACCAGTCGGCTTCCTCTTTCATTCCTTAGATTCGTTCCATATTCACCTACTATGTGAATGCTCCCTTTTCCTACTATCGAATTCCAGTCGCCCATGACTATTAAATTTTCGTGTCCCTTCACTATCTGAATAATTTCTTTTATCTCATCATACATTTCATCAATCTCTTCTTCATCTGCGGAGCTAGTCGGCATATAAACTTGTACTTCTGTAGTAGGCGTGGGCTTCGTATCTATCTTGGCCACAATAATGCGTTCACTATCCTGTTTGTAGTAGCTTACCCGCATTCTTATTTTCCTATTCATTATTAAACCTACTCCTGCATTATCCCTACTTGATTTTGTATTTATAACCCTGTATTCACCTAACCAGAAGTCATGTTCCTCCTGCCACCGAACCTCACTAATTCCCACTATATCTAACTTTAACCTATCTATTTCTAATTTTAATTTTTTTCTAACCTACCTGCCCGGTAGGGATCTGATGTTCCACACTCCGACCGTAGTACGCCAGTTTTCTTTCTCCTGATAACAACGTTCTCCTGAGTAGTCCCCGCCCGGAGATCGGAATGGGGGACTATTTTAACTCCGGAATATTTTACCCGAGAAGACGCCATCATCATTTAACCATACAGTAAAGCTGCATGCCCTTGAGAAAAATTACATCTCTAGTTTCCCCTTGCTTTCAGCCGTTCGCAGTACCAGCATAGCAAAGCCGTTTTGGTTAGTGTTAAAAGGCCAGATCAGACAATCATCCAGACTGTTGCCCCTGCAACTACTGAAAAGGCTGCTGCCCCTGTTCAGGAACCACACATTTGTCTGGCCTCTCAACAGATACCCCTCCGTTGTGGTTGCACCTATGGTACAGCTATCTGTATCGCTGAGGCACGCAAGCCTCCAAGCCTCCCCGCCAATGGCGAGGTCCATGGCTCATGGTGGGACGGAGGGGGGGGGGGGGGGGTTGGGAGTACTTACAGATATGAGTTACTAACACTTAAATTTATACTCTATGTTAACAAATTCCTCTTTCTCAGACACACTTTTCTTGCTGCTACCAGTCTGCATTTTATATCATCTCTACTTCGCCCATCTCAGTTACTTTGCTGTCCAAATAGGAAAAATAATTTACAGCTTTTGTATGTCTTTTCTTTATCTAATTCCGTCAGTCTTAGCTAATTTGATTGGATTACGTTCCGTTACCCTAATTTTACTTATGTTGATGTTCATTTTGTAAGCTTTTTTCAAGATGTTATCCGTTCTATACAACCAATCTTCAAAGTGTTTTGCCATGTCTGAAATAATTACAGTGTCACCAGCAATTCTTTGTTTCTTCTTCATAAACATTAATTCATATTTCAAATTCGTCCTTGGTTTCTGTTTCTCCTTGCACAATGCATAGATTGAATAACGCGAGGGCTACGTTGCTACCCTGTTTCACTCCCTCAGTTTCAGTCCTTAGACTCTAATAACTTTAGTCTCTGTTGATCCATTGTGGACATGGGACAGCTGGTCAAATATTTAACAATGATTTTTGTCAACAGTCGTGCAATTGAAATGTTATTTTATTTTATTGTCTAAACAAAATTTAAATCTACAGATGCTGTAAATACATTTTTGCCTTCCTTTCACTTACATTGTTAAGCAATGCCTAACGTAGTCCTAGATGTTATTTTATTTTATTTTGACAAAATAGTTTGTCAAAATAAAATAACATCTCAATTGCACTGCTTGTTGCGAATTTCATTGTTAAATACTTATAACTTTGGTTTGGTTTCTGAATAACTGGAAGTAATCTTTCGCTTTCAGTACTTTAACCGTGCCAACGTCATAAGTTGAAAGAGGGTATCGCAGTAATATTGTATATACAAAATTTAAATCTACAGATGCTATAAATATATCTCTGCGTTCATTTCACTTACATTATAAGTCCTAGAATCGGTATTGTCGAACGTGGTCCTATATTTCTCTGGAACGCCAAGTGACGTTCTAGCGGATTGGCTTTTACCATTCGTGTTAACATTCTGCAACTATGATTTTCATGATTCGGTAATTCTTCCCCCTGCCAGCTACAACCTCCTTACGTTTCTTCCGTTATACTTGAAGTATGAGGCTGTTCGCTTGTCTTATATATCCTGTCTCAGTTGTATAATGGTTTCTTCTCCCAAGGATCTTAATAATTCTGAGGGAATGTCGTCTACTTCAGAGGGCTTGTTTCTGCTCAGGGGGCTTGTTCAAGATCTGTTTTAGCTTTCGGTAATCTGTCAAATCCTTCTCACAATATCGCATGCCCCACTTCATTTTATTTCATTTCTGTTCCACTTTGCCTTCAAGTTTTCTTCCTTAACACGTCATTTCTGTTCCACTTTGCATAGTATTGTCTTCAAGTTTTCTTTCGTAACATGTCCATTGTACATACTGCACCTTTCAGCTTCCTGGTCTTCGTTTCTTACTGACTTGCCGTCTGATATTTTCGTGTTCATACACTTGATTCTCTTTTTTCTTATCTTTTTGTTTTAATTTTACTGCAGCATCTATTTTTTATATTCACGCATACTTCTTCAACTTTGCCTTTATCTTTTAGCCATTCCTCTTTGCTTCTTCCAAATTCCGGTCAACCTCTATTCTTATTCGTTTGTATTATGGATATATCTGTAAAAGAAGATTTGCATTTTGCTCAGAGTGCTTAACAGCCACAAACAAGTTTTATTGTTTTAATCAGTGAAAAACTAATTGTAATCTTACATCGATCTATCGTTCATCAATTTGTTATTAGCTCATACGATTGCTTTTTCCTTATGGAGTGGGATGTGCGAATGTTTCGGTATTATGTTTTGACTGGATCCCATGCTGTTGCTGAAAAGTAGCAGTACTTCATCAGTAAACTAAGTGGGATAGCTTTCTTTCCATTAGGCAGATGGACATCACTGGCTCATTTTAGAGTACGAGAGAAAAAAATACCAAGACCTGTATTTGTACGTACGTCATTCTATTTTTACAAACATTTCAACAATTCTAACACCGTTATTCTGTAAAGCTGCGCAATGAATTTTTCAAGCTGCCAAGTTAAATTCCAGCGAGTAATGGTAATGCCGCCATACTACGCTAATGGGCGGTATTAAAACGCAATTACTAGTGCGACGGATGGGGGAGTCAGGGGTAATTCTAATAACAGTAGTAAATGAATTATAATGCATTAACAGATGGTAATGGCCATTACCCTTTATTCGCAGAATTACAAATGTGAAGTAGTCGAGGAACGTTTTATCGTTTTTTCCTGCACAATTCGAGTTCCACAAACCCCTTCCATATGTGACATTTCGCTGGAACACATCTCTTCTCACACGTTATCGAATATTGATGTAAATAAGACTATTATGTCTACTGAAGTTATTAGCCGTACTGGAAGCGAATTATTTAGAGTAAATGAGAGCATCAGTGCAGGATGAAACATGGTAATCGGGCGCTTTTACAGGCCGTCTGGCTCGGAAGTAGCTCAGCAAAGTGCTCATTGAAGGTAGTGAGGAAATTTCCTGATCATGCCAAGGAAATCGGTAAGATTTCTACTTACCAGCTATAGACAGAGACCTATGCGAACAGAGGGTGGTACAGGGATTAGTACGGTGTTCTACAAAAACTGTTTATTTGAAAATTATAGATGTAGTCTCAACTCATCAGGGTGAATTCTCACACTTTCCAGTGATCATAAGAACGGATTTTCCTTGCAGTTAACGTAAATATGAGGTACAGGTTGTTTCTTTTGCTTTGGACTCGGAACGTTGGTTTTGTCGATGGTAAAATAAACGCTTGTGATTTTGAAAAACTGAAACTGCAGAACGATTTAGAAAAAAAAATCAGAATGGTGCGAAAAGTGGCAGTTGACCCTAAATAACGAAAAGTGAGAGGTCATCCACATGAGTGCTAAAAGGAACTCGTTAAACTTCGGTTACAAGATAAATCAGTGTAATATAAAAGCCGTAAATTGAACTAAATAAATACCTTGGTATTACAATTACGAACAACTTAAATTGGAAGGAACACATAGAAAATGTTGTGGGGAAGTCTAACCAAAGACTGCGTTTTACTGGCAGGACACTTACAAAATGTAGCAGACCTACTAAGGAGACTGCCTACAATACGCTGTCCGTCCTCTTTTAGAGGCGCGGTGGGGGATTTTTACCAGATAGGACTGACGGAGCACATCGAAAAAGTTCAAAGAAAAGCAGCACATTTTGTATTATCGCGAAATATTGGAGAGAGTGTCACAGAAATGATAGAGGAATTGGGCTGGAAATCATTAAAAGCAAGGCGTTTTTCGTTGCGACGGAATCTTCTCACGAAGTTCCAATCACCAACTTTCTCCTCCGAATGCGAAAATATTTTGTTGACTCCGACCTTTATAGGAAGAAACGATCACCACGATAAAATAAGGGAAATCAGCGCTCGTGCGGAAAGATATAGATGTTCATTCTTTCAGCGTGCTATACGAGACTGGAATAATAGAGAATTGTGAAGGTGGTTCGATGAACCCTCTGCCAGATACTTAAATGTGATTTGCAGAGTATCCATGTGGATGTAGATGTACTACCAGACAGAACTTTTCTTCATCACCAAAGGGTTATACGAAGCTATCGTATTATCTTTGGAAACATGCTTCTCTTCAGTAATGTGTGGCTTTTCGGTAGCACAGAACACTTTGTTGTGACGGTAACAGTTTTAGTTTTTTTAAGTTTAAAAAGTTTCTTACGACCAAGTAAGTAAAGATTGGAATTCTCCCCTTTCTTAAAGCATCACGATAAATCCTAGACAAGACTGAATTCATCTGTCGGAATTATCCTTGCTTAGAGCTAGTGGAGAAATTTTGGAAGGTGAGATTTCTGCTTCTGAATCAGGGAAATTATTGAACACTGGCTCTGCTGTTTCCTACGTCACAAGAACGTTGGATCAGGAAATTCCTTGGGACCATATAAAATTCTAGAGCACTGCAGCAACACTTCTGTAGTCCGCTGAATATCTTTTTCTCCTGCAGTGTCCCTTCTACATCTACATCTACATCCATACTCCGCAAGCCACCTGACGGCGTGTGGCGGAGGGTACCTTGAGTACCTCTGTCGGTTCTCCCTTCTGTTCCAGTCTCGTATTGTTCGTGGAAAGAAGGACTGTCGGTATGCCTCTGTGTGGGCTCTAATCTCTCTGATTTTATACTCATTGTCTCTTCGCGAGATATACGTAGGAGGGAGCAATATACTGCTTGACTCCTCGATGAAGGTATGTTCTCGAAACTTCAACAAAAGCCTGTATCGAGCTACTGAGCATCTCTCCTGCAGAGTCTTCCACTGGAGTTTATCTATCATCTCCGTAACGCTTTCGCGATTTCTAAATGATCCTGTAACGAAGCGCGCTGCTCTCCGTTGGATCTTCTCTATCTCTTCTATCAACCCTCTCTGGTACGGATCCCACACTGGTGAGCAGTATTCAAGCAGTGGGCGAACGAGTATACTGTATCCTACTTCCTTTGTTTTTGGATTGCATTTCCTTAGGATTCTTCCAATGAATCTGCTTTACCGACGATCAACTTTATATGATCATTCCATTTTAAATCCGTCCTAATGCTTACTCCCAGATGATTTATGGAATTAACTGCTTCCAGTTGCTGACCTGCTATATTGTAGCTAAATGATAAAGGATCTTTCTTTCTATGTATTCGCAGCACTTGTCTACATTGAGATTCAATTGCCATTCCCTGCATCATGCGTCAATTCGCTGCAGATCCTCCTGCATTTCAGTCAATTTTCCATTGTTACAATCTCTTGATGTACCACAGCATCATCCGCAAAAAGCCTCAGTGAACTTCCGATGTCATCCACAAAGTCATTTACGTATGTTGTGAATAGCAACGGTCCCACGACACTCCCCTGCGGCACACCTGAAATCACTCTTGCTTCGGAAGACTTCTCTCCATTGAGAATGACATTCTGCGTTCTGTTATCTAGGAACACCATCACAGAATTGGTCTGATAGTCCATATGCTCTTACTTTGTTCATTAAACGACTGTGGGGAACTCTATTGAACGCCTTGCGGAAGTTAAGAAACACGGCATGTACCCGGGAACCCGTGTCTATGGCCGTCTGAGTCTCGTGGACGAATAGCGCGAGTTGGGTTTCACACGATCGTCTTTTTCGAAACCCTTGCTGATTCCTACAGAGTAGATTCCTAGTCTCCACAACAGTCACTATACCCGAACATAATACGTGTTCCAAAATTCTACAACTGATCGACGTTAGAGATATAGGTCTATAGTTCTGCACAGCTGTTCGACGTCTCTTCTTGAAAGCGGCGATGACCTGTGCCCTTTTCTAATCCTTTGGAACGCTACGCTCTTCTAGAGACCTACGGTGCAGCGCTGCAAGAAGGGGGGCGAGTCCCTTCTTGATGTCTTAACGTGGGAGGGGACACACTGGTTAATACGCTGGACTAGTAGTCGAGAGGACGGCGGTTCAGATCTCCATCCGGCTATGCGGACAGGTGTCCTTTGATTTTCATTAACTGCTCAAGGCAAATGCCAGCATGATTCCTCTCAGAGGGCACAGTCAGTTTTCTTCCTTATACTTCTCCGTCCCGTAACCGTATTTCATCTCAGATGATCGCATCGTTGGCAAAATTTCCATACCTAATCTTTGCGTTGTATCACGCATCATACACTTCAAACTCGTATCGAACTCTTACAATCGTTAGCCTTCTAGCCGGTGGTGTTATTCGAAATTCGGCTGTCCAACACTGTCGATCCTCACACGCTCTGTTTTCTTGTAACTCTTTAAGACCCACTTTCATTATTCAGATGATAACTGTTTCTCCATCAGATTAGTTTACAAGAGGGCTTCTTCGATTTCAAAGAGTGTCTACAATATTTTGAGAAGAAGTATTTTTCTGTGCGCCTTTACGAGGGGCGTTCAATAAGTAATCAACATATTATTTTATCAGACATCTTCGGTTGAAAAAACGCAGAATTTGTTGTGGAATATCACGGAATATTATCGCTCCTACCCCTGTAGTTTCGTGAAGTTCCCATTGGTGGCGACGCTATACGTTGCCATCAAAATGGCGTCTGTAACAGAAGTGCGTTCCAAGCAGAGACCTGTCATTGAGTTACTTTTGGCGGGAAACTGGAGCATCACAGATATTTATAGGCGCTTTCAGAATGTCTTCGTTGACGTGCAAGTGAACAAAAGCACAGTGAGTCGTTGAGCGAGGAATGTCACCATCGCAACAACGTCACGTTAACGCGTCCATCTTCCGTGTGCCGGCCGGCCGCACACAGTTGTGACTCCTGCAATAGTGGAACGTGTGGACACTCTCACTCGATGTCAGAATCAGACTCCTTGCTGCACAACTGAACATCTGTTGGTAGTGGTCACGCACTCGTCTACCTGCTGGGTACTCACACGCGTGTGCCCGCAGGGTTCCTCACCTGCCAACAGAAGACAATAAAGAGGAACGAATGACCATCTGTGCGGAACTGTATGCTCGTTACGAGGCTGATCCTGACGTTATTTTACGAATATTGCTGCAGGCGTCCATCGCTTTGAACCAGAACAAAATTCCAATGCACGAAGTGGCACCACAACACCTCACCTCTTAAGAAAATGATCAAAACCGCGATCTCAGCCTGAGTCATGATGACCACCTTCTGGGACTCTGAGGGGGTTTTCCGTTTGGTGTCATCCCTCATGGTGCAACGATAAACTCCGAAGTGTGTTGTGCTACCTTCAGGAAATTGAAGAAACTTCTTCAGCGTGTTCTTCGCCACAAAAATACAAACGAACTTTTCCTTCTCCATGACAACGCAAGGCCTAACACAAATCTGCGCACCTGAGAGGAACTTCATTGGATTGTTCTTCCACATCCACCCTGTAGCCCGGATCTCACACCTCCCGACTTCCCTCTGTTTGGCCAAATGAAGGGTGCAATCCACAGAAAGCAGTATATGGAAAATGGGGAGGTTCTTGTCGCAGCAAGACGTTGGCCCTAACGTCGACCAGTGGAGTGGTACCATGAAGGCATATGTACCATCTCAGTAAGTTGGCGTAAGGCCGTTGCATTGAACGGATATTGTGTTTAAAAATACGGTTTTGTATCCTAACGAGTGGGCAATAATATGGTATATTGGAATCTTGAAAAAAAAAAAAAAAACACGATTTTAGAAAAAAATGTGTTGCAGCACTTATTGAACGCCCTTAGTATCAAAGTGATACACATTAATTCAGGAAGTGTGTACATTATTAGTCTTACACTCCCTGAACACATACTTTTTCAGGATTACCCCTTCTCACAACGCCATTTACACATTAAGCCACGAAGTTTAAAGCACTGAACAAGTACTAGAACAAGCTCCTAACTAAGGAGTACGTAAGGCATCAACCCAAAACCACCAGCCAGTCATATAATAATGGTCAGCGAATATTAAATACGTGTCACGGAAAAATAACGCGGGCATTACATTTAAGGCAACAAGTAATGTACAGCTAAAACTACAGTGCAGTATTAGACATAAGACAGGTAAGTTCCCAACAACGCAGAACAGGGAATCAGCGATCATAAAGCGGTTACTGCATCGATGATTTCAGTCGTAAATAGAAATATTAAAAATAGGTAGGAAGATTTTTCTGTTTAACAAAAGAGACAAAAAGCAGATTTCAGAGTACTTGACGGCTCAACACAAAAGATTTGTCTCAAGTACAGATAGTGTTGAGGACCAGTGGACAAAGTTAAAAACCATTGTACAGTATTCATTAGATGAGTAAGTGCCAAGCAAGATCGTAAGAGATGGAAAAGAGCCACCGTGGTACAACAACCGAGTTATAAAACTGCTTCGGAAGCAAAGGGAACTTCACAGCAAACGTAAACATAGCCGAAGCCTTGCAGATAAACAAAAATTATGCGAAGCGAAATGTAGTGTGAGGAGGGCTATGCGAGAGGCGTTCAATGAATTCGAAAGTAAAGTTCTATGTACTGACTTGGCAGAAAATCCTAAGAAATTTTGGTCTTATGTCAAAGCGGTAGGTGGATCAAAACAAAATGTCCAAGCACTCTGTGACCAAAATGGTACTGAAACAGAGGATGACAGACTAAAGGCCGAAATGCTAAATGTCTTTTCCAAAGCTGTTTCACAGAGGAAGACTGCACTGTAGTTCCTTCTCTAGATTGTCGCACAGATGACAAAATTGTAGATATCGAAATAGATGACAGAGGGATAGAAAAACAATCAAAATCGCTCAAAAGAGGAAAGGCCGCTGGACCTGATGGGATACCAGTTCGATTTTAAATAGAGTACGGGAAGGAACTTGCCCCCCTTCCTGCAGCGGTGTACCGTAGGTCTCTAGAAGAGCGTAGCGTTCCAAAGGATTGGAAAAGGGCATAGGTCATCCCCGTTTTCAAGAAGGGACGTCGAACAGATGTGCAGGAGTATAGACCTATATCTCTAACATCGATCAGTTGTAGAATTTTGGAACACGTATCATGTTCGAGTATAATGACTTTTGTGGAGACTAGAAATCTACTCTGTAGGAATCAGCAAGGGTTTCGAAAAAGACGATCGTGTGAAACCTAGCTCGCGCTATTCGTCCACAAGACTCAGACGGCCATAGACACGGGTAGATGCCGTGTTTCTTGATTTCCGCAAGGCTTTCGATACTGTTCCCCACAGTCGTTGAATGAACAAAGTAAGAGCATATGGCCTATCACACCAATTCTGTGATTGGATGAAGTGTTCCTAGATAACAGAACCCAGCATGTCATTCTCATTGGAGAGATGTCTTCCGAAGTAAGAGTGATTTCAGGTGTGCCGCAGGGGAGTGTCATAGGACCGTTGCTATTCACAACATACATAAATGATCTTGTGGATAACATCGGAAGTTCACTGAGACTTTTTGCGGATTATACTGTAGTATATCGAGAGGTTGTAACAATGGAAAATTGTACTGAAATGCAGGAGGATCTGTATCGAATTGACGCATGGTGCAGGGAATGACAATTGAATCTCAACGTAGATAAGGTGTAATGTGCTGCGAATATATAGAAAGAAAGATCCTTTATCATTTAGCTACAATATAGCAAGTGAGCAACTGGAAGCAGTTAATTCCATAAATTATTTGGGAGTACGCATTAGGACGGATTTAAAATGGAATGATCATATAAAGTTGATCGTCGATAAAGCAGATGCTAGACTGAAAGTCATTGGAAGAATCCTAAGGAAATGCAATCCGAAAACAAAGGAAGTAGGATACAGTATACTTGTTCGCCCACTGCTTGAAAATTGCTCACCAGTGTGGGATCTGTACCAGATAGGGTTGATAGAAGAGATAAAGAAGATCCAACGGAGAGCAGCGCGCTTCGTTACAGGATCATATAGTAAGCGAGAAAGCGTTACGGAGATGATAGATAAACTCCAGCGGCAGACTCTGCAGGAGAGACGTTCAGTAGCTCGGTACAGGCTTTTGTTGAAGTTTCGAGAACATACCTTCACCGAGGAGTCAAGCAGTATATTGCTCCCTCCTACGTATATCTCGCGAAGAGACCATGAGGATAAAATCAGAGAGATTAGAGCCCACACAGAGGCATACCGACAATCTTTCTTTCCACGATCAATACGAGACTGGAATAGAAGGGAAAACCGACAGAGGTACTCAAAGTACCCTCCGCCACACACCGTCAGGTGGCTTGTGAAATATGAATGTAGATGTAGATGTAGAATTAGAGTTTACGAAATTGCTTGTTAAGGCTACAAGAAAGAATTCACTGAACAAGAAATGCAGCACAAGAGCAACAGATCAGGATGAGAACACCATCTTAACAATGAAAAACATAGTACTATAAAAGCACAGGCCTGATAAAATAAGACACTTGGAAACCCTGTTGGACCCTGTGTTTTGCTGTGCTAAATAAAAGGGTGCGGTTAAACCTTTAAATAAGCAGGATATATCTTTTAACATTTTGGACGACAGTTCACAAATACGCCTTTTATTCTACCGAACATGGTGAGATAACCCTGCAGGCTCATTGCGACTCGAGTCGCTCGCTGCCTGCCCATGTGTTCGTTGCGAGAGCAGAGCACATCGTGCAGCGAGCAAGGCGCCAGAAGTCCTTGCATATGTTTATGTTTTCCTTTTAGTACTAATGCTTATAGATACTGTCACGTCGTAGCCACAGTCATGTCTAAATTCGAAAGCAGGGACGTCAGTTAAGTGGAAGACTTAGCACTAAAAACACCATTATTACGAACACTAACATAGATAGAAGATAAATGAACTGCTGGACGGAAAGTGCTGCTGTTTATACAAACATCCAGTATGACATCCAGCTGACATTGCAAACATCAGAAATTTTGACAACCTTCCAGAAATGATAAGTACTAAATACGTACATAAATGTGTTACTACAATGTACATATGTATATTTGTATGTGTGTGCGCATATTCCACATCTCCTCCTAAACCACTTGACAGATTTCAACCAAACTTGGTGCACACATCCGCTAGTGTCAGGTAACAATCGCTGTGGGTATCATCTACCTATCACCTATTACAGTTCAGGACATATGACGTTATAAACAATAATATACGTGAAAAACCGCCGCATCATGCATGACTTTTAAATTTATTACCTATGTACTATTCGCAATAAATTTCGCAGACACTATCGAAGTACGCCACTAAATGCACGTAGAAAAATATTGTATTGCACCACACACAGTTCAAGAGATATGACGTGGTACACTCTGAGATGCGTGAAAAACTGCAGCAATGTGAATGATGTTTAAATTTATAACCTCCAGCTAGAAAATCCGAAAAGGGAAATGCACAGTCTCAATCTATAGTGCGACTCAGTGAATTGAAATGGAAAGAAGACAAATGTTTCTGGTCAGGTGAGTATAGGGTAATACCAACAGCGGCAGAAAATTTTACAACCGGGTAGGATTCAAATAGGTCAAATGGCTCTATGCACTATGGGACTTAACATCTGATGTCATCAGTCCCCTAGACTTCGAACTAATTAACCTAGGGATATCACACACGTTCATGCCCGAGGCAGTATTCGAACCTCCGACCGTAGCAGCAGCGCGGTTCCGGACTGAAGTGCCTAGAACCGCTCGGCCACCACTGCCGGCAGGATAGGATTCATTATGAATAGGAATGTATAGCAGAGAGTGAGTTACTGTGAACCGCTCACTAATACAGCAGTTACATAAAAATCGACAGCAAACCAACACTGACGATGATAGTTCAGGTATACAGGCCGACATCGCAAACCGAAGATGAAGAGACAGAGAAAGTATAGGAGGATATTAAACAGGTAATTCAGTATATAAAGGGAAATGAAAGTCTAATAATCGTATGGGACTAGAATGTGTAGGGGAAGGAGTAGAAGAAAAGGTTACAGGAGAAAATGGGCTTGTTACTAGGAATGAGAGAGGAAAAGACTAATTGAGTTCTGCAATAAGTTTCTGCTAGTAATAGCAATTACTGCGTTCAAGAACCACCAGAGAAGGATGTATACTTGGAAAAGACCCAGACATATGGGAAGATTTCAGTTAGATTACATTATGGTCAGGCAGAGATTCCGAAATCAGATACTCGATTGTAAGACACACCCAGCAGTAGATCTAGGTTCAGATCACAATTTAGTGATGATGAAGGCTACGCTGAAGTTTAAGAAACTAGTCAGGATGAATCAATGTACAAAGAAGTGCGATACAGAAGCACTACATAAAAAAGAGGTACGTTTGGAGTTCTCTGAGGCTACAGATACAGTGATAAGGAATACCTCAGTATGCAGATCAGTTTAACAGAAATGGGCTAATGGGCTTCTCTAAAAACGGCAGTCACGGAGGATCGATAGGGAAACCGTTAACATAAAGAAGATAATCATGAAGAAACCACGGCTAATAGAAGAAATACTTCAGTTGATTGATGAAAGAACCAAGCAGGTACAAAAATGTTCAAGGATATTCAGGACTAGAGACATAGAAGTCCACTTAGGCATGAAATAAATAGGAACTTCAGGGAAGCAAAGGCGACATAACTGCATGAAAAATGTGAAGAAATCAGAAAGGGAAATGATTGTGGGGAGATCTGACTCGGAATACAGTAAAGTCAAAACAGCATCCGCTGAAACCAAAAGCAAGGGCGGCAACATTAAGAGTGCTACAGTAATACCACTATTACATGGATAGGAGAGAGTGGATAGGAGAAAAGATAGTGAAAGTTAAGAAGAATTACAGCATTTGTGGAATGGAATGAACAGTCTAATGCGTACAGGATATGGACTGAGAGTAAATCGAAAAAGGAATAAAGTAGTGAGAAGTAGCAGAAATGAGATCAGTGAGAAACGTTACGTCAGAATTGGGGGCCGCGAAGTAAATGAAGTTAAGGATGGATGAAGCGAGAAGGACATAAAAAGTAGGTTAGTGCAGTCAAATATGGCATTCCTGCCCAAAAGAAGTCAAATAGTACAAAACATAGGGCTTAACTTGATGAAGAAATTTCAGAGAATGTACGTTCAGAGTACAGCATTGTATGCAGTCATAGAACGTGGGAAAAGCTAAAGAGAAGAGAATCGAAGCGTTCAAGAAGTGATGCTATAGAAGGAGATTGAAAATCAAACCACTAACAAGAAGAAGGTACAGGATGCTTTGGGGAAAATTACGGTCGCCAGTCCTATGGACAATTACTATAGTAACTAAAAATGAATGACTAATTCACATATAATTAGCACTAAAAGCGTGGCAACTGAAGGTTGACATGTGTTGTGTGAAAACTGAATGTTTGTCAGAAGTAATAAATTTCGCTACACTCTGACTTAATTTAGCAAAACAATTAATGAAACCGTAAAATTGAAAGTTAATTTAGTGACTGAAATGAACAGTGAACTTTGTTTCTGAAGCACTGCGAAATTCAATAAAATAAGGTTAGTCTTGGGCTACCTCAACAACCATTTCAAGAGCTACTTGAATCTACGCAATTTAGAAATAAAAGATTTAACTTTGAAGATGAATTAAATAATTCTGAACAATTAACAATAGTAAAATTTAATACGCACCAAGCTCAGCTGCAGTCACAGGTGAGCTAAAATATGGTAACAAAACTCTGACTCTTAATTTCTGCTTGTGTAATCTAAATACTGCAGCCAGCTATGAATACTTTGACTGAACTTTGAAATTAAAGCAGTGAAATGGAATGATATACTTTAATGCTGGCGTATGAATTTCAACGTCACTCGGGTTCATTCCAGAAAAGGAAGGGACCCTCCTTGGTAATGCAATTGGGACAATGAGCAAGAAAGGTTCTTGCTAAGTTGCTGTATTTTTGTGATGCAACAGTTTGAAAAGCTGAGGTCTGCCATACAGTTATAAAACTTTACGTGCTTTTAGTCTTCCTTGTTGGTTGATTAATGGTTTGCAGTCGTCGATCGGGGAGGTGGTGACAGTCACTCATTGTCGGCCGTCGCTGTTGCAGAAGCTGGCTGTTGGCGCGCCTTCTTCTCGACACTGTCACCAGGCGAAACGGGCCTTTGATGTACGCCAGCTAATGCTTCCCGTCCACGACATCGTGCCAGAAACTATTATAGCAAGTCGAGCGCAATTACATGCTGCCAAACCCCGAAAGCGCGACAACTCGCGGGAGCGAATGGTTCAAATGGCTCTGAGCACTATGTGACTTAACTTCTAAGGTCATCCGTCGCCTAGAACTTAGAACTAATTAAACCTAACTAACCTAAGGACATCACAAACATCCATGCCAGAATCAGGATTCGAACCTGCGACCGTAGCGGTCGCTCGGTTCCAGACTGTAGCGCCTAGAACCGCTCGGCCACTTCGGTCGGCTCGCGGGAGCGTCACACAACACACCAACTCCACCGCCCTACTCCAGCCAGACTCTCTCTGCCCGCGCTCCACGCGGCAGAGTTAACACTGCCAAAGATCCTAAACACTTTGGTTCTCCACACGACCTATCGATGTAATCGTTCGATAGCATAGTTGCCCTAGGCCAGACTCAGCGTAAAAATTCAAATAATATTTACAAAACAAACCAATTATACATCGACATAAATGCATAAGTATATTTACAAATAGTAGAATAATTACAATACATAAAGACACAGAAATGTCATATCTTCAGGTAACAAAATAAGGAAAAAAAATTTGCAGTACAATAGATGGAAATAGGAGGATATGCATTTCCGGCGTTACACGCGGAAGGTATCAATGACGGGAGGACTTGTCGGAGAAACCAATATAAGAAGAAACGGAAGTCGATGTTGAAAAGGTATGGGACCAAGTATTAGAATTTGAAAGAGCTCTGGAAGACTTAGAATCAAATAAGGCACAAGGGATGGACAACCTTCTATAAGAATTTCAAAAATCATCGGGGGATGTACCAACAAAACGACTGTTCTCGTTGGTGTGTAAATTGTGTGAGTCTGTGGCTGGTAATGTAAGCAAGTCTAAGGTAAAATCAAGACACATTTATAGGATTTATCGACAAGGTAAAAGTATTAGGCAACATAAAATAGTGGAAAATGTTAGAAATTCAGAGAGAAAGGAGGTAATCTATAGGGAAAGACGAGTAATATATAATATGTGTGAGAACCAAAAGGTAAAAATAAGAGTGGAAGACCAAGCACGAAGTGCTCGAATTAAAATTGGCGTAAGACAAGGATGTAATCTTTCGCCACTAGTGTTCAATATTACTGTAAGTAGGCTGTTTAGGTTTTTATATTGGTAACGCCACGTAGCACTCTGTATGAAAATCACTGGCTGTGCTGCGTGCAGTCTGTGGCTGGTTGGTATTGTTGTAATACTCGCCATTGTAGTGTTGGGCAGTTAGATGTTAAAAGCGCGTAGCGTTGCGCAGTTGGAGGTGAGCCGCCAGCAGTGGTGACTGTGGGAAAGTGAAATGGCGGATTTTTGAGAGTGGATGATCTGGACGTGTGTCCATCAGAGACTACATTTGTAAGAATGGATGTCATAAACTGCTATATATATTATGACTTTTGAACACTATTAAGGTAAATACATTGTTTGTTCTCTATCAAAATATTTCATTTGCTATCAGTAGTTAGTGCTTTCAGTAGTTTGAATCTTTTATTTAGCTGGCAGTAGTGGCGCTCGCTGTATTGCAGTAGTTCGAGTAACGAAGATTTTTGTGAGGTAAGTGATTTGTGAAATGTATAGGTTAATGTTAGTCAGGGCCATTCTTTTGTAGGGATTATTGAAAGTCAGATTGCGTTGCGCTAAAAAAATATTGTGTGTCAGCTTAGTGTTGATCAGAATAGGTAAAGAGCGAAATGTCTGAGTACGTTCAGTTTTGCTCAGCTGTTTGAAAATCAAATAATGTAAGAGATTTATCAGCACAGTAATTCAATAATTTTTCTAAGAGGACATTTCAATACATCGATACAACAAAGACGAAAATAAAAGAAAGGTTCAAGAGTGAAATTAAAATTGAAGGTGAAGGGATATGAATGATAAGATTCGCTGTTGACATTGCTTTTATCAGTGAAGATGAAAAATAATAATAGCATATGCTAAATGGAGTGAACAAACAAATGAGTACGAAAATGGATTGAGAGTAAAACGAAGAATGATGAAAGTAATGAGATGTAGTAGTGAGACGCATCAAAACAGTCAGAAGACTGATGGCTAAAAAAACTAAAAAGAACTTCTTGTCAACTAACTTTCTTCGCAATATATTTCGCATACACCATCCAAATAGGCCGATAAATGTACCTACACAAATATATCTTTGTACGACACATAGTTCAAGAGATCTGAAGATCCAAAGAAACTGGTACACCTGCCTAATATCGTGTAGGGCCACGCGAGCCCTCAGAAGTCCCGTAACACGAAGACGTGCTAGAGGGAACTGACACCATGAATCCTGCAGGGCTGTCCATCAATCCGTAAGAGTATGAGGGGGGTGGAGATCTCTTCTGAGCAGCACATTGCAAGGCATCCCAGGTGTGCTCAATAATGTTCATGTCTGGGGAGTTTTGGTGGCCAGCGGAAGTGTTCCTGGAGCCACTCTGTGGCAATTCTGGACGTGTGAGGCGTCGCATTGTCCTGTTGGAATTGCCCAAGTCCGTCGGAATGCACAATGGACATGAACAAATCTAGCTGATCAGACAGGACGCTTACGTACGTGTCACCTGTCAGAATCATATCTAGACGTATTAGGGTTCTCATGATACTCCAACTGCACTCGTCCCATACCATTACACGTCAATCCGCTCGATACAATTTGAAACGAGATTCGTCCGACCAGAAAACATGTTTGCAGTCACCAACAGTCCCGTGTCGGTGTTGACGGGCCCAGGCGAGGCGCAAAGCTTTGTGTTGTGCAGTCATCAAGGGTACACGAGTGGGCCTTCGATTCCGAAAGTCCATATCGATGCTGTTTCGTTGAATGGTTCACAGGCTAACACTTGTTAATGGCCCAGTATTGAAATCTGCAGCAATTTGCGGAAGGGTTGCAGTTCTGTTAGTTTGAACGATTCTCTTCAGTCGTCGTCGGTTCCGTTCTTGCAAGATCTTTTTCCGGCCGCAGCGACGTCGGAGATTTGATGTCTTACCGGATTCCTGATATTCACGGTACACTCGTGAAATGGTCGTACGGGAAACTTCTCATTTCATTGCTACCTCCGAGATGCTGTGCCCCATCGCTCGTGCGCCGCCTATAACATCACGTTCAGACTTACTTAAATCTTGATAACCCGCCATTGTAGCAGCAGTAACCGATCTAACAACTGCGCCAGTCACATGTTGTATAAATAGGCTTTGCGACCGCGTCACCGTGTTCTGCCTGTTTACAGATGTAAGTAGGCTGTTTATGTTTTCTCTATGTAAGTAGGCTGTTTAGGTTTTTTATTGGTAACGCCACCTCTGTATGACAATCACTGGCTGTGCTGTGGGCAGTCTGTGTCTGCTTTGCATTGTTGTAATACTCGCCATTGTAGTGTTAGGCAGCTGGCTGTGAACAGCGCGTAGCGTTGCGCAGTTGGAGGTGAGCCGCCAGCAGTGGTGGATGTGGGGAGAGAGATGGCGGAACTTTGCAATTTGTCATGAACTGATATATATATTATGACTTGTGATGATATTAAGGTAAATACATTGTTTGTTCTCTATTAATATCTTTCATTTGCTAACTATCCCTATCAGTAGTTAGTGCCTTTAGTAGTTTGAATCTTTTATTTAGCTGGCAGTAGTGGCGCTTGCTGTATTGCAGTAGCTTGAGCAGCGAAGATTTTTGTGTGGTAAGTGATTTGTGAAAGGTATAGTTTAATGTTAGTCAGGGCCATTCTTTTGTAGGGAATTTTGAAAGTCAGATTGCGTTGCGCTAACAAAGTATTGTGTGTCAGTGTAAGCACAGTCTCGTGTATAATTGTTCAAAGGGGACGTTTCATATGGCGACCCTGCCATCTGTAACACCTGAGGGTATAATTACATTAATCCTCAGGGGGGTACACGCCTACTTTGTGTACCATGTGTTTGGCAAGCACAAGGAACCCTAGCTAATATGGTATTTGCTTATACAACTTTACACTTCGGTACCATATTTCTCTAACACAGAATGACACAGCTATCTGATTATTTGACAGAGAAACAAACATTCTTTTTACTACATCAGTGACAGATGTTTACGCATTTACAGAGTTGGATTACTTCACAGTTATGAAATTGTATTTTGTCTGTACTTTGTAAACTGTTCATATTTTTTCGGAACCATTGTGATACTATGAGAGCTTTGAATGATGTATTTGGTAAAGGGATTATGATTTTTAAAGTACGTTTGAGGCAGATGACACTTTTGACATGAGCAGAGAATTTTTTTAATTATTGGAGGAAGCTACGACGATTTTGAGATTTGACTGAGGTGTTATGATGTTATTTTTACGACGACAATGTGTATTATGCTGCTGAGGTATGTTTATGATTAATAGGCTGAGGCTACATGAGTTATTTGATTATTGACGAGTGTCGATGGATATGTATAATGAATAGTGGGTAGGGACTCTTGACCTGTGAAATATTTTAATGTGAGACTGTCACTGTATCGGAAACTGCTGTCGTAAATATTTCCGTAAGAAAGTTAAGTGACCACCTGCACGTAATGCGTCGCGGGCACCCACCTGGGCGACAGCCGCCCGAAAAAAAGCCATTAGCCTTTCAGTGGCACATGTATAAAAAAAAAAGGGGAGGCCATTATCCTCGGAAATATTCTTACATCTGCAAACCTGATAATGACAAGTGTCTTTCTACGAGAGTTGAGAGCTACTGACTTACGAAATGCCACATAGCTATTGAATGATGTTTTTATGCTTTGGTTTGCGTAATTGCTTATTTCATTTGACATCTGTTTTCCAGCTGTGTTGCAGCATTGGTTTCATAAAATAAAATTAAATGCATTTGCTAATGTGAACACTTTCTGTCAACAGATCTATTAAATAATAATTTTATGATCCACATTCTTCAAAAAAGGAGCACTTGGAAAGGAAAGAACAATGAGAAGGGACTAGTAACAGTAACTGGACACATAATTTTCTTTTCAAGTACATGGTAATATTTTTTTACAATAAGTTGTTGTGGTGCACCACTTTAATTACATAGACATTAAGATGTGAATATACATTTCCCTTATCTGCATTGTTGCTTTTACTGTAATATTTTTTCTGCTTGAGCTATGTCATGTTTAGATATAAGCTGCTGTTTGCCAGGCATAGTGCTACTGAACTTTAATTTGTGTTACTCTGCTAAGCCAGATTTATTTTTTTGTCTGCTGCGCATTGCCTCATATTAGTTGTAATGTTGAATTGCTTGGTAATTTAGATTTACTGTAGCTTGCTTTGCGGTTTTCCATTTTTTTTCATTGCTGTTTATATTAATTGTTTTATGTGCTGCTGCATTGCCTCGTCCCTTAGTTTAGCATCTGAGCTCAGTAGATTTAAGTTAGCTTAAGATGAATTGGAAGAAATGCATTGAGAAGTTATACGAAAAAAAGTACAGAAAACAGGTTTACGTAGGATTTTCTTGGAAATAAATGTTGAGGTAAGAAATGTGTGAACATATAAATACAGAAAGCATGCTTAGATAGAATTTTTTTGGTGGAAACAAAGGATGAAATAAGAGGAAAGATATATGAAGTTTTGGGTTGGACTGCAGTACCACATGTTACACTGAAAACGAACCCTGTCCTTTCCTATTGGTGTTATCCCACTAAATGTTTGTGTACCCTTGTGTATTTGTTTTCTTCCTGTCTCTGTGTAGTTTCATAGAATTTTTTCTTCTTTTAATATTAAGCTACATTCACTATGATGAGGAATACTGTTATCCTCAAATATAATTGGCATTAATAATATGTTATTTACTTTGTAAAGATGTTAGACATTATTCATTCTGTTTAAATGCTCATGTGTGAAGTTGATGTTTCAATAATTATTCTGATCTTCTATGTATGTACTCATGTCATAATTCCACTGATGTATATGTTAGTTCGATTCTTTTGTAAAGCCTGTACTACAAATGTTGTCTGTATTGTTATGTTCTTTAATGATGTATTTTGTGCCTTTGTAATTGTATTCTTATGTTATAAAATTGTAATTGTCACCAGTTCATGATATTATTAACTTGTAAGTTACATTTCACTGCACACGTTTCTGTTGGTCATAGTATTGGTCATAGTACATGGACAATATGTGAGAAGTAGGGACTGATAGTGTTTGCACGTGTGTTAACAATTCAGCAAGGGACTGGATAACAGCATTGCTGGTTCTAAGGACAATGCCAAAAACTTTGTGAGTGCACAAGTGGTGGTTTATTGACTTGCTATATTCTCCGCAAGAATCTTCGATGGTGATTGTGCACCTGCACAGTCGCAACGGATGGCTGCTGGCCATCTCTACAAGGACTGAAGTGGGTCTGCATCTATGATGACCCACCAACGCCATTATTTCTACAAGGACTGCAGTGGCTCTGCACCTCTGGTGGCCCACCAATATCGTAATCTCTACCAGGACTACGGTGGGTCTGCTCTGTGATGACCTACCTACCAATACTCTTCAAAATTTCGACTGACTCTGCTGTGGGTTTGCTCTGTTGTGGCGCATTACCTGTATGCATGTCAAGAGTCAGCACTGTCTTTCCGTTGGAAGGACAACACTACTTCTTCAAGACTGCATGGAAATCCACTACTTCCGTGTGCATTTTCTTCTACTGCTCAGACTTTGAGGAAAACACTACTATTTTACCTTGATGAACGATCAGGACTGTCTTTATGGACTGTGAGGAAATTTGAGCTTTTGACCAACATTGTATCAATAAGTGTGTGCATTTGATTTCTTTGTTAATGTAATTATGAAAAAATTTTTCAAATCTGTATTGGCCACTGCCCAAACCAATTTGTAAAAATTTTTGTGGGGAGCATGGGGGCTATGTAAGTAGGCTGTTTATGTTTTCTCTATGTAAGTAGGCTGTTTAGGTTTTTTATTGGTAACGCCACCTCTGTATGACAATCACTGGCTGTGCTGTGGGCAGTCTGTGTCTGCTTTGCATTGTTGTAATACTCGCCATTGTAGTGTTAGGCAGCTGGCTGTGAACAGCGCGTAGCGTTGCGCAGTTGGAGGTGAGCCGCCAGCAGTGGTGGATGTGGGGAGAGAGATGGCGGAACTTTGCAATTTGTCATGAACTGATATATATATTATGACTTGTGATGATATTAAGGTAAATACATTGTTTGTTCTCTATTAATATCTTTCATTTGCTAACTATCCCTATCAGTAGTTAGTGCCTTTAGTAGTTTGAATCTTTTATTTAGCTGGCAGTAGTGGCGCTTGCTGTATTGCAGTAGCTTGAGCAGCGAAGATTTTTGTGTGGTAAGTGATTTGTGAAAGGTATAGTTTAATGTTAGTCAGGGCCATTCTTTTGTAGGGAATTTTGAAAGTCAGATTGCGTTGCGCTAACAAAGTATTGTGTGTCAGTGTAAGCACAGTCTCGTGTATAATTGTTCAAAGGGGACGTTTCACAGATCTCTTCATTTGAATACGCATGGCTATACCAGTTTCTTTGGTGCTTCAGTGTATGATGTCATTGAGATGCGTCGAAAAATACCTTACCATGCACGAAGTTTTAATACAATTATTATTTATTGCTACAGTCGAGTCAAGGATATCGCTCTCACATGGCAGCGTTTTTGAAAACATTGAACTGCGAAGCGCAAATGGCTGTACGTGAAAACGACAGCCATCTATAGAGCTTTGAAGAGGCGTTTCCATGGAGACGTTTGCAAAATAGCGTTGGAGATACGGAAGCGGCTGTCCCAACGTAAACGGTAGATTTGGAATACAAAATTGGCAAAACGAATACCTGGGCAAAGCCGTGTTTGTCAGCTAGTGATCGGATTTGAACTGACGAAGTGCAACACGTGACGCAGAGGCGCTAATTGTGTAACGCTCCACCCGACGCCTGTCCGATTTCTTGCGTGTGTTCGCCCCTGACAAACAACTTACAGAGAAATTGGGAATGGAACTGTACGCAGAAATGGATAACGCTAGATTTAAATGTGGCCCTGTCACCCCTAATTAATTTGCGGTGGTAGTGTTGACGATAAATCACACGTATTTTTCCTTCCAAACATGAACGATCACGAAGACTTAGGGTATTCAATGATATCAAACACATACACAGAAATAAAATAAAGTAAAAGGGTGAATACAGGATCAATTACTGAAAGTAAAGGCTCTACTGAATCACAATAATTATGTTATAACATTCAGATCAATGCTGAATAAAACACAATGAACAATTTACAAACTATCCTCCTAACTGGCATTGGCAGTAATTGTGTTAAAATCGGTCCAAAACGCGATCTCTTATAACGTATATACGAAGAACCACTACACTCCAAAGTACCGTGAAACCTCTGTGGAAACAGCAATTGCAATTTATCCAACTATTTAACGTTACTCCTAAAACAGGCCGAAGCTGGAGCGATCCTGTTGTAGCGGCAGTCTCCGACGGCGACGTCGCGGCCGTGCGGTCGGTGTATGGCTCAAAATGGTTCAAATGGCTCTGAGCACTATGGGACTTAACACGTGAGGTCATCAGTCCCCTAGAACTTAGAACTACTTAAACCTAACTACCCTAAGGACATCACACACATCCACGCCCGAGGCAGGATTCGAACCTGCGACAATAGCAGTCGCGCGGTTCCGGACTGAAGCGCCTAGAACCGCTCGGCTCTCAGAACGAAAGACCAAGAGGGGAGACGACTTGACTAACGTCCTCTCAGTACGAGAAGCCAGAACGGAAGACCTCTAACAAGAGTCCAGCAAAATCGCTCTTCACCTTTGTTTTCTCACCTCAACTTTTATCGAGCGAATCACATCACTAGAAGCTCTCCAAGTACCCAGTTTGCTCGTGCCGACCAATGTACGGCCTGGGAACAGAACTCTTTTCCACAATTCTTTTATTTTTACAAAATTTCACAAGTAATCTCCGCCCTCGCCGGCTCAGAAGAACCACAGCTGTCGGCAATAACACGTTTACTGGAAGTTTTCTCCCAAGAGACCACTCGAGATTTTCCGGGAAGATTCCCCGTCGTAGCGAACACAGATTCTTGCATTGAAAGTCTGTTATTCGGAACTCTTGGTCTGCCCCACTTGAGTTACTCGAAGGCATAAAATTAGTGGGACATAGGCGAGTGCACGCACAGGAAAGCCCGTCCAGCTACTCACTGCTCTGTTTGGGTAAACACTTGAACACCTGCAGCCACGCGTTCATCAGATGTTGGCGGCCGCTGCGGCCTTTCTAAACGGATTGCAGAAATCCCTCAGTTCACCATTCGTACCGTCAGGCTGTGGCCCTCGGCGGCTAGGCGGGGACGTAGCCGAGCTCTATCTCGCGTACTGCCTATCCGCAAAATCTTATAATTACAAAATCGCGGAATTCTCGTGCGCCGATGCGTTTCCAAATAGAGTAGTACTCCAACAAAACCTAAAGTGTCACGTTAGATGGACTCATGTAAGGTGCAAGGCCGTTGCCACCTTACAATTGCTATGCCACATTGCATGAATCGAAGCTGGCGGCAATATATTATAATAATGGAGTTGGCATCCTGGCGATGCAAGAAACGATTTTCAAAGATGAGACTACAGTGGAGTCAGGAGGGTATATCACCTACATCTACACCTACGTGATTACTCTGCTATTCACATTAAAGTGCCTGGCAGAATGTTCAATGGACCACCTTCAAGCTGTCTCTCTACTGTTCCACTCTCGAACGGCACGAGGGAAAAACTAGCACTTAAATTTTTCTGTGCGAGCCCTGATTTCTCTTGCTTTATCGTGATGATCATTTCTCTCTATGATGGTGGGTGGCAACAAAATATTTTCGCAATCGGAGGAGAAAACTGGTGATTGAAATTTTCTTGAGAAGATCCCGTCGCAGCGAAGAACGCCTTTGTTTTAATTATTGCCACTCCAATTCACGTATCATGTCTGTGACACTATCTCCCCTAATTCGCGAAAATACAAAACGAGCTGCCCTTCTTTGTACTTTTTCGATGTCATCCGTCAGTCCCACCTGATGCGGATCCCACACCACACAGCAATACTCCAGAATAGGGCGGACAAGCGTGGTGTAAGCAATCTCCTTAGTAGACCTGTTGCTCTTTCAAGTGTTCTGCCAATGAATTGCAGTCTTTGGCTTGCTCTACCCACAATATTATTTATGTGATCGTACCAATTTAGGTTATGTGTATTTGTAATTCCTAAGTATTTATCTGAATTTACAGCCTTCAGATTTGTGTGACTCGTAGCGTAATCGAAATTTAGCGATTTCTTTTAGTACTCATGTGAATAACTTCACACTTTTCATTATTCAGGGTCAATTGCCACTTTTCGCACCGTACAGATATCTTATCTAAATCATTTTGCAAGTCGTTTTGATCATCTGATTACTTTACAAGACGGTAAATGACAGCATCATCTGCAAACAATCGAAGACGGCTACTGAGATTGTCTCGTATGTCGTTAATAGAGATCGGGAGCAATAGAGGGCCTATAACACTTCCTTGTGGAACACCGGATATTACTTCTGTTTTACTCAATTACTTTCTGTCTGTTGCTACGAACTATGACCTATCTGACAGGAAATCACGAATCCAGTCGCACAACTGAGGCGATATTCCGTAGGCATGCAGTTTGGTTAGAAGACGTTTCTGAGGAACGGTGTAGAAAGCCGTCTGGAAATCTAAAAATATGGAATCAATTTGACGTCCCCTCTCGATAGCACTTATTACTTCTTGAGTATAAAGAGCTAGTTGTGTTTCACGACAGCAATATTTTCTGAAACCGTGGTGACTCTGTGTCAATAAATCGTTTTCTTCGAGGTACTTAATAATGTTCGAATACAGTGTATGTTCCAAAACCCTACTGCAAAAAGACGTAAGTGATATAGGCAGGTAATTCAGCGGATTACTCCTACTTCCCTTTTTGGATATTGGTGTGACTTGAGCAATTTTCCAGTCTTTAGGTACAGATCTTTCTGTGAGCGAGGGGTTGTATATAATTGCTAATATGGAGCTATTTTACCAGCCTACCCTGAGGGGAACCTGGTATACAATCTGGACCGGAGACCTTGCCTTTATTAAGTGATTTAAACTGCTTTGTTACACCAAGGATATCTATTTCTATGTTTCTCATCTTGGCAGTTGTTCTTGATTGGAATTCAGGAATATTTACTTCGTCTTCTATGGTGAAGGAGTTTCGGTAAACCATGTTTAATAACTCTGCTGCATTGCCACTGTTATCAGTGAATTCACCGTTGTTATCGGGTAGTGAAGGTATTGAGTGCGTCTTGCCACTGGTGTGCTTTATGTATGACCAGAATTTCTTTGGGTTTTCTGCCAGATTTCGACGCAGAATTTCGTTGTGGAAATTATTAAAAGCATTTCGCATTGAAGTAAGTGCTATATTTCGAATTCTGTAAAACTTTGCCAATCTTGGGGATTTTGCGTTCTTTTAAATTTGGCATGCTTTTTTCGTTGCTTCTGTTGCAGAAGCGATCTGACCCGTTTTGTGTACCATGGGGGATCAGTACCATCAGTTATTAATTTATGTGGTATATATCTCTCAATTGCTGTTGATACTACCTCTTTGAAAACATTCCACAACTTTTCTACGATTACATGATCAGACTGGAAGGAGTGCAGACCGTCTCTTAAAAAGGCGTTAAAAGCATTTTTATCAGCTTTTTTTAAATAGATATACTTTGCGTTTCTTTTTGATGGTTGTAGGTGTTACGTTATTCAGCCTAGCAGCAAGTGCCTTGTGGTCGCTAATCCCTGTATTCGTCACAATACTCACTATTTGTCCAGGATTATTTGTTGCTAAAAGGTCAAGTTTGCTTTCGCAACCATTAACTCTTCGAGTGTAAATGTAAAAGTCCATTACTGGCTTAAGCTACAGCCATTTATGTTTCGCACTTTATATGTGGTAAGCGTAGGTAGTGGTACAGAACGGAAGGGTGTGAATGATACAGACTCTTGTACCTAGTGATGAAGACAGGAAACCACAAATAATGCACATGTGCCAGCTGATGATAAAAAGGGAGCAGGTAATGTAGGAACGGAACAGTTCTGGAAGAAGCCGGTTAAGGTCGTTACCCAAGCAGTTAAGAGAGGAGTAAGCGTCATGATGCGTTATTTGTGTAGGATGAATAAGATGAAAACCATGGCCACTTACTATAATGCAAAGCAGTTAAGAAGTCAACGTGGGTGAGGACTGGAGTGATTCGAGGCAGCAACTGTAGGGCAATAAGAAGACTAGGGTCAATATAAGCTACAGACAGTCTTTCGTGCAAGAGCACTAGACACAGTGAAGCAAAGAATTAATAAAAGATACCTTTAAAGCACAACTGTTACAGTCAGGTACTGAAAGTTGGTGTTGCAAGGCCTTGAAATAAATACAAGAGTTCATGAAGGAGGTGAGTTGTCACCGATTGTGTTCAAGGTGTGTTGGTTGGAGTGGTCCAACAGTGGCTAATGCAGGTGTACAAACTGGGTACAAAGTAAAACCTAACACCACGTTAGACTGCCTAGATTTTGTCAGTAACACGGCATTGCTGTAACTGATGAGCTAAAACATTATGACCTCTGCCCAACACAAGGTTGAAAGCCTCCTGCTGGCGTTATCGTCCAGTGACTCAGTAAGGAAAGACTGGAAGCGGAAAAGAGACGATTCGTCTGTCGTTGTACCGATGATACAGGCCACAAATGTGGAAGTCCGCTGATACAAGCGGTTTCCACAAAGGGCACACTGTTATGGCCTGCGGCTGGAGACGAGAATTTCTGAAACTGCGGACCACCTGCATTGCTTCGTGCATGACGTTTCTCCCTATACCGATGACGTCTTCCAACAGGATAACTGTCTGTGTAGCAAGGTCAGAATCGTGATACAGTGGTTTCAGGAGTGTTGTAGTGAACTCAGATTCATGGTTTGGCCAGCAAATATGCCTGATCTGTACCCAATGGAACACATACCGTGCGAAAGCTGTGTGATCGTAAACCACCATCCCGCAATTTGCGGGAAATGCTTGTCCTGTGCATAAACATCTGGTACCACATACTTTTGGAATCCTGTCAAGGACTTGTAGAATCCAAGTCAAGCAGACTCTCTGTCGTACTGTGTTTCAAGAGTGGAACAACACGCTATTAAACAGATGGTCATAATGGTTCGGCTCATTGGTGTATGAGAATGAAGAAGATACAAAAATGGCACTGGAAAATCTTGCTGTTGCAGCCAGAGTCAGCCTCAAGACAGCGTACAGTAAGACCAAGGTCCTGAATTCATGGACCAGTTGGATTATTGAAGAACATGTTGTAGAGAATATTAACGGATTCCGTTATAAGGTGGAAACATAACAGACACGTTATTGGCTAAAAAGAGCATAACAAATAGGTCCCAGACGCTGCAGAGACTACAGTAGGTTAAGACAACCTATGGAAAGAATAACCTGTCCAGGAACACCAAAGTGAAATATTATATGCCAAAATGAGAAATATCGCTTTGTGCGCAACTGGGACCACCTTGGACAAGAAAACCTTTATCTGACTGCAGATAGAGGAAGAAAGGATATCGAGAGAGTGGGACACGGACAAAGAAGGTGAAGTCGGGATAGAGAGATCGAGGCAGGAACTGTATGCGTGAGCTGAACCAATTTCGAGTGTCATACAGAAGACAGATGTGCAAGGACGGAGGACAACACGTTGGCCAAGAAGATATGGAAACGGATATGCTTAAGAGCGAACAGCTAGATGAAAGGAAAGATGTGGAATAAGTGAAAAAAGAAACCTATACGAAAGAATGCAGGGTAGGTCCAACTATAAGAATACAGTGGAAGGTCATGGGTGGACATACTAGAATCAATATTAAGATCACGTCCTAAGATGCTGGTCGTGAGTCTTGACATTGCACGTCGTTTTAATGCCGGGTGGAAGCTGGATTCCGACGTTAGAGCTCTCCCCATTTATTCCGGTTCGTAATTTAAGGCTCGCGCAACGGATTAAACGAAAAAAAGCTCTCGTAAATGGACAATGGGTGCCAGCCGTGCAGACTCATAAAATAATATGGCTGGAGTTTGTCTAGCTACGGAAATAATAGAAAAAGTCCAATAACTGCCCGGTTTATTTACTCTAATAATCGCACGAATGGAAAACTGAATACAGATAAATATTTACATATGAAAAAACCACCAAAATATATTGCACAGTATTAAGTTATATGGTGATATTTTTAGATATTTGTGAGTGGCCGGCAAGGTACTGGGGAAACGGAACGAAAAATATTGTCTCCATGGATCATGCTAGAATCTATATTTACCAACATTGCAGAAGAAACTGCATCGACTACGCTGCGAGAGGAGGATGCTAATAAGGCATGCAAAGGAATTAATGAAAAATAATGCACCTAGACCAGCAGTGGTCAGTCATAGAGTGTAGCCTGTTGTGACCCAGTGACATTAGAGGACATCGTCGTTACAGTTCCTTCTGCTAAGAGAAAGTTCGAAATAACTGACCAAGCGTCCACAGAAAAGAAAATACGGGGCTACTGGGAATAGACAGGCGAGTGCCACACTGCCGCGATGTCTCTCTGCCCAAAAAATTTCTAACGTAATCGACAAGTCGCCTACGACAAATAAATCAACGCACATTATATGCGTAAAGGCCAGGCAAGGTGCCGGACCGTCGCCATCCTATAGTGTGAGACTTGACTTCCACCAGAAGTTCGTCACCACAGAAAATTCGAAACGTCACAGACTGCATGCCTTCTCGAAAGAAAAGAGCCAGACTAGTGTCAATGGACACATTGGGCGTCGAGCTGTTGCCAACCAGTGGTGTGAGGCGTTCTCAGGAGTCCCCCTCTTCAGGAAACTGGAAAGCAAAACATCGGTACAAAGAGTGTCACTAAGGAGGAACCATGAGCAACAGAAGAAATATTTGATCGGTGCAATAAGGAAATAAAAAAATGTGTATGGAAACTCAGGAATAAAGAAGCACAAGTCGCTGAGGAACGATATAAATAGGAAGTGCAGGGAAGCTAAGATGAAATAGTTGTATGAAAAATGTGAAGAAATCGAAAAAGAAATCCCGTTGGAGGAACAACCGCAACCAAGCGTACCTCTACAGTTGTGATGTTCTTTTGTTTAAATAAACTGTAGAGGTATTTTCAACCTCTGGTCGGGAAAGAAATGATTGTCGGAAGCACTGACTCAGCATATAGGAAAGTCAAAATTACTTTCGGTGGAATTAAAAGCAAGGGTGGTGACACTAAGAGTGTAACGGGAACTCCACTGTTAAATGCAGAGAAGAGAGAGGATAGGTGGAAAGAGAACGCCTCTCTCTGTGAGGGGAAGATTTGTCACATGTGGTAGAAGAAGAAACAGGAGTCAAAATGGTTCAAATGGCTATGAGCACTATGGGACTTAACATCTGAGGTCATCAGTCCTCTACACTTAGAACTACTTAAACCTAACTAACCTAAGGACATCACACACAGCCATGCCCGAGGCAGGATTCGAACCTGCGACCGTAGCAGCAGCGTGGTTCCAGACTGAAGCGCCTAGAACCGCTGAGCCACAGAGGCCGGCAAAACAGGAGTCGATTTAGAAGAGATAAGTGTTCCAATATTAGAATCAGAATTTGAAAGAGCTTTGGAGAACTTAAAATCAAACAAGGCAGAAGAGACAGATAACATTCCATCAGAATTTCGCTGGGGGAAGTGGCAACAAAACGTCTATACAAGTTGGTATGTGGAATATATGAGTCTGGCGACATACTATCTTTCTTTCGGAAAAGCATCATCCAAACAATTCCGAAGACGGCAAGAGCTGACAAGTTCGAGAATTATCGCACAATCAGCTTAATAACTCTTGCATCCAAGTTGCTTACAAGAATAATAAACAGAAGAATGGAAAAGGAAATTGAGGATGCGCTAAATGACGATCAGTTTGGCTTTAGGAAAGGTAAAGGCACCAGAGAGGCAGTTACGAAGTTAAGGTTGATAATGGAAGCAAGCCTAAAGAAAAATCAAGGCACGTTCGTAAGATCTGTCGATCGGGAAAAAGCGTTCGACAATGTAAAATGATGCAAGATGTTCGAAATTCTGAGAAAAATAGGGGTAAGCTATAGGGAGAGACAGGTTGTACATAACGTGTACAAGACCCATGAGGGAATAATATGAGTGCACCTATTACTCGCATTAAAAAGCGTGTAAAACAGTGATGTAGCCTTTCATCCCTAGTGATCAGCCTATACATCGAAGAAGCAATGACGGATATAAGCGAGAGGTTCAAGAGTGGAATTAAAATTCAAGGTGAAAGGATATCAATTATAAGACTCGCTGTTGACAATTCTATCCTTAGTGAAAGTGAAGAAGAATTACAGAATGTGCTGAATGGAACGAAAGGTCTAATGAGCACAGAACATGGATGAGAGTAAATCGTAGATAGATGAAAGGAATGAGAAGTAGCAGAAATGAGAACAACGAGAAACTTAACATCAGGGTTGATGGTCACGTAGTAGCTGCCGTCCACTCTTTCCTGAGAGAGTGGGATCTTAACAGACAGATGGACATACAGACACGTGATATAATTATAGATTTACCGTTTTCGGATTTTTTTTCTTTGGTTGTAGTATGAAACCTGACTGCTTTCCAAATTCCATGACTCTAGTCCAACGGAAATTACACTTTAGCATTACTAATATCAACGTATGGGACATTAATGGCCGTATTTCTTGTCTGCATTGACTTAGAAGCTTCACATTTTTACACCGCCGAGTGACTATTGGCTTTACTATGTGCCTTTGATTTCAACGTTATACGTCTGTCCATTCGTAAGAAACAAGGGTCTTAACAGACAAACGAACGGACGGAGAGACAGGTAAGAAATTACAAAAAATTTCTTTTTTCGAGTGGGTTAATTACAAATCTGGAATTTTCGGAGTTTTTCTCAGATTGACGGAACTGACTAAGAAACTTCAATTTTCTGCACCGCTAATGGCCAGTAGACATTCGCATGTGCAATAAATTTTAACCTGTTGCGTCTGCCCAGTCCTGAAAAAAAGGAGTCCTAACAGACGGACTAACAGACAGTCAGATAAGAAATCACAAAAAGATTTTTTTATTTGATATAATTACAAATTTATAGTATTCGTATTTTTTCCTTGGTACTGTGAAACCTTCCTGTGTGCCAAATTTCATGATTAGGCCGACGGAAATACCCCCTATAGGTTTTGATGAGAGAGTTTGCGTGTATTAAAGCATGCGACATAAATTGCAGTATCTTTTTATAGCACTAACTTAAAAGTTTCTATTTTTTACATCATAAAAGGACCATACACCACAGTATGTGTTATAAACTTCAAATTGATACATTTATCCGTTCTTGAAAAAAAATGGTTTTTAACAGTCTGAGAGAGAGAGATAGACAGACGGACGGTAAAGTGACGTCATAAGGGTTTCGTTTCTACCGATTGAGGAACGGAACTCTAGTAAAGTAATGTTATAAGGGTTCAATTTTTATAAGGTGAGGTAGAGAACCTGAAAATCAATAACTGCTCATACAGTTCCTCTATGAGGAGTGCATCTGATTGCTAGAACAAGGCATGATGCGAAAGGTGCTATCTGCTTGTCTTTCGCTATTATTTCTGTTACTTTTTGAAGTCACTGCATTCATCCTTCTCGTCAGAGTGACAGAAATTAGTATCTCATGAAAAGGGTGAGACAGACACCAGGAAAACGTCTTTCAATGGAAGCACAGAGAACAGGAGGTATTGAGTGAATGAGGAGATATTAGGAAGAAAGAAGATGTACAGAACAAGTCGCCCTGGAAACTAAGGGTTAAAACGAACCAAATAAGCAAATAACTTGAATTATAAACATAAAATTATGGCACTATCATCCATATGCGTAATATGTTATTGTCACCCCTTCACAATCTAGCCATATTCCCTGAGTAAAAGAGAACATTTTTGTTCATTTTGAAATTATGAATGCTTTTTCATTTCGTCGCGGGTGTAGTACTAACAGGTGGCCATTCTGCAACAATAGAAATGGTTCAAATGCCTCTAAGAACTGTGGGACTTAACATCTGAGGTCATCAGTCCCCTAGGACTTAGAACTACTTAAACGTAACTAACCTAAGGACATCACTCACATCCATGCCTGAGGTAGGACTGGAACCTGCGACCGTAGCGGTCGCGTGGTTCCAGACTGAAGTGCCTAGAACCGCTCGGCCACACCGGCCGGCTGTAGCAATACAAATTTCCTGACACTGGCACGCAGAGTATCGCTTGTACAACTGTAGCAAATCTAGAATATGATTACGTTTCATTATTTCATACTTCGCAAATTTAATTTATATGTTAATAAGAACTGATTATGCTCTGTTGTTGTCTCATTTTCATATGCAACGAGTGAATGCAGCGGCCGAATGAATTTCGTGCGGTGCGGGTCTTGTTCTGGGCACTATTAGCTTGGCCATACCGGCCAGAATTGTAAGCAGATGCGCGTCAACGTGTCATACAGATGATGTTCTTTGATTTTCAACAATAGTTTGTAACACTCCAGGGGGTTCGAACGGGTGGGGAACCCTTCAACTGGTTGTCGTTTCGACCGTACGCCCTGTCCACACCACGTACCTGAAACTCTCGCGGCGATCGTACTGTTCTGCCCCACACTGCTGCTCGCTTGCCTGAAATTATCTATCGAAATATGCAAGCGAGTTTAGGGGAGCCACTCAAAATACAACACTGTCCCGCGTCTGGTATGGACAACTATATTCTGAGACGGTAAAAGAAAATCGCAGGATGCACTGTTTACATTCTGTCATAAGTGTTTATCCCAATTAATGGATGATTACCAGTCCACAATATCACTGTGACGAGCTTACGCGTAACCGAGCACGGCGCGGATGCTTGTTGATGATGCGGAAGCCAATCGAACGAAAGTTCTTACGCTCGCCACGCATACACAGATTTCTTTTGGTACCAGTCCTCCTTGACAGTAGTAATGATAGCCTGCCGCGGTGGTCTCGCGGTTTTAGGCGCTCAGTCCGGAACCGCGTGACTGCTACGGTCGCAGGTTCGAATCCTGCCTCGGGCATGGATGTGTGTGATGTCCTTAGGTTAGTTAGGTTTAAGTAGTTATAAGTTCTAGGGGACTGATGACCATAGATGTTAAGTCCCATAGTGCTCAGAGCGATTTGAACCAACTAGTAATGATATAACACTGTTTATCACTTATACGAGCGTGCGCGTAACAGTCGCAACGCGGCTGATTGTTGACGATACGAAAACACGATGACGGAACGCACTTTCTCACGCCCGCTACGAGACACTGGCACTTGACTGCACTCTTTTGTGGTAACTAATTTTCACTGATTACATTAGTTCATTCTGGGAGAACGAACACGGAGTGGATGATTGATACTGTACGGTACGACGCGCAACGAGAGGATACGCATATACGTTGTCGGCGACACTGCTCATTTTAAATTACATCTTGACGCACTTTTCTCTGAATCACTTCCATATTTCATCACTTTACTGTAATAGCACTTGTAGCAACACTTTAACTTCCATAATAACAATGCCTCTCACATGCAGAGCTATCCACAACACAACATAACAGTTCCGTGTCCCGCGCTCGACTCTGCAAACACGTTGCCCGCAAAGATACACCGCAACTAAGCTAGCGATATGACAATACGCTTACAAGTTTTTATTAACATTAGTCGACCTAAATGATCAAAGAATAGTTTGCTTTCAGATGCATAAATTTGCGGCGATATGAAATTGAATGATCATATACTCTCTGTCGCCGGTAAAGCAGCCGGAAGAAATCGGATCATTAGCAGTCTATATTTGCCTCTGGATACGACTCAAAATCTAGTATGTGATTTCGGAAACTGTGGCTGCCCATGATGTAATCTAGCTGAAATCTTCCCGTATCTCCCTGCCTTTCCCAATTACACCTCTTCCTCTCGTGATTCTTAGACGGAATACTCTACAAGGGAGAATGCTTACAAAACACTCGTGTGGCCCATTCTAAAATAGTGGTCAGGTATGTGGGTCCGGTACAAAATAGGACAAACAGGGCAGCACGAATCGCCACAACACTTTTCCCTCAAGGAGGGCCTTCTTGTAAATGTTGTAAAACCTAAACAGGCAGTCACGTGACGACAGATATCATCACGCAGCAAAAACCTCCTTATATAGTTTCAAGAAACAGTACTAACCGAGGAGTCTAGAAATACACTACAGCCGCCTGCTTATCACTCCATAGGATCAGTGAAGACGTTAGATTAATTACAGCTAACACAGAGTCATTTCAGGATTCATTCTTCGCCATCTCCACACGAGACAGAGAAAAATTCGTAATGTATTTACAGTAGGCAGTATGTTCTAACACGAACTTCACCCTGGATTCCACGGAATGGATGTTTATGTGGACTTTGTTATTTATAACCTCTGATGAGCAGAATGTAGTATTATGGAAAGAATGATGTTAATAAATCATGCAAATAACTTAATGTTGACAGAGATTTCTACATTGTAGCAAAGATTCATATGCAGTTTTATCTGAAGTGTCTGCCGAGTGAAAACAGTCACCAGCTTGGAGAGTGAAACATTTAAAATTGGTATCTGCGAGGGAGAGTGCTTCTTTGCAACCAGTTCTTCATGTAAAACGCCAAAAAATGGTTCTTTATCTATATCATTATAAGAGTACTAATACCAGTATCAACAGTTTTGTGCACTGCTCAATGTTAGCCCTGCAGTTGTCACGCCATTTTTTGTAACGTTAGTTGTCACGGAGGTAAATATAGATTTATAAGTAAAAATCGGAAAAATAATTCAAAATATATAATTCATTAAGTTAAAATTTTAATTTCTATGTACATAACTTTTATAAATCTAATTGTATCCAGTTCCACACAAATCGAATCCCAGGTTCCTTTTAGAAGATGGCCGATTTGGTAATCACAAATAGCAGTGGACACGGAATGCAAATGGTTCAAATGGCTCTGAGCACTATGGGACTCAACTGCTGAGGTCATTAGTCCCCTAGAACTTAGAACTAGTTAAACCTAACTAACCTAAGGACATCACAAACATCCATGCCCGAGGCAGGATTCGAACCTGCGACCGTAGCGGTCTTGCGGTTCCAGACTGCAGCGCCTTTAACCGCACGGCCACTTCGGCCGGCACGGAATGCAATCTGAATTAGTTATCTGTAGTACCATACCCAGGTTTGATAGTGGTCCTCTACTTTGAAGAAGAGTGTAATGTCTAAATGAGAGGCTGAGACAAGTTTGCGACGGTACCGGATGTGAATTTCTTGACCTCCGCTATTGAGTGGATAATTGTAGCGTTCCCTTTAATAGGTCAGGCGCGCACTACACGCAGGACGTGGCTAGTAGGGTTACGGAGTACGTGTGGCGTACACATGGGATCTTTTAGGTCACAGGAACACACCTTGGGATCAGAGACGAATTTCCTGCCAAATTCGAAGACACATCAGCCACAATGTTCGAAGAGAACGCTCGTCCTCGTAGACCGGTTATAGAAATGTTTAATATGATATTCGTAAACTGCTGCAGCATCCAAGGGAAGAGGCCAGAATTAGTATCGCTTATTGAAAGTTGGTGGTAACCAAAAGTGAATAACATCGAAATCCTAAGTTCAAATTGGAATACTTATCGTTAACGATAGGTTAGTCGCCAATAATGACGACGTATTTATTACAGTAAAGAATTTGTAATTATGTAGCGAGGTTGTCGTGGATTCGGAATGCGAATTGATCTGGGTGAAATGAAACATCAAACGACACTCAAAAATGGTAATAGACCGCGTGGGTCATGAGCTGTAGTGGTAGAACGCTTCAGAGACAATTTGCAGAATATTATTAATAATTTTCCTGATTATGTCTTTGTAGAAGAGGGTGACTTCGACTTGCCAGGTACTCTGGGACAGCCATGCTATCAAAAGTGGTGCCAGAGGGATTTTTGTAACATGATTCTGAATCTGTTGTCCGGAAATTACTTAGAGCAGACAATTAGAGAACCAACTAGCGAAAATAATGTCTTACATCTCCTCTCCGCAAACAGACCTGAATCTATGGAAAAAGTGAACGTAGAGGAAGGTAGCAGTGATCACCAAGTTGTGGTAGCAACTATGACCACGGGTGTTACAAGGAATGTTAAGAAAGATAGGAAAATATGAGAGTTATTCGGAAAGTAAGGAACGAACCACAGTGAAAATTCGATGAAGTTTTGCACAGGTGTGTTGGGCAGTGTCCCTAGTATGCCCGTCGATTGCGTTACTTCATTCTTTATAGTTCTGAGCACACAGGGAGCACGTAAAGATACCTAGAACAATAGTGTCTCTCGCCAAGTACGAGGGCCTGGTGTGAAATTTCGCCTGAAGCTATGCAGCCAACATTACATAACAGTCGCGCGTTTTCTTCTTCAAGACAATTCTCAGATGCATTCTGCAGGTGCAATGAAGATGATCTCGCACCGTTTTCAATTTGAAATGTTTGATTACCCAAAATACAGCCCGAAATTGTCACCCATTGAGTTTCATATCTGCTCACATGAACCGCTGGCTATGAAGACAACATTTTGGCACAGACAACGAGCTGTAGGCCAGCGTAGAGAATTGGCGGAAAGCACTGGCGGCTGTCTTCTATAACGAGGGTATTGGAAAGTTGGTGCAACGCTACGACAAACGTCTAAGTCCGATCGTCGACTATAGAGATAAGTAGCTGGAAGTTGTAGCTAACTGTTGCAAATGAAACAGTGTTGATTTTAACTGTTGTTTTCATTTCGCAACCTATTGTTCCTTACTTTCCGAATAGCCCGCGTATTTTACTTAGTTAAACTGACAGGATACAGATTGCATAGTATTTAAGTTGTCCACAACAAATGTTCAATGTTGAGGACGAAGATGAGCAGTACAAATGGAAAAATTCACCACCATCATTCAAAACGCCTTAGATATTTACGTTTCGAGCATGGTTTTGAAGTACGGGAAAGACCCACCGTGGTTTAATGGCCATGTGAGAAAACCACTACATAAGCAAAGAAAAATTCATGACAGTTTCTAGAGAAGTCAAAACCGAGAGGAAAAACAAAAGATGAACGAAGAAAAAATGAGTGTAAGAAGAGTAATGAGAGGAACGTTCACTTGCTTTGAAAGTAAAATTTGGTCAACCAAGCCCCTTAAAAACTCCAAGTAAAATCAGTTAGCGGTTCGAAATCACCAGTTACGTCACTCAGTGATCGTACGACACCGGAACGGAAGAGAAGGTCGGAATACTAAATTCGGTCTTCCGAAATTGTTTCACCGTGGAAGATCATAACACGGTTCCTCCTTTCAATCATCGCACGAGTGTCGAAATGGCAGATATTGAGAACACCGGCCGGCCGAAGTGGCCGTGCGGTTAAAGGCGCTGCAGTCTGGAACCGCAAGACCGCTACGGTTCGAATCCGGCCTCGGGCATGGATGTTTGTGATGTCCTTAGGTTAGTTCGGTTTAACTAGTTCTAAGTTCTAGGGGACTAATGACCTCAGCAGTTGAGTCCCATAGTGCTCAGAGTCATTTGAACCATTTTTTTTTCTTTTGAGAACACCGACCGCGAAACAGAAAAACAACTACAATCGCTTATTATGGGAAAGGCATCGGGACCAAACGAGATACCCGTAAGATCCTACAGGGACTGTGTGCAAGAATCTTCTCCCCTTCTAGCACCAGTTTATCGTAGTATTCTGGACCAACGAAGCGCGTCCAGTGGCTGGAGGAAAACGCAGTTCCTTCCCACTTTCAAGAACGGTTGTAGGACAGATTCTCATAACTATGCGCCTGTTATCAGCGACGTCAATCTGTTGTAGAATTATGTAACATATTTTATGCTCAAGAATTGTGATAATTTTGGAGAACGAGAATTTGCTCTATAAAAATCAACATGGATTCCGCTAACAGAAATCTTGCGAAACTCAGCTCGTTCGATTCCTCCACGAGATCCATAGCGCTGTAGACAACGGCATTCAGGTTGAAGCCGTGACTATTCAAAACCAGAACAGCTGTCACCATGAGTGACATAAATGTAGATATCCTAGGTGTTGCGAAACAACTCAAATCACTTAGGAAAGGCAGGTCTTCCGGTCCAGATGGTATACCAGTCAGGTTCCTTTCAGAGTATGCAGACACAATAGAGCCTTTCTTAGCAATCATATACAACCGCTCACTTGACGAAAAGTCAGTTCCTAAAGACTGGAAAGTAGAACAGGTCACACCAATATTCAAGAAAGGAAATAACAGTAACCCACTGAATTACAGACCCATATCATTGACCGTAATTTGCATTAGTATTTTGGAACATATACTGCACTCGAGGAGAACCCGTGGTCTAGGGGTAGCGTCTTAGATTCATAATCAAAACGTCTTCGGTCCCGAGTTCGATCCCCGCCACTGCATAATTTTGATAAATAATCAGCATTAGCGGCCGAAGACTTCCGGCATAGAAGTCAGCCTCATTCTGCCAACGGCCTTGTCAAGGAGGGCGGAGGAGCGGATAGGGCACTCTCTTGTCCTCGGGGTGGGAAATTGCCCCTAAAGGCGGAAGAATCAGCAATGACCAACGACATGAGGATGCAGAAGGCAATGGAAACCACTGCGTTAAAGACACGTAACGTGTATCCACAGGACATGTGGCCTGTAATTGAAGAAGTGTCATGATTATCTCTCCATTGGCAAAAGATTCCGCAATAGTCCCCCATTCGGATCTCCGGGAGGGGACTGACAAGAGGAGGTTACCATGAGAAAAAGACTGAATCATCAACGAAAGGATAACGTTCTACGAGTCGGGGCGTGGAATGTCAGAAGCTTGAACGTGGTAGGGAAACTAGAAAATCTGAAAATGGAAATGCAAAGGCTCAATCTAGATATAGTAGGGGTCAGTGAAGTGAAGTGGAAGGAAGACAAGGATTTCTGGTTAGATGAGTATCGGGTAATATTAACAGGAGCAGAAAATGGTATAACAGGTGCAGGATTCGTTATGAATAGGAAGGTAGGGCAGAGGGTGTGTTACTGTGAACGATTCAGTGACCGGGTTGTTCTAATCAGAATCGATAGCAGACCAACACCGACAACGATAGTTCAGGTATACATGCCGACGCCACAAGCTGAAGATGAACAGATAGAGAAAGTGTATGAGGATATTGACAGGGCAATGCAGTATGTAAAGGGGGACGAAAATATGATAGTCATGGGCGACTGGAATGCAGTTGTAGGGGAAGGAGTAGAAGAAAAGGTTACAGGAGAATATGGGCTTGGGACGAGGTATGAAAGAGGAGAAAGACTAATTGAGTTCTGTAACAAGTTTCAGCTAGTAATAGCGAATACCCTGTTCTAGAACCACAAGAGGAGGAGGTATACTTGGAAAAGGCCGGGAGATACGGGAAGATTTCAATTAGATTACATCATGGTCAGGCAGAGATTCCGAAATCAGATACTGGATTGTAAGGCGTACCCAGGAGCAGATATAGACCCAGATCACAATATAGTAGTGATGAAGAATAGGCTAAAGTTCAAGACATTAGTCAGGAAGAATCAAGACGCAAAGAAATGGGATACGGAAGTACTAAGGAATGACGAGATACGTTTGAAGTTCTTTAACGCTTTAGATACAGCAATAAGGAATAGCGCAGTAGGCAGTACAGTTGAAGAGGAATGGACATCTCTAAAAAGGGCCATCACAGAAGTTGGGAAGGAAAACATAGGTACAAAGAAGGTAGCTGCGAAGAAACCATGGGTAACAGAAGAAATACTTCAGTTGATTGATGAAAGGAGGAAGTACAAACATGTTCCGGGAAAATCAGGAATACAGAAATATTAGTCGCTGAGGAGTGAAATAAATAGGAAGTGCAGGGAAGCTAAGACGAAATGGCTGCAGGAAAAATGTGAAGACATCGAAAAAGATATGATTGTCGTAAGGGCAGACTCAGCATACAGGAAAGTCAAAACAACCTTTGGTGACATTAAAAGCAACGGTGGTAACATTAAGAGTGCAACGGGAATTCCACTGCTAAATGCAGAGGAGAGAGCAGATAGGTGGAAAGAATACATTGAAAGCCTCTATGAGGGTGAAGATTTGTCTGATGTAATAGAAGAAGAAACAGCAATCGATTTAGAAGAGATAGGGGATCCAGTATTAGAATCGGAATTTAAAAGAGCTTTGGAGGACTTACGGTCAAATAAGGCAGAAAGGATAGATAACATTCCATCAGAATTTCTAAAATCATTGGGGGAAGTGGCAACAAAACGACTATTCACGTTGGTGTGTAAAATATATGATTCTGGCGACATACCATCTGACTTTCGGAAAAGCATCATCCACACAATTCCGAAGACGGCAAGAGCTGACAAGTGCGAGAATTATCGCACAATCAGCTTAACAGCTCATGCATCGAAGCTGCTTACAAAAATAATATACAGAAGAATGGAAAAGAAAATTGAGAATGCGCTAGGTGACGATCAGTTTGGCTTTAGGAAAAGTAAAGGGACGAGAGACGCAATTCTGGCGTTACGGCTAATAATGGAAGCAAGGCTAAAGAAAAATCAAGACACTTTCATAGGACTTGTCGACCTGGTAAAAGTGTTCGACAATATAAAATGGTGCAAGCTGTTCGAGACTCTGAAAAAAGTAGGGGCAAGCTATAGGGAGAGACGGGTCATATACAATATGTACAACAACCAAGAGGGAATAATAAGAGTGGACGATCAAGAACGAAGTGCTCGTGTTAAGAAGGGTGTAAGACAAGGCTGTAGCCTTTCGCCCCTACTCTTCAATCTGTACATCTAGGAAGCAATGATGGAAATAAAAGAAAGGTTCAGGAGTGGAATTAAAATACAAGGTGAAAGGATATCAATGATACGATTCGCTGATGATATTGCTATCCTGAGTGAAAGTGAAGAAGAATTAAATGATCTGCTGAACGGAATGAACAGTCTAATGAGTACACAGTATGGTTTGAGAGTAAATCGGAGAAAGACGAAGGTAATGAGAAGTAGTAGAAATGAGAACAGCGAGAAACTTAACATCAGGATTGATGGTCACAAAGTCAATGAAGTTAAGGAATTCTGCTAGCTAGGCAGTAAAATAACCAATGACGGGCGGAGCAAGGAGGACACCAAAAGCAGACTCGCTATGGCAAAAAAGGCATTTCTGGCCAAGAAAAGTCTACTAATATCAAATACCGGCCTTAATTTGAGGAAGAAATTTCTGAGGATGTACGCCTGGAGTACAGCATTGTATGGTAGTGAAACATGGACTGTGGGAAAACCAGAACAGAAGAGAATCGAAGCATTTGAGATGTGGTGCTATAGACGAATGTTGAAAATTAGGTGGACTGATAAGGTAAGGAATGAGGAGTTTTTACGCAGAATCGGAGAGGAAAGGAATATGTGGAAAACACTGATAAGGAGAAGGGACAGGATGATAGGACATCTTCTAAGACATGAGGGAATGACGTCCATGGTACTAGAGGGAGCTGTAGAGGGCAAAAACTGTAGAGGAAGACAGAGATTGGAATACGTCAAGCAAATAATTGTGGACGTAGGTTGCAAGTGCTACTCTGAGATGAAGAGGTTAGCACAGGAAAGGAATTCGTGGCGGGCCGCATCAAACCAGTCAGTAGACTGATGACCAAAAAAAAAAAAAAAAAAAAAAAAAAAACTGTACTCGAACATTATGAATCACCTTGAAGTAAATGACCTATTGATACATGACCAACACGGATTCAGAAAATATTGTTCTTGTGCAACACAGCTAGCTCTTTATTCCCATGAAGTAATGAGTGCTGTCGACAAGGGATCTCAGATCGATTCCATATTCCTAGATTTCCAGATTGCTTTTGATACCGTTCCTCACAAGCGACTATTAATCAGATTACGTGTATATGGATTATCGTCTCATTTGTGTGACTGGATTCGTGATTTCCTCTCAGAGAGATCACAGTTCGTAGTGATGGACGGTAAATCATCGAGTAGAACAGAAGTAATATATGGCGTTCCGCAAGGTATTGTCATAGGCCTTCTGCTGTGCCTGGTTTACGTAAATGATCTAGGTGATAATATGAGCAGCCCCCTTAGACTGTCTGCAGATGACGCTGTAATTTACCGTCTAGTAAAATCGTCAGACCATCAATTCCAATTACAAAATGATCATAGAATTTCTGTATGGTGCGAAAAGTGGCAATTGGCACTAAACAAAGAAAAGTGCGAGGTCATCCACAAGGGTACTAAAAAAAAATCCGATAAATTTTGGGTATATGATAAATCGCACAAATCTAAGGGTTATCAATTCGACTAAATACCTAGGAATTACAATTACGAGCAAATTAAATTGGAAAGACCACATAGATAATATTGTGGGGAAGGCGAAACAAAGACTGCGCTTTGTTGTCAGAGCACTTAAAATGGTTCAAATGGCTCTGAGCACTACGGAACTTAACATATGAGGTCATCAGTCCCCTAGAACTTAGAACTACTTAAACCTAACTAACCTAAGGACATCACACACACATCCATGCCCGAGGCAGGATTCGAACCTGCGACCGTAGTGATCGCGCGGTTCCAGACTGACGCGCCTAGACCCGCTCGGCCACACTGGCCGGCTAGAGCACTTAAAAGATGCGACAGATGAGACAGCCTACATTACACTTGTCCGTCCTCTGCTGTAATATTGCTGAGAGGTGTGGGATCCTTACCAGGTAGGATTGACGGAGGAGCTCGTTTCGTGCTATCGCGCAATGGGGATGAGTCACTAATATGATACGCGAAAATATTTTGTTGACACCCACTTACGTAGGGAACAATGATCATCATAATAAAATAAGAGGAATCAGAGCTCGAACGGAAAGATTTAGATGGTCCTTTCTCCCACGCGCCATTCGAGAGGGGAATGGTAGAGAAGTTGTATCAAGATGATTCGATGAACCCTCTGCCAGGTTACTCTGCAGTTCACACTTAGGTGTGAACTGCAGAGTAACCATGTAGATGAAGATGTAGATGTAGATTGATTTTAGGAAATTATTTGACAGAGTCCTGCGCTGCTGTTTAGTAACAAAACTACGGGCTAATGGAGTATCCGGCCAGATATGGATTCGAGATATGGATTAGAGACTTCCTTGCAGATAGGTCTCAACACTTCGCTCTTAATAGAACAAAATCGAGAGACTCAAGGGTAATTTGCGGAATATCCCAATGAAGTACGATAGGCCCTTTAGTGTTTACAATGTATATAAATGATCTATACTGAAGAGCAAAAGACACTGGTACATGTCCCTAATATCGTGTAGAACCCCGAGAGCACGTAGAAGTGCCCCAACACGACGTGACATGGACTCGACTAATGTCTGAAGTAGTGCTGGAGGGAATTAACACCATGAATCCTGCAGGGCTGTCCACCAATCCGTAAGAGTATGAGGCGGGGTGGAGATCCCTTCTGAACAGCACGTTGCAAAGCATCCCAGATATGCTCAATAATGTCCATGTCTGGGGAGTTTGGTGGCCAGCGGAAGTGTTTAAACTCAGAAGAGTGTTCCTGGAGCCACTCTATAGAAATTCTGGACGTGTGAAGCGTCGCATTGTCCTGTTGGAATTGCCCAAGTACGTTGTAATGAACAATGGACATGAATGGATGCAGGTGATCAGACAGGATGCTTACGTAAGTATCATCTGCCAGTCGTATCTAGACGTATAAGGGGTCCCAAATCACTCCAACTGCACACGCCCCACATCATTGCAGAGCCTTCACCAGCTTGAACAGTCCCATGCTGACATGCAGACCCCACGGATTCTCGAGGTTGTCTCCAAACCCGTACACGTCTATCTGCTCGATAATAGTTGAAACAAGACTCGTCCGACCAGGTACCATGTTTCCAGCCATAAAAAGTCCAATGTCGGTGTTGGTGGGCCCAGGACAGGCGTAAAGCTTTGTGTCGTGCATTCATCAAGGTTACATGAGTGGGCCTTCGGCTCCGAAAGCTCATGCCGATGATGTTTCCTTGAATAGTTCGTACGCTGACACTTGTTGATGGCCCAGCATTGAAATCTGCAGCAGTTTGCGGAAAAGTTTCTTTTCTGTCGCGTTGAAAGTCTCTGTTCAGTCGTCGTTGGTCCCGTTTTCGCAGGCTCCTTTCTGGCTGCAGCGTTGTTGTAGATCTGATGTTATACCGGATTCCTGATATTCACGGAACACTCGTGAAATGGTCGTACGGGTAAATACCCACATCATCACTTACCTCGGAGATGCTGTGTACCATCGTTCGTGTGTTGACTATAACACCACGTTGCAACTCACTTAAATCTAGACAATCTGTCATTGTAGCAGCAGTAACCTATCTAACAACTGAGCCAGACTCTTGTTGTCTTATATAGGCAATTATGACCTGCATGTCTAAATATCTCTGTATTTGAATACGCATGCCCATACCAGTTTCTTTGGCACTTCAGTGTAGTAGAAATCGTCGGAAGATCATTAAGAGAGATCGCAGACAATGCGGCTATCTATAAGGAAGAGAAGACGGTATCGATTGGCAGAATGACCTGCAGACGATTGATGACTGGTACAGGGACTGGAAATGGACTCTAAACGTAAATAAATGTAATATATAGTAAATACATAGGAAAAGGAATCCACTACTGACTATACTACTGATGAAAAATTTCTGGAAACAATATCTACCGTAAGATATCTTGAAATAACTATCCAGAGTGACCTCAAGTGGAATGATCACATAGAATAAATAGTAGGAAAATCAGAGGCCACGCTGAGGTTCATAGGAAGATGTTTAAATAAATGTAACTCATCCACGAAAAAAGTAGTTTACAAGACACTTGTTCGAGCGATTCTTGAGTATTGTTCATCAGTATGGGACTGACAGGAAAGGTAGAGAAGATCCAACGAAGAGTGGCCTGTTTCGTCACGCAATCGTCTGCTCGGCGCGAGAATGTTACAGAGACTCTCGCCAAACTCCATTGGCCGACGCTACAAGAGAGGCTTGTGCATCACGGAGAGGTTTACTACCAAAGTTTCGAGAGTGTACTTTGCGGTAAGAGCCAGACGACATATTACTTCCTCCCACATATATATTGCAAAGTCCGAGCTAATACAGAGGTTTACATTCTTCCTACTTGCCATTAGCGAATGGTACAGGGGATATCGGTTAGTGGCACCTGGAGCACCCTCCATCCCACACGATGGTTTGCGTAGTAGTGACATAGATTTAGAGGCAGATTTCTTATTATGTGACATCTGCTTCATGTCCACAAACAAATATTGTGTGACAATATAGTGATGAAATATGCATAGTGGTTACTACAGTACTTCAGTTTACAGAATTCAGCCACATATTCTCTTTTTAAAAATGTGAGTGTAAATGTCGTGTGACTCGGGCCTCCCGTCGGTTAGACCGTTCGCCGGGTGCAAGTCTTCCGATTTGACGCCACTTCGGCTACTTGCGCTTCGATGGGAATGAAATGATTGTGATGAGGACAACACAACACCCGGTCCCTGAGCGCAGAAAATCTCTGAGCCAGCCGGGAATCGAACCCGGGCCCTTACGACTGACATTCTTTCGCGCTGACCACTCAGCTACCAGGGGTGGACTTGCATGCTCCAAGCAAAGATTTTTTGCTTAATTTGCAGCAGCTGTACTTGGTAGGTCTGTTGTGTCCTCTGTCACAGCATGCACAATGCACTGTGTTTTTTAGAATGTTCACTGAACCTTTCCTCCTTGGAAAACTTCACGAATCTTAGAAGGCATATTAGCTGATAAGTTACTCATGGCAACTCGGACTCGCATGAGACCTGAAGCTGATGAGATAACAGACGCAGTAAATCTCTTCGTGAGTGTAGCTGTCTGATACCACCAACATTCAGTAGGGAATAAAATATGAGCATAAGTCGTGGGTTAATGTGTCTTGCGCAGTTGCAGAAAGCACACAATTTGCCTCCCATGTCTACATTACCTTCCGTGTTTTTGTATACACCATTTCTGCTTTGCCTGTCTCTTCGTCAACACTGTCATCATGGTCCAGACCTGATGCAAGTACAACATTTTTGCCCATCCTAGGAATATACGATACAAGAGTACTAGATTTCATGAAGACAAACGTATCTGAACCCTCTGGACGTCTTCTTGTCTTCGTAAATTCGAATGCTAGTTCCTTCTTGTTTTTTTCATATTGGCCCTAATAAAGTTACCTGAAAATCATTTTTTCAGTAATTCAGCCAACAGAAGTCTGGTAAAACAGTTACCGAACACAATAATTCTTTTGAACGAGACACACTGTCTTTGAACTTCATCTGCTGGAATATTATTTACATGACATGGCCATTCGGGTTGTGTTCCAAGATACACTTATATACACATATCATAATACATTCTGGCGTCAGATAGTGCAAATTATTTTATTTAGTATTTGTTGGACGTCATGAGTACATACTACCTAAACTAACAGTTGCCTCAAAATGCCTCTAACTTCTCATGGATTGTGAGTTGCACGAAGGAAATAGATGCTGGTTTGCAAATTTTGGACAAACGTTTCTTACTTGTCAATTTCAGTCTTTTGTCTCTTGTCAACTTGTCAAATTACAGGTAACTGAGAGGGAAGTGAAATCTGCGAGGGTTGACCAGAAAGTAATGCACCGCATTTCTTTCCTTTAGCCGAAAACAATGCTTCGAATGCGAAACGTCACGTATATATTATTTGAACTCTGCTGAGTGGGCGCTCCAAGTTTCCGTCGCTTCCGACAGATAGCTTAGGTGAGAAATCTGCCGTCGACAGAAGTACAGTTAATCGCTTGGCACTGAGGGTGAGGTCATCAGAAGGCGGCTCGGTGGAGCTCCATGATTTGCAGCAGTCGGGGAGACCATCCACAACTGTCACACCTAACAGCCCTGAGCTAGCCCCCTACGACTTCCACTTGTTTGGGGCATTAAAGGATGCCATTCATGGAAGACATTTTAAGGATGATGAGGAGGTGATTCACACAATGAAGCACTGGCTCCGCCACCAAGACAAGGGTTGGTACAGACAGGGCATACAAGCCCTTGTTCCACGCTGGAGAAAGGCCATAGAACGGGATGGAGATTGCGTGGAAAAATAGAGGGTGTAGATAAAACACCATTCTTTCGTGAGCGTAATTCTCATTATTTTCGATCGCAGCTCGTGGTCTAGTGGCTAGCGTTGCTACCTCTAGATAACGGGGTCCCGCGTTCGATTCCCGGCCGGGTTGAGGATTTTCTCTGTCCAGGCACTGTGTGTTGTCCTCATCATTTCATCATGACCCTCATCATTCGTGTCAGTGACTAAAGTGGACTGTGAAAAAAATTGGACTGTGAAAAAATTGGGACATTGTACAGGCGCTAATGACAGCGCAGTTGAGCGCCCCACGAACCAAACATGACCATCATTATGTTCAATAAAGAAGTGTTGAAGAAAAAAAATGTGGTACGTCACTTTCTGGGCAACCCTCGTAGATAGCGACATAATGAGCATGAATATTTACATTCCTGTGCCATTAGTTTTCCACAGATCGTCTGCATTTAGTGGGTTAGCCTTCATCATCTAGCAATATATAGTAAACCTATTAGAGCTTGAGCTTTAATTTCACTGGCAGTCGTCAAGGTACAGTCCCTGTCTCGAAATGAATTTACCTCTCTCAGACTCGATAAACGAGTTCGCGTTTTCTACTACTGTTTTATAATGTCATCAGCAAATAAGTGCTTCGAAATTTCAACTAGTGTGTCAGCTGTTCTGCGGTGTTCTTATACCAGGAAGATGGGTTATTCTGTTTTCGGACCTCATTCTAACATTTTGTAGAAGGTATACGTTTATTCAATTTGGTAACCTGATATTTTCGAACACACACAGAGACGTTTCCGAAATTCTCTATAGCGTCTTCACCATCAGACCCATCGTGTGCTGTACCAGAATTTTCACATTGTTCTTCTTTCTCATCTACACTTTCTCCACTGTCATCGTGCTAGTCACTTTCATGGTCACTCTCTGCTAAAATCTCAGTAACTTACTTTCTGATTCTTTCAGACTATCTGTTGTATGGATCCCTTATGCGAAAAGTGTATAAATAGAACGAATAACTAACCTAAACCAAACAAAACATTGTATCTAACAAAAAGAAGAACTAATTGTCGGAATGACAGACTCGGCTCATAGGGAAGACAGAACAAACTCAAGTGTAATTAAAAGCAAGCGCAGTAGCATCGATATTGCAGTGGGAATTCCAATGTTAAATGCAAAGGGGAGAGAGAGAGAGAGAGAGAGAGAGAGAGAGAGAGAGTAGATATGTGGAAGGAGTACGCTCAGTACGCTCAAGGGATCTATGAGGCGGAAAACTTGTCTGATGATGTGATACAACAAGAAATGCTAGTCGACGGTTGATAAGGGTTAGATATCATTCGATCGGAATTTCTAAAATCGTTTAGGGAAGTGACAACAAAACGACTATTCGTGTAGGCGCGCTGGATTTATGAGACTGGGGCAGAAGCATCATCCACACAAATCCGGAGACTGCAAGAGCTGAAAAGTGCGAGAATTACTGCACAATCAGCTTAACAGCTCATGCATCCATAATGCTGACAAGAATAATATATAGAGGAATAGGCAAGAAAATTGACCATCTGCTAGATGATCGGTTTGGTTTTAGGAAAGATAAAGGCGCCAGAGAGGCATTTCCGACATTGTGGTTGATAATGGAAGCAAAAGTGAAGAAAAATCAAGACACGCTCGTAGTGTTCGTCGACCTATCGTAAGGGTTTGACAATGTAGAATGGTGCGTGATGTTCGAAATCCTGAGAAAAATTGGAGTAAGCCGCAGGAAAAGATGAGTAATGAATAAGGTGGTCCAGTGATCGTGACCGGGCCAAATATATCACGAAATAAGCGCCAAACGAAAAAACTACAAAGAACGAAACTTGTCAAACTTGAAGGGGGAAACCAGATGGCGCTATGGTTGGCCCCCTAGATGGCGCTGCCATAGGTCAAACGGATATCAACTGCGTTATTTTAAATAGGAACCCCCCATTTTTTATTACATATTCGTGTAGTACGTAAAGAAATATGAATGTTTTAGTTGGACCACTTTTTTCGCTTTGTGCTGTAATAATCACAAATATATGACTCGCAATTCTAGACGAACAGTTGGTAGCAGGTAGGTTTTTTAAATTAAAATACAGAACGTAGGTACGTTTGAACATTTTATTTCGGTAGTTCCAATGTGATACATGTACCTTTGTGAACTTATCATTTCTGAGATAGAATGCTGTTACAGCGTGATTACCTGTAAATATCACATTAATGCAATAAATGCTCAAAATGATGTCCGGCAACCTCAATGCATTTGGCAACACTTGTAACGACGTTCCTCTCAACAGCGAGTAGTTCGCCTTCCGTAATGTTCGCACATGCATTGACAATACGCTCACGCATGTCGTCAGGCGTTGTCGGTGGATCACGATAGCAAATATCCTCCCCCACAGAAAGAAATCCGGGGACGTCAGATCCGGTGAACGTGTGGGCCATGGTATGGTGCTTCGACGACCAATCCACCTGTCATTTAATATGTCATTCAATACCGCTTCAACCGCACGCGAGCTATGTGCCGGACACCCATCATGTTGAAAGTACATCGCCATTCTGTCATGCGGTGAAACATCTTCTAGTAACATCGGTAGAACATTACGCAGGAAATCAGCGTGCATTGCACCTTCTAGTATTACAGGTGATTCAAAAATATTTCTGTTTGCTGATGAGACCAGCTTAATAGTGAAGGATCTTGTGTGTAATATTGAAACAGTATCAAGTAATGTAGTTCATGAAATAAGTTCGTGGCTTGTGGAAAATAATTTGATGATAAATCACAGTAAGACTCAGTTCAACAAGAACCGATATTTTGATCAGATAGAATGGTCATGTTATAAGCGATACAGAACAGTTCAAGTTCCTAGGCGTTCGGATAGGTAGTAAGCTGTTGTGGAAAGCCCATAGCAGGATCTTGTTCAGAAACTAAATGCTGCTTTATTTACCATTAGAACAGTATTTGAAATAAGTGACAGTTCAACACGAAAAGTAGTCTACTTCGCATATTTTCATACGCTTATGTCGTATGGTATTATCATATGGGGTAATTCTTCTGATTCAAAAAGGGTATTTTTGGCTCAAAAACGGGCTGTTCGAGCTATATGTGGTGTAAGTTCGAGGACCTCTTGTCGACCCCTATTCAATAGTCTGGGAATTCTGACATTGCCCTCACAGTATATATTTTTTTTAATGTCATTTGTTGTTAGCAATATTAGCTTATTCCCAAGAGTCAGCAGCTTTCACTCAGTTAATAATAGGCAGAAATCAAATCTGCATGTAGAATGCACTTCCTTGACTCTTGTGCAGAAAGGAGTGCAGCTTTCTGCTGCATCCATTTTCAATAGGCTACCACAAGAACTCAAAAATCTTAGCAATAGCTCAAACTCTTTTAAGTCTAAACTGAAGAGATTCCTCATAGCTCACTCCTTCTATTCTGTCGAGGAGCTCCTGGAAGAGCTAAAAATTTAAACAAATTCCAGTGTTACATTGTTGATTTTCTTTATTTAAACTTACGACTTGTCGACTGAATATGTTTCTTATATTTCATTTTATCTGTTTCTACTATCGTGTTATAATTTCGTGTTTGACTCGTTCCATGACCATGGAGACTTCTCCTTAATTTGGTCCCACGGAACAATAAATAAATAAAAATAATAATAAAATAGATTGCCATCGAGAAAATGGGGGCCAATTATCCTTCCTCTCATAATGCAGCACCATACATTAACCCGGCAAGGTTGCTGATGTTCCACTTGTCGCAGCAATCGTGGGTTTACTGTTGCCCAATAGCGCATATTATGTCGGTTTACATTACCGCTGTTGGTGAATGACAATTCGTCGCTAAATAGGACGCGTGCAAAAAAATCTGTCGTCGTCTCGTAATTTCTCTTGTGCCCAGTGGCAGAACTCTACACAACGTTCGAAGTCGTCGCCATGCAATTACTGGTGCATAGAAATATGGTACGGGTGCAGTCGATGCTGGTGTAGCATTCTCAACACCGATGTTTTTGAGATTCCAGATTCTAACGCAATTTGTCTGCTACTGATGTGCGGATTAGCCGCGTCAGCAGCTAAAAAACGTACTTGGACATCATCATTTGTCGCAGGTCGTGGTTGACGTTTCACATGTGGCTGAACACTTCCTGTTTCCTTAAATAACGTAACTATCCGGCGAACGGTCTGGATACATGGATGATGTCCAGGATACCGATCAGCATACATAGCAGACGCCCGTTGGGCATTTTTATAACAATAGCCATACATCAACATGATATCGACATTTTCCGCAATTGGTAAAAGGTCCATTTTAACACGGGTAATGTATCACGAGGAAAATACCGTCTGCACTGGCGGAATGTTAGGTGATACCACGTACTTATACTTTGTGATTATTACAGCGCCATCTATCACAAAGCCAAAAAAGTGGTCCAACTAAAAAATTCATATTCCTTACGTACTACACGAATATGTAATAAAAAATGGGGGTTCCTATTAAAAAAAACGCAGTTGTTACCCGTTGGACCTATGGCAGGCAGCGCCATCTGGCGGGCCAAACATAGTGCCATCGGGTTTCCCCCTTCAAGCTAGACGAGTTTCGTTCTTTGTAGTTTTTTCGTTTGATGCTTATTTTGTGCGATATTTGGCCCGGTCACTATCAATGGAGCACCCTGTATAACACAATGAGAACCAAGAACGAACTGGAGGACTATGAAGGAAATGCTCGAATTATAAAGCCGTGTAATACAGGTATGTTGTCTTTCGTTACTACTGTTCAATGTATGCATGGAAGAGGTAACGACACATATATAAGAAAGGTTGGAGAGTGGAATTAACATTCAGGATGAACGGATATTAACGATATTATTTGCTCATGACATTGCTATCCTGAATGAAAGTGAAGAAGAATTACGGCATCTGTTGAATAGAATGAACAGTCTAATGAGTAGAGAATATGGATTGAGAGCAAATCGAAGAAAAATGGAAGTAATTAGAAGTAGCAGAAACGAGAACAGCGAGAAAGTTAACACCAGGATTGATGGTCACGAAGTAGATGAACTTAAGGATTACTATTACCTTAGCAGAAAAATAACGAATGATGGACGGATCAAGGAGGACATTAAAAGCACACTAGCACTGGCTAAAAGGGCATTCCGAGCCAACAGATGTCTAGTAATATCAAACATAAATCTTAATCCGAGGGAAAAATTTCTGAGAATGTACTTTTGGAGCACAGCTTTTTATGGTAGTGATACGTGGACAGTGAGAAAACAGCAACAGGGGAGAATCGAAGTATTTGCGATGAGGTGCTCAGGAGAATGTTGAAAATTAGATGGACTGGCAAGGTAAGGAGTAAGAGGGTTCTCCACAGAATCAGCGAGGAGAGGAATGTATTGAAAACATTGACGAGAAGAACGAGAGGATGACAGGACATCTGCTAAGACTTTAAATAACTTGCGTGGTACTAGTGGGAGCTGTAGAGGGTAGGAACTGAAGAGGATGTGGCGTTCGCTGTGTTATTCAGTGGTTTGGTATTTAACTAATTTGTAAATGGAAATGATAATCTTATTTTATTACATTGAGTAATTACTAAATAATTTTTCTCCCGGCTAAAGATTTGATCAAGTTGCTAAAGAACTCCAAGTTAACGTCGTGTTAAAGTGTTGTCTGTAAGTTGTGTAAGTATCACTAAATCACAGTTCATACAACAGATTCTATACAACTATTGATTAAGATGGAAGCAGTTATCTTCAGCAAAATGATCATTAAAACCACCGAATATCAGCCGCGCACAACACTGACGTATGTTACCTGAAACAATATTCTTCGCAACTCGTGCGTAATTAATTTCGGCTCCATACATCAGCTAGAAAAGTTTGTTATAACGTTCGTGCTATGAGCACTGTTTTTAAGAACCAATCTGATTCGAATTATTTTCATTAAAATGAGTTCGGACCACCGGTGCACATTTATTTTTACACATTTGTATCACCTTCGGCATTTATTCTGCAGAGTTGCGTAATTTAAATTTTAATTTGCCGCTGAGATAATTGTTAAGATGGCGGCAGACAATTGATAGAGACTTTCTATTGTTAGAGCAAATAAGTAAATATTTAAAATGGTTATTAAACGCTATAAAATCTACTTTCGTATTGTGCACTATTTAGACTTCATCAAGCAAACATTTGATTTGTTTGTAAGGAAAATACAGACAATGGCTGCGCTCGTTGCAGCGGAAAGAAATACTTAACACAGATAATGCTTACTGAGAGAGGAATTAAAGTTACGAATAATTATTCACTCATATTTATAATAATGATGAACTCTATTTTCAAGTAATAATTAACAAATAATTACAATTTCTTAACAGACCTCAGTTGGATATGCGTCCGATACCTACAAAAGCCAACCATCAAAAGGTAAAAACAAAGGAAGACAAACGCAGATCATAAAAGGAAATTACGATCATCATTGTCTTTGTATGATACACATCGATATGTCTAATTATATCATAGAATATTGTATAAATAATTAATATTTACGAGGTTTCACTGTTTTTTCATACGTCGAATACATAATGTTTATAACTGTTAGAGGCATAATTTCCTCTCGTCGCACTGTAGCCAAAAATTTATCACGTGGGTGTTGCAAGGAGAAGAGACTGGAATATGTCTCGGAAATAACTGCGGACACAGTTTACAATTGGTGTTCTGAGACGACAAGTTGGCACAGAAGAGGAATTCATAGTGGACCACATAAAATCAGCCAGCAGATTGATTACCAAAAAGGAAAAGAAAAAACATCTTGTGAATAAAGTTGTTGTTGTGATCTTCAGTCCAGAGACTGGCTTGATGCATCTCTCCATGCTACTCTATCCTGTGCAAGGTTCTTCATCTCCGAGTATCTACTGCAACTTACATACTTCTGAATCTGTTTAGTGTATTCATTTCTTGGTCTCTCTCTACGAGTTTTACCCTCCACGCTTCCCTCCAATACTAATTGGTGATCCCTTGATGCCTCAGATTATGCCCTACCAAGCGATCTCTTCTGCTAGTCAAGTTGTGCCACAAATTTCTCTTCTCTCCAATTCTATAAAATACCTCCTCATTAGTTATGTGATCTATCCATGTAAATAAAGTAAAATATGGTTATAATAGCTTACGTTTTACTATTTCTCCTAAAGGAAAAACTATATCGAACGCCGTTAGTCTCGTGGGACTGTCAGTCCGCAATTGTTGTCCATTCCAGCATCACTGCAGTATTCGAAATAAAACAAAGGCGTAAGTTAGTACTGGTGACCGCATGATGGTATTTGTGGTGTCACCGCCAGACAGCACACTTGCTAGGTGGTAGCCTTTAAATCGGCGGCGGTCCGTTAGTATACGTCGGACCCGCGTGTCGCCACTATCAGTGAGTGCAGACCAAGCGCCGCCACACGGCAGGTCTAGTCTAGAGAGACTCCCTAGCACTCGCCCCAGTCGTGACTTTGCTAGCGATGGTTCACTATCTACATACGCTCTCATTTGCAGAGACGACAGTAGGCATAGCCTTCAGCTACGTCATTTGCTACGACCTAGCAAGGCGCCATATTCAGTAATTAGAATGAATTCTGAACAGACAATATTGTGATTCATGTACGTCAAGAGCGACGTTCATCATGAATGGATTTAAGTTAAGTATCAAACTAATTACGTCCGCTTTCTGAATTCTAATTCCTTGTCATGTTCCAGACCTAACGTCAGTATAGTCCTTCCCTCCTCACGCCAGCCTGCGTGAGCTAAAACGCGTGCATTTCGGCCTCCATTAGTAACACGGTGGTGGCTCTTCTGCCAACACAACAGTATTCGATTAACGCGATTGTCAGGTTCAAAGAAATTAAAACGAAAGTCCGGGCGCGACTGCTGCAGAGTTAAATGCACAGCCTTTGTATTTGGGAGGAAAAGCGATGTTTTTCTGCCGAATTTCGTCCACACAGTATAGCTCTGCAGCCCGGTACATTGCTGCAAGCGAGGTTGATCCACTCCGTTGCCGAACATCTCCTGCAGTGCCGTTTCCTGAGTCTCCGCACCGGAATTTCAATTGAGACAGGAGCGGTGGTCCCACGTGCAGTCCGCCCCTGCACTACGGTTGGAGCAACGCTCCGGTAATCCAGGGGAGTGGCCGCGGCGCAGCAAAGTGAGGTCTAGAGTGCGTGTGCTGTGCGCTGCTTTTGTGTGGCTCAAGCCTCTCCGGGAGGCCGGACGTGGTGGCAGCAGCAGGCCACGAGCAAAGTGGGCACTAAGCTGTCCACCACGTGTGTGCGTGTGTGTGTGTGCACGCGGCCGCGTGCGGCCTCTGTGTGGCAGCCCGCAGCCACTGAATTAGGGACTGGTCGGGACGCTACAGCGGGTAGCTGAGGGGGCAGCATGTGCGGCAGGGCGTGCCGGTGATGGCTGCGCATCATGACGTACGTCTCGTTGAAGGTCAAGATACCTCGTTTCTTAACTGAGAACACTCGTTATGGTACACAATATAACGTAGTCAAGCCTGAGTTAGTGGCTGTCCTCTCTTGTGCCTTCACTGAATGTTACGGCTCATTTTTAAGTATGACATTTCGGGTCCAACATCCGCAATTAACTGTCAGTGTTGAATAGGTTAGGCGGCACAAGCGGCGTGAGAGTTGTATTAGGCTATATTAACGACACCTAAATGTTTTTTTCAATATCGAGAGAGTGATGTATCAAGTGCGTAACGGATGTAATGACGCTCACAGCATGCTGAAAGAGAGGGGGAGAGAGAGGGGGTTAGAGAGAGAGAGAGGGGGGTGTTAGAGAGAGAAAGAGAGAGAGAGAGAGAGAGAGAGAGAGAGGGAGAGAGGGAGGGCAGGAGAGGGAGAGAGAGAGACAGAGAGAGAGAGAGAGAGAGAGAGAAAGTAGTGTAGAAAATACTGTGTTGTTCCCCAGCATTGATAGTACAAAACAGGGTAATGTATTTTCTTACATTTAATAAAATTTATTCATAAGTTCCTTTGCTTCAATGACACTAGCGCAATTTCGTTTATTTAACCCTAGATTACTAAACTCTCGTAAAATTTACAATTACACTTGGTACCAATTCAAGGTTCCCCCGAATCTGGTGTTCTCAGTACACGGTGTAAAAAAGAACATTTAGCATCTATTTTCCGCATGACATACTGTTGGAAACCTAATTCTAATAAATTAGTCCATAAATACCGGTTCCTGTCAGATCTAAGAACCTTCAACATCGCAGCGCGTCAGCAATCGTTGGTTAATATTTTAAAAAACTAGAAACCCGCCTCGATTGCGAAAAAAGCACCTAGTGTTAACCTAGGTTTCGGCATAGATAACTACACCTTCTTCAGAACAATAAAACCCACAAGAGCCTAAGAGTTTATGGCGGGTCATGACCTATCGAACATAGGCCGGCGTGAGGTGGACCCTACACCATTAAGTAGTGGTTTTGACTTTGTAATTATGTACTGTTTGTGCTTTCCTTTTTTTCGTTTATAAATGTATAGCCATGGTGTTCTTTTAATCATTGACAAAGGTCTTCTTAGGCACTTGTTGGTTTTATTGTTCTGAAGAAGGTGTAGTTATCTACGCCGAAACCTAGGTTAACACTAGGTGCTTTTTTCGCAATCGAGGCGGGTTTCTAGTTTTTTAATATCCTGTCAGATCAACGAAGTTAAGAACTGTCGGGCTGGGCTAGCACTTGGATGGGTGACATCTGGTCTGCCGAGCGCTGTTGGCAAGCGGGGTGCACTCAGCCCTTGTGAGGCAAACTGAGGAGCTACTTGGTGAGAAGTAGCGGCTCCGGTCTCGTAAACTTACATACGGCCATGAGAGCGGTGTGTTGACCACATGCCTCTCCATATCCGCGTCAAGTGATGCCTGTGGGCTGAGGATGACACGGCGGCCGATCGGTACCATTGGGCCATCATAGCCTGTTCGGGTGGAGTTCAGTTCAGTTCAGTACATAAGCTACGAATTACGTCTTCTTTTCAGCAAAACATGGAGTATTAAAATTTACGATACGGTTAATGAACAGCTTGTCCATAATCAAACTTCCAATGTCGAAACATTGTAGAACTCGATCCTTGCTCTGAATGATGTCAAATTTGTACAGCATTAAACTGGTTCAGCGGTAACGTCGCGGAAGATCGAAAAAAATTTAAAGTAAATTTGACCAATAGATGGTGCTATAAGCGTCAGACTACCCACACCAACATACGCATGGCACACCGCTGTTCCTCGGCTCGCGTCCGAAATGACCAGCATGCCTGTCACCATGAAGGATCGCACGTTGCTGGTGAAGCTCTTTAACGGGAATGGTGACTGTGCGCCAGTAGCTCTACAGAGGTCCCAGGCACGTAAGGTTATGAAAGAAGGCATTGGTCTGATTCTGTTGTGGGTCTCGAGAATATAAATACAAAATTCGAAAAGACAGGTTCTTTTGAAGTGTAATGTGACAGAGGGCGGGGAAGCAGTCGATCCGATGTCCGTCGAGCACTGTGCAAAAAATCCTGCGAAACATCCCGCACTGTTATCCATACGAAATGCCTATGTTCAGGAGTGGCTTCCTGCTGACCTACCAGCAAGACAAGCGCTGGCTCTGGAATTTCTTGCTGACATGAAAGTGGACAATGAACGGCCTTGGAACATTCTGCGAATAGAATAAGCATTTCCATCTCAGAGGCAAGTCAATACGCTTCATCCTGCAGAGGTGACTGTGTGGTACGGGTCGACGGCATTGTTTATCACTGGCCCTTGTTTTTAGAGGAGACGAATCCAACGGCTCCTTCTATTGCTACCGTCACTGGTAAACACTGTGAGAGCCTTATGCTCACCAACGTTATTTCAACCCTTCAACAGCGTGTGTGTGTGAGTAGGATAATTTTTATGGAAGCTGGTGCTCGTCTGCTTATTGCACAGGCAATGAAGCGGCTGCTGCAGAGGCGTTTCGAATATGCTAGAATTATCAGACATCATTTCCTTACAGCCTGCCCGTCCAGATCGCCTAATCTTAAGCCTTGTGTCTTCTAGCTATAGAGTTATCTGAAAGATGTTGGATGCTCTCATTACAGCCATAGCTGAACTGAAGGCAGGCATTACGCAACGCATTCTGAACGTAATCCCTGAGGCACTCCGATCTATTGTGGAACATCAGTTTCTCCATTTCAACTTGTCGCAGAAAACGGACAGCCGATTGAACGCGTCTTGCGCCAGTCTCACGACAGCTAGAAACCGACGTCATTGTTGCGTTTTATGCGGTTTTTGGCTTCAGGACGATGGACGATTAAAAAACGACTCTTTCCGTCCGATGTGGTACGACCTTGCAGTGGTGGATGGGCTTCTCTAATAACAGTGCGACAACTGTTGACTGCCGAACTTGTGCTGTCACGCTCACTGAACAGTACAGATGGTGTAATGGGAAAATCAAACCGAAGCTGCCGTTTTGCGGCTCACCTGTCGTTTGTAACCGACCAATTTTACTTTAAGACGGTTACAGTACTATCTATTTGTATACTTTTTGTTAGTTCTTTTGCTTCTCCATGACGTTTCCACCTGCATCAACGAAATGCTGTTCGAATTTGACGTCATTCTGAGCTGTGGTTTTCTTTCCACAGGGTTTTGAAACTGGAATTTTAATTATGGACAACCTGTATAGGTGTAATCAACCAAAACAAAGAATGTTTGTCCGGTTTTCAACCAATAGCTATTGTCATCTGAAAGCATCGCTTTGGACTGCAGCTCAAATGGTTCAAATGGCTCTGAGCACTATGGGACTTAACATCTGAGGTCATCAGTTCCCTAGAACTTAGAACTACTTAAACCTAACTAACCTAAGGACATCACACTCATCCATACCCGAGGCAGGATTCGAACCTGCGACCGTAGCAGTCGCGCGGTTCCGGACTGAAGCGCCTAGAACCGCACGGCCATCGCGGCTGGCTTGGACTACAGTAAATACGGCGAATGTAGAAATTGTAATTTTACGTGCCCAGCCGATAGAGTGACCTCAAATCACTATGACGCGATATTTGGTTCAAGATTGTTCATTGACGAGGATAACAAAACGCAACAGATTCAGCTGCTTCAGGCCAGTGTGTGTTGTGGATGTGAAAACATCTCGAAGTTTTGTAAAAATGGCCACATACGGTTTGTGTCATCATCGTGCTCACAAATAATTTAGAGAGTCGCAGGAAGCAAATGGTCATACGACTCACAGTGTAACTGCCGTTGTGGAGTAGCATTTCGCTAGTGACGATTGAGAGAGACGTTCGTGCTGATCGCATCCTAGAATTTAGCAACAGGGTAAGCGTCTCTAGCACATTGGTCTTAGGGGCACTACCGACCTTCACTGTTCTAAAAGTTTAGTTGCATTAGTAACTGCGTGTTAATTCGTTATTCTTAGAAATTACTACGCAATTCAAAGGTTTTATGACTTTCATATGACGTCAGAGAATTTCATACATGTCAGTTATGAACTCTTGCTCCACGGGCGATTTTTAATGGTCAGGTTAATATGGAACTCTCATTACTCTCATTACAATTATTTTCTGACGATTCACGAGGATCACTTGTATCGTATTACAAAATTACTCTGTATCGGAAAATAATCCATCAGCATAATCAGAAAAGGGTATCACGGAGAAACACCCTGAAGCTAAATCTATTTATTTATATATTCTTCAAAATCACAACATTATCTAGGAAGCTTACGTATGCCATACAACTCATATTTTTGTGGATAATGACAATTGTATTAGTTATTTATTCCTGCTACATATAAACACAACGAAAAAATGAAATAAAAATAATAATACAAAAATTGTAATACTACAGCTGCTTCATACTACTACTACACTGTTATTCCGGTTATATGTAAAATACACTATCGGAAAGACCCAGTCAGTACCTTCACTGCGCGGTGAGAATGGTGATATTATTGATGAGAGTGCAGAGTTACTGATAGCGGTTTTCCGAAATTGCTGCACAACAGAATACGAAGCAAATATTCGAGAATTCGAATCAACAATAGCTTCCAACTTGAGTAATTTAGTAGATATCCACAGTGTAGCTAAGCAGCTTAAAACAATAAAGGCAAGGCCGACGGTCCAGATTGTATACCAATCACGTACCTTTCAGAGGAACAATAGCTCCATCCTCTTTCAATCATATACAACCACTAGCTCGTAGAAAGAATCCGTACCCAGATACTGGAAAGTTGCACGAGAAAGGAAATAGTAGTCTGCTCAGTTACAGACCCATATGACTAACGTCGAATTGGAGTAGGGTTTTGGATCATATACTGTGTTCGAACGTTATGAATTACCTCGAAGAAAACAATTTGTTGACAAATAGCCAATACAGATTCAGAAAATAACGTTCTTGTGAAACATAACTAGCTTTATAATCTCACGATGTAATGAGTACTATCGACAGGGGACGTCAAATTGGTTCCATATTTTTAGATTTGCAGAAGGCTTTTAACACCTTTCCTCGGAAGCGATTTGTAAACAAATTGCATGTCTATGGAATATCGTCTGAGTTATGTGACTTTATTCGTGATTTGGTGTCAGGAAGGTCAAAGTTCGTAATACCTGACAGAAAGTCATCGCATAGAGCAGAAGTAACATCTGGTGTTCCCCAAAGAAGTGTTAAAGGCCCTCTGCTGTTTCTGATATACGTAAATGGTTTAGGAAACAATCTCAGCCATCTTAGATTATTTGGAGATGCTGTTGTCTTTTACCGGCTTGTGAAGCCATTAGATAATTAAAAAGAATTCCAAAATTATTTAGGCAAGAAAAGTGGCAATTGACTGTAATAATGAAAAGTGTGAAGTCATTCACATGAGTGCTCAAAAGAATCCATTAAATTTCGGTTGCGCGATAAGTCAATGGGCTGTAAATTCAACTAAATCGTTAGGAATTAAAGTTACGAATAACATAAATCCGAAGTAACATATACCGGGTGATCAAAATGTCAGTATAAATTTGAAAATTTACTAAACCACGGAATAACGTAGATAGAGAGGTAAAAATTGACACATATGCTTGGAATGACATGGGATTTTATTAGAACGAAAAAAAAAACAAAGTTCACAAAATGTCCGACAGATGGTGCCGGACAGCAAAACGTCAGTGACTGCACATGACAATCGTGTATATGAGGAGCTGTAATGAGAGAGAGAATCAGATGCGCCAGCAGTCGCAGCATGTTGACGTTACCTGAAAAGGTGCTTTTAGTGAAGCTGTATTATCAGAATGGGGAATGTGGTAGTTCAGCGTTACGATCCGATCGCCATAGGAAGGGGATTCGAACGGGTACAGGTCCGTTGACAAATGCAGCTGTGGCGAGAATGATTTCGAAGTTCGAAGCCACGGGTTGTTTAGACGATGGGCCCCGTAGTGGCCGACCGATGACAAGGCGTAATGCCGCTGAGTCAGTTCAGGAAGAAAAGGAGACTGTAGCGGGTTCGTCTATGCACGGGTAAGTCAGCGATCGTGTAGCGTGTTGTGGACCGACGAAGCTCATTTCACGCTCCGAGGGTCTGTCAACTCCCACAACCTCCGAATTTGGGCTACCGAAAATCCAGAACTGTCGTGGAAACTCCATTGCACGACGAGAAAGTCACGGTAAGGGTTGGATTTACCACATCTACCGTTATTGGGCCTTTTTTCTTCGAGGAAATGCGTGATTCTAGTTTTGTAACTGCCACAGTGACGGTTGAGAGGTACGCCGATATGTTACAGAGTCGCATCATCTCCAGCCTGGCTGATAAACACCTGCTGTAAAGTACGATATTTATACAGGATGGCGCTCCAGCCCATATTGCTAGACGCGTGAAAGATCTCTTGTGCGCGTCGTTTGGTGATGATCGTGTGCTCAGCCGCCACTTTCGTAATGCTTGACCTCCCAAGTCCCCAGACCTCAGTCCGTGCGATTATTGGCTTTGGGATTACCTGAAGTCGCAAGTGTATCGTAATCGACCGACATCTCTAGGGAAGCTGAACGACAACATCCGGCGCTAATGCCTCACCGTAACTCCGGACATGCTTTACAGTGCTGTTCACAACATTATTTCTCGACTACAGCTATTGTTGAGGTATGATGGAAATATTGAGCATTTCCTGTAAAGAACATCATCTTTGCTTTGTCTTACTTTGTTATGCTAATTATTGCTATTCTGATCAGATAAAGCGCCATCTGTCGGACATTTTTTGAACTTTTGTGTTGTTTTTTTTTTTGTTCTAATAAAACCCCATGTCATTCCAAGCATGTGTGTCTATTTGTACCTCTCTCTCTACATTATTCCGTGATTTATTCAGTTTTCAAATTTATACTGACTTTTTGATCACCCAGTACATAATATTTTGGGGAAAGCAAACCAAAGACTTCGATGTACTGGCAGAACATTTAGAAAGAGTAACAGGTCTATTAAAGAGACTGCTTACACTATGCTTGTCCGTCCTCTTCTGGAGTACTTCTGTGCAGTATGGGATTCTGATCATATACGATTGACGGGGAACAACGGAAAAGTTCAAAGAACGCCAGCTCGTTTTTACTATCGAGAAACAGTGGAGAGAGTGCCACGGGTAAGATACACGATTTGGTCCGGTTGTCATTAAAACAAAGGCGTTTTTCTCTACAGCAGGACCTTCTCATGAAATTTAATTGATCAGATTCCTCCTCGGTGTGTGAAAATATTTTGGTGGCGCCCACCTTCATAGGGTGGAACTATCGTCATAGTAAAATAAGAGAAATCAAAGCTCGTACAGAAAGATTTACGTGTTCGGTTTTTCCGCGTGCTCTTCGAAAGTGGAACGGTAGAACCATGCCAACCCTGCAAACTGCGGATAAAGGCACAAGCCAAAAAAGAAGTTACCTGTATGTTTTACGTGACACAAAACCAACTATTCTTGACGTTTCTACAACTCTGACACTTTCGTCTACTTTTCTCTGTACTCTTGCTGATACATGCATCAGTAGTTAAAAATGTCAACAATAGGAGTCAAGCTTTCAAATTGACATCTGGGAAACTTATAAATGCGGTAAGAAAATCTCCTCGCTTCACTGTGAAGCACTTCAAGTTTATTGCCGTCTGCTGACATATTTATTTGGAAATCGCACTGACATATTTACAGAGACACATTCACAGCTGTACTGCTACAAGAAAATAACATGGACATCTGAGTGAATAATTCGGTCGTTCTATGAATGAAACTGCGTTGTCGTGTAGTACGGCAACAGTTCAGCGTGCAGGCCGTTTTAATGTTACTCGCGGCTAGCGGCTTGGAAAGAGAAGGAATCTTATTGGTTGGCAGCGGTTAATGGAGGGGGATGCGCAGAACGGCTGAAGAGTGTGCGGCCTTCCTTCACGACGCAAACATAGTGCAGGTTCTCTGAGCTTTAAACAGTGCAGTAGTAGAAACAGTAGAAGCGGTGCAACCGTTGAGTGTGGACGCACAGCGTAGTGGTGGGCAGCTGTGTATGTGATACTGCAATGGGTAAAGCCCATTTCATGCCGGAACATTCGCGTGACAGTCTCAGCATCACAACTTTGGGTGCCGCCGTGTGTTTGCGCCACAGTATTCACAGGGCCGCCTCAACCGTGCAACTCCCCATCCATAATGTAGTTATCGCAGGGCTGCTGCGTTCATGTTGATGCCCACCAGTACCTGTCCATCCTGGAGTCTTCACAGGGCTGCCACTTTCATGCCGCTGTCCAGCTACACTGTAACGATCACAGAGCTCGCTGTCCATGCTGACATCATGGCGACCCATAGCGCCTGAGTTCAAAAAATGGTTCAAATGGCTCTGAGCACTATGAGACTTAACTGCTGAGGTCATCAGTCCCCTAGAACTTAGAACTACTTAAACCTAACTAACCTAAGGACATCACACACATCCATGCCAGAGGCAGGATTCGAACCTGCGACCGTAGCAGTCGCGCGGTTCCGGACAGCGCCTCGGTTCTTTCGTGCCTATCCAAGCCGCCCCTGATCATACTGCAGGTGTCATAGGAATGCCTACTCCATGCCAACGCTTATAAGGGAGCGTCTGTACCCGCCACAGTGTCCCCACACAAACACCTTTTAGCCATTTCACCAATGAAATTAGAAAACTAGCAGGTTGATCAGAGGATGCAAGTAGCAATGATGGAGTCTTATAACGCAAAAGCTGGATGTGGGTACTGAAAACCAATGAGTGCCAGGAAATCAAATCCAATTTCTTTTCAATGCAACAATGCCCAAGATTGGTATCAGTGTTGGGAAAATTTGATAATGAATTTGGAAAGACCGAAGGTAAATTATGGGGAATAAAATCTGAATTACTTCGAGAAACGATGCCAAAGCTTACGAATAACATTGCGGAATCGAAACCAGAGCTGGGTGGAGGGAGGAAGAATAATCGAAGTGAAACATTTGATACATGGAAGTCAAATTTACAAGAATTTTTTACAAAAATCTGAAATAAACGCCAAACTGGTAAGGGATTGATGAGGTAGTAGAAGCTGCACAAAATGATTTTTTTTTTTTGGCAGATTCAGACACATAAACAGAAATGTGAAAAGTGTGAAAGGCAAACAGATGCTGAACTGAAGAGTACCAGGTTAGAAACTTCCGAATGTCACAAAGAAAGGGATAGTAATAAGAAAGAATTAGAATGGATTACAAACATTTTGAAAGAATCTGTTAATAATTTAATCTTAAGACACCCTGTAACTGAAGTGTTTTGTAACTAAACCTATGAAAGGGGAGAAAAGATACCATATCACGGACTTCTTGACTGTGTTCAAGGATAACTTTGTAGCTGATGCGAAAGAGGTTGCTAGAAGGTGACAATAATTGTACTATTTGAAAAAAAAGTCAATTAGTTACAAATTAGGGCTTGCGCACGCTTTATTTAACATGTAAACGTCACTACAGATATTTCGATTTAGGTGATGGCTTACCTGTCGATAATGGTAACTAACTTAAAAAATATATTAAGTTTCACTCATATACTTCAGTACAGATGTGGTAAATCTCTTTGTTACATATGTTGAGTTGAAGCCATAGACTGCGCTCCGCTCAATTTTTAAAGAATGAAGGTACTGAAGAATTCTTTGCAGCTGGTGCTAAAATGAAAATACATTGTGTTATACAAAGAAGGTGTAAAAAATCAACGGAAATATTTAAAAACAGTAAGAATGATGCTGGTGTTCTGTATTACTACGCAGTTTTCATTTTAGTTCATGTACGTAATATGCTTCGAAAGTTGAAAAAGTTGTTTTTTGAAAACAACAAACAGCTTATAATGATCACATTTTTGTAAACCGCAGAAATTTAAACTAGTTGCTTTGGTGAGTAAAATTGGAGCGCTTCTCCGCGCCGCTTCTCCTTATCCCATTTTGCACCGAGCGAGGTGGCGCAGTGGTTAGCACACTGTTCAATCGCGCGTCCTGCCATCCTGAGTTAGGTTTTCTGTGATTTCCCTAAATCACCCCAGGCAAATGCCGGGATGGTTCCTTTGAAAGGGCACGGCCGACTTCCTTCCCCGTCCTTCCCTAATCCGACGAGACCGATGACCTCGCGCCGGCCGGTGTGGCCGTGCGGTTCTAGGCGCTTCAGTCTGGAACCGCGTGACCGCTACGGTCACAGGTTCGCATCCTGCCTCGGGCATGGATGTGCGTGATGTCCTTAGGTTAGTTAGGTTTAAGTAGTTCTAAGTTCCAGGGGACTGATGACCACAGATGTTAAGTCCCATAGTGCTCAGAGCCATTTTGATGACCTCGCTGTTTGGCCTCTTCCCCCAAACAACCCAACCTTTTTGTATGTTAGTTACCTTGATCATGTACTTTCATAAATGCATGTTTTTGTACTCCAAGAGACCTCGATGGTGTTCCAGAGTGTCTGCTATATTTCATGGTGATCAGAATCGATCGCATCGGTTGAGTAATCTACTCTTCCATTTGGGAGCGCATAATTCTGAAAGTTGTGACAGCAGCTACATCCGTCTGTTTACGTTAGAAACGCCACCACACATTTGTGATGCTGGTCCCCTACTCTGGAATAACTGCAGTACCGTTTGTGACAGCAGCTCTCCCGAAGTAGATACGGTTGCTGTCCAGCACCTTTGCGTAGACGGCTTATTACTTGTGAGAGCAACTCTAAATATACATACATACTGTGCTGTGCGTGGTGGAGGGTACATTTTACCACTACAAATCATTCCCCTACCTCTTCTTAGACGAAATGTACGTTGGCGGAAATAGGTTCGTTCGTCAGTCAGCTTAAAATATTGTTTCTCTAAATTTTCTCAATAGCGTTGCTCGAAAAGAACGCCGCCTTCCTTCCACGAATTCTTGTTTGAATTCCCGAAGAATCTCAGTAATACTTGCGTGTTGATCGAAAATACCGTTATCATATCTAGCAGCTCGTCTCTGAATTCCTTCGATATCTTCCTTTAATCCAAGTTGGTGGATATCTCAGAAACTCGAGCAGTACACAACAATGCGCCGAACTACTGTTGTGTAGGTGGTCTCCTTTACAGATGAACCACACTTTCGTGTAACTCTCCCAATGAACTAAAGTCGACCATTCGCCTTCCCCAGTATTATCCTTATATGCTCGTTCCATACCATATTGCTTCTCAACGTCACGCCAAGATATTTGATCGAGCTGACTATGTCAAGTAGTACACTACTAAAACTGTTTTCGAACATTACGGTATTGTTCTTCTACTCATCTGATTTAGGCGAATAAGTAGAACTTGCGCTAAAACATAAGTACGTCATCGTAACTGCAGTTAACACAGCTGGTCTGTGAACTTAACGGTCTCTAATCCAGCGACAGTGTTCTATTTTTTGGGTATTTTAACATTTTTATATGTGTAACTTAGTGAAATTTAGTAAGTGCTTCTCCCATAAGTCACTAGTTTACTTATTTTATCTGAAATGGTTGTGCTCATAGTAAATTGGTCTCATTGAACCAGAGTTCATGATTAAATGCACACACGCACACTGTGCAGCATAATGAGCTCAGATCCAAGGGCACACGTGCATCTTACCCACGAGCAGAGAGTTATTAGTAGAAGTTTAAAAAGGGAAGAGCAGACTTCTTTAACCGCTGTATCCTCTTAATATTTCCGGTTCTCAATTCAGAATTTTATTGGGCGTCTAGAAAACAGAGTGTTCTAGGTGTACTGACTAAATTAAGCTATTGAAATTTGCATCACAAAAAAATAAAATAAAATAACACCAGTTTTCGATCAAAGTTTAAAGAAGTGGCTATAAGCAGGCACAATAAATGCTGTTGAGAATGAGACAGATAAACCACCGAACAGTACGGCATAACAAACTGTTGTCTGGAGAGACTAGTCCAGCTGTTGCATGAGAACTGGCGTATGGAAGGGCGAACCCGGGCTTTGTGTATATAGTGAAAACTTAGTTACTGCTGGATAAGCAAAGCTTACGACGTTGTGTACCTCTAAGGCGCTCTACGCCTCGCCATCCACCATGACCAACTAACGTGTTTTCGGAACAGACGTTGTCCCAACTTCCTAGGCGCAGAGACCAACGTTGCCTTTCCAACATTACGCTTGCAGGTATATATTCCAAACACATAATGCCCCATCGCATATTGTCTGCGGTCACTTGCTACAGCAATCTAATGTACTACTTTTGTTAAAAAATTACATTTTTATCAGCATTCTGCGAATTAGTGTATAATTTTACTACGTACGTTGGCTAACGTGGTCTTATAGTCCCATATGATCTATGAAGGAACATGAATCTTCTCTTCAATCTGCCTAAGATATACATTGCTGGCCATCAAAACTGAATCATCGTGGATGATAACAAATACAGAAATTTTATTTATCGCACCTTTAGAGCAGAGTAGGAAGAATACATGATTTAAATTATGGTCTGGGGAAATTTAGCACCAGTACAGTGGTTCTAGCACGCCCGTGCGTCGAGTCGAGTCATCATCGTAGTGTCTGGCAAGCGTTAGCGTGCCATTTTCTGGGCAATCCACGATCATACACACTCTAAGCAATAAATAAATAAATAATCGCGACGTGGTCCTAAGAAATCCGAATGGGACGGTAATCAATTGATGTGATGTATTCGTGCATGCACAGACAAAAAGAGATAAAAATTTCAGAAAAAAATTGGATGGTTTATTCAATAGAAAGAGCTTCACAAATCGAGCAATTCAATAACGCGTCGGTCCACCACTGGCCCTTATGCAAGCAGGTATTCAGCACTGTTTGATAGGGTTGTTGCGTGTCATCCAGGGGGATATCGTGCCTAATTCTGTCCAGTTGGTGCGTTAGATCGACAAAATCTCAAGCTGGTTGGAGGACCCTGCCCATATTGTCCAAACCTTCCCAATTTCTGTGAGATATGGCGACCTTGCTGGACGAGATATGGTTTGGGAAGCATGAAGACAAGCAAGTGGGCATTGTCTTGCTGAAATATAAGCCCAAGATGGGTTGCAATGATGGGCAACAAAAGGGGGCGTAGAATATCGTCGATGTACCACTGTGCTTTAGCGATGCTGTGGATAACAACCACTGGGGTCGTGCTGTGAAAAAAAATGGCACCCCAAATCCTGATTTCTGGTTGTCGGGTTGTGGGCGACAGTCAAGCTGGTATCCCACAACCGTCCGGGGCATCTCCTGAGACGTCTTCAGCCCGTAGTCTCTCATTGATTGAAGTAGAATTGTCTTCAGCGATGAGACCCGCTTCGAACTGAACCCGAACGGACAGCGAACACACGTGCTGAAACACTATGGACCAACTGTTGCATACCAACCTACAGACGCCCGTCGTACAGACAAAAATGGTTCAAATGGCTCTGAGCACTATGGGACTTAACATCTATGCTCATCAGTCCCCTGGAACTTAGAACTACTTAAACCTAACTAACCTAAGGACATCACACAACACCCAGCCATCACGAGGCAGAGAAAATCCCTGACCCCGCCGGGAATCGAACCCGGGAACCCGGGCGTGGGAAGCGAGAACGCTACCGCACGACCACGAGATGCGGGCGTCGTACAGACACGCAGCCAATAATAACGGAATGTAATAATACTTTACTAACAGCCGTTATATTGTTATTGTTTTATTAGACATCCAGTTTCGATGCTGCAATAATGTCATCTTTAGGCTTGGCCCCTGAATGACACCAGGTACCAATCGGGCTTGTATAAGACAAGGTACCAATTCTCGCATCTGTTTACGTAGGCATCCGAACTTCATGAGCGTGTGCGCTCTTCATACGTGTGACAGCAACTGTCAAACGAACAGTCCAATAATACTGGTCTGGGATCCTATTTCTTTTCACTCTAGGACCCGTTTGGTTGTCATCCGTGACATCTTTACAGCACAGCGATAGGTCGACGATATTCCGTTCTCCGTTTTGTTGCCCTTTATAGCTAGCCATCCCGGATTACTTTTCAGTCACAAAATACTCGCCCGTTCACTGCGAGAGTTTCTGCTGCTTGTCTTGGGTTTGCCAAACCCTATCTTGTTCAGCAGGATCTTTGGATCTCGCCCCTACTCAGAATGTTTCAAGCACTGTGGGCAGGGCCTTCCAACCATCTCGGCATTTTGCCGATTCAACTCGCCAATTAGGTAAAATTTGTCACGACATTCCTCTGGAGGACATACAACAACTCGCTCAATCAGTGCCAAGCCGAAGACTGCTTGGATAAGGGCTAGAGATGGAAGACCGCGTTACTGACTTGCTCAATTTGTGAAGCTCTTTTCCTTGGTTACATCATCAAATTCATCCAATTTTTCTGAAATTATAATCATTTGTTTTCCTGTCCATGTGCATCAAATCGACCGTTTTTCGTCCGATTCGGGTAAATCCTCCGTACTGCGGCTCTCTCTCTCCCTCTTTCGTTTTCTTTCTTTTCTCTCTCTCTCTTTTATTTTTATTTTTGAAAAGCAGGTGAGATATTAGGAGAACACGCTGCTTACGGATTCTGGACATCAGTTACATATGAATGCTCCTTGTGCTCTTCTGCACATATGTGTCACCTGCAGGGAACACCAATTTCACTGTGCACTGGACTTCACCTATTTCCAAAGAGAAAAGAAAATGCAAGAATACAAGACACTTGACCGACGAACATGCCAGGAGGACAAATGTAAATGTGATTATCTGCAGCCTGCACCTATGATGATGTATGCTTTGGCTATGACAACGTTATCTTCTCTACTGACACTACCCACGCACTTCATGCGTTCTACGTCGAGTCCTCAGGGCTACTGGACTTCATCTGCTATGCTGGTCGAAGGTGCCATCATCCCGCACTTCCTCCCCTCCAACTGGTGGCAAAGATCCCCAACCCCAGCCAGAGAATCAAAACTCCCCACCGGTATTCTTAATTAGGAACGAGTTCCTCGATACACTCTGTTCCCGGGATTCTGCTGATCGGCAACTGGATACCAGCCAGTAGCTGAAGGAGCCACATGTTGGTGATTGTAGGGCTTTGCGTCCCTCCTTTGCCCTTGAAACTAGGACAGACAAGCCTTCATTGTCATCAAAACCAGTCCAGGAGAGAAGGATAAACAGAAAAACTCCAAGACAGAGGACGTTCCGGTTGTTCCCATGGCACTGGACCGTGCATGTTCAACTTTGTACCAGAGACGGAGTTCCTAGCTGCAAGGTGGGCGGTGTACGGGCAGTTTATGGCGCTGCAGCCATCGTAGCACTGTTCACCGTTAACACAGTCTACTCGCAAACAAGCAACATTAAAATACAATATTTGAATGAGAAACCCTGAGCCGTGCAACAGCAAACTTTGCCTCCAGTCGTCCATGTAGATCTTGTTGCACCTTGTTGCCCCTATGGTTTAACCGACTGTGATCTTTAGTTTACCCTCCAGGCAGTGCCGGCTCGTAAGTATACATTCTGGGTGTTCACAAATTTTCAAATTCAGATAAATATGAGAGTGTGAAATTAATAGCATCTGCTGTATAACAGGTACGCTTATCAACATATTTATACAACTTCAGCTTCTGTCAGTAATAATAATAATAATAATGTGCATAACTTGTCTGAAAAAAGAATTTTTTTCATGAGATTTTTTTGTTTTCTACATTATTAAGTTCAGTTTATGGCAAGACCGAAATAATGTCTACACCTTCACTACCCTCCGTTTCTCATTTTTGTGTACGTGGGAGTTTTCGTCCTTTTTTATTTTTTTGGACAACTATACAAAATCTCTAATAGATATACGAGTTAACGAATTAACTTCCAGACAGGAAGCACTCACACAATAACTTGCGCTTATTATACACTTCTTTGTTAAATGTTCGCTTGTAGTCACACTTATTTGATTTCGTCACTCTCTGACAACGGCCCTGGGCAGGGACGCCCTAGTTCCTTTGCGGCTAACTTTTCCTGGTAATTTTCTTTTCTGTTTCTTAAAACAGATTCAACAGAGTTCAAGTTGACTCTGCACAGGAAAGCCAAAACCTGCATAGTAAACAACCAACTCAAAACACACTCATTATTATAAAAATTAAATAAATTATTACCTCTCCTTTATTCTTACCAAAAAAACTACACAGTGATCTTGTCAAAAGTCGAGAAGCTATTCTTCTTAGTGTTGTAGCTCTCTGGGCCAGTCTCGGATGCACTCTGTTTGAGCGTTGACCTCAGTGATTACGTAAATGCTTATCACTGGCTGAGTGGTATGTAAAAGAAAACACAAACTGCCTTTAGCAGAAATGATTAAATTGAAGTAGTACTATCTACTAACAAGGTCACTTGGCTAGCATACAGATGAAGGGCTGAGAGATATAAGGGCTAAAAGTACATTGTCTTCGACCCCACATATAAGTGAATAGCACAGAAACCTGTGAGAGAGCTTTTCGTCATTGTTCAAATAACGTACAATGTGGGCCTAGTTTACGGACAACCTGACCTATCATAAGATCATCAGATGACAGTTGCACGTACAAGTGCCACAGTCTCACAATCGCCAATGCTTTATAGTTCACAGCACCTCCAATGGATTACTGTATGATAAAATCCAAAACTTAATATACTGTGCCCCATTCAGAATTCCCCAAAATAGGGTTTTTCTGTCAGTATAATTTTAACATATAATGATGTCCAATCAAATTTTACTATACAGTGAAGGAGCTGATTTATCTGAGGAATATGCTTCCGTCTATCGGGGTTTATGCCAAGTGAACGGGGATAGAAGTATCCTGCAGTGTGTTACCACCTGGTGGCATTTACATATATTTGTAACTGAGTAGTAAGGCCTAGCCGTGCCCGCCGTGAACCGTACACTTTTTTTTTTATCAAATCCGAGTATATTTTACCCATAAGACAGTTACGTCACTTCAATCGCGTTAGAGCAAAAGCTTCTTAAACTCGGCACAACTGAATGTGTGCTCGCGACCCTGATACAAAGTTTCACCGAATCTAGAGCAGCAATTACGAGGGTTTCCCAGAAAGTAATGCACCGCATTTTTTTTCTCCACCGAAAACAAAGCTACGAATGCGAAACGTTACGTATGTATTATCTGAAGTCTCCTGAGTGAGCGCGCCAAGTTTTCACCACTCCCGACAGATAGCGTAGCTGCAACACAGTTTGAAAATGGCGTATGTAGGTGATGTACGTTGCAAACAACGTGCCTTTATCGAATTTCTCTCTGCAGAGAAAGAAACTGTGGGGAATATTTAAAAACGCTTGTGCTAACTCTATGGATCATCTGCTGTCGACTGAAGTAAAGTTAGTCCTTGGACACCGAGGGTGAGATCATCAGAAGGTAGTTCGGCGAAGCTCCAGGATTTGCAGAGGTCGGGGAGACCATCCACCGCTGTCAAACCTTACTCACCTGATGTAGCCCTCTCGGACTTCCACTTGGTTTGGGCCCTTAAAGGATACCATTCTTGGAAGACATTTCGAAGGCTATGAGGAGGTGATTTACACAGTGAAGCAGTGGCTCCACCACCAGGACAAGAACTAGTACCGACAGGACATGCACGCCCTCGTTTCGCACTGGAGGTCGGCCATAGAAAGGGATGGAGATTACGTGGAAAAATAGGGGGTGTAGATAAAATACCATTCTTTTGTGTGTGTAATCCTCATTATGTTCATGAAAAATGTTTGAAAAAACAAGTGTGATGCATTACTTTCTGGGCAGCACTCGTAGGATAGCACGGTAGATTCAGTGTAGTGTATTTCAATTACCGCATCTACATTACGTTTAACAGCATTCAATGAAAAATAAACAATAAACACCCCAGGTGTCAAAAGGTGCTATTGTGTAGCAATTCTGGACGTGTGGAGTGTCGCATCGTCCTATTGGAATTGCCTAAGTCCGTCGGAATGCACAATGGACGTGAATGGATGCAGGTGATCAGACAGGATTCTTATGTACGTGTCACCGGTCAGAGTCGTATCTAAACGTATCAGAGATCCTATATTACTCCAACTGCAAACGCCCCACACCATTTCAGAGCCTCCACCAGCTTGAACAGTCCCCTGATGACATGCAGAGTCCATGTATTCATGAGGTTCCCTCCATACCCAGTACACGTCCATCTGGACGATACAATTTGAAAAGAGACTCGTCCGACCAAGCAACATGTTTCCACTCATCAAGAGTCCAATGCCAGTGAACCATGAATTTTAAACTTTCAAAATATTTTTCTTAAAGAATTTACTTTATTTACTAGCGATTCATCAAGAACATTAACACATTTAATCACACTAGGTGAGCATGGAAGCAGTTGCCAGGAAGTAACTGATAGAAAACGAAATTACTTTTAACAAATGTGAATTTTATTCCTAAAAGATTTTTCAAAAACAGATTTAAAATTTTAAGCAGTAAAGCACCCTCGAAATATCAAGTTACAATTTTATTTAGAGGCGGAAAGAACAGTATTTACAGTATGAGCCTTCGGGCTGAGAAGCTTGCCTGCTCCCTTTCAACACGGCCGTAGTCATGGCCGCTCACAACAACCTCTGAAAGAGTACACTGGAGCAAACCTGCAACACACCAGATTAATTTAAACTAAAAACAAAATTTTGCAACTCACTCAAACACCTAATGTATGCACCCCGTAAGAGGGATGGAAATGCTACAACACTCAAATTATTTGCCACCGAAAGTGCAATTTTGTTAAGGACTCTTACGGTAGAAGGGTGGCAACCTTATAACCTAAAATGACTATTTAAATAATACCCATAAAATTCAGACTTACATAAAATCTACAACATGCTCTATACTACACATATACCACATCGCAAGATGATAGGCAAGATAAAACATATTTCAAGAATTCGGCCTTTAAGCAATAAATTCGTTAACACCGAATCCGACAAACATGACAGAGGCTATTAACGTATGGCGGATTGACCGGGGGGGGGGGGGGGGAGGGGTGTTACTAAACAACCCGAACCGCAGATTGCTCTAAACCTCCCCAATTCCACAAGGGAAAAACGGACCACGAAATTCACAAATAACCACCTTCCCGCGGGTGGACAAACGGAGAAGAATGGTGGGACGACCCCAAAACAAAGCGGCTGGTGACCTCACCAAGAAAACAAGTAGAATTTAACAAGTAAATGAAACAACATATCTCCAATCACTTAACTTCTAATAAACTGCGATTTCTGGCGAAGACCTGTGGCATCACCCCCAACGCTCTCCCGAACCGCCCTCTGCCAACCGCTTCAACGGACGCAGGAAGGCACGCTGATCTCCCGTCTCACGGCGTCGCAGCTCGCGCCGGCCAGACCGGTGTCGTGGTTTGACTCCTGTTGCTCTCGTGTGAACCGCAAAGCCACTACCCTTTTCTATACGGCGCTGCCCACTGGACTCACGTGGGGACCTCACATGCGCCGACGCTCAAGGCGGACAAGTCATCTCGTGTCTCAGTGCGTGACCGACCAACCGACCGATCCAACCGCCAATTAGCGTTGAACGAGCAACTCGAGCAGATTGGAACGAGTAACTCGAGCAGATTGGCGGCCTAACGCGCAGACTCAGATGCAGGAACTCAGCCCCGACCGGGCGACCACTAGCTGAGTTCTGTTACTGGCGGAGTAGCTCATTTTCTGGCTTTAAAGTTTGATCCAAACGACAGACATACCAGCACTCCAACGACCAACAGACACTAACTGCCGCACAAATGCAAACGAGAGACACACCAGCAACTGGTGATCTAGCCTCACTCCAACTGATCCCCGGCCGAGCTGATAGCGCCCCTTAAATGCACGTGAACAGGTAACCTTTCCCCTTTTCCTCTTTCCCACCAGAGGGAGACACCAAAGCTGCGATTGCCACAGCGGCGCCACCGCCAGAAACGGAGGGCGACTGCTTCACACTACGCGCTGCGGCGCGCTCTTCAAAACAGCAACTTTTACCACGGCTCAGTCGGTGTTGAGGGTCCCAAGTGAGGCATAAAGCTTTGTGTCGTGCGGTCATCAAGGGTACACGAGTGGTCCTTCGGTTCCGAATGCTCATATCGATGAAGTTCCCTTGAATGGTTATGGTTCGCACGCTGACAGCTGTTAATGGTCCAGCACTGAAATCTGCAGCAATTTGCGGAAGGGTTGCACTTCTGTCACGTTGAACGATCCTCTTCAGTCATCGTTACTCTCGTTCTTGCAGGATCTTTTTCTGGCGGCACCGATGTCGGAGATTCGATGTTTTACCGGATTCCTGTTCTTCACGGTAAGCTCGTGAAATGGCCGTACGAGGAAATCCCCACTTCATCGCTACCTCGCAGATGCTGTGTCCCACCGTTCGTGTGCCGACTATTATACCACCTTCGAACTCACGAAAACCCTGATAACCTGCCATTGCAGCAGCATTAACCGACCTAAGAACTGCGCCAGACATTGTTGTTTTACTTGTTTTGCAAATAAAACTGTCTTTTCTTGCTGCAACTTAATTTATCTTTCCCAGACGCGTTTCGCCATTTTCTTGTTTTAAGACATCATCAGGGGGATCTATAACTATAAAGTTTTGTCATTTTTAGATTATCAAACAGTTCTCGTCGCGATTTCTTATGTAAATAAATAATAATTTGTGGTTTGATATGATCTTCGTTTCCTCTCATCTGGTCTGGAGGTCGCACTGCCACTTTATTACTGTCACTCAAGCACAATTTTCTATTCCAAACTTTTTCACACTGTCCACCATGTTTCTCCTTCTTTTTTTGTGATGTACTGTTATTCTTTCGCCAGTCGATATAGCTGTTTCTTCGGACGCTGCGCTTTAAACAACGCCAATATTGTAACTGCATTGTTTCCTCCTCTTTGGTTTGTTAACCTACATGTAGCCAACCTAACGAAGTATACGTTCAACACCAACTTCTACTCATGATGTTTATGTCTTGCGTGTGTGTGTGTGTGTGTGTGTGTGTGTGTGTGTGTGTGTGTGTGTGTGTGAGTGAGTGAGAGAGACAGAAAGAGAGAGAGTGTTCGTGTGTGAGTACGGTGCTTTCCTTTCTTTTTTGTAATGCGTATGCTTGTGGGGGGGGGGGGGGGGAGTTGGTGGTTTAGGTTGTAGAATCTTGAATATGATTGTATTAGCTGTTGGCGAGCTGTTGAAAGCCTTCGTGACAGCTGATTTGACTTTTCGTTTCAGTGTTCTGTGGAGGGGTACATGGATAAGAAAGTGTAAAGACATTGAGAGGTATTATTATATTGGTTGGTATTGTTAATCCTCTTTTGGAGCTTTATTCTATCATTTTATCTATTAGTGTAAAAGATGAATTATTTGGCATGTGTACTTGATCATTCAACAGAGTTTTCCTTTCTGCTTTGGTTTTCTGTATGTGGTAATTTTCTTGCAGGCTGAGGAGGTGTTTTCAATTGTTGATTCTAATTATTTTCATGTCTTCTTCTCTAGTGATTGGTTTTTGGTTATGTACTCTTATGTGTTCTGCAAATGTGGAGTGACTTGTTCCATATTTCCAGGCCCATGTATTCTGTGTATCTGACATCAGATATTTTACCTGTTTGTCCTACGTATCTGCCTTCACAAGTGCTACACTGTAGTTGATACATACCTGACGTCTGGTATATGCCGCTGTTTTTTTGTCGGTTTTGTGGCGTATTTTCATATGGAAATGTCTGTTGTGTGTGCTATGTTTATTCCCTGTCTTTTGAAAATGTTGGTGATTTTATGTGCAGGTTTGTGTTTGTATGTGACTGTGTAACATCTTGTGTTTTGTTTCAATTTTTTTCTGATTATTCTGGGTAGTTGTTCAGGGATTGAATGTTTGTGTTTGGTTCTGTTGTGTTGTTGTCTGTGGTTGGGCGATTTCTGCTTTTATTTTACTTTTAATTTTGTTGCTTGGCTTTATGACTATGTTACTATTGCAACCACTGTTTTGTGCTATCTGCATGATTTTTTCCAGTTCTTTTTGGTAGTTTTCTTTGATGAGTGGCACAGAGTTGAGAGAATGTGACGAAGTGCTGTGGATTTACGGCAAATTCCAAAAATCAGCTTGATGATTTGTTTTCAATTGTTATATCCAGAAGATTAATTTGGTTATTCTGTTCTCTTTCAATTGTGAATTTTATATTGTTATGTACCTCATTGTTGCCAGTAGGTAGTTTTTCAATTAACGGTAATCCCAAAATGTGTTTGATGCCCATCATAGCTCCTTCAATGTGAAAGTTGCTTATCATTTGGCATTCTCATTTCTTCCCATTATACACGGCTGGGAAAAAAATTAGTAGACCTTTTCACAGGTTTTCAAGTCATTCGAGATTTATTGTTGCGTCAGTGTGGATGGACTAACCTACAAGAAATGATTACTTTTACAGATCAATAACGTTCCCGCGTATCGACAAGCGCTGGCACGAAGGCGAAGATTGCAAGAGCAAAGAAGGCGGCGAGACGACGCCAACCAACAGCCCGCTGACAAGGACCACACCACGACAGGAGCGCCCTGTAGCCTCGGCCGGACAGTATTCGCACAGTTAGCAGACCGGGACTTGAGATCAGCAAAGTGTTAGGACAGTACTAAGAGAGAACTAAGACAGCAGCGACGTGTGACCCATACCAATTGCTTACGTGGACCATATATACACCAAAGGACTTTGATTGTTTGCATGTCCCCTATCGCTTGTGACACTGTTGTAAATTCAAACTATTGTCAATGTTCTTTTTTGTAATTAAAACTGTTAATGTGATTTGCTTGAATTGTTGTATGGCGTTCTGATAACGTAGCATGCTTTAGGCACCCTATACGAGTCGAGTGGGCAGGATCCCTCAAATGAAACAAATGGTTCAGAGGTAAAAGGTATTGACTCATGATGAAACACCCATAATAGCAAGTGGTGTAACCTCCACAGGCCGCAATGCAAGCGTTGACTCTGGCATCCACTCGACCGTGCAGATGGTGAATACTGTCTTGGTGTATGTCCTGGTATATGTCCTGCTCGACCTATTCACGTAGTTCTCTAAGAGCTGCTAGTAGACGAATCGTGCGAGTAACTTCTCGTCCCATCATCTCCTACAAATGCTCGACTGGAGACAAGTCTGTAGACCGTGCTCCCCAGGGAAGTTACTGCACGTCTAGCAGAGCACGTTAGGTTCACAGGCAGTGTGCTGGCGAGCATTAACCTGCTGAAACAACACATCACCAAACCTGTTGCAGGAACGACAAAAGATCAGGTCTAACATTCTGCACGTATCGAACGCTTCTTAGAGAAACCAAAGGTGAATGAGAATTGTTGCTTTCGCACACCGTAAAACCTTGGGGGCAGCCAGTCTATCTTGGACGAATGCACTCTACGAGACAGTGTTCACCAGGTTTACGTCTGTCACAGAGTGATGTACTTCTCGCAAGTGAGAGACTGTTTGTTTACTCTTAGGACAATGTATCTTTGACTTGTTATATTGTATGTTCTGTGACTATGGAATAAAGTGTTGTTGGACTGCTAATCGCTGCTCTATTGTGATTCACGACGTAACAATTTGGTGCCGAAACCCGGGAGTCGTGTGTGTTTGTACCTCAGTTACACGATTACAAACGAAGGTCTTCCATCTGTTAGGATCACAGCGAATCCAACTTAGTGTTATTGTAGAATCCGTCCACAGTATCGCACGGGCAATTTTAAAGTCTGTTGCGCGGCAAAAGTAACACAATAGTCTGGTCCCAACTACTGCCGCTAAAAGTTCGAGTCGAGGCAATGTCACCTTCTTAATAGGAGCAAGTCTGTTCTTGCTACAGACTAAATGGGTTACGACGTCATCATCTAAGACAGTACGAATGTACAAAGCTGCTCCATATGCCTTTTCCGAGGCGTCACAGAATACGTGCAGCTGAGAGTCTCTTCCATGAGCTGTAGCTATCCATCTAGGGACACGTATATGTGACAATGAAGGTAAGCTAGGTATCCAAGTGCGCCATCGTGCCCCTAAGTCCCAGGGCATAAGTTCATCCCAGCCAATTCCTCGGCATCATGTGTCCTGGAATAGCAATTTCCCAACAAGAGAAACTGGGGAAAACAGTCCGAGTGGGTCGTAGAATTTAGCCGTACATTGTAAAAGGAGTCGTTTGGTGGCTGGCTCTTCTGACGACCTTCTAATGATTTCGCTAGGATCGATACAGAAGTAGTCACCTGCGGTGTTCCAGTCTACACCTAAAACTTGAGTCTGGGTGTGGAGTTCTCGCCCTTCTGCCCTCCAGATAGTGTGGAGTTGTTCACAGTTGGTAGCCCATTTTGATAAGGGGAGACTGATCAATTTCATTAGGGTTACAAGTTCATAGTATATGGTTATCACCAAATTATCACCTTGTACTGAGATCACAAAGTCGTCCATGTATGCAGTCCTGTTCATCAAAGTGGGGAAGGAAACGCACAAGTCATATATCACTCTTTTCACATGTGCTACCACACGAGCTGTCCACCTCGAACTCTGTACAGACTTGTCAACGGACAAGTTTCTTATGGCACTTCAGCGATTCGCCGGAAGACGTGGACTACCCCACACGATATATACAGATAACGCGAAAACATTCCACGCCACGAATATGGAACTAGCCCAACTTTGGAAGGCATTAACCACCACAAAATCTTATCAGTTCCTCGCCCACCACAGTATTACTTGGAAATTCATTGTCTCCCGTGCGGCTTGGTGGGGAGGATGGTGGGAAAGAATGGTGGGCACTATAAAGCGTTGCCTACGGAAGGTATTGGGACTCGCAAAGCTCACTGAGGAACAACTGAACACCACCTTGATCAGTATTGAAGCCGCGGTGAACTCCAGGCCCATCACACCAGGAGATGATTGTGATGCACGCACACCATCCCATTTTCTGACGGGAGAAAAACTTACGACTATTCCGACGGGACCAGAGCCTTCAGCGAGCACGAATTTAACAAAGGAATTCCGACTGAGACAGCAACTCTGTGACAGTTTTTGGAACCGTTGGGTTAAAGAATACCTATTGGAGCTCCGGAACTACCATGAAGTTAAACGCCCATCGGGACGAGTCATCCCCTTTCGCCCTGGCGACATCGTGCTGATCCAAGAGGACCTTCGTCCGCGACATATGTGGAAGAAGGCCAGGATAGAAAAGGTACTACCAGGAAGAGACGGCAGGGTAAGGACGATAATACTCCGGACACCAGAAGGTCACATCATTAGTCGTCCTGTGCAGCTGGCCGTACCTTTGGAGGTCGACCAGGGTGGGGAGGATGTCACAGAGTGATGTACTTCTCGCAAGTGAGAGACTGTTTGTTTACTCTTAGGACAATGTATCTTTGACTTGTTATATTGTATGTTCTGTGACTATGGAATAAAGTGGTTGGACTGCTAATCGCTGCTCTATTGTGATTCACGACGTAACAACGTCATACATGCACCGATCATCACTTGAGTGCAGACTGAAAATGGTTCAAATGGTTCTGAGAACTATGGGACTGAACATCTTGGGTCATCAGTTCCCTAGAACTTTGAACTACTTAAACCTAACGACATCACACACATCCATGATCGAGTCAGGATTCGAACGTGCGACCGTAGCAGTCGCGCGGTTCCGGACTGAAGCGCCTAGAACCGCTTGGCCACCACGGCCAGCAGTGAAGGCTGAATCTGCTTAACTGCGCGACTGCTACGGTCGCAGGTTCGAATCCTGCCTCGGGCATGGATGTGAGTGATGTCCTTAGTTAGGTTTCAGTAGTTCTAAGTTCTAGGGGACTTATGACCTCAGCAGTTGAGTTCCATAGTGCTCAGAGCCATTTCAACCATTTTTTTGAATTTGCTTACATTGCTGAAGGCTACCGCGTGCCATTTCATCATCCAAATAATCCTGTGACAGCACCAATGGAGTCACGCAATTCGACGCTGTGGCGTGAGTAGAAGACCAGCTAGATGTGTGCGTGCCCTTAATGCCACTCGAAAAATTCGTGTTGACACGTCTGGGCACACAAGCCCTCTTATCAGTGCTGTCGCAGCTGTACGATCTGCGCTTACAACAAACATGGCGGGCATCTGTGCAGTGTTGACGTACAGAACCTCGCATGTGGGTGTGAGTATGTTCAAGTGACCAGTGCTACCAGCATCGTTGCACAACTGGCGCAGCACGTCCAGCATGCGGCAGTCCTCCCAAAAGGATCATCCTGCCTCTTGGAACGCCACCGTTTGACCTTTCAAACTGGCTTTGTTGGCTGTAGGAAGCGCGAGTGTGTACTTGTGGCATGGTTGCCTCTTTGCTTGATAAGTCTGCACTACAAAGAGCGTTCTGGCTGTGAGTATTCTCTATTAAAGACGGGCTCTGGTAGCTAGGCCTCTACGTTGTCTGTTGGCGGACTTATCAGTTCAAAATCAGTGTTGTCTTTCCATGTGTACTACTTTTTTCTGGCAGTGTATTTTGCTTTCAGTAGATCGCGATATTTACCTTGTAATGCTTTATGCATATCTGATAGTCTCACCTTCGATTAATCCAGAGTAACGCTGCAAACAACAGCATTGCAAGGTCATTATACGTGATCTCGCATTTTTAGGTAGTCACTTTCTTTCGATCAACGGGGAGTCTTCGCGGGTTTGAAGCCACGAGCCTGGTAACCCCGTTCGAAATGACATTCGAAAGTCTGTTCTTTTAGTTTCTGATGTCGTGTTTGGAGGAGTCCCACTGTGCCTTGCGTCCTCGGATGAAGACTGCCGTTGTCTGTGATGATGTGGAGATTCTACACACATCAAAAAAAGTTTTGCATCACCTCGGTTCCTAGACTTCCGGAACAGTACAGAAAATTGGAATAGAGATCAACATAAACATCGTTTCCGCCCTTTTTATTGCTCATGAAAACCACACTTGCAGGAGACCTTCAGATGTGGTGGTCCATATTGCTGTACACACTGGTACCTCTAATACCCAGTAGCACGTCCTCTTGCATTGATGCATGCCTCTATTCGTCGCGGCATAATATCCACAAGTTCATCAAGGCACTCTTGGTCCAGATTGTCCCACTCCTCAACGGCGATTCGGGGTAGGTCGCTCAGAGTGGTTGGTGGGTCACGTCCTCCATAAACAGCCTCTTTCAATCTATCCCATGCATGTTCGATAGGGCTCACGTTTGGAGAACTTTCTGGTCACTTTAGTCGAACGATGTCGTTATACTGAAGGAAGTCATTCATAAGATGTGCACGATGGGGCCGCGAATTGTCGTCCATGAAGAGGAATGCCACGCCAATATGCTGCTGATATGGTTGCACTATCGGTCGGAGGATGTCATTCACGTATCGTACAGCCGTTACGGCGCCTTCCATGACCACCAGCGGCTTACGTCGGCCCCACATAATGCCACCCCAAAACAGCATTGATGGACAGTGTGTCTAAGGCGTTCAGCCTGACCGGGTTGCCTCTAAACGCGACTCTGACGATCGGCATATGTGACACTCATTGATGCCAATCCTGGTCGGTCCATTCGGCATGTTGTTGTGCCCATCTGTACTGCGCTGCATGGTGTCGTGGTTCCAAAGATGGACCTCGCCATGGACGCCGGGAGTGAAGTTGCCCATCATGCAGCCTCATGCGCACAGTTTAAGTCGTAACACGACGTCCTGTGGCTGCATGAAAAGCATTATTCAACATGGTGGCGTTGCTGTCAGTGTTGCTCCGAGCCATAATCTGCAGGTAGCTGACATCCACTGCAGTAGTAGCCCTCGGGCGGCCTTAGCGAGGCATGTCATCGACAGTTCCTGTCTCTCTGTATCTCCTCCATGTCTGAACAACTTCGTTTTGGTTCACTCTGAGACGCCTGGACACTTTCCTTGTTGAGAGCCTTTCCTGGCAGAAAGTAACAACGCGCACGCGATCGAACAGAGGTATTGACGGTCTAGGCATGGTTGAACTACAGACACACGAGCTGTGTACCTCCTTCGTGGTGGAATCACTGAAACCGATCGACTGTAGGACCCCCTCCGTCTAACAGGCGCTGTTCATGCATGGTTGTTTACATCTTTGGCCGGGTTTAGTGACACCTCTGAACAGTCAAAGGGACCGTATGTGTGATACAATATCCACAGTCAACGTCTATCTTCAGGAGTTCTGGGAACCGGGACGATGCAAAATATGTTTTGATGTGTGTAATATGTTGCTACTATTTTGCTACTATTTTTGTGAAAATGATCAGTTCAGTGTGGCTTACAAAACTACATCCTAAGGCTCCTGAAACCGGGGACCCCATTGGTAATCCATCTTCTTGTAAATAAAATTCATTATTGAACTGGAAGTAATTTTGTTCTGTTATGAGCTTTACTAATGTGCATATTTCCTTAATCTGTTCACCAGAGCCAGCCGCAGTGGCCGAGCGGTTCTTGGCGCATCAGTCTGGAACCGAACGATCGCTAAGGTCGCAGATTCGAATCCTGCCTCGGGTATGGATGTGTGTGATGTCCTTAGGTTAGTTAGGTTTAAGTAGTTCTAAGTTCTAGGGGACTGATGAACTCAGATGTTAAGTCCCATAGTGCTCAGAGCCATTTGAACCATTTGATTTTGTTCATCAGGGAGTTGACTATAAGTCTTCAGGTTCTTATCTATGATATCTATTGTTTCTCGGACTGGCATGTTGGATTACATGATTTCTATATCAAATGTGAGGAGTGTTGCTGTGCCTGGGATTTTTATATATTTTACTTGTTGTGTTAGCTGTGTTCTGTCTTCTTGTACGTCGAAATTTTCGGACAGTAATCTTAACATGTATCCTGCAACTTTGTAAGTGGCGGTTTTCCTGAAATCCGGTATTTGTCTCACAGGAAGGTTCGGTTGGTGGATCTTTGGTTGGCTTCAGAGGACAGGTGCAGTGCGAATAATCTGTGTCAACTTTCTCTTCTCCGTGTTATCCTGTACGATGCCTATATATTTCAGAGTGTTTTTTACTTTGTCTGGAATCTGTTTGATGGGTCCGATTTTATTTTTGTAAATCTTTCTGTTTTTTCAATATATTTTTCTTTGCTGTCAGTTATAACGTGTTCTCCTTGTTTGCTTTTGCAATAATACCATTTTCATTTTGAAGTTTTCTGAGTGTTGCAGATTCTGTGTTTTTGTTGTTTTTGTATTGTTATGTTTTTATATTGGGTATTATATTACGGATTTCTTTTTTTACTAGTTCTCTAGTTAGTTCAATGTTGATAGTGCTGTTTTTATTCCTTTATTCCCTTGTCAAAACACTTTCTGCTTCTATAATTAGATTTTCTATGTAGCCATCTATTTCTGAATTTAAACTGTATTTTAATCCCTTCTCCACCAGCTGTTTTCTTTACTGTTTAATTGTGTGTCTGTAAGAGTCACTAATCTTGGGTAGATTTTGTGTGATTGATTTTCTTGCTTGTGTGTAAAGGTAATGTGTTGTGAATGGAGTTTTTTTAGTTGGTTGATCTTTCTTCTGTGAACTGGTTGCATTCTTCGTGCAGCAGTTTTTGTGTACTTTTCGACCTTGTTGTCATTTATAGGCTTCGCCGACCTCAGCGCCATGTTCTGCCTCTTTACGTACTGGTATCTCTGTATTGAATACGCAAGCCTGTATCAGTTTCTTTGGCGCTTCAGTGTAATTAATCGTCCTTACACCTCACAGGAAGTTGTGAGCTCTGGCTTTTTTCCACATGTGTCGGCACCTTGCAGTTTGAAGCGTCACCTAGCCCGAGGGTGGCGTCGCAGGGAGCCTTGGTTTTGCACCATCAAAATATATGGTTGTAAGCATCTTCGAGATGAATTTTGAATTCCTGAGCGTAATGGGAGACAATTTCTGCGTTTAAATAAAGTGACCCTTTAATTGTGCCTTGCAGTGTGTGTTGAAGATTTTCTAATATCCGTTTCCTACACTCCATTATGTCATAATTTCGGCCATTTCTTATCTTTGGAATCCAGAAGGAACTTAGTTGGCCCAGCTACTAGTCACTCGCGTGGATACGTGTCCCATGCAGCACATTTATGTTTTGTGTAATGTCGTAGTTACAGCGCCAGTCCGTTTCCTGGTACGCTTGTTTATTTTCCTATTCCTCCTTGTAATTCGCAACACAATCCTCTCCATTTCTCGCTGAGCAGCATTCAGTTTTAAACGATTTTCGAAGAAAAGTCTTATGTTTCACTGTCAAAGGTGAAATCTGATAAGAAATCTGAAAATACACACTGACGGGGAACTTCCTACACAACGGAAGCTGTTTCGAAAACCTTATTTAGTGCAACAAAAGTGCTTTATGTAACTATTAGTTTCGTGTTATTTTTTTCTTTCCACCTAATCGCCATATTTAATCATCCTAAGTACGAAAAATCGCGCTATTGTTTTTCTGAGTTCATTATCAATTAGTTCAATTTTCATTTTGTTGTGTTCATTGTGCCTCGTTAGAGATTTATTAGAATTCATTTTCAGGCTTGCTTCCAAACTGGCTGTATAAAGTTCTTTAGCTTGTCGAAGTTTATCTGCATTAAAAGCGAACAATGGATCATATGCAATATGAAGTTATATTTCTACTATTAGCTCCCATTCTTCCTCAGTTTCTACTTCAATTACGTTTATTATGTGGATGAGAAAAATTTCGGCCTTTGCAACTAAATGTTTCTTTTCTTCCAAACATTCAGTGGCAAAAGACGATATCCATACATATTGTAGAAGTGGATGATTGTAAGTGTGTGTGTGCGTGTGTGTGTGTTTTCCACATCTCCTAAACCACTGAACCTACCGATCTGAACCAAACTTGGTACACACATCCCTTATTTTCAGGCAACAATAGCCGCCTACTTATCATTATTCAGGAGATGTGACACTGAGACGCGTGAAAAATTGGTGCATTATGCTTCCTCTTCTTTCTTGGCTCTGCAGCTTATGATGAGCCTTGGCCTCTTCTTCGATTTCCTTCCATTTCTCTCGGTCCTTTGCCAATACTCTCCAGTTTCTATAGCCCATCTTCCTAAGATCTTAGATTACTACATCTTCCCATCTGGCTCTTGGTCGACCACGTCCTCTCTGCCCTCCTGGCTCTCCTTGTAATATTCTTTTTGGTACTTCTGTATCATTCATGCGAGCCAAATCTCCCGCCTACCTCAGTCTGGATGATTTCACTATCTTTCTGATGGTTCAAATGGCTCTGAGCACTATGGGACTTAACATCTGAGGTCATCAGTCCCCTAGAACGTAGAACTACTTAAACCGAACTAACCTAAGGACATCACACACTTCCATGCCCGAGGCAGGATTCGAACCTGCGACAGTAGCGGTCGTGCGGTTCCAGATGGAAACGCCAACAACCGCTCGGCCACACCGGCCGGCTATCCTTCTGATGGGTTGTTGTTTGTATATGATATACAACTCATGGTTGTATCTCCTCCTCCATCTTCCTCTTTCACAGATTGGGCCAATAATTCCTCTAAGTACCTTTCTTTCATGTGCATCCAGTGTTTCAAAATCTTTAGTTGTTAATGTCCAGGCTTCAGAGGCATATGTAAGCACTGGTCGTATAAGTGATTTATATATAGTTAATTCCGTGGTACGAGTCAGGAACCTTGAGGATAGAAGTCTTGTTAGGGCAAAATAGGCTCTGTTGGCCAGTATTAACCTCTGCTTAATTTCATAGCAGGTATCATGTAGATGAAATTTTCAACTCTCTCAAATGTATAACTGCTCATTGTTATTGCATTTGGCATATTTTCTCTATGTGCTTTTCCAGCTGCCATATATTTTGTTTTTTGTTCATTAATAATTAAGCCCATGTTCCTACTGGCCTGTTCAAGAGCTGTAAATGTCTCTTCCATTGCTTTTTGGGTTCTTGCTATTATTTCTATGTCATCTGCATAGGCCAGTATCTGCACTGATTTATAGAAGATCGTTCCCCTATTCAGAAGGTTTGCGTTTCTCATTGCCTTCACCAGGGCGGCATTAAAGAGAACGCATGCCAATGCATTCCCTTGTCGAACTCCATTTTTAATTCTCAATGTATTGGGCATCATTCCTCCTATTCATACACTACCTTGTGTTTCGCTCATTGTCATTCTCACCAGCCTTACCAACTTTCTAGAGATCCCCAGTTCATCTACAGCTTGACATAACTGCTCTCTATTTATGCTATCATAAGCTGCTTTGAAATCTATAAAGAGGTGATGCGTGCCAACTCCGTATTCGTTTGTTTTTTCCAGGATTTGTCTTAAAGTGAATATTTGATCTATAGTTGATTTCCCAGGAAGGAAACCGCATTGGTACGGCCCCGTCTCCCTATGTATGATCGGGAGTATTCTGTCGAATAGTATATTAGAGAGTATTTTATATCCCAAATTAAGTAGTGTGATCCCTCTGTAACTGCCACACTCCATCTTATCTCCTTTCTTATATATGGGACACATGATACCTTCTTTCCATTGTTGGGGCATTTTCATGTCTTCCCATATTCTTGTGACCATTTTCAGAAGGCTTTTTTCTAGCTCTCTGCCTCCTTGTTTAAACAGTTCTGCTGGGATACCATCTGTCCGTGCCACCTTGTTGTTTTTCAATTTCTTCATGGCAGTTTTCACTTCTTGTGTATTTGGTGGGGTAGTGTTGTTGTCTGGGTCCTCTTCCGCATTCGTGTCTCTTGGGTTCTCTGGTATAGTTATTCTAGGGTTGAGGAAACTATCAAAATACCTGCGCCATCTTTCGCATATTCCCTTCCCTTCACTTATTACATTCCCTGTCTCATCTTTTATTAAGCTTGCTTTGCTACCAAAAGGCTTCCGTGCCGCATTCACCTCTCTATAGAATTTTCTTATTTCATTTCTGCTTCTCATGAGCTCCATTTCTTTGACACTTGCTTTCATCCATTCTCTCTTTTTTCTTTGGTGAGTCCTCTTTTCAGTCTTCCGTTTTTCTTTGTATTCTTCCAATATTCTCCTCGTACAGTGTGATCGCATTGTCGTTCTATATGCTTTGTTCTTTTCTTCAGTTACAATTTCGCATTCAGTATCAAACCATGATGGTCTTACTTGCATTATCCCAATTCCGAGTATCTCTCTTGCCGATGTCTCCACCGTCGTTTTTATCGCTTCCCACTGATCTTCAGTATTGTTATATTCTCCAGCGTCTTCCAGAATCCGAGTTATCTTCCCCTAATATTGTTCTCTAACTTCCACTGATTCTAGAGTTGTTATATTATATTTCTGCGCCTTGGGTCGGTCTCCTTTCGCTGCGTTAGATATCCTTGCCCTCACCCGTGCCCATACCAGAAAATGATCTGTATCTATGTTTGGGCCTCTGAGACTCCTCACGTCAAATAGGTCCGATTTGTATCTCAGATCTATCAACACATGGTCGATCTGGTTTATTGTGTTTCCATCCGGTGAGTTCCATGTTCCCTTATGTATTTCTTTATGTGGGATCAGTGTTGATCCTATTACCATATTTCTAGACGCTGCGAACAGTATAAGCCTTGTTCCGTTATCATTACGTGTTGCGTGTTTGCTGTGGGGGCCAATTGTTGGTCTATAAATCTGTTGTTTCCCCACCTGAGCATTTAGGTCTCCGGATATTATTTTAATATCATGCCCTGGGCACTCATCATATACTCTTTCCAAAGATTCATAGAATACTTCTTTCTCTTCTTCTTCGGATTCTTCTGTTGGTGCATGGGCATTAATTATGGAGTAGTTAAAGAATTTCCCCTTTATCCTGAGTGTTCATAATCTTTGACTAATGGGTATAAACACTATTACCAAATGCTTTAATTGATGATGTACAACAAATCCTGTCCCCAGCTGGTGATTTCTTTCACTGCAGCTATAGAATATATTCCCCTCTTTCTTTTCTAAAACTCCACTCCCTGTCTATCTAATTTCTGGTAGTGCTATTATACTTTGCTTCAGATTCATTATTTGATCCAGCATTACTTTCAGTGCTCCTGGTCGATCTAGGGATCTCACATTCCACGTACCAATATATAGATCTGATCTACGCCTTATATTTCTCTTCTTCCTAATTTTCCCCCTTCATTTACTTGTATTCCATCCTCTTTGTCCTTTTCCATGCCATGTCCGTCTTCCGTCATCCGTCCGACTGTACTTTGTAGAAGTTTCACAACATTTGTTTCCTACAGAGCGGGCTGTCAACCCTGCGTCCAACCCCTTCCGGGGACGGGTGATTTTTAATCAGGGTTTTCTTCCCTTAACCTTTGGAGACCCAACTTCCAACTGCCAGGCAGCAGTTATTGTTTTGCTAGTTTCGGTCCAGCCCGGGTATTTTATTTCCCCAGTGTCCACCATATCTGGTGAACATTCCCCAACCTGCCAACTGGGGAGGCGCCCGATGGGAGACTAGCAACTCCATACGGGTGGTGGATTGTGCATTGCGTTTAAATTTATTACTTGTCTGCTACTAACTGTGTTCACAAACTATTTCGCAGGCAGTATAGATATCTGCCGCTGAATGTACCTACACAAATGTACAGGATGATAATTTTTGAACTACGTACATGGAAATAAACGTAAATTAGTTACAAATTACGGAGTGCACACACTTTATTCAACATGTAAACGTCACTATAGATACTCTCATTTAGGTTATGACAGTGGTCTATGTTCGATACGCCAGCCACCATTGGCGATGAGGTGGCGCGGACGAATAGCGAAATTCAGCATAACCCGCTGAAGTGTCGGAACATCGCTGCTGTCGACGACCTCCTGAATGGCTGTTTTCAGCTCAGCAATGGTTTTAGAGTTATTGCTGTACACCTCGTCTTTAATAAAGCCCAGCAAAAAGGAGTCGCATGTGTTCAGATCCGGAGAATATGGTGGCCAATTGAGGTCCATACCAGTGGCCTCTGGGTGTCCTTGAGATAGAATGCGGCCCCGAAAGTGCTTCTCCAGGACGTCACTCTCCTGCTTCAATGTGGTCGAGCTCCGTCTTGCGTGAACCACACCTTGTCGAAATCAGGTTCACTTTGGATGATGGCTATAAAATCATCTTCCAAAACCTTCATGTACCATTCGGTAGTAATCGGGCCATCAAAGAATATCGCACCGATTATTCCGTGCCGGCCGGTGTGGCCGTGCGGTTCTAGGCGCATAAGTCTGGAACCGCACGACCGCTACGGTCAGAGGTTAGAGTCCTGCCTCGGGCATGTATGTGTGTGATGTCCTTAGGTTAGTTAGGTTTAAGTAGTTCTAAGTTCTAGAGGACTGATGACCTCAGATAGTGCTCAGAGCCATTTAAACCATTTGATTATTCCGTGACTGGACATTGCACACCACACTGTCACTAGTTGAGCGTACAGAAATTTCTCGATCGCGAAATGGGGATTCTCAATCCACCAAATGCGCCAATTTTGCTTATTGACGAATCCATCCAAATGAAAGTTAGCTTCGTCGCGAAACCAAACAATGCATGCGCGTGCTAATTCCCATCATGCCCCGTGGGCAACCCTGCGATTTGAACGTCCTAACTCAAACCGCTCAGAAGCTATCAGGATTTTACTTCATATAGTCCAATAATTGTCACCCTTTGTTATTGTACGACACACAGTTCGAGAGATATGACGTCACGAACACTGACATCAAAATGGCTCTCAGCACTATGGTACTGAACATCTGAGGTCATCAGTCCCCTAGTGTTAGAGCTACTTAAACCTTACTAACCTAAGGACATCACACCCATCCATGCCCGAGGTCGAACCTACGACCGTAGCGGTCGCGCGGTTCCAGACTGTAGCACCTAGAACCGCTGGGCCACTCCAGCCGGCAGGTATGTCTTCGTGTACCTGTAATTGCAAGTTCTCCTGCAGCTTGCGGTATTCCCTTAACACGGCCTCGCTTCTGTGGATGGCTGTTGGGTAGATGTTGCTTAGCACAGGAAGCCAATAAATGGGTGTTGGTCGGATTGTCCAGTTATTAACCGCGTAGTGTGGTTTAACTGGACGTCGATGAAGTGGGTGTGGCACAGGGGTGTAAACTAGCTCACGTCCGTATTAGAATATTAGACTTGCACCCCGCGTAACGCTAAATCTAGAATGAACTGCCAGGCGACCAAATATTGGATTTCAAATGGTTCAAATGGCTCTGAGCACTATGGGACTTAACTACTGTGGTCATCAGTCCCCTAGAACTTAGAACTACTTAAACCTAGCTAACCTAAGGACATCACACACATCCATGCCCGAGGCATGATTCGAACCTGCGACCGTAGCGGTCGTTCGGTTCCAGACTGTAGCGCCTAGAACCGCTCGGCCACTCCGGCCGGCAAATAAATATTGGATTTCCTGGCCCTTCAGTCCGAGTAGGCCACCTAAACGTAAAAGGCATTAGCCGAGTTAAAAAACGGGCACAGAAGTTTGGACTGCACGGCAAACTTACCATACTGCGGTGAGTGGAGCCGCAATTCCAGGTTCTCGCGGTGAAAAACCATGTGCTCGCAAGAAAGCAGCCACCGTAATTGCTGCGCCTTTCCTAACGACAGACATGCTCATTAAACCAGATGGTGTTAACACAAGGCTGCTCCCAGTGCGGTACAAGGGATCGCTTGCGTGCCAAACACTTGCCATCTGTGATGTATAATCTCCAAGATCTGGTGCAGGATGCTGGAGAGTCGTAAGTAGGCTGTTTAGGTTTTTTTATTGGTAACGCCACCTCTGTATGAAAATCACTGGCTGTGCTGTGTGCAGTCTGTGGCTGCTTTGCATTGTTGTAATACTCGCCATTGTAGTGTTAGGCAGCTGGCTGTGAACAGCACGTAGCGTTGCGCAGTTGGAGGTGAGCCGCCAGCAGTGGTGGATGTGGGGAGAGAGATGGCGGAGATTTGTAATTTGTCATGAATTGCTATATATATTATGACTATTGAGCTGGCAGTAGTGGCGCTGTATTGCAGTAGCTTGAGTAGCGAAGATTTTTGTGAGGTAAGTGATTTGTGAAACTTATAGGTTAATGTTAGTCAGGGCCATTCTTTTGTAGGGATTTTTGAAAGTCAGATTGCGTTTCGCTAAAAAAATATTGTGTATCAGTTTAAGCACAGTCCTGTACAATTGTTCTAAGGGGACGTTTCAGAGTGACTGTTGGTGCTGCTTGTAAACTAGGAAGTTGCGTCGTATTGTGGGTCCGCTGTTAACAGTTTGCCACCTGCAGCCAAAATGACCCGGCAGGGAAACGAGCCGTTGGTGCCGCTTCGGCCCAGCAAGCCGCTTTGTCCCTTTGGGATACCTGTTTGGGCGCCAATTCTCTGAACGAAGGAGCAACCATTATTCTTAAACAAAGCATGGGTTCATCTTAAATTCAAATGTAATGGCCAATAAATTTTAAGGAAATTTGCTATCTCGACCATTTACTACATTAAATAAACGGAGATTATGGAAATTACTTCGGCCCCTCCAATCGAAGTTCCTCCAGCTAGGGACTCCATCGATGGAACGTGTTGCCTGGGGAAAATTAATCTAGCAGCATACACTTGGTATGACTGCGTCATGGGTGTTGTATGTTCTTGAAAAGGCTCTGTGTTATAATTGCAATCCATGCCTTGTACATTACGGCCACGAAGCTGACGAGTCTATACAATTTATATGTCTCACCTGTTCCCTTTGTTTTGAAGTAGAATAACTACAGAATTATTCCAATTTGGAGGAATTGTTTTCCTTCGTAGAAAGTCTGTGAACTATTTTTTAAGTTCATTTTGTATTTTTTTCCCTCCAGTTTTACCTATTTCTTCTGGAATATTATCACCTGATGGGAACTTATCGCGCTGTTAACCCCGCCATTGAGCACCCATAACCTCCAGACACACATGGTTCTTACCTTTCTTCTTTAGTGACCTTACGTATCTCATCATTTTCATTGTCAATTGGATTTTCGCTGTAACCGAAATATTTTACAGTTTGCTAGGCCCTACATCGGCACATGCTTTTGCTGGAAAACATTTGCGCAATGGAGTTTAATTCATACGTAGCCAAATCATCGTACTCGCCACACAATGGGTGAAATCTGGTAATCAACAGTGATGCATTACAGATAACTGTTACTGGCATTTCAAAAACAAGAAAAAAATGAACCAAATCACGGAAAAATAAAAACTGACCTTACGCAGTGACAAAGGCTATCGATGGTAACCTCAAACAAACATTAACGCTGCAAGCCAAACAAAAATCCTGGAATTATACATGGCCAAAACACAGTATCTGAATTCGTTCTGAAACTGCTTTAACATTTAATTGACAAACATTTAACAGCTATTTGTTATAAGTTCATCGAAATTACCGTTGCTAAATATATGGTAAATCTGAAAAAAATTGGAATGTTAATAAGAGCAATTATCCATATTTCTACAGTTCTATATCAAAAGGAGATAGAACAAAAGCGCCAGATAAATTAATTAGTTTCATAATGAGCTACGTCAAGAGGTCATTTGTAGTGTGCGAAAGAGCCTCTTCACACTATTAAACTGCGAGACAGTTTGGCTACCTTTTCATTCGTTCAGATAGTTTGTGTTGCTGCTTAGGAAATGCGAATCTTTTTGAATGAAATGTTGCTTCGCTGATTAAGCACTCATGGAACTGAGATCAACTTGGATGTGGCACTATCGAATACTGACCCTGTAAGAGTATATCTCCATAAGCAAGGGAAGGAGACGTACTGGTACACCATTTCTTACTACCAGGTTATGTTCCAGGTTCCCCGGCTAAATGACAAACCAGTTTGCCGTGTTCATGGAACTGGAACATGTAAAACTGTTGACTGTGATCCACCTCTCGGGTGGGGACGCCAAATTCGATTATCTCCTCGCTGTTATTCTAGATAAGTTAGCCACTTGACGGCATCTCGTTTCACACTATCCCTTCTGTATCATCAACTCCACTATGAAAACTACACTAGTCGCAGTCATCGTACTAATCGACACTATTCACTTTTTCAGCTCACACGTCTGACCTGCAAGCCGAAGAAAACTAGCCGCCATGCGGTGTATGGTAATGGGCACATAGTGTACAGGTAAACGTCCTCCCTCTCTTTCATTTCCCTATTCCATTCAAAGATGATATGTGGGAGAATAACTGTTGGTATCTCTGTGTTTAAGCTCGGATTCCTATAACTTCACCCTCGTAGCATTCTCAAAAATTTGTTTATTATTCACTTGTAAATAATAGATTTGAGCTATCAGTCGTCCTTTTTTAACTTTTTTATTGGCAGATCCAGATTTCAGCTAGAAAATAGCCATTCTCAATGCACTATTGAATGAACTGTGGATAAGCCCGACCAACAGGCATTACATGCAATGATCAAAATGATAGTGTATTGAGAATGGCTAGTTTCTAGCTGAAATCTAGATCTGCCAATAAAAAAGTTTAAAAAGGACGAATGATAGATGAAATCTATTAATTGTAATATAACAGTCGCTGAGTGTAACAGTCTTCTGAATGGAAGGTAGCCTGATTTATTATTCAATTATGTGTCACTTTCCGTGAGACTGTTTGAGCTAAAGCTACTTGGGCATCCACACGTTAGGATGCGTTAGAATTCTGATTACAAAATGTATAAAGTAAGAATTAAAGAATCATTAAAGACGAGAGAATGAGGAGCATACGAATGAATGACGCCTTCCAGAGAAAAGTTCCTGTTCCGTTCGGAAACAGAGCGAGGAAAAAACTTCTATCTATACGCCTCCATATGAGCCCTTATTTCTCGTATATTATCTTCGTGGGACCGCCCCAATAGCTGAGTTGTCAGAGCGGCTGTCTTTCACGCCAAGGGGCCCAGGTTCGATTCCCGGCTGGGTCGGAAATTTTCTCCGCTCAGGAACTGGGTGTTGTGTTGTTCTCATTATCATTTCATCATCATCAGTGGAACGCAACGGGAAACCACCACTGGAATCACTTCCATAGAGGCTCATGCAGTGGACCTCTCTGACGAGGCTTCCCCCATGACAAGACCTGCCGTAAGGCAGAACAAAGTTTTTATCTTCGTGGTCCCTGCGTAAAATGTATGTTGACGGCAGTAGGATCGTTCAGCAGTCAGCTTCAAATGCTGGTTCTCTAAACTTCCTCAGTACTGTTCTTCGAAATAAATGTCTCCTTGCCTCCAGGGATTCCCACTTGAGCTCCTGAAGCATGTCCGTAAGACTTGCATGCTATCCGAACTGCTTCGATGCTTTTAATCAATCCGACCTGGAGCGGAGCCCACACACTCGAGCTGTGGTATCGATAGCAACGATTCCAAGGCTTAGGCGCAAGTTATTAAGTTGGCACTACGACAGAAACCGACGAAAGCGTCCTCTGGCCGTAGTTGTGGAGGTCTACGAGCTCCGCTACAGATTCTGCCTATTTGATCAAGCGCAGACGGCCGGAACACTTCGCTTCAGTTTCGCACCTCAGGGAAAAGTTATGTATTACTCTTGTTGCTAAAGTAAAGGTGATTTTAATTCACGCTGCAGTACCGAGAGATTTTCACTTTTTCCTGCTCCTACCCACCCGTCGCCTTGCAGACGGGATACAAAACGAGCAGTACTCAAGAACAGTTGCTCTAGCGTCCTGTATGCGGTCTCCAACATATCAGCAATATCAGACCAGCAGGGTGATTTAATTAATGAGTTTCTGGCAAATAGAGCGCAGCATGTCAGTCTAAATGGAGGTCCTCAAACTTTAAATGACTTTGGGCGTACACCAACGGAATGATATGGGTCGATTAATTTTTACAATATACATATAAATGAGATTGTAGCCAACATCGTAGGTCCATTGAGGCTTTTATCGGGTGATGCTGCTGTGTATAGAAACGCCACAGCGCTGGAAAGTTGCAACGAAATGTAGGAAGACCTACACAGGATAGACGCTTGGTGCATGGACTGGCAAATGACGCTCAACATAAATGTTCACGGTAAATGATAACAGCGAAACAGTTGCAGGATAAAGATTTATTGGAATCCTTGACCACAGTTTCGGTATATCTAAATACACCTTCATCAGAAGCCAATGAATCTTTATCCTGTAACTGTTTGGTTGTTACCATTTACCGTGAAGATTTTCAACAGTTGCTGCTTCAGCCATATTTGAAATTTTTAGATAAAAAAATGTATCATTTTGCATATACATATATAGAAATAGCTATTATTGTGTGATGGCATGATTGCAGATCAGTCACTGGAAGCAGTTATATCCACAAAATATGTAAGGGTATACGTACGAAGCGATTTATAGTAGAACGACCACGTAAAACTAATCGCAGGAGCGACAGATGCTACACCGATTCATTGGAGAAATCCTCAGGAAATGTAGTCTGTTAACAAATGAGGTAGGTTACTAAATCCTCGTTCGACCAGAACCCGAATATTGTTCGTCAGTATGAGATCTCTACCAGGTAGGATTGATAGAGGATGTATAGAAGATCCAAAGAAGAACAGAGCATTTTGTTACAGGTTCACTCAATAAGCACAAAAGCGTCACAGAGATGATCAACCAAATACAGGGGTAGACGCTGCAAGAGAGGCCTTCTGCTGCACAATGTGGTTTAATGTTTAAGTTCTGAGAGCGTTCCTAGAAGGATCAAGAAATACGTTGCTGGCGAAAAGACTCCTTCCAAAACATCTGCTAGCAAGCACTCCCTTCTCAATGAATGTCCTAACCAGTTCTTTTTCCTTTCTCTTACAACCTTCAGCAGACATTTTCTCTCACCAACCCTTTCCAATATTTCATTGCTCACTCTTTCCATCCAGCTTATTCTCTCCATTCTCCTCCACATCCACATCTCAAATGCTTTTAACCTTTTTTCATCCTCTCGTCTCAGCGTCCATGCACTGAGGTAACAAAAGTCATGGAATATCTCCTAATATCGTTCTGACCTCCTTTTTCCCGTTGTAATGCAGCAGCTCGAAGTGGCATGGGCTCAAAAAATCGTTGGACATCCCATGCAGAAATAGTGATCCATGGTGCCTCTATAGACGGCCATAATGGCGAAAGTGTTGTCAGTGCAGGCTGTTGTGCTCGAACTGACCTCTGGATTATGTCCCATGAATGTTTGGTGACGTTCATGTCGGGCGGTCTGAGTGGCCAAATCATTCGCTCAAATTGTCCAAAATGTCTATAACACTATTTCTGCACTTGTGCCAAATATGATTTTACGTGCAAAAAGTGTTACCCTCTGGGAGGAATTTTGAATAGTCTGACCGTGTGCTAACATAATGGACAGAGGGGATCAAACACAGATTTCGTGACTATGGTGATTAGTAGAAAAACTGAAAGACTTTAATTTTGGACGCTAAGAAAGTAACTAAGTTCTCGAGAATGAAATAGTAAACGGTCGCCAGCCTAATAGCCATAATAATACGGAAAAATTAAATTCAAAGAATTTACCTATAATTTTACGAAAGGAACTCCCGTTATTTCTCGCTTAGTAAAGTGTAATGAACACACACAATTACCAGACTAACTGCACAGTGGATAGCATTACTTATCATTTGCATAGATTGGCAATCACAGAAAGACAAATGGCCCTATACATCTATTAATAATACTTATCATCTCAACCATTATCCGATTCAGTGCCAAATGTTATCAAAGGCATCACAAAATCAAATTTGAGCGTGAACTGAGCCCTGATTTAATTAACAAAATATTCGAATGTGTGTGAAATCTTCGGGACTTACCTGCTAAGGTCATCAGTCCATAAGCTTACATACTACTTGACCTAAATTATCCTAAGGACAAACACACACACACACACCCATGCCCGAGGGAGGACTCGAATGTCCGCCGGGACCAGCCACACAGTCCATGACTGCAGCGCCCAAGACCGCTCGGCTAATCCCACGCTTCTTTAAAAAATGGTTCAAATGGCTCTGAGCACTATGGGACTCAACTGCTGAGGTCATTAGTCCCCTAGAACTTAGAACTAGTTAAACCTAACTAACCTAAGGACATCACAAACATCCATGCCCGAGGCAGGATTCGAACCTGCGACCGTAGCGGTCTTGCGGTTCCAGACTGCAGCGCCTTTAACCGCACGGCCACTTCGGCCGGCCACGCTTCTTTAATTAACACCCGAACATCACATATGCAGTTAAACGACACTGTACACACACTTTTTTATATTCACTCTACTGTGGAAATGTTTCACATTTCATTAGCAAAACTACTATTTAGATTAATTTTCTCATACTAGAAAAGATTCAAGTGGGGACCCATAAACAGTCACTTCCTTTACAAGCAAACTATTCACACATTTCATAAACAATTTGCATCACACTAATACTGATTTCCAACCCCACTCGAGATGATTTATCTTTCCACGCTTTATAGCTATTTATACTAACAATATTCTTAATTAACTTCAGAAATAAGTTCAAGGTAACAGTTAAGGTAAAGTTAAGTTTCAAGTAGGTTCAAAATTATGTGCTCTTTCGTTACTTGCGAAGCAAGTGGTTTTAACTAACAATATTTATGTGCCCAGAATGAGATTTTCACTCTGCAGCGGAGTGTGCGCTGATGTGAAACTTCCTGGCAGATCAAAACTGTGTGCCGGACCGAGACTCGAACTGGATAGCTTTGCCTTTCGCGGGCAAGTGCTCTACCATCTGAGCAACCCAAGCACGACTCACGTCCCGTCCTCACAGCTTTACTTCTGCCAGTACCTCGTCTCCTACTTTCCAAACCTTACAGAAGCTCTGCTGCAGAGTGAAAATCTCATTCTGGAAACATTCCCCAGGCTGTGGCTAAGCCATGTATCGTCAATATCCTTTCTTTCGGGAGTGCTAGTTCTGCAAGGTTCGCAGGAGAGCTTCTGTAAAGTTTGGAAGGTAGGAGACTAGGTACTGGCAGAAGTAAAGCCGTGAGGAGAGGGCGTCAGTCGTGCATGGGTAGCTCAGATGATGCCGGCACAGTAGCTCAGCGTGTCCGGTCAGAGAGCTGGTTGGCCTCTGTAATAAAAAAACTGAGTGAAAAGATCAACAACGAACTTGAACGGATGTCATGTGCCGTCCGCAACGACCAAATACAACGAACAAATGTAAAAAAAAAAAAAAACAAAAAAAAAAAATAAAAAAAAAACAAAAAAAAAACGGTAGAGCCCTTGCCCGCTAAAGGCAAAGGTCCCGAGTTCGAGTCTCGATCCGGCACACAGTTTTGATCTGCCAGGAAGTTTCAACTTTTATGTGCTTTAACACCAAAACTTTGGCACACTCGAAATAGAAACAATTTAAAGCACAATAAAGTTTTGTGTAAGTTCAAAATTATCTTCTTCTCTATTTACCTGAGAAACAAGTAATTTAATTAGCAAGATTTATATGCTTTAACACTGAAACTTCAAATAGAAGCAAGTCAGTGGTTCTTCATAAACAGGATACTCGGTCTTCAGCACGTTTAGGATAGGACCCTGCTTGATTTCATGAACAGGACAGTTTCAAAGTTCAAACACGAATTTTCATCATTGAAATTGTTATTGAAAAACACTCACACACGAGCATACTGGTATTCATATCTGATTTCCAAAGTTGATGAAGCAGTGGCGCAATGGTGGTGGCAAACCCATGGCGGCTATCTGGTCTCACCTCTGGCGGTTTAATGCTGTATTCAGTTCTTCTTGGCGACGTATTAATCATTTTCAGAGCCATTCCAAAATGCGAGAGCACCATTTTACAGCCGAAACCCCATTCGAGGCCAATCCATCATAAAATGGGTTTCTGAGTGCCTAACTTGGCACCCGCGGTGTTGACTGTATAACTGCTGGCCGCTGACTGCCTTGCCGCCCAGATTGACCGCCAATTCCACCTTTGCCCGCGCGTCAACCCTCTCCCAAGCGGAGGGGGTACTCTACACCTTTTCATTCCTTACGATACAACTTCCCTAAGTACGAACCAGTTTCCTACATACAATTATAAGGTTACATTATTTAAACACACAGTTAAGTTTTTACTTCGACTTCCCTCTAGCAATTCAAAGACATTAATCAGTAAAGACCAAACATTTCATAGTTACATACATAAAATTACATAGTATAAATTAATTATAATGGATCTTGGTGTTACATGCTGTTCAAATCAATAACAAACAATAGTGGCCGAATGGCGCATTGTTGTTCTTTGGGAACATGAAGTCCATGAATGGCTGCAAATGGTCTTCAAGTAGGCAGACATAATCATTACGAGTCAATGATGGGTTCATTTGGGCCAGATGGCCCAGTCGATTCCATATAAACACTGCCTATGCCATTATGGAACCACCACCAGCATGCACAGCGCCTTGTTGACGACTTTGGTCCTTGGTTTCATGGGGTCTGCGCCACACTCGAACCTTACCATCAGCTCTTACCAACTGAGATGTCCGCTCCGGTAGCTGAGTGGTCAGCGTGACAGACTGTCAATCCTAAGGGCCCGGGTTCGATTCCCGGCTGGGTCGGAAATTTTCTCCGCTCAGGGACTGGGTGTTGTGTTGTCCTAATCATCATCATTTCATCCCCATCGACACGCAGGCCGCCGAAGTGGCGTCAAATCGAAAGACCTGCACCAGGCGAACGGTCTACCCGACGGGAGGCCCTAGCCACACGACATTTCCATTTATCAACTGAGATCGGGACCCACCTGACCATGCTGCGGTTGTAAGTCTTCTAGGGTTCAACCGACAACGTCACGAGTGCGGAGAGGGGCTGCAGGTGAATGGTTCAAATGGCTCTGAGCACTATGGGGCTTAACACCTGAGTCAAAAAATGGTTCAAATGGCTCTGAGCACCACGGGAGTTAACATCTGAGGTCATCAGTCCCCTAGAACTTAGAACTACTTAAACCTAACTAACCTAAGGACATCACACACATCAATGCCCGAGGCAGGATTCGAACCTGCGACCGTAGCGGTCACGCGGTTCCAGACTGAAGCGCATAGAACCGCTCGGCCACACCGGCCAGCGAGCTGCAGGTGATGTCGTGCTGTTATGAAAGGTACTCTGGTCGGTCGTCTGCTGCCATAGCCCACTAACGCCAAATTTCGCTGCACTGCCCTAATGGATACGTTCATCGTACGTCCCACATTGATTTCTGCGGTTGTTTCATGCAGTATTGCTTGTCTTTTAGCACTGACAATTCTATGCCAACACCGCTTCTCTCTGTCACTAAGAGATGGCTGTCGGCCGCTGCATTGTCCGTGGTGAGAGGTAATGCGTTTAATTTGATATTCTCGGCACGTTCTTGACGCTGTGAAACTCGGAATATTAACTTCCCTCACGAGTTCGAAATGGAATGTCCCATGCGTCCAGCTCCAAGTACCATTCCGTTCTGAAATTCTGTTAATTTCCCGTCGTGCGGCCATAGGCACGTCGGAAACCTTTTCACGTGAATCACCTGAGTACGAATGACAGCTGCCCCAATGCGGTGCCCTCTGGTACTACCGCCATCTGTAGGTGTGCATATCGCTATTCCATGCCTTTCGTCACCTCAGTGTATAATGTGTTACTTAAGCATTCAGTGACACGAAAGATGATTTCTCCATAACATTGCTTTGATGTACAGAGTAGAAGGCGTGAGGTTCGGTTTTATGGAGGCAGAGAGGTACGGCAGCATTAGAGAAGGTCACTGTCGACTTTTATCGACATGTGAGAGTGTCGCCTCCCAACGGGGCAGCAAATCCGATGCCAGATGGGATTCGCGGCACGTCCCACGGATCAGCGGAAGCGCCATTAAAGAATCGGCCGGCGGGAGTCTTCATGGGAGGGCAGGACTCAGCGGCTGGAAGACGCGATTGCTGAGCCGGGTCTCTGCCAGGGCAGGGGGCGGCGACCGGCGAGCGTGGCCTTTGTTCCACCGCGGCGGCCCCGCTGAGGCGGAACGGGCTGATAAAGTACGGCTCAGGGTGCAGAAGTCGAGAGGACATTTAAATCTGGCGACGACGCGTAAAGTGCTTGCCAAAATCTTAAAAATAAAATTTCCTCTAGCATCTGGGCAGTGAGTCATGCACATGCACCATAGTAATATCACGTTCTATTTACTTAAAACTGTAGGAAAATGCAAATTTATTAAATTATCATTGTGAAGCGTAATGGCAGATTAATACCGCTTGCCGGATTTGGACTCGAAGGTGTGGGCATTGGCTTGCGTGGTCGGCTGCTCTAGGGTCCGGCCCTGACAACTGTGCCGCAATTTTTGTCACCCATGCCTCACATGTTTAAGCAACAGCATGTTTGTAATGTTCCTGCTAAATATGGTATTAGGCCGGCAGCGGTGGCCGAGCGGTTCTGGGCGCCTCGATTAAGTGATTTCAAGCTCCGGGGCAACTGATGACCACAAAGGTTAAGTCAACCATGCCTCACATGTTAAAGCAACATCATGTTTGTAATGTTCTTGCTTAATGTGGTATTTGACCAGCCGCGGTGGCCGAGCGGTTCTGTGCGCCTCGATTAAGTAATTTCAAGCTCTGGGGAACTGACGATCACAAGAAAATGGTTCAAATGGCTCTGAGCACTATGGGACTAAACTTCTGAGGTCAACAGTCCCCTAGAACTTGCAACTACTTAAGCCTAACTAGCCTAAGGACACCACGCGCATCCATGCCCGAGGCAGGTTTCGAACCTGCGACCGTAGCGGTAGCGCGGTTCCAGAATCCAGCGCCTAGAGCCGCTCGGCCACTCCGACCGGCGAAGAACACGAGAGTTGGGTCCAAGGCAGTGTCCCGGCCGGCCTTGACGGCCTCCTGGAAACTTCGATGAAGCAATTTCCAGTCCTTGGGGAAGTGATGACTACCATAGTGTAGACCCACTGTATTCGGTGCCATTTGAACAGTTTTGTAATACTAATATAATATTCCAGCTGCGAGTGCCAGCGATGATGCGCAACCGTAATTGAGGTGACAACGCTCTTTGCTGTAACGGCAAAGCTCTTTCCTGTGTGTTGGGGGGGGGGGGGAGGAATCAGATAAGTTTGCATATAGACTTAATTTTAAGTGCAGAGTAGATACAACTTGTAATCGCAGTTATCAAGAATAAAAAATTTCTCATCTGAAAAAGAAGGAAAATATCGTCTACTAATTTTATTCGATGGTGAATCCCCGGACCTTCATAAAAACTATTAGTGTGGTCGCCAATAGAATGCATAGTGATTTATTCGGAGATTAACAATACTGGGCGAATCTGCTGCTATCCCGGTCCGTCAGCTTGTGTGTTCAAGGCGTTCCCTAAGCGATCAGTTTGTTCGAAGATACCGCACTGCCACTGTTATTCAACCTTCTCATCCTGAAAGCGTTTCCAGAAAGCCTTACGGCGCCTACGAGTACTTTAGCTGCCAAGAGAGAGGCGGAGTCTTCATCGCGAGTTGTAGCAGCCTTCTCCGACTCTGCCTGGCGTTCTCCGAGATCCGGAGAAACAAACTTCCGACCGCCAACTCATCTCGTACCTAACCCGTTCTCTCCTTTCAGCAGCCACGAAGAAAACATCATCTATTTTTTGAAGGACATCATCTTTCCGCCAGTGACTGTTCAAAATGTTCAAATGTGTGTGAAATCGTGTGGCACTGAACTGCTAAGGTCATCAGTCCCTAAGCTTACACACTAATTAACCTAAATTATCTTAATAACAAACACACACACACACACCCATGCCCGAGGGAGGAATCGAACCTCCGCCGGGACCAGCCGCACAGTCCATGACTTCAGGGCCTTAGACCGCTCGGCTAATCCCGCGCGGTGCCAGTGAACGTTATAAGTTTTTATTACACTATTGCAATTTCGGGCTTAGGCCATTATCAAGTGCTGATATTATGGCTTTAAGCCATGTCAACGTAATGTAAGATGACACATTGTCACACTTTGTCAATACTGTTAAATACACTCGTGACGCTGTTACACAGTTACTGGCGGAAAGATGATGTCCTTCAAAAAATTTTTTTGACTGTAAATCCCAGCTACAACAAGTGTAATCACCTATAGTCAAATTTTTTCACAGACTTTTATCTTAGATATGTAACAAATTTTAAAATGTTTTCATCTAAGCAAAAAATAAATAAAATAAAATAAAAGAATATCAAAAGAGAATTTAAATGCAGTATCTGTCTTAAAGTCAAAGGTCAAGCTAGTTAATTTTCGTATGCCGTAGCAGTTCATTTTGACTTGTAAAAGAAATGATACTGCGACGTAGCGGCTTGGTCACAGCTCAGACGATTATTTCCCGATCGAATCTTCACTTGGCTGCTTAGCGTGCTGTGAAGGCCGGTTGTAAGTGGTGCTTGGCAAGCTCAGTCGGTAGAGCACTTGTCCATGAAAAGCGTTGGCCACATGTTCTAATCTGTCAGGATGATTCAGGTCAACGCTGCAGAGCAGAGATTATTTCTTGGAAAAATTACCCAAGCTGTTGCTTATTAAGTTGTATGTAGTTATCATTGTTCCAGGGATGTTAGGCCAGCAAGGTACGCAGTAGAAGCTTTGCACAGTTTGGAAGACAGGAGAAGAGGTACTGGCGGGGAAACAAAGTTGCCAGGGAACGTTGTGAGTAGCAGTTTGACAGCTCTATCGGTAGGGCAATTGCCCGCCAAAGCCCAGTCCCAGGTTCAGATACCGATCCGGTGCGCACTTTGATTTGCCACCAAGTTTATAATCGCTGCAGATTGAAAATCCATTCTGAAAGTATTAACTTGTCACAAAGCCCGATAATTAGCTTGCTAAATTGCCAGTTGCAATGACACTCCATGAGTTGTAAAATATATGTAGAATTTGAGTATCAACTAACAAGTGACACATGCACGGATTCCTTACATTGGAGTCCGTATAAGGTGCGTTGGATCGTCTGGTCAGACAATTTCTACCTGGTATCCTCCATCACAGTACGAAAGGCATCTTTAGTTTTAATGGAAACTCTCCCATTAAACGTGCATCGACCATTCAATACGAAAAAATATTCCAAAAGTATCCAGGATTGAACCACACAATGGAAGAATTCCTTCAGCTGGACTGGTGGGAGATGCGGAGCTACTTTTAACCCGAGCAAATTCAAGAATTCGGTATGACCCACGCGCTATGCCAGTTGTGCTTTGCTCTAATAAAGTGATCGTCGGATATGAAATTTGTGTGTCAGGCTGGGAGTGGGTATTTAATTACGAAATGACAGAGTCGTAATGAAGCAGTAACGTCAAAGCCATAACACACAGTTTAATTTTCCTTTTTTTTTTTGTTTTCAGTTCACAAATAATTTACTTTGACGTATTTATGGATATGTGCCAATATTTTATGGAAGTAAGAGCCAGTGCCTCCCGTTAGCGTGGCATTTTTCTTGTTCAACGTTATAATTTTTAATTACTTTTCGACAATACTTAGTAGTGCTTCTTCCTTACTACAAGCTTGTTTCGGCTATAGCACCATTTTTAAGCGAACGTTAGTTCAAATAGACGCCCGTATTACATCAGTGAGTAAACTGTCGACTATTTATTGCTACGCTGTTGTGAGTCACGTAATTTCTATTTGCGTATATGTTTCTTCGTGAACTACTTTTGACATGAAGAACAATAAACTGTTAGTTAGCTGTGAAAAGTAATTCCCTAAAGAAATCTACACAAATATGAATTACATGACTTATAAAAGTGTATCAACAAACAGGCGTCGACAGTTTGCTTACGAATGCGGTATGGGCGTGTATTTTACCAAGATATTTATTTCCGAATGCTTCTATAGCCGAAACAAGTTTGTGGTAAGTGGTACTTCACAACAAGGGCTGGGATAATTTTGAGGAAAAACACATGGAAAGTAGACCCACTTATTTCGTCATTTGTCATTTCATGGAATATACTTTGTTGCTTAACAACAATTGATATGATTTTAAATTGAAAAACTTGTGAAAAAATCAATAACAGTGCTCCAAAAAATTTAAAGAACTTGAACAGGATCAGCTCATTAATAAAAACTTTAACAGTTTATACCATTAAGAACAGGGCTTAAAACCAAACCCCGAATACAAGTAAGAGGTCACACCAACTGGGTACGACTGCAAGCTAGTTCAACAGAGTTTTACCAGCAAAATGAATTACAAATGACTGCTGCTAAACGTACTAATAGTTCACGATAAAACTAAAAACAAATAGAGTACACACACCCAAAATACAGAAAAGATAAGTAGTTACACCATTGATTGTGACTGCTTAACAACTGATAACCTTAACAAAATCCCTTAAGCAATAAAATACACAGTCCCCCAAAATACAAGAAAATCTGGGAAGGCGTACAATTTAAGTAGTGCTTCCAACACATACACACCAGCAGAAACATTAATAATGAACGTTGAATAAATATACTGTCCCTCAAAATATAAGAAAGGTGACACGTTACAGCAACTGGCATCTACCACGCAAGTTTGACAATGAATGGAGTCAGCTAATGACTGCGAATATAAAAACTCAACAGTTCTTACTCACAAGTAATTGACTTTAAGACTTGATACTCTGCAGGACCAGCAAAATAAGGCCTGCAACATTTAAATTAATTGTTCAAGGGCAAATATAGACACAAGGAACTTCGGACTTGCAGAACACACTTTAAGGCTTGTGTGCTTGCTCAACGCTCAATATTTGAATAGAACAGGATTCCGGAATTAATTAGGTGACACTCCGCCGTGGCTAGTAAGAAAACGATCAAATTTATTTAACCTGAGGTAACTCGAGGCAGCTGACAGAGGCACCTCGCTGCGGGCAAACCTAGACATCTTGCGACGACGGAAGTGTCGTCGCAGCAGGAAGCAAACATGTCTCTGCTCCAGGCCCGTGAAACAGGAACGTGTAGCCCACTGCCAGAACTACCTCGCCAATATGCACAGAAAGGAAACAGTAACTTGCCCAAAAAGCCTACAAGCTACAATACGTACGAGGGTGAGTCAAATGAAAACCTTAAATTTGTAACAACAAATCGTAATTTCGCGCCGTTATCCTGTAAGTTTGTAAGAGTGCTACAAACAGCATGCAGAATGGCCTGTAGGTGGCAGCATAGTGCAGATGCACACATACCGTCGCAGTATCAGTATAAAGATGGCCGCCCCACTTGAGACTTGCACCAGGAAGAACAGCGTTCTGTTATTCGGTTTTTGCGTAGTGAAGGTGTGAAACCTACTGAAATTCATCGACGAATGAAGGTTCAGTACGGTGATGCATGTTTGTCACAGCAGCAAGTCTACGAATGGAGTAGGAAGTTCGCAAATGGTGTGGCTTCAGGGGAAGATGCTCCTCGTCCAGGTCAGGCACAACGAGTTGTGACTCCACAGAACAATGTAGCAGTTGAAGCCATAGTGAAGGAAATCCGCCGAGTGACACTGAATGACACTACAGCATGTTTACAGATTAGTCATGGGTCAGCACACCACATTGTGCATCATGTGCTCCAGTTTCACAAAGTGTCTGCAAGATGGGTGCCGTGGCAGCTGACTCCTGAAATGAGAGAACGACGTGTTGATGCTCGTGAAGAACTTATTCGGCGCTTTGAACGAGAAGGTGATGGTTTCCTTGCAAGAATCGTTACTGGGGACGAAACCTGGGTTCACTTCCACCAACCGGAAGCAAAGAGAGTGAGCAGGGAATGGCGCCATTCCTCCTCACCAAAACCAAAGAAGTTTCGAACAGAACCTGTCACCAGTGTATCATACACAGATCTCCTAAGAAATCATCTGCGGCCTGCCCAAAATCAAAGCGATGTGGATTGCTGTCAGCAGGTGTCCTTTTGCAACATGACAATGCAAGGCCCGTCACTGCCCGTATAACAGTTGCAACAATCACAGACCTGCATTTTGAGTGTCTTCCTCATCCACCACACTCACCAGACCTTGCCCCAAAAGATTTCCGTATGTTTGGACCACTCAAAGACGCAATGGGAGGCAAAAAGTTCCGTTCTGATGAAGAGGTACGCCACGAGTTGCATGAGTGGTTGCGCGGACTAATAAACAATTTTTTTCTAAAGGAATTTATGCACTTTGTAAGCACTGGAGGACTTGTATTGAGCGTGGGTGAGATTATGTTGAAACGTGATACAGATTTGTAACACTTCTGCACAATAAATAATATTTAAAAAAATATTAAAGGTTTTCATTTGACTCACCCTCTTTTAAGTTGTAGGAAATATTAACGTATTGCGGAAGTGGTTACACGTACAAGTCTTGAGCTTGACGCTCCTTAATATTACATGATAATTGATGCCGTGAACTACAACCACCTGCAAATCCAAAAACAGGGCACACTCTCTTTTAACAATGCATTGCCTTCGACACACCATACTGCAGTCCCAATAACATCAACTCACTTTACAACAGAGAGTATTCATATACTTGCAATGAATGTCATCTGCAACAAACAGATTAAAATCAGTTGCACTGATCGTGACCATCCACACAGTCACTCGGAGGCTTAACGGACATGACGAGTCTAATTCAACGTTAACACAGACGTGGGCTTACGACATCAAGTACTAATAAAATATCAACACTTAACTCCACTCAGGTGTGAAGGAGCCATGACTTGCAGAATTCCAAGCACGGGTGTTACTGCCTCCAATCCGTGCAGGTGATCTACAGGTGCCTTATTGTTTAACCCTCCAGAGTTGGCCCGGTGCTTGCTGACCAAGTCTCACGCGGCGTCAGCTGCCGTTCCTACAACTCGTCTCTATCAATATTTAATTCAGCCCGAAAACTTTGGCTGCGACAAACTTAACAACTCGCGGCCTAACGAGCTCCCTGCCCGGGTAGCAGGAGTGCCGCAAAAACCAACTCGCCAGCCACATGGCCTCCCGCTAACTGCCCGCTGGACCCAGCAACATACTACTCGACCAAAGACACTAGCCCCGGCTTATGGCCAGGATCGATATCGGCTGTACAAGTAGTTAGTGGCGCCAGTAAAGCGGCATAACACCAAAATTAAAGCCACCGAGGCTCTGTAAGGAAGAAGCACGACCTATTCAACTATTTGCGGCTTGCCTGAAATAATGCATTTCAGTAATACATTTTTCATTACTGTGATAGTGATTTAAGCTCCACAGCACTGGCCACAGGCGCTCTAATCGGGACCGACCCACAGACGTGCCATCTTCAGCGAATGGCGTCATTTGGATGCCGCACGTTGGGGAATACGGTAAGCACATCACTCTCCCGTCCGCTGTCGGCTTTCCAGACCACAAAGCCGTTACTTGCCATTCAAGTAGCTCCTCAATTGGCACCACGAGATTGAGTAGACGCTGCCCCAGTCCTCTCACACAAAGGGAACTAAACCCGGGTCCTTCGCATGGCTATGTACACATCTACACTGACCACTTAGCTATCGGTACTTTATTCTGAGATCCGATATGATGTGGTGCCACTGGTAGTCATTGATATTTCATTGAGGAAGCCACTTCATTACAAGGAGTGCCAATATTTACAGAGTTCTGGATAAGACTGCAAGACAACTGTTTATCCCTACACCAGCACTAGCTCCGCTGTGGAGGTCCACCATGTACTTAACTTCTCTAGAGATAAATGACATATTGTAAAGTCGGTTAGATCTCGGAATTGCAGTTTGCACACAGATGAACAAATTGGCGAATTACAACTATTGGTTCTGTCCCTTCGTGGGGAAAAAGTTTTGATACTAAATTAATTTTAAAGAAGTACTGTTTCTGATTCAGTCTTAGAATCACCTGACAACAAAATATCTTAATTACTATATTGTTAATGAATTTTCCATTTTATACTTTTTGTACATGTTTCTGAATGTTGTTTCATAGTATCGCCATATTTTCGTTATGTAATGTACTATGCGACTTGAAATGTTCAAAAGTGGCTCTGAGCACTATAGGACTTAACTTCTGAGGTCACCAGTCCCCTAGAACTTAGAACTACTTAAACCTAACTAACCTAAGGACACCACACACATCCATGCCCGAAGCAGGATTCGAACCTGCGAGCGTAGCAGCAGCGCGGTTCCGGACTGAAGCGCCTAGAACCGCTCGGCCACACCGGCCGGCACTTGAAATGTTGTTAGGCCTCTTTGAACACGCAGATCGCACTTACGTGAGCCTTGCCTAGTTTTTATTTCATAATTTGATACTTTTATTTTACAACACTCGTGAAAGTAGAGTGCTATTACTGTGTATAATTGCATTTATGTTAGTTGTAAAAGGACGTTAGGTGTCCGATTTCGTTAGTATAACAGTTGATCCTCATTATGAAACCCGATACTAGCATTACTGAGTCTGTTGATTTTTAGCATTACAGTCACATCTGACTGTTGGAGCTACTCACTTGAGCAAATGATGGAAAGAAGTTATCAGCGAGTGCAGGCTTTCTCGGCGAATTTCATATATGAAGTTTTCACGGGTTTTCAGCCGAGTAGCATCGTCGTCTCGCAGCAACGTTTCGATGGAATGCGTCTCCATCATCTTCCGGCGAAAATGATGGAGACGCATTCCATCGAAACGTTGCTACGAGACGACGATGCTACTCGGCTGACAACCCGTGAAGACTTCATATAAGAAGTTATCAGTTTCACGTCCAATCGATGAGGACGTCGTCAGAGATCGAGAACATACCGACTGGTAATGGCATGTGGAGGAGAACCGGATGTGTCCTTTTCAAAGAAACCGTTTCGACATTTGCCTCAAACGATGTAAGGGAAGCGCGGAGAACGTAAATCCGGATTTGAAGCACTTACTGCCAGAATTCGAGACTAGGATCTTACGATGTCTCTGCCCCTCTCAGTTAAATAGAAGTGGCCGTCGATTGCGGGTTTTGATTTAATCGAATCAGAAACATTGATAATAGATAATTATAGCCTCTTGTTTTCGTGTGCAATAGGTTTAGAACACTTCAGATGATTTAAATAATTACCTGCCCGTTTAGCTTATCACGCAACACGACAGCTTTCGAAAGACGTAGATGAGCTAGATCCCCATCGAATCGGCGCAGTCTGACGTCCATTGATTCGGTAGCTCGGCTAGAGTTAGAGGGGGATTTCGACAATTTTATACATTCGTTTAGGCAAATTCTAGGCTTGCCGACTCAGAAAATACGACATACAACCAGTTAAATACGATAACGTACGAAAAAGGTAACTCGATTGACTTGTTGATACAGCGTGAGGACAAGCATCTGGCCATAACTGTAAAATGGAAATGAATTATCAAAGCATGAAGGACAGTGGATCCTTTGCAAAGGGACAAACGTTAGGACAAAGAGAGGTTGATTAAATAACTTACACAGACAATTGATTCAGATTTAATATTTTCACATTGTACTGGAAGTGGGTTCTTTTAATTTTGTTTTTAAATGGGAAATACGCTGCTTGGCAGCAAAAGTTAACCGCCAGAAAACTGTATCGGATGGCAAGGTACCTTCGTACTGCAAAAAGATAACACTGTGAATCCAAATATCTGTGTATATTTAATTCTTATATTAACATTTGTGCATAATGTAATATGACACAGTTTGTGTATTATCTGTAACTGTGAGAGACTGAATGGCTTTGATATTGTTTATTTACTGATATTTTATTTAACATTTTTGTTAATCTTAAAATCATTCGTACATGTTTAAACTGACAAATATTTAATAATATTTTATTGTGGTCATATTCTGCAAGAACGAGAGTGTCGATGTAGTGAGTTTCGATATAAGAGTGAGTGTACAGAGGTTGTAGGGAGGTGTGCTGGAACGGAGAGTGAATTTATTATAACCACACGCACATAGAATGTTTACCTGAGCGTTGTGAACTGAAAAGATAAAGGACAAAGTGTACTTAAATGTTACGCACCCTGTATTAATGTATCACGCAATACCAGAAGGCCTGTGATATGGGAATAATGCAGAGACACGCCTATTAACAGTTCAGTAACGAAACAGAATGCGGATTGCCGAGTTAAACTTTGAATGTGTCAACGTTTCTCTTATCGTGAACTGACATATGGTCGCGTAATATGAAAACAGTGAACTAACTTCAATATTGATCACGTTGTCCGAACTATGTACCAGCGTCAAGTTGGCTCTCGCTGTGAACAAATCTATCGTGGAAAAATACGAGAGTAGTGAGTGTTAAAAATATAGCTTTACCGAGCGAACTGATTTTAGTACTGCTCACGATTCTCCAAATTGTGTAGCTTACACAAAAACCACAAAGCTCGAGCAGCGATTACCAGCCCTTATAACACGCAGTTACGTTGGAAAACATTACGTCATTCAGTACAGAATGCATCTGTTCTGGGTCGTCGTCCACCAAGCTTCCACAAACAAGACGACGATTTTCATCTTTTACTGTATTTTCATGCTATTATTTTCAAGAGGAAAACTGTAGCGGGATTATTTAAGGAGCATCACAATTACTATGATATTTTATTTATTTTTGGCTTTGGACAGCAAAGACTGTACAGCCAACAGTAGTTGTAGAAGTGCCATGCTAACATAGATGCCATTTCCACAGAATAATAATAAAAAGCGTTCGATGCACGAACGTAAGTCGTAATGTAAAATAAAAACACTAAAAGGCGAAAACTACACAATAAGCGTTAGTTATAATAGTGCCAAATTAAGATTAGTGCAATTTTCACAATAGAAAAATGGTAAGAGTGTGAAGTACAAAGATAAGTTCGCTATGCAAATGTAAAAAAAAAGAAAAAAATAGAAAATAGAAAATTTACGAAACAGCTTTCGAACCTGACCGGTTCCAGAGGAGAATGACATCCACAGAAACTTATAATTGGAAACTGGACTACGGTTTCGTTTAGAGAGATAAGTTCTTAATGCAAAGTAAAAATACAAACATACGTAGAAGTTTTCAAGCAGGGCTGGTTTCATGCGAGAACAAGATGTACACAGCTTGCAGGTCAAAGCTGGATACTGGCGTCTTTTAAACAGTTCTCGATAAAATAATTCCTATACACACAGTTTTAATCTGCCAGGAAGTTTCAATTCCTATATATATTGAACCGTTGAAGTATGGCAGTTACAATTTTAGGGAGGGGATAGCCCTCGCAACTGACTTTTAGTACAAGACCGCCTGCGCGCCAGTATAACGTAATTTAGGTGTGCCACCGACGTTGTATCTTGATAAAAGTGTACAGAGCGGTGACTTACAATCTGTATGGGTGGGCAGGGTGATTCTGTTTGCCTGCCGCTGTCGTGGGTCAGTTAGCCGTTCCTCACAGCTAAATATTCTTCTCTGAACAGTGAAACTGTAAGGGAACTAATCCTCTCGCGCTTATTTATTTATGTATTTTTGAAGTGGTATGTTAAATTTAACCAGCTTAGTTTTGATTTCACGGTATCACTTAAGTAATACCTGAAGTAATTTCAAGCGCTGAACTAAAACTGAATTCACTGCGTAATGGTGTTCACAGAAAGAGCTAATGCAAATGAATACTGTCTACATTACATTCTTTTAGCGCTTGTATGCTTTGCAAATTATTAACTACCTGCAGAAGCAACAAATATTATCTCTGTCCGCTCCCCCCCCCCCCCTTTTTTTATACAGGGTGATACAGCTGCGCTCACGGCAGTCACTTTATGCAACCCGCAATGTTACACCTGGTTTTCATAAAGAGGCTTGAGATTTTCATATTCTCTCGATCGCTACGCGCTAGCTGTTAGTCCTACAGGAAATATCAACCGGACCTTTTTGCAGAAACTTTAACTTCAAGACAAAAGTTTAGAAGGACGTTCAATAGGTAACGCAACACACTTTTTTTGCCGGCCAGTTTCGGTTGAAAAAATTGTGGAATTAGTTGCGGGACATCCTCGAACATTCCCTCTTCAATCCCTAGAGTTTCTTGAAGCTCCGATAGATGGTGGCAAGATACATAGCCTTTTATGTCTGTAACGGAGCAGCGATCTGTCACTGAGCTTCTTCTTGGAGAAAACCAGATTATTGCAAATATCCATCTACACCTACATCGATACTCTGCAAATCACATTTAAGTGCCTGGCAGAGGGTTCATAGAACCATCTTCACAATTCTCTATTATTCCAATATCGTACAGCGCGCGGTAAGAATGAACACCTATATCTTTCCGTACGAGCTCCGATTTCCCTTATTTTATCGTGGTGATCGTTCCTCCCTATGTAGGTCGGTGTCAACAAAATATTTTCGCATTCGGAGGAGAAAATTGCTGATTGGAATTTCGTGAGAAGATTCCGTCGCAACGAAAAACGCCTTTCCTTTAATGATGTCTAGCCCTAATCCTGTATCATTTCAGTGACACTCTCTCCCATACTTCGCGATAATACAAAACATGCTGCCTTTCTTTGAACTTTTTCGATGTCCTCCGTCAGTCCTATCTGGTAAAGATCCCACATCGCGCCTCTAAAAAGAGGACGGACAGCGTAGTGTAGGCAGTCTACTTATAAGGTCTGTTACATTTCGTATGTGTCCTGCCAATAAAACGCAGTCTTTGGTTAGCTTTCCCCACCACATTATCTATGTGTTCCTTTCAATTTAAGTTGTTCGTAATAGAAATACCTAGGTATTTAGTTGAATTTACGGATTTTAGATTAGAATGATTTATCATGTAACCGAAGTTTAACGAGTTCCTTTTAGCACTCATGTGGATGACCTCACAATTTTCGTTATTTAGGGTCAACTGCCACTTTTCGCACCATTCAGATATCTTTTCTAAATCGTTTTGCAGTTTGTTTTCGTCTTCTGATGACGTTATTAGTCGATAAATGACAGCGTCATCTACAAACAACCGAAGACGGCTGCTCAGTCTCCCAAATCGTTTATATAGGTAAGGAACAGCAAAGAGCCTATAACACTGCCTTGGGGAACGCCAGAAATCACTTCTGTTTTACTCGATGACTTTCCGTCAATTACTACGAACTATGAGCTCTCTGACAGGAAATAACAAATCCAGTCACATACACGAGACGGTATTTCATAACCACACAATTTCACTAGAGCCGCTTGTGTGGTACAGTGTCAAAAGCCTTCCGGGAGTCCAGAAATACGGAATAAAGAGCTAGTTGTGTTTCACAGGAACGATGTTTTCTAAACCCACGTTGACTGTGTGTCAATAGACCGTTTTCTTCGAGGTGATTCATAATGGTTGAACACAATATATGTTCCAAAATCCTGCTGCATAACGGCGTTAACGATAGGGGCCTGTAATTTAGTGGATTACTGCTACTACCTTTCTTGAATATTGGTGTGACCTGTGCAACTTCCCAGTCTTTGGGTACGGATCTTTCGTCGAGCGAACGGTTGTATCTGATTGTTAAGTATGGAGCTAACGCATCAGCATACTCCGAAAGGAACTTAATTGGTATACATTCTGGACCAGAAGACTTGCTTTTACTAAGTGATTTAAGTTGCTTCACTACTCCGTGGATATTTACTTCTACGTTACTCATGTTGGCAGCTGTTCTCGATTTGAATTCTGGAATATTTACGTCGTCTTCCGTTGTGAAGGCATTTCGGAAGGCTGTGCTTAGTAACTCTGCTTTGGCAGCACTGTCTTCGATAGTATCTATATTGCTATCGCGCAGAGAAGGCATTGATTGTTTCTTGCCGCTAACATACTTCACATAGGACAAGAATCTCTTTTTATTTTCTGTCAGGATTAGAGACAAAGGTTGGTTGTGGAAACTGTTATAAGCACCTCGCATCGAAGTCCGCACTAAATTTCGAGCTTCTGTAAAAAGATCGCCAACTTTGGGGATTTTGCGTCTGTTTGAATTTGGCATTTTTGTTTCGTTGTTTTTGCAACAGTGTTCTAACCCGTTTTGTGTACCAAGAGGAATCAGCTCCGTCGTTTGTTAATTTACTTGGTATAAATTTCTCATTTGCTGCCGATGCTGTTTCTTTGAATTTAAGCCACATCTGGTCTACACTTATTAATATCCGGGGGCGCTTGTACAATGTCTACGGTAACGTATTAGTGAACAAAAGCGCGGAGAGTCGTTGGACGAGACGCCTATCATCATTGCAACATGGTCGCGCAAACCTGTCCGATCCCTATCGTGCCGGCAGGCTGCATTCAGTTATGACGCCTGAAATGTTGGAACGTGCGGACACTCTTATTCGAGGTGATCGTCTGTTCACAGTTCTATGCCTAGCTGCTCAACTGGACGTCTCTATTGGTAGTGCTGACCCACTCGTCAACCAGTTGGGGTACCAAAGACGGATGCCCACTGTTAGCCCATAAACAGCAACGAAGAACTACACTCCTGGAAATGGAAAAAAGAACACATTGACACCGGTGTGTCAGACCCACCATACTTGCTCCGGACACTGCGAGAGGGCTGTACAAGCAATGATCACACGCACGGCACAGCGGACGCACCAGGAACCGCGGTGTTGGCCGTCGAATGGCGCTAGCTGCGCAGCATTTGTGCACCGCCGCCGTCAGTGTCAGCCAGTTTGCCGTGGCATACGGAGCTCCATCGCAGTCTTTAACACTGGTAGCATGCCGCGACAGCGTGGACGTGAACCGTATGTGCAGTTGACGGACTTTGAGCGAGGGCCTATAGTGGGCATGCGGGAGGCCGGGTGGACGTACCACCGAATTGCTCAACACGTGGGGCGTGAGGTCTCCACAGTACATCGATGTTGTCGCCAGTGGTCGGCGGAAGGTGCACGTGCCCGTCGACCTGGGACCGGACCGCAGCGACTCACGGATGCACGCCAAGACCGTAGGATCCTACGCAGTGCCGTAGGGGACCGCACCGCCACTTCCCAGCAAATTAGGGACACTGTTGCTCTTGGGGTATCGGCGAGGACCATTCGCAACCGTCTCCATGAAGCTGGGCTACGGTCCCGCACACCGTTAGGCCGTCTTCCGCTCACGCCCCAACATCGTGCAGCCCGCCTCCAGTGGTGTCGCGACAGGCGTGAATGGAGGGACGAATGGAGACGTGTCGTCTTCAGCGATAAGAGTCGCTTCTGCCTTGGTGCCAATGATGGTCGTATGCGTGTTTGGCGCCGTGCAGGTGAGCGCCACAATCAGGACTGCATACAACCGAGGCACACAGGGCCAACACCCGGCATCATGGTGTGGGGAGCGATCTCCTACACTGGCCGTACACCACTAGTGATCGTCGAGGGGACACTGAATAGTGCATGGTACATGCAAACCGTCATCGAACCCATCGTTCTACCATTTCTAGACCGGCAAGGGAACTTGCTGTTCCAACAGGACAATGCACGTCCGCATGTAACCCGTGCCACCCAACGTGCTCTAGAAGGTGTAAGTCAACTACCCTGGCCAGCAAGATCTCCGGATCTGTCCCCCATTGAGCATGTTTGGGACTGGATGAAGCGTCGTCTCACGCGGTCTGCACGTCCAGCATGAACGCTGGTCCAACTGAGGCGCCAGGTGGAAATGGCATGGCAAGCCGTTCCACAGGACTACATCCAGCATCTCTACGATCGTCTCTATGGGAGAATAGCAGCCTGCATTGCTGCGAAAGGTGGATATACACTGTACTAGTGCCGACATTGTGCATGCTCTGTTGCCTCTGTCTATGTGCCTGTGGTTCTGTCAGTGTGATCATGTGATGTATCTGACCCTAGGAATGTGTCAATAAAGTTTCCCCTTCCTGGGACAATGAATTCACGGTGTTCTTATTTCAATTTCCAGGAGTGTATTTGTGCGAAGTTGTTTGCTCGTTACAAGGCTGATCGTGACATTTTTGTCGAACATCGTCACACTTCGAATCTGAAACAAAACGGCAATCCGTGGAGCGGTGCCACACCACCCATCCTCCGAAGAAAAACTTCAAAGCGGCACCCTCAGCCCATAAAGTCAGGGCGACGATCTTCTGAGGCCTAAGTAGGTTCTTCCGTCTGACGTACTACCTCATGGTGAAATGATCTACATCTACATCTACATCTACATCCATACTCCGCAAGCCACCTGACGGTGTGTGGCGGAGGGTACCTTGAGTACCTCTATCGGTTCTCCCTTCTATTCCAGTCTCGTGTTGTTCGTGGAAAGAAGGATTGTCGGTATGCCTCTGTGTGGGCTCTAATCTATCTGATTTTATCCTCATGGTCTCTTCGCGAGATATACGTAGGAGGGAGCAATATACTGCTTGACTCTTCGGTGAAGGTGTGTTCTCGAAACTTTGACAAAAGCCCGTACCGAGCTACTGAGCGTCTCTCCTGCAGAGTCTTCCACTGGAGTTTATCTATCATCTCCGTAACGCTTTCGCGATTACTAAATGATCCTATAACGAAGCGCGCTGCTCTCCGTTGGATCTTCTCTATATCTTCTATCAACCCTACCTGGTACGGATCCCACACTGCTGAGCAGTATTCAAGCAGTGGGCGAACAAGTGTACTGTAACCTACTTCCTTTGTTTTCGGATTGCATTTCCTTAGGATTCTTCCAATGAGTCTCAGTCTGGCGTCTGCTTTAACGACGATCAACATTATATGATCATTCCATTTTAAATCACTCCTAATGCGTACTCCCAGATAATTTATGGTATTAACTGCTTCCAGTTGCTGACCTGCTATTTTGTAGCTAAATGATAAAGGATCTATCTTTCTGTGTATTCGCAGCACATTACACTTGTCTACATTGAGATTCAATTGCCATTCCCTGCACCATGCGTCAATTCGCTGCAGATCGTCCTGCATTTCAGTACAATTTTCCATTGTTACAACCTCTCGATACACCACAGCATCATCTGCAAAAAGCCTCAGTGAACTTCCGATGTCATCCACAAGGTCATTTATGTATATTGTGAATAACAACGGTCCTATGACATTCCCCTGCGGCACACCTGAAATCACTCTTACTTCGGAAGACTTCTCTCCATTGAGAATGACATGCTGCGTCCTGTTATCTAGGAACTCCTCAATCCAATCACACAATTGGTCTGATAGTCCATATGCTCTTACTTTGTTCATTAAACGACTGTGGGGAACTGTATCGAACGCCTTGCGGAAGTCAAGAAACACGGTATCTACCTGTGAACCCGTGTCTATGGCCCTCTGAGTCTCGTGGACGAATAGCGCGAGCTGGGTTTCACATGACCGTCTTTTTCGAAACCCATGCTGATTCCTACAGAGTTGATTTCTAGTCTGCAGAAAAGTCATTATACTCGAACACAATACGTGTTCCAAAATTCTACAACTGATCGACGTTAGAGATATAGGTCTATAGTTCTGCACATCTGCTCGACGTCCCTTCTTGAAAACGGGGATGACCTGTGCCCTTTTCCAATTCTTTGGAACGCTACGCTCTTCTAGAGACCTACGGTACACCGCTGCAAGAAGGGGGGCAAGTTGCTTCGCGTACTCTGTGATCAAGTGTATCGTGCTACGCTCGATACACTGAAGAAACGACTTTTGCGTGCTCGTCGTCAGAAAAGTGGAAACGAACTTCTCCTAATAGCGCAAGTCCTCACACAACTCCGCGCACACGAGAGGAGCTCACAAAATGTCATTGGACTGTTCTTCCACGTCCACTCTACGGTCAGTATCTCGCAACTTCCGACTTACATATGTCTGACCCAACTAACGATGTAATCGGCGGGAAACAGTAGTGGATGATGGGTAGGTTATTGATGCGGCAAGACGTTGGCTCTTGCATCGACCGGTAAGTTTGTACCATGCGTGCATATAGGTCCTACAAGTAAGGTGACGTAAGCCGTCGCAATCAACGGAGATTATTGTGAAAAACAGGATTCTGTAGCCAACGGAATATCGAATAATGTGGTATATTGGTACCGTGAGTAAGACTAACTTGATTTAACAAAATATTTGATCAATCTGCATTCAGAAGAAAAATATGTTGCATTAATAACTGAATGCAGTTCACACAAAAGCAACCTTCGAACGCATCCCCACTCCACCACACTCAGCTCCCACCGGTCAGGCTTTCTAGTATGTTGTTCAGGGCACTCTCTCCTACCACTACAAAAATGTTTGCGACTGTACGAATTAATTCCTACATTCGACCATTTTTGCTCTTCATTGACTGGCCTTCTGACACCACCTTTTTTGTCGAGGTTACAAATTGTAAAATTGATCCAGAATGAGATTTTCACTCTGCAGCGGAGTGTGCGCTGATATGAAACTTCCTGGCAGATTAAAACTGTGTGCCCGACCGAGACTCGAACTCGGGACCGAGTTCGAGTCTCGGTCGGGCACACAGTTTTAATCTGCCAGGAAGTTTTGTAAAATTGATGTTTATTTGAATCTTACCTAACAATTTTAACAGCATAAAGTAAACAATTACATCATTATGCGATTACGTAGGCTTTCCCGGCGTAATAAGTCTTGAAAGTCTCTTCGGGTTTGCTGCCGGATCCTAAAATCAACTTGACTCGATATTTCGGCGATCCAACTGGTCGCCATCTTCAGGAAAATGCTGCTTCTGCTGATGAGTCTCGCTGAGAACATCATTATATTTGTCAGGTCTTATGACTACGAAAAAGTTACGTCTGGATCTAATTGTCAACGTAATTACTTTTATCCTAACTTTTACTGCAACACACCAGATTACCTTAAAGTAAAAGTTTTAACAATTCACACAAGCACACAAACTATGTACCCTGTAGGAGGGACTGAAATGGTACAAAACACTGAAATTAAGAGATTAACTTGCCACCGGAGGTGGAAGGGTGGCAACTTTATATACTAAAATGACCATTTAAATAAAAGCCCATGAAATGCAATCTTAACTAAAATTATACAAGGTTGGCCAAACATGCTCTAAAGTACACACATACCGCCTCTCAAGATGATAGGCAAGATAAAAACATATTTCAGGAATTAGGCCGTTACCCTTCAAGCAATAAATTCGTTAACACACCGAATCCGACGAACATGATAGAGGCAGCTATTAGCGTACGGCAGATTGATAGGGAGATTACCGAACAACCCGAACCGCAGGTTGCTCTAACCCGCGCCTACTCCACAAGGAAAAAACGGACCACCCAACTCATAAATAACCACCTTCCCGGGGGTGGGCAAACGGACAAGAATGGTGGGACGTCCGCAAAACAAAGTGGCTGGTAACCTCACCAAGAAAACAAGTAGAATTTAACAAGTAAATGAAAAACCATATCACCAATCAGTTAACTTCTAATAAACTGCGATTTCTGGTGAAGACCTGGCGCAGCACCCCCAAAACGCTCTCCAGAACCGTCCGCTGCCAGCCGCTTCAACGGACGCAGGAAGGCGCGCCGATCTCCCGTCTCACGGCATCGCAGCTTGCACCGGCTAGACTGATGTCGTGGGTTGACTCCTGTTGCCCTCGTGACGGCCGCGAAGCCACTACCCCTCGCTATACGGCGCGGCCCTCTGAACTCACGTGGCGACCTCACATGCGCCGACGCTCAAGGCGGACAAGTCATCTTGTGTCTCAGTGCGCAACCGACCAACCGATCGATCCAACCGCCAATGACCGTTGCCTGATCAACTCGAGCAGACTGGCGGCCTAACGCGCAGACTCAGATGCAGGAAGTAAGCCCCCGACCGGGCGACCACTCGTTGAGTTCTCTCACTGCGCCACAAATTCGGACGAGAGACTGACCCCAGACTGACCAACTGGCGAGCTCATAGTGCCCCTTAAATGCACGTGAACAGGCAACCTTTCCCCTTTCCCACCAGAGGGAGACACCAAAGCTGCGATTGCCACAGCGGCGCCACCGCCAGAGACGGAGAGCGACTGCTTCACACGACGCGCTGCGGCGCGCTCTTCAAAACAGGAATTTTTACCACGGCTCACCCTCCATGAAAAACACGACCACACCATAACACCACCGCCTCCAAATTTTACTGTTGGCACTACACACGCTGGCAAATGACGTTCACCGGGCATTCGCCATACGTACACCCTGCCGTCGGATCGCCACACTGTGTACCGTGATTCGTCACTCCACACAATGTTTTTCCACTATTCAGTTGTCCAATGTCTACGTTCCTTACACCAAGCGAGGGGTCGTTTAGCATTTACCGGCGTCATGTGTGGCATATGAGCAGCCGCTCGACCATGAAACCACGTTTTCTCACCTCCTGCCTGTCATAGTAGTTGCAGTGGATCCTGATGCAGTCTGGAATTCCTGTGTGATGGTCTGGATAGAGATCAGCCTATTACACATTACGACCGTCTTCAACTGTCGGCGGTCTGTGTCAGTTAACAGACGAGGTTGGCCTGTAAGCTTTTGTGCTGTACGTGTCCCTGCATGGTTCCACTGCACTACCACATCGGAAACAGTGCACCTAGGGATGTTTAGGAGTGTGGAAATCTCGCGTGCAGACGTATGACACAAGTGACACCCAATCACCTGACCACGTTCGAAGTCCGTGAGTTCTGCGGAGCTCCCCATTCTCTCACGATGTGTAATGACTACTGAGGTCGTTGATACGGAGTACCTGACAGTAGGCGGCAGCGCAATGCACCTAATATGATAAACGTACGATTTTGGGGGTGTCCGGATACTTTCGATCACATAGTGTATAACATTGCGGTTTATAAAAGTACAGTAGCACTGGCAACTCAGTAGCGTATATAAATTGGCATTAGCAGTGTTCGTGCGTATTTTTCTTTCTATGGTATGTTTAGCGAGATTTTTCAGTGGTGTATTCAACATTTCAGTCGCTGTATTAATAAAATAAGCGCGTAGTAAAGAGCGAGCAATGAAGCCAGTTAGTTTCATCCAGTTACAGCAGAGTAGGTGGCTTAACATTGGTAGGGCGTTGAGACAGCGAGAAAGCTTTATACTGGAGAGTTTTGTGCTGAACAGAATTATCTGCATGTATGAAGTTGCCATATTCTAGTGTTTCCAGAGCCACTAAGCGAGCGTCATTTGTTTGTTCTCTGTAGTCTGTAGTGATCGAGGCACGGTTGCTCAGCGTGTTCGGTCAGAGGGCTGGCTGCCTTATCTAATGAAAAGAACTTGAATGGTGTCATATGACGTCCATGATGCCCAAATAATGATAACAGTGACGAACGACATGAAAAAAAGAGGCAGCGCCTTTGACTAGTAATCTAAAAGTCTTCAATTCCTAGTTCGAACCCACCACCGCTCAAATTTTTAATATAAATCATCAGCCATGGCGGCCGAAGACTTCTCGCATAAGAAGTCACCCTTATTCTGCCAACGGCCTTGTCAAAGAGTGAGGAGGAGCAGACAGAGGTTCGGAGCACTCTCTTGCCTCTCAAGGCGAAAACATCAGCGGCGTGAGAATCAAGAAGGTAATAGAAAACACTGCGTTGGAGACACGCAGTATCTATCCACTCTCTTTGTTGACAAAAGATTCCAGACTAGTCCCCTGTTCGGATATCCATGATGGAAATGCCAAGGGGGAGGTGGCAATGAGAAAAACACTTAATAAGCAAAGAAAGGATAACGTCCTATGAGCCAGCGCATGGAATGTCAGAAGTTCGAATATGTGGAAGGGAAGCTGGAAAATCTGAAAAGGAAAACGCTAAGGCTCAGTCAACATATAACGACCGATAATGAAGTTAAATCGGAAAAAGCAAGGATTCATGGTCAGATGAGTATAGGATAATATACCCACCCGCTTAGCCGAGCAGTCTTTAGGCACGGGTTTCCGGAGCGGGAAGGAACGCCTGGCCCCCGGCACGAATCCGCTCGGCGGACTAGTGTCGAGGTCCGGTGAGCCGGCCAGCCTGTGGATGGTTTTTAGGCGGCTTTCCATCTGCGTCGGCGAATGCGGTCTGGTTCCCCTTATTACGCCTCAGCTACACTATGTCGGCTGTTGCTGCGCCAACAAGTTCTCCACGTACGCGTACACCACCATGCAAACATAGGGGTTACACTCGTCTGGTGTCAGTCGTTCCCTTGGAGGGGGGGGGGGGGAGGCGTCCACCGGAGGGAACTGCACAGTAACCCTGGGTTCGGTGTGGGGCGGCGGAGGGGTAAAGTGGACGCGGTATTCGTCGTAGGGTTGTGGACCACTGCGGCTGCGGCGGGGACGGAGCCTCTCTGTGGTCGTGCGTTCTCGCTTCCCACGGCCGGGTTCGATTCCCGGCAGGGGTCAGGGATTTTCTCTGCCTCGTGATGGCTGGGTGTTGTGTGCTGTCCTTAGGTTAGTTAGGTTTAAGTAGTTCTAAGTTCTAGGGGACTGATGACCATAGCTGTTAAGTCCCATAGTGCTCAGAGCCATTTGAACCATTTTGGAGCCTCTCTGTCGTTTCTACGTCCCTGGTTAACATACAATATACATACAAATAGGGTAATATAAACAGCAGCAGGAAATGGTACAAAAGCGATAGTACCTACAGATCATGAAGCGGAAGGTAGAGCAGAGAGTGAGGTAATGCGAGCAGTTCAGCGACATTTTTGTTTTCCTCATAATCGACAACAGCACGTCTGGTATAAATGCCGACGTCAGAAGCAGAAGATGAAGAGATGGAGGAAGGATATGAAGCTACTGAACGGGTAATTCAGTACGTAAAAGGAGACGTAAATCTGGTAGCCACTAGGGCTTGGAATGCGGTTGTAGGGTAACGAACAGGAGAGAGTGCTACAGGAGAATATGGGCTTGGTACCAGGAATGAAAGAGGAGAAATACTAATTGAGTTCTTCAACAAATTTCAGCTAGTAATAGCGAATACTCTGTTCAACTATCACAAGAGTAGGGCCGCGCGGGGTAGCCGTTCGGTCTCAGTCGCCTTGTCACGGTTCGCGCGGCTGCCCCTGTCGGAGGTTTGAGTCCCTCCTCCGACATGGGTGTGTGTGTTGTCTTTAGCGTAAGCTAGGTTAAGTTTGATTAAGTAGTGTGTAAGCTTAGGGACCGATGACCTGAGCAGCTTGGTCCCATAGGATTTACCACAAATTTCCAATTTTCCAACAAGAGGAGGAGGTATACTAGGAAATGCCCGGAAGATTGGGATGATTTCCATTAGATTACATCGTAATCAGGCAGAGATTCTGAAATCAGATACTGAATTGTAAGACGTACCCAGGAGCCGATGTAGAATTAGATCACAGTATAGTATTGATGAAGAGTAGGCTGAAGTTTAAGAGACTAATCACGAAGAAGCAATGCGCAAAGAAGTCGAATATTGAAGTAGTATGGAATGAAGACGTAAGCTTTAAGTTCTCTGAGAATACAGGACTAGTCTGCGATAAGGAATAACACAATAGGCAGTTCAGTTGAAGAGGAATGGATATCTCTAAAAGGGGCAATCAAAGAAGATGGTAATGAAAACATAGGTACAAAGAAGGTAACTGCGAATAAAGCATTGGTAACAGAAGGAATACTTCAGTTGATCAATGAAAGAAAGAAGTACAGAAATTTTCAGGGTAATTCAGGAATACATAAATACAAGTCAATTAGGAATTAAGTGCAGGGAAGCTAGGTTGAAATGGCTGCTTGAAAACCGTGAACAAATCGAAAAAGAAAAGGTTGTCGGAAGGACTGGCTCAGTATATAGAAAAGGCAAATTAAAAGGGAGGAAGGTAACATTAAGAGTGGAATGGGAATTTCACTGCTAAATGCTGAGGAGAGAGCAGATGAGTCGAAAGAGTTCACTTAAGGCCTCTATCAGGGTGAAGACTTATCTGATCACGTGATACTGGAAGACAGGTGTCAATATAGGAGGGATAGGGTATCCAGTATTTGAACTACAATTTAAAAGAGCTTTGGAAGCCTTAAGATCGAATAAGGCAGAAGGGACAGATAACGTTCCATCATAATTTCTTAGCTCATTGGGGAGAAGTGACAAGAAAAACACTACTCTCGTTAATATATAAAATGTATGAGTCTGGCGATATACAACCTGCTTTTCGGAAAAATATCATCTACACAACTTCGAAGATTGCAAGAGCCGACAAGTACGAAAATTACCGCACAATCAGCTTAACACGTCATGCATCCGAATTAGAAGACGATCACTTTGGTTTTTTTAAAGGTGAATGCACCACGGAGACAATACAGACGCTGCCGTTGATGGTGGAAGCGAGACTAAAGAAAAGACTAGACACGTTCACAGGATTTGTCGACCTTGATAAAGCGTTCGACGATGTCAGTGGTTTATGTATATTTCAAGGAGGGGTTATTCACCTGCAGAATAACTGTTTAAATCGATGTTCATGATCATTGACCAAAACTAGTAGCGAATTGTGCAAAATGAGTGACAGCTGAAGGCTTCACCACGAGTTTTAACGACGTCAGTTGGTGCAAGATGTTCGAAATTCTAAGAATTCTAAGGATAGAAACTCTGGCTAGTATCGAAGCATATAGACAGTGTCATTTCCCTCGCTCCATTCGCGTGAGGAACAGGAAAGGGAGTGACTAGTGGTAAATACTACGAAAAGTTGTGAGGTAATACACATTGACAATGCAGTATATGATTGAATTACTGTAAAATAACGACGTCGTGATATTTCCTCCAAATACCCACGTTTCCATTCTAAGGTAGTAATAGTGTTCGCTTCGCTTATCGTCTCTCGTTACTTCCGAGAACTCTTTCTTGATGATTGAGCAGAAAATTTAAAAAATTATGGGGGATATCGTCCGCTCCTGGGCCCCTGCATTTTGGAATGATTTTTATTACGTCTTCTATTACTTCTTCGTATATTGGTTCCGACGAAGTAGATACGCATACAAACATGAAGCAGTGTGCTGTATTTGTAGTACAGACTGTCATTCTCTGTACGACCTTTGGTAATGATCTTTTACCACCTACCAACTAAAATATGCATTACCGTTTGCAGACATGTTGCCACGTAACATCTCTACTCCTTTTTCTTTCCTGCTTCTGAGGTGCTAAATGCTCCACTTCTCATCTGGCAGGTGGCCATAAAAACTGCATATGATAAGCAGATTAAGACAAGTCACCCTTGCAAAAGAATGTTACCTGAGCATAGTGCACCCCATCTATAACAAAATTATAAAGAACAGGAATAAAGTAGCTGTACAGACGACGAACACATTTTCTGCGAAATGGAGTTAAAATTGCTCCTAGAACACCAGATAACGTAAAATCACGGGTGTGTCATAACTTGCTACATAAAAATAATAAATAGGGGAAATAGGCGGCCTATAAAACTGTGACTGTGAAAAAAGCCATATGGACCAGACAGGCAGGTCCTATGACTTGAGATTTCAATTGCAAACCTACACCAGCAATAAAACAGCAAAAGTTCTACGTATGCAACAGGAGGAATAATAGACGTAGCACGGACAAACACTTGGAAATTTTGCATAAAGCCGAAAAAATAAACGGTTAGACATTTTAGAAGAACAATAGATGTGTACAAGGAAGAGACTAAGAAACTGGTACACTTGCCTAATATCCTTCAGGGCTCCTGCGATGTAGCAGAAGTGCCCCAATACGACGTGACATGGACACGAATAGCGTCTGAAGTAGAGCTAAAGGTAATTTACACCATGAGTCCTGCAGGGCTGTCCATAAATCCGCAAGAGTACGAGGGGTGAAGGTCTCTTCTGAACATCACTTTGCAAGGCGTCCCAAATATGCTCAATAATGTTCATTATTGGGGAGTTTGTTGGCCAGCAGAAGTGTTTAAACTCACAAGAGTGTTTCTGGAGCCACTCTGTAGCAATTCTGGTTTATGGGGTGTCGCCTTGTCCTGCTGAAATTGCCCAAGGGCGTCGGAATGCACAATGGACATGAATGGATGGAGGTGATCAGAAAGAATGCTTACGCACGTGCCACATGTCAGAGTCGTATCTAGACGTATCAGGAGTCCCGTGTCACTCCAACTGCACGCGTCCCACACCATTACAGAGCTTCCTCCAACTCGAGCAGTCCCCTGCTGACACGAAGGGTCCATAGATTACTGAGGTTGTCTCCATACCCGTACACACCCACCCGCTCGATACAATTTGAAACGAGACTCGTCCGTCCAGGCAACATGTTTCCAGTCATCAACAGTCCATTGTCGATGCTGACGGGCCAGGCGAGGGGTAAGGCTTGGTGTCGCGCAGTCATCAAGGGTACACGATTGGGCCTTCGGCTCCAAAAGCCCGTATCGATGATGTTTCGTCGAACGGTTCACGCTTTGAAACTTGTTGATGGCCCAGCATTGAAATATGCAGCAATTTGCGGAAGGGTTGCACTTCTGTCACGTTGAACCATTCTCTTCAGTCGTTATTAGTCTCGTTCTTGCAGGATCTTTTTCCGGCTGACCAGATTCCATGATGTTCACGGCACACTTGTGAAATGGTTGTACGGGAAAATCCCCACTTCATCGCCACCTCGGAGATGCTGTATCCCTTAGCTCGTGCGCCGACTATAACACCACATTCAAATTCACTTAAATCTTGATAACCTGCCATTATAGGAGCAGTAACCGATCTAACAACTGCACCACCCACTCGTTGTCTTATACAGGCGTTGCCGACCGCAGCGCCGAATTCCGTCTGTTTACATATGTCTGTATTTGAATACGCACGCTTATACAAGTTTCTTTGGCGCTTCAGTGTATTACAGAATGTAAGGACAAAGATAATCGTCTCCTTCAGCAGAATAAGTTACAGCAGATTCTTATTCTAGTGTTTATAAGGATCCGTTTAGCTGAGGCAGTCACCGAGTCCTACATATATGCTCCAGCTGACGATAGGGCCTCCCTAGGTCCGAGTGCCACACTGTGGCCTCCAGATGGGGTTTGAACTTCCTAACATCTGGCCAGCTGACGTAAGCTGCGAAAGCAAAGAGATCTTCACTGCAAATTTAAACGCAGCCAAAACCTCTCAGAGAAACAGAAGCTAAACGATGTCAAAGTTAGCGTAAGGAGGGCTGTGCGTGAAGCGTTCAGTGAATTCGAAAGTAAAATTCTATATACCGTCTGGACAGAAAATCCTAGGAAGTTCTCGTGTTACGTTAAATCCGTAAGAGGATCGAAACAGCATATCCAGACACTGGGATGATGATGGCATTGAAACAGAGGATGACACGCATCAGGATGAAATACTAAACACCTTTTTCCAAAGCTGTTTCACAGAGGAAGACCGCACTGCAGTTCCTTCTCTAAATACTCGCACGAACTAAACAGTATTTTGGAATCGCCAAATGGCTTGTCTCAGTAATATTTACCGCCATTTTCTAAGTGGGGTAGCTCTGCTGCTGACATTCCATCTCATGGCAGTTCACGGAGCTCAACCGATGAGGTTATTGTTAGTAATAACACTGATATTGTGTATAAAAAATTGTGTATAAGAAATACCTCTCAAAACGTGCCCGTTTCAGCAAGACTACATAGTACAAATGAATGACGAAACTCGGTCAACTGGAATAGTAAAAAATGAGGAGGAGGGAGGGGAACTTGATTCCTACAGTTCTAGCGACCTCAGCACACAAAAATCAATGGGCATTTGTCCCAATATTGGCCCTATGGTTTGATGGCCTCGCCATGTGTCTTTCTTAGAATTAGGGGATAGGGGGCATATCTTGTCAGTGACCTCAATATACAAGACCAATGGACTCTATTATGTGTCAATAACCTCACCTCATGCCCAGGGGAGGGGAGAGGGATTATCTTATTGGTGAGCATGGAATATTAGGATAATAGGTTCCTTTGTCTTAAAACTCTGCTTGCTCTACTACTCATGTGACCAGCAAGATCCCCATACATGTGCCTGCGAGAACGTCAGTAGGATCAGTAGCAAGGACTAATTACAACAGTTGTGAGATAGCTTGTCTCACGAGACGATAGAACAGCTTTATGACAACCTTCCCAAAAGAATCAGGGCGTGGATCGATACCAGAGGAGATGCAACTTCGTAGTGGTAAGTGGGGATAATCCAGAGAAGTTCTTCGGAAATTTGACTCGATTTTGTAATCACGGAAATTGCATCTCATACTCTCTGCTCTGTGGACGTTAGATTTCCTGTCCTCCTCCCCTTCTGGGTGCTTTATTTCTTGTCAGACATTGATATCGAAATAGATGACAGAGGGATAGAAAAACAACTAAAATCGCTCAAAAGAGGAAAGGCCTCTGGACCTGATGGGATGCCAGGTCGATTTTACACAGAGTACGCGAAGGAACTTGCCCCCCTTCTTGCAGCGGTGTACCGTAGGTCTCTAGAAGAGCGCAGTTTTCCAAAGGATTGGAAAAGGGCACAGGTCATCCCCGTTTTCAAGAGGGGACGTCGAACAGATTTGCAGTACTATATACCTGTATCTCTAACGTCAATCGGTTGTAGAATTTTGGAACACGTATTATGTTCGAGTATAATGACTTTTCTGGAGACCTACTCTGTAGGAATCAGCATGGGTTTCGAAAAAGACGATCGTGTGAAACCCAGCTCGCGGGCCATAGACACGGGTTCCCAGGTAGATGCCGTGTTTCTTGACTTCCGCAAGGGGTTCGATACAGTTCCCCACAGTCGTTTAATGAACAAAGTAAGAGCATATGGACTATCAGACCAATTGTGTGATGGGATTGAAGAGTTCCTAGATGACAGAACGCAGCATGTCATTATCAATGGAGACAAGTTTTCCGAAGTAAGAGTGATTTCAGATGTGCCGCAGTGGAGTGTCGAAGGACCGTTGCTATTCACAATATATACAAATGACCTTGTGGATAACATCGGAAGTTCACTGAGGCTTTTTGCGGATGATGCTGCGGTATATCGAGAGGTTGTAATAATGGAGAATGGTACTGAAATGCAGGAGGATCTGCAACGAATTGACGCATGGTGCAGGGAATGGCAATTGAATCTCAATGTAGACAAGTGTAATGTGCTGCGAATAAATAGAAAGAAAGATCCTTTATCATTTAGCTACAATATAGCAGGTCAGCAACTGGAAGCAGTTAATTCCATAAATTATCTGGGAGTAGGCATTAGGAGTGATTTAAAATTGAATGACCGTATAAAATTAATCGTCGGTAAAGCAGATGCCAGACTGAGATTCACTGGAAGAATCCTAAGGAAATGTAGTCCTAAAACAAAGGAAGTACGTTACAGTACACTTGTTCGTCCACTGCTTGAATACTGCTCACCAGTGTGGGATCCGTACCCGATAGGGTTGATAGAAGAGAGAGAGAAAATCCAACGGAGAGCAGCGCGCTTTGTTACAGGATCATTTAGTAATCGCGAAAGCGTTACGGAGATGACAGATAAACTCCAGTGGAAGACTCTGCAGGAGAGACGCTCAGTAGCTCGGTACGGGCTTTTGTTAAAGTTTCGAGAACATACCTTCACCGAGGAGTCAAGCAGTATATTGTTCCCTCCTATGTATATCTCGCGAAGAGGCCATGAGGATAAAATCAGAGAGATTAGAACCCACACAGAGGCATACCTACAATCTTTCTTTCCACGAACAATACGAGACTGGAATAGAAGGGAGAACTGACAGAGGTACTCAAAGTACCCTCCGCCACACACCGTCAGGTGGCTTGGGGAGTATGAATGTAGATGTATATCCACAGAGTTACACATATTTCCTTCTGCTGAGCTACTTAGATAGCGCTATTGTAATATCTACTTATCGTTAGCTCGTTTCGGTTGATAAGTTAAAAGCTTAGTTAACAACACTGTTTTTCAATAGTAAAAGGAGTGAAACATTGTTATAATATTCGTTGAATATATAATTACTCAATCAAATCGTTAAAGCATAATCCTATCTCTTATTTCGTTTCACTCGAATAGCACCCATCGACATGCAACTTCCATCGACGTGCAACTTTTCAGTGTAATCCAGATGCAAATCCGACGAGAATATAGGACAACTTTTACCGTTGTACGCTACAGAGCATAGACGTTAATGTTACGGCATTTCCCAGACAGGACTTCCTTCTTCCCAAGCTATCCCCATTTCTCCCCTGCCGGGAACTCTGCTTCGGGGCTGTTTATCCCCGGAAATTAAAAAATAAATTAGAAGGATGCGAATAAATGATGACTGTTTACAGATGTAATTTCCGTCATCTCCTGCGTCCTGATGTCGTCCAACAGCACTAGTTTCAGGCTGTCCGCGTCTTCAGCATCGTCCCTTATGTGAGAGAACTTTCTGTGTCACAAATCATACATATCCTTTCTTCTTCAGCATACGCTGAAGACCTGGAGGTTTACACGTGTTTTTGTTATTCTGCTAGATAGTTAACACACACACATACACACACACACACACACACACACAAAACAGCCAAAGTGTACTCATACACAGCGTGGAATCCGACAAAGGTGTGATAAACGTTCTTCAGAGTGACTAAAACTTCTTTATATCTTGAATTGTAAAGTAGCCAGATATACGAAGCGTTATCGAAATAATCTGCATTGCAGGACAGTGAATATGAATTCTCCCAACCTGGGGTGCCACATGACATTCAGCTGTCGACTGCGTGTAAACACCGATTCGCTGTCTTACTGGAGTTGTACGTTTAGTAGTTAGCTGTTCTCAAAGACTGGCGCCATCATAATTCGTCAAATATTAGATATGAAAAACCTCAGTATGCTAATAATGATGCTCTATTTGGTATTCCACAGTACAATTAATAACGGAAAATTTAATAAAAATTAGACAGCAATTTGGAGAAATAGGGACAATTGCGGACAATAAGTGAACAGATATGAATTAGAAACGACTTACTTACTTCTAATGAAATTATAGCACATTCCTGAAGGAAACTCAGTACACATAGGCCACCAAAGCAATCGTAGCACTGTACATGATATAACTGTAAAATACCAACTGCAACGTAAAAGAGCGAAGTGTTACTCTAACAAAGACATACGCAAGTTAATGCGCAGAGAGAAACAAGTTAAAAATAGAGCTGTCCTCTACAACAGTTCATTAAATTTTTGAAATATTAAACAAGTCACCCAGAATATGCTAAAGTAAATGCTCCTTGGATATTACACTTTGGAGAACACCTGTAGAAAGTACGTCACTGGTAGCTGAGAGGCCCCTGGCCCTGATGGTTTGCCAGGGGAATTTTATGTGCGTTTCTGGCCCATAATCGGACACGCGCTTACAGATGTTCTCAATGAAGTGTTGCGAGGGAGTGACGTTCCGGCCAAAATGAAGGAAGGTCGAATTGTATTCATACCAAAAAGCAAACACCGAAAAACCTTGGATAACTTCCGACCGATTACTTTACTCAATTTTGATTGCAAAATCTTAGCCAGAGCACTCAATAGCAGATTGTCTCCATTAAAGAAGCAAGTGATTCACAACCATCAATCATTCTTCCCTGGTCGCACTATTATGACACCCCTTTCGGAATATAGAGATGTAATAGCCACAGCGTCAGTCACTAACGTGAATATCGCATTGCTGTTTATCGACTTTTGCAAGGCATTTGATCGCGTTCGCCACTAGTACCTCCAACAGCTACTGCAGCCCTATGGTTTTGATAAACGGGTTATTAATGTCGTGCAACATTTCGTCACGGGCATTACAACCAGAATCGGCGTAAATGGATAGCTTACTCAATTCATCGAGGTCCAAAGAGGAGTGCCGCAGGGGAGTCCTCTCTCCATATTTGTTTTATCGCTCGAGCCGCTCTTACGCACTATTCATGACAAACTTGCAGGCCTTTCGATCGCCGGGACGTCCTTCGTGGTTCGTGCTTACGCCGACGACGTCGGAGTGTTACTGCGCAACGACGGAGGCGTATCAACCCTCAAGATCGCGGTAGACGAGTGCTGTCGAGCTTCCGGTGCTAAAATCAACGCCGATAAATGCACCTTTGTCAACATTCGAGGATTCGACGCAGTTATTGTACCTTGGGCGAAGCGTGTCGAAGCCCACACCACTCTGGGGATGTTTATCAACAAATGCCCGTTAAAAATGAATGCAAAAAATTGAAAGCAGGTCACCAATAACACGCAAGGTGCCATCTATGAAAACAATTGGCGGTCCGTTGACACTCTCCAACGCACACGACTCCTCAGCAGTTGTATATTCAGTAAAGCGTACTGCATGGCCCAAATATTTCCAGTCCCCAAGATGCAGGCCAAACACGTGATGAAACTCTCTAATAGGTTTATCTGGCAAGGGCATCTGTTCAAAACGAAATACACCACACTGACGTTTTCCAGACAGGCCGGCGGACTCAACATACCTGACATTAACCGAAAGTGTACTCCGTTATATATTAAACGAAACACCCACTTGTTGGACAAGGAACCTCTCAGCGTAACCAGTTGGCTCTTCCGAACCTTACAACCCACCGATATGCACCCACCCATTGATGTAGGTAAAATGCATTACAAACTACCACATATCAAGTAGTTTTTTCTTTAAGTAAGCTATACTGATGGACAGTATTTCACGCAGGATTTACCGACGACGCACCTGTTATTAAGAAGATAGACATCACCAATAGTCCGGAATCCCATTGAACTTAAATACCCGAGTGTTCATTGGAAGGCAGTCTGGGACAACATAAGTTTAACCGTCCACACTGCTGCGGTGGCGTCCACGTGGTATAAAGTGGTAAACGATGTTATACCCACTAATGAAAGGTTGCATAGAATCGGCTTATGTGACAGTGATAAATGCGTCCGCTGTGGTCTGGTCGACACCTTACGCCATCGCTTCACTTGTGGCGGCCATCTCATTAACTGGAAATGGGTGCAGCGGAGGCTGGGCCTGATTACCCGCAGCAGCCCAGCCAGCCACTGCACCGACATCCTGCTCTGGCCGGACGCGAGACATTTTCCCGCTACCAAGAACAACACCGAGATGTGGCTGTTAGGACAGTTTTTGACATATATCATCATCCACAATAGCGAAGATAATCTCATTAGTTTCGAGGCTTATATGAGAACGGCACGTTGGAAGATGAAATGTTACCCAAATTTCAGGACGATGTTTGGTAACATGTTAGACATAATTTTTGAAAAACAAGGCGTAGGGTAATTCTCGACGCCGGTAAGGATACAAATCACATGAAAGACTATGTAGCGAACAAAAGACACAACGAATAAAGGGTTACACCTGTTCCTTGGACTGCTCCCGACTTCTCAATGGTATTATTAACTTCATTTGACGTTTTCCTTAAATTATGTTGTCTGTGCATGTCGTTGTTATCCGTTTGTATGCTCAAAATGACTTTTTGTGAAGAGTTTGGACGGTTGTGAATCAATTGACAGAACTGAAATTCTAGTTAAGACAGCAAATTATATATATATATATATATATATATATATATATATATATATTGTAATTCTCTTTAATTTGTTTGCATTTTGGTTCTATGTCTCTGGTCTGAAGATGCTATTGTCAGTTTAATATATTTGTCCTGTGTTGTAAGCTTACAAATGGCACTATATGGCACTATATTGAAATGTGTTCTTCAGTCTATTGTAGGGTACAATTCGTGTTGAAACAGTTCCAGTGCTTCATTATTTTGTTTTTTGTGCTTATATGATTGTTTTAATAAAGAAAGAAAAGTGGTCAGCTTGACGGAATGTCATACCTAACAGTCTGGGTTCGATTCCCGACTGAGTCGGAGATTTTCTCCACTCAGGGATTGGGTCTTGTGTTGTCCTTATCATCATCATTTCATCCCCATCGACACGGAGGTCGCCGAAGTGGGAGGCCCTAGCCACGTGGCATTTCCATTTTACCCGTAGAAACGCAAAAGAAAGTTGTTATAGAACTCTACTGGCGGCACCAGCTTGTGGGGATACAACTCGCATAAACTATTTGAACATTGCCTTACAGTGAATGATAACAGCGATCTGTCGGTGAAGTTAAGGACTGGCATCAGAACGAAATCCGTCGCGAAAGTGAGTGGTGCGATTGACTGTGCTATGAATCATGGTCTCCGAATGGTGACATGATGAACGATATGGATCAAGAGAAACCAACGATGTCAACGGCATTCTAGCTTTGAAATCGATTTAAAGTTGACAGGCGATAACTTGTGACTCACCGCCACTAGAACCCGGATTTTCTTCTTAATACGAGCGGTTGCCTTGACTGTCTTGGCTATCTTGGGGTGCTTCCATTTCGTACGGAAGTATCGTCCCTGTCCATTCTCCTGCCGCTAGCAGCTTACATCGATTCCCACAGGATTTCGGACATAATGTGCATCCGCAGTGAAATAATTGTAAGAGCTGTCCCGCTCGTAGACAGAACAGACACCTCTCCTAAATGTTTCGGTATATCTTCATGCGTATCTGTAAAAAGACATATTCCAGTTAATTTGATGCAGGTTAAACTATTAAATATAGAGTTTTCAGGAAAATTATCTGCATTTCTGAATACTACACCTTACCTGTTTACACAATGGGAATTGTAAGGCGTATGTGGTATAAAAAGAAATGAGCTACTCCCATAAGTAGTGGTAGATAAACACTGAACCTGTAAGCTAAGCAATGATCATGAACCTTCCGCTACTAACGAACGCTACTTATGAAACTCATTTGGAATGATAATCTTACCCGTAAAGTTTAACATAAACAGCCACACACACACACACACACACACACACACACACACACACACACACACACACACACACACATGCACGCACTCACTAATTCTTCCAGAATCTACAGCAACTAAAAATGGGGGCGACATAGTTACTGTTTGAACGCTGATCAGAGACTGATGATTCATAAACATAATGGCCAAGAACTGAATACTTATTTGCGTTCTGGTGATAGCTTTTAGTAGTGCTAACGAGGAATTTTCCTCGGTTTCGCAATCATTGACTTTAATCACAATAGTATGGCTGACCCATCAGAATCACCACATAATTTATGAACATCATTTTCACCTGATGTGCTAGATCACTTAGTAGCACATTCAGCAAGCAGCAGTCGTCTAAATAGCTTTCGTCGAGCCGATTTTCTGTGCCTGTAGTCTGATAGCATGCAAGAGATAACAGTTATTACCAGTGTTTTGCGACTGCGGTTCAATTTGTGGCCTCTGATGCATCAGAATATCCGTGGGTCGCGAATCGAATCCACGCGTTTCAACACGACAGCGGCCATGCAACGTGGCACAGTTCAGGATAAGTGACAAAAAAATTGTCTTGGTTTGAACGGAAATAATTTAGAAAAAAAGTTCGTTAAGAAACACATGTACTGTCAACAAATGAAGGGAACTGCTTTACAAGCCCACATGGGTTCTCCAAGGAATAGGCGTAATATTCAAATCCAAAATGAACGATCGAAAGTACAAGTTTCAGAGCACTACTTTGAACACATCGAGAACTCTTTCAAAATTTAGGAGTGTATGATGAATTTGGCTCTACAGCACGATGGACTGGAAAGATAATGTACACCGCTGTAATTAGATTCCGTATAATGAGGTCTGAGCAACATGCGAGTTGCCATTTTACCATGCGGAACGATAGTGTCTCTTATTTGATCACGAAGTAATCGTGAACAAGCAGGGACAAAATAAGCGAACTACTTCATCTAAATTTCACCACAGCAAATAACTGATCAAGAGATTTAAGCAGTAACACAGGGACGTGGGTGATTTTCCCTGCTCATCGTGTTTCTGTCTTCTGCGTGGGGGTGAAGCATTTCCTTCGTCCCGTGACTGAAAACACATGTTGTTATTACTACGTTAACTTCACCCAAATGACGTTATGCAGAGATGAATGATTCCGAACAGGCGTCACATAGGTTTATCTGCCAACAGTGCGCTTGGTTCCAAGCTGCCGCCTACGAAGCAAGCTCAGAACAATGGAGGTTTTGCAGTTGCTTCCCTATAGCATTGAAGGATCTCTAAGGCTGGCTAGCAGGTGCTGAAGCAAATTTTGCCGAATTCTGCCAACTGAGGGCTTTTGAGTGAAACCGCTTTAGAAAGACTGCTTCGATACATTTGATACAATAAGTAAAATGGTAAACATGTCTCACATATAGCACACTGTTTCGTCTCACTTTAACTTCCGGTTAAGAAGACTTAAAACGAGAGAGCTCTGTACCTTATTTTGAAAAATATGTCGCAGACTTTGGTGCCAAATATGACAGAAATAGGACACAGCTGAACTAGTGAACGAAAAAGGCGATTTCAAGTTGGAATAGAAAGATCTGATGAAGAGCTTCACAATTAGATTTTGTCAAAGACTTTTTCTTTTTCTTCCTCGAAATATTGGTTGTGAGATGCTTATTCAAATATCGACACAGTTTTAAGGACACACAAATGAATTTCTACAATTTCAGAGACCTTACTGGTCTCATACAGATGTGATTTTATGTATATAGACCGAAACGGTGAGTGAAAATTTGTCTCAAGTTCAAGAACGGAACCCCTGTCCTCTGATTACTAGGCAGGTGCCTTAGCCACTAAGCCATCATGGCGCAGCGGATCACGTAACTGCGTGGATTAGCCTGCAAATTCTCACTGCCAGCACAGTCTACTGTTCTTGTGTAAGGGAGAACTGAAAGTAGACTGGGCGCCAGTGAGAATCTGGGTCGAAGAAGGAGGCGCGCAAGGGTAATTCGTGCAGTTATGTGAACCGCTGCGCCAAGATGGCTTAGTGGCTAAAGCACCTCCCTAGTAATCAGAAGACAGGGGTTCGCTTCTTGGCCTCGATACAAATTTTCACTCACCATTTCAGTCTATACACATAAAAAAGTTTTACGGGTATTTACGACAATTCCAATGACGGCAGCATCTTGTCAACACAGTTTCAACAAATTAAGGATGATAAAAAGCTGCTTACAGTCGCTTATAGGCAAAGCAGATTGACAGATTGAGCAATCTTGTCGATAGACTGGGACACAGCTGCTGAATTTGACTTCAATGACATAACTGATGAGTTTGCTCAGAGCTGGAAAATGGAAAGTAAAATTACAATAAAAACACAATTTTTGGAAAGAAATGTGATCTTAACGCTTAATTATAGTGCATTTTTATTTCCTATTAATGATTTACGCATTGTTAATAATTCATGTGATCAAATAAAGTCTGTTCTTTATAAGACATTAATATACAGTAGCTGCCACAAATCATAAATCAGATTTTGTCTTACTTTCAGTTTTTTAGAAGCTTTGTGCAGTTTGTAGTTTATTTGCTACAATGATACTTTTTGTTTTCAGCTATATAATTCATTCAAGTAACATTTTGCAATAACGCTTCATGTTTGTTAAACCTACCTTAAAAAAACACAACTTACTAAATCTGTATAGAAAAAATTGTAGAAAGGTATTTTTTCTGGGGGCGGAGTGCGCAAATTTGGCAATTATGTCAGGGACGTAGGACCACCTGGATACAGTTCCGTCCGAAAAACGTACTGACTACCCAAAGATGCAAAATCGCCTCAGCGACCGTCCAAAGAGATTGCTCCAAGAGCATACATCGTCTATTCGAAGTTCAGTAAAGCAGAAACGCGGTCTACTAAAGGCAGATGTAGTGTGAATAAAAGAAACTACGGAATGGAGAGGCAGCTTTCAAGGTGTATATACAACGTGATGGGCAACGCATCCAAGTAATACTGTTCTCAAATGCTCGTCAGTTTCCTGCAGAATATACACAGCAGAAATAGTAACAAGGCAATATATTTGAAGAGGACTAAATTTTCTACTATCGATCACAGGAACAAAAGCACAAGAAAATTCTAAAAATTGGTATCTTACCTGAGTGAAGGAATTATTTTGGTTGTGTTGGCGCCTTCTGATAAGGTACTGCAATTTTTTGCCCAGTTACAGCAAATGACAGTAGGTTCATCACCAGAAATAAGTAAGTAATCGTAACCATAGGCCAATGTCGAAACTTTCTGCCTAACTACAGTTCCGCGGGCAATGAAAGCGGCAGTCATTTACAGGCAAGCTGAGACGTTAACTGAGCACAGATCATCAAGCTTCATGCAGGAATCAGAGAGGTCACGGGTCAGGACACTTATTTTATGGGGCTAGGCACGTATATTTTCCTCGTATACCTTGATAAAGGCTGCTGCAAAAAGCTAATAAAATGCTAAAAAAACGTACAGACGGAACATTTCTTAGTTATTATTTTTTTCCTTGCCTTTTCTTACTTTAAAAGTTGTTTTCGTTAACATGTAGTGAGAGTCTTCTTCTTTCTCTGTTTATCGATTAACCTATGTTAGCGCCGGCCGGAGTGGCCGAGCAGTTCTAGGCGCTTCAGTCGGGAGCCGCGCGACCGCTAAAGTCGCAGGTTCGAATCCTGCCTCGGGCATGGATGTGTGTGATGTCCTTAGGTTAGTGAGGTTTAAGTAGTTCTAAGTTCTAGGGAACTCATGGTCTCAGAAGTTAAGTCCCATAGTGCTCAGAGCCATTTGAACCATTTGAATCGATGTTATCAACGTCACGATGCATCTATATTCTACGATTCTCAGTATCTTGTAATTGTTCTGCACCTGGTAATACTGTCCATTGCTTTGTGTTACCTGAAAAAGATGTTCTTCCTCGATATTTTCTTCTTTTTCTCTTAGTCTTCTCTTTTGTTATTATCTGAGGAAGCAAATATTTGGTGTCCAGTAATAGATGTCCTAGGTAAGTGGCTTTTCTTCTTTATAAACGTTGTTAACATTTCTCTCAGTATGCGTATTCTTGCGATGTTAGCTACTCTTCCCGTCCACTGTATTTAAAGCATTCTTCGGTAAATCCACATTTCAGGGGCCTCAACATACTTCATGTTGTCATATTAAGTGTCAGTCTTTCAGAACTGTGTAGCAATAGCATCTTACAGATCTAATTGTAAGATTTAGGTCTTCGCCTGTACCTGTGATGACTTCTTTTTTAATTTTATGAAGGCGTCATGGGCTTTCTGTATGCAGCATCATCTCCATGTCTGTTCCCCAAACTTCTCGGAGCAACGTTTCAAGATAATGAACAGTCATAAAATTCACCTTGTTGGAGTTAATATTCCGACATAGTTTGCTTCGGCAATCTCCTACTTAGCTGAAAAGTTGTTGAAGATCATCTAATTATCAGCAATCAATACTGTATCATCAGCATAATGAAGCTGATCAAGACTCCGTACACCTATGTGCGTTTTTCAGTATCCCCTAGTGTTTCCTGAGAAATTCTCTCTGAGCACAAAAACTGAATAACATGGGTGGCAGAATAAATCCCGTTCGGATACTACACCGGTCGGTGAGCACATTATCAAACTTAACCTGTGATGTCTGAATCCGATATAAATTCTCTGTACACCAGATCTTCTTCTGATCTATTCCCTTTCTCAAGCAGATTCAGTACTATAACATTTCAATACCAAGGCAGTCGCTGGTAACATTAACTGTGGACACAAATTCAAAATATGAATTAACTAATTTTATCTAAAACTAAACTAAACTCCGCCCAAACAGGCCATTAAGGCCCAACGGTACCGACCGGCCGCCGTGTCATCCTCGCCCACAGGTGTCACCGGATGCTGATATGGAGAAGCATGTGTCAGCACACCGCTCTCCCAGCCGTACGTCAGTTTTCGAGACCGGCGCCGCTACTTCTCAGTCAAGTAGCTGCTCAGTTTGCCTCACAAGGCATGAGTGCGCCCCGCTTGCCAACAGCGCTCGGTAGACCGAATGGTCACCCATCCAAGTCCTAGCCCAGACCGACAGCGCTTAACTTCGCTGATCTGACGGGAACTGGTGTTACCACTGCAGCAAGGCCATTGGCTTATTTTTATCTAGTTACCTTTAATTGTTTGCTCTTCTCCGTATCACGCATTTTATGTGTTACAATAACGATCAGATGACTCCTTTCTGTCAATATTACAATGGTGCCTGTGATCTGGTACTCCGTTTAATCAACACTAACGATGGTCCAGAAGTGATACTTCGACTTTCATTGCCTCCTGATCAAGGTACAACAAGACAACCGGAATGGGAATATAGAAAGATATATTATTTTGCATATAATCTAAGGTTCCTAAATCTGTACTAGGAAATACTCATTTTAATGTTATTATGAAATATTACTGAATTCTACCCGTGACCTACGCGGAGAAGGGCATAAATATTACACATTTTTAACAGAAACAGTGTATAACAGTCGAATGAAAAATTATTCATTTTAAACATGCCAGTAACAGTGAAGACATTATGTGTGCTCCAAACAAGACTGTCTTTAGTACTGTGGCACTCATCAAGTTTAAAGTACAACACAGTAGTTTTCACTAATACCTTTTGAGAACGAGCTAAGATCAACTGGTAAATTGTCCTATTCGTTGCATAATGCAGCTGCTGTCTGTGTATCCGCCCAACATTATTGCCGGTAGCAAATGTGGATGCGGAATATGCCAGATGAATATTTGCCAGTGACGCGTATCAATAAATGTGTTTCCAGAACCAAGGGAAAAGAACTGTTGGGAAAAGAACTGGAAAAAGTTTCGTCCTCCGTTAATCAAACCTGATTTTGCAAGGAGGTTAATGGCTAGGGGCAGCTGTTTAGTGCGTTATTCTGGTCCGCCACGGCCATTAGCTAAGCAGAATTACACACGACTCTCGCGTACGCCCCGACAGTAATTCACTGTTAAAACCGGCCATAATCAGCCAGATAGTGCTAGTGATCTTCATTATCGCTCTGCAGTCTGATAAAGCAAAAGGTTCTTCTCAGAGTTGATACTGCGTATGAAAATAAAAGGAGTTCCGAAAAGAGAGGTAGTATTGTGAAACACTGAACTTAGAAACTTTCTGTTCAGTAATTAATAAAGGAATACTCAAAATTAGAAAGGATCTAATTTCCGAAGAAAAAAAATGTGACTTGGATGGTTTATAGAGGTCTGTGTGCCGTGCTGGATATTTTATAATGTGTAATTCGAAGGTGGAGGTCGGTGTCGGTGAGAGAACTGAAAGAACTCACGTCAGCTGCACCGTGACATTACGCGGAATCAGAGGCGACCGGTGAAAATATGTCCCGGACGAGAATTCGAACCCAGAATCTCCTGATTACTATCGGAGGTGCGTTAATTACATCCCCACCGAGCGCCACGTATCCGTATTTCCTGTCCATTTCCTCGATGCTCGCCACTCTGAGATTCCCGCAGGAGGTCGGATGCACTTGTGCATCTGCAGCAGAGAAAGTGGATTCGTTGCCCATCTAGGTGAATCAATTATATGAATGCGTGGTGTCCGTTCTTTTGGATACGTCTGAGAGAAAGGACACCACGCATTCATGTAACATTAATACCTTCAACACTTTTCTTGTACCATCAGGTTACCTTCCATTAGGAAAGTTGGTGCACTCAGCGACTGTGGTATTATTTATCAATTATAGAGCGCGGGAATCAGTCGACCTTGTTTTTGAAGGTTTTATTTGGCAAATCCAGATTTCGGCTAGTGCCTAGCCATTATCAATGCACTATTCTCTAGTCTCGATACACGTCAGTTCCCTGTTGTTCGGGCGTCAGAAACAGTTCTTTTTCTTGTAGTTTTTAATGTCCTCGGAAGAGGGTAGTAACTGTATCTTCAGCGGTACGTTTAGTTAATAAGAGTCCAAGCGCCGCTTGTTCTCACCAGCTGATAGTAGCCTGTTAACCGCGCGTAGCACCAAATGTCTTCCAGCGGTAATGTTAAAATTCTAAAAAAGAGAAAAGGGGGCTCTGAAAGTATTCCGAGGGAAAGAAAGAGACTAAGAAACAATGGACACTACTATAAAACTACAGATAAATATGTACCAGCAAAACAGCCTTCGAAAGCTCAAGTTAGTGAAAGTTTTACTTTTACTCCTAACATAACCTACATCTGTATTTTCAATCTTGCAGTTAGATGGTAAAAATACGACAACGACTACTACTGCTAATAGTAGCAGTACAGTTCTTTCTCAGGTAATGTGCAATTTTGAAGGAGCATGTCATACTTTGTCAGCTGAACGCGAACTACAGCTATTTTTGGATTCCTACAAATGCACGTTAGAGCAACAGGGAACATTTACGCTTCGTCATATGGAACTTGGTGTTGTAAAGAGGAGGCGGTATGGAAAATATTACGATCCTACCAAAAGCCGCCGACAAACAGCAGTCTGCTACACTGTTCCAGATAGTAACAGTAGTCTGTCGTACAAGTCTGTCGTAAAACGTATTCATATATATTTGCACTGTCTCACAAACGTGTCCAGGTTTTGAAAGAGAAAAAGAAGAAAGGAGAATGCTTTTCTGCTGATAATGTGGGAAAACACGGTGCACCAGAAAGTATTCAGAAGAAGGGAGAAAGCAAATATGTGAACACATCAAATTCTTTCTCATAGAAAAAAATCATTGTAATAGGAAGCGATTTAACAAACAATCGTTAAGCCCAGGTTTGAAAATGTCAAGCCTATTAAAAGCTTTTATTGAAAAATATTCAGATACGAAAGTGACATACAAATACTACGCTGATACATTTAAGAAGAATGTTCCTAATTTCAGATTTGGACGGCCACATCGGGTACTTATAGTACTTGTGACTTAAAGCGTGCCAAAAGTAAGTGTGAGCCTCAACACACATAAGCTCTTAAGCTTCACTAGAGGAAAGCAGAGAAGGCAGTGTTTGCCTTACGCGAAGATAATATTTCGTCACAGACGCCTAGTAGTGATACAGTGTGAGGTGTACTACTCCCGCCAATTGTCCTGCTTCAGTCCGTGTGTTCATGTTTGTAACACTGAAGATGCATGCACGTGTCCTTGGAAACAGTGTCAGTGGGCGTGGTGAGAATGAAATTGTTTCCTCGATGATCGAAGTTATTTCCCTTCTTCCCTCTAATAAGAGAAAGCCGGCAATGTCAACTGATAATAGGAGAAAATGAGACAATGGTTGATGCCCTTCCGCATCTCGTTGCAAAAGGTCTCCTTGATGAAATCAGAGGCTTCTTGTTAGTGGCCATTTGTTTCTTCCTTGTTACCGTGAATTCGCTATGATTGACAAGAGGAAAGGTGTCAGTAAATTGTTAATACCACATGATCTAGAAACGTTAATAACATGTAGTAGCCCATAAACTTCATTTGGTGTTGCAAATATGGAGGAGAATTATTGCAAGAATTTACACATAGCTGCAGATAACTATGTGATCACAGCAAAAGTTAATATATCTCAGGTTTCTTGGTTTAAAGACATGAAGGATAATCCTCTCTCTCTCTAAAAGTGAAAGTGTCCTCTAGACAACATTCAACATTACAAAGAAAGGAAGGAGAACGAAAGACCTATGTACTCTGGAACTAAATCCACTGGAGTACAACAGTCGCCTCACAGTTGAAAAGAAAAATTATTTAAGGAAAACGATTCCTTAATTATCAAATCAACAAACGAAATTTTATTTCAGTATAGCATTCTGCGTTCTTACATAATTTGTATTTGCCCAGTTAGATTAAACTCTCCTCATTACTAATTATTTAATCATCTAAGTTAATTTAAGTTCTAATATACCGCATCAGAATATTAATTAGGGTTCAACAAAGTGTGTTCACAAAAAGACTTCAGTTTCCATTCTAGTAATAAATCTTTAAGACTATCATCTTTCTGTCTGAACAGACTAGACGAATTTTAATAGGGTTTTCACAGGTATATCGAGCGTAGCCCGTGGCAACATTTCATCAAAATCATATAACGAAAGAAAAAAATGAAGTAATTTAAAATTTTGTATAAAATCATCTGCTGTATTTAATAGTTCGGGTGCTTAATCATCACGGCGTATTACGCCAAAGAACCAATCGACGGCTCTTTTAGTTTCGTAGTGCGCCATACAACCAAAAGTTGTTTTGGTTCAGTCGTTCACAAATGTATTTTCAGAAGTTTACGTCAGTGACAGAATTAAGCACCGTAATGTTATCTTTAGGAATACAAACTAATGACGTATTTACTTGGCTAGAAAGTAAGAATTTACTGATTTTGCTTTGTGTATTCAAAACTTAACAACATTGCCTTACGTCTTTCGATAAGTTTGATTTAAATTTGACTTCTTTCCTGGAACAGAGACAAAAGTAATTTTGAAAGTATACGCCAGTGACAGAATTAAGTGCCAAAGTCTCATCTTCACGAATATAAGCTGACATTCAATTTAGTTGGCTAGGATATACGAGCATACTGATTTCGCTTTGTGCATCAAAAGATTAACGACATTGCTTTGCTTCTTACGATAGGTTTCATTTACATTGTTTGCTAGAGGAAATTGATAATAACGTCTACTTTGGGAGTTGGGTGCCTAGTCATTACATTTTGATTTCGTTTTATTTAAAATAAAAATGTCTAGAAAACGATTGAGTCTTTCTGAATACAACGACTAAAAGACTAATGACAATACGCTCTCAGGAATCCAATGAAGACTGTGAAGCGAGACTAACTGCAGTTCTAAAACATCAGTCTTTAATTCGCTCTTTGGAAAACTCCTTCTGAGAGCCAGGCGCAAAATGTCTATGATCGAGAACGCCTTGAAGTATCACGCATCTCGCAATCTTTCACTCACAGAGGCTTAAAGTTAGCTCATCTGACTTTTTGCCATAGAAGCGGACATTTGATGAGAAGTGACGCAGACTAGCGAGTTTTTTAAATCATGAATCCTATTTCTTCCTTACAATTTACCTATCCGCTTTAAACACGTGCAGTTCCCAGCGAGCTTATGTTATGCTCTCTCTTTCCAAGCATTTATCCCGACTTGCGGCGTCTCCTGGTTAATCGGATGTGGCATGTAAATTTTAAGGGGTGGCCAGATGCCCTTCCTGTAGCCACCCCATACCCGCTGGGAAGGAACTAGTGTACCCCAACTGTCTGCGTCTGGCGTAACCATTGGAATAGTGCGACTGTGTTCAGATGTCTGCGAGCCGCGTAACTGAGGCGGAACGTGGGGACCAGCCCGGTATTCTCCTGGTGGGATGTGGAAAACCGCCTAAAAACCACATCCAGGCTGGCCAGCACACCGGCCGCCATCGTCAATCCGCTGGGCGGATTCGATCCGGGGCCGACGCGACTAACCGAGTCCAGGAAGCAGCGCGTTAGTTCAAATGGTTCAAATGGCTCTGAGCACTATGGGACTTAACATCTACGGTCATCATAGAACTTAGAACTACTTAAACCTAACTAACCTAAGGACAGCACACAACACCCAGTCATCACGAGGCAGAGAAAATCCCTGACCCCGCCGGGAATCGAACCCGGAAACCCGGGCGCGGGAAGCGAGAACGCTACCGCACGCCCACGAGCTGTGGAGCCAGCGCGTTAGTGCTCACGGCTGTCCTGGCGGGTACAGCTTATATTATGCTATGACCACAAAGAAGCACAAGGCCAGACGCCGTATGTTGCGGGCGTGGACCTTAGTTTCATTTGCTTTTTGCACTACCAAGTCTCTGTGGCTCTTTCTCGCGTCAGTGAAGCAAAGAAGCTCTTCGTTCATGTAGCCAATCGCTATTGCTTCGAACAACGTATACAGGTAAGATTTACGTCAAAAATAAGTTTCAAATGTACGACGTCTTGGGCACAGATACAAATTGTTGTGACTTGGCAAGACAGCCAAGTCACTATGAGGTGAAGCCGAAAGGCACGCGCTTAAGCTCACGCAGGCTGGCGCGAGGTCTGGAACCGTTAAGGGAATTAATAGTAGCAAATAAAGTACGTAGTTGATGTAATACTTAACTTTAATCCATAATTGGTGTACATCGCTCTTGTTGATACATCAATAATAATCTCAATATAAACTGGTAATGGCGCCTTGCTAGGTAGTAGCAAATGACGTAGCTGAAGGCTATGCTAACTATCGTCTCGGCAAATGAGAGCGTATTTGTCAGTGTAGCATCGCTAGCAAAGTCGGCTGTACAACTGGGGCGAGTGCTAGTAAGTCTCTCTAGACCTGCCGTGTGGTGGCGCTCGGTCTGCAATCACTGACAGTGGCGACACGCGGGTCCGACGTATACTACCGAACCGCGGCCGATTTAAAGGCTACCACCTAGCAAGTGTGGTGTCTGGCGGTGACACCACACAAATGCCCTCGCAACGTCGGTTTCCTCAGTTAGCAATAATTTTAAGTTTGAAAATATTTCCACACTATCGCAGAGAACAAGTCTGAAATGGTTTCAAGTAAATTAGTTTTTGATAGCTCCGAAAGGCACTCGTAATATTACTTAAGTCTTCCCAGTTTTAGCGCCCTGTGAAAAACAGGGTCCCAGCTAAGCCTAACACTGAACAGTAGTGAAATCCAGCGATGGATCACCGTTACCACACCGACCAGAAACAGATTCTCGAGGTCGGCGAACCCTTAAACTAAGAACTCACAAGTCCACTACATTATCGATGTATGCGTTGTCAAGTAGTCAGTAGTTGAGCGTGAGACCGCAAAGGAGAGTTAGACAGAATATTAAGTGGAAAGAATTTATATTATACGCTACTCAATACTGAAATTAAGGTAGCTGTCAAAAGAAGAGAAAGAATATTAATTAAAGCAGCCAGTGGAAAATCTATCTATATCTATGCTAATAACAAAACTGCAGAACTATCGATAACTGCAAAACTGTCCGTTTGAACACTCTAATCTTCAAAACTTCTAGAAGAATTTTCATGTAGTTTCCACAGGTAACTTGAACGTTGCATGGGGGAACATAGTGGTTCTATTTCACCAAAATCAGATCCCAAAACAAATAAGCTACTGTGAATCTTCAGGTTTTCGCGGCGCAAAGAGTGCTCCATTAAGTTTCGGGAATGCAGACGCATAAATTCTGCTTCTTCTTCTAATATTTCGGCTGTATATCTTTCAGCCATCTTCAGAGAGAGCCGTACGACTGACGCTCCAGCGCTCGCTCCATCCTTTCAAATTTGCGGACCGCGCCACTGCGCATGCGGCCACAGATGAACAAGGCGCCAGTGATGTTGATCGGCGGCAAAGACGTAACATAGGCATGAGTTACGTCTGTGGCTGCTCATTCGATCCATGATTAATCATTGAATCCGGCACACTCAATATTGAACTTACAAAGACGTCGCTACAGTTCAGCTCCCAGTAATACATCGATCTCCCAGCATGGATCGAATGCGCAGCCACAGACGTAACTCATGCATATGTTACGTCTTTGCCGCCGATCAACATCACTGGCGCCTTGTTCATCTGTGGCCGCATGCGCGGTGGCGCGGTCCGCAAATTTAAAAGGATGGAGCGAGCGCTGGAGCGTCAGTCGTACGGCTCTCTCTGAAGATGGCTGAAAGATATGCAGCCGAAATATTAGAAGAAGAAGCAGAATTTATGCGGCTGCATTCCCGAAACTTAATGGAGCAAGCTACTGTATTTTAATGTTTTAGGAGTTTGTTGTGGCGTAGCAAGACAGCCACGCCACGGAAGTAGCCGAAAGGCACGCGTTTAGTTCACGCAGGTAAGAGATAGGTCTGTAACAGGATACGTAATGAATGCTATAAAGAAAAGTACGTAGCTTCTGGAATACTTTAATCCATCCTTGTTGTATACATCGCTCTTGACGATACAAGTGAGACTCTTTAGATACAAGCTATGTAAGGCTAATGGCGCCTTGCTAGGTCGTAGCCATGGACTTAGCTGAAGGCTATTCTAACTATCTGCTCGGCAAAGGAGCGAGGCTTCGTCAGTGTAGTCGCTAGCTACGTCGTCCGTACAACTGGGGCGAGTCTAGTCCGTCTCTCGAGACCTGCCTTGTGGTGGCGCTCGGTCTGCGATCACACAGTGGCGACACGCGGGTCCGACATGTACTAATGGACCGCGGCCGATTTAAAGCTACCACCTAGCAAGTATGGTGTCTGGCGGTGACACCACAGAGTTTGCTCAGATTCGTAGTTCTGATGTCTGCTTTAGTGGCGGCGTAGTACACCAAAGAACCAATAGACGACTATGTTAAAATTTTTATCACAATGTTAGAAGTATTTTCTGAAGTTTACGTCAGTGACAGAATTAAGCGCCGCAATCTTACCTTTACGAATACAAACCAACATTGAATTTACCTTCCTGGGGTACATGGATTTACCGATTTTGCTTTGTGTATTAAAAACTGAAAGAAAGTATTTAGCTTGTTTCGATAGATTTCATTTATATTTGACTTTTTGGTTAGGAATAACGAATTTATTGACAGAGTTAACCTATGAGGGTTCCGTTTCTACCGACTGAGATGTTAAACGCTTAAAAGAGTCGCTATGGAACGGCCATTCTTTAACTTCCGTTGCGAAGCACTGGCGCACTGCTGGTGTACTAGTAAGAAGTTATCAGGAATTTGCGTTCGGATTTAAGTGCTCAGATTTCAAGATTTACAATTAATATTGAGCTACAAATAACGTGCTTCCATTTAAGCTTCTCAAGCATCACACTCTTTGATCAAACCGGCTGTAGCCTTTCCACCACTTCCACAGCGAACTGCGAAGTTTCGTACCTCGCTCCATTGCGGTTGCATCTATCGAAGCTCTTCCTCCTAGATCAGCGTCTACTGAACACTGCCCAACGTCACGTCCATGACTCTCAGGCTAGAAGGTAAGTCACATCTGCGTTCAGCCCATCTTCGACGATCGATAGCCATTTTTCACGATGCAGAGTGCCGAATACAGATACAGATAAGTTACCTTACGATCTTGACACCTTTAGTTACAGTATGGAAAGACTTCTACCAAGAGATAGGTAAAATATGACGAACTTTTAATCGTTTTCGTAGAAATGTGGTTGTGGGACTGCGGGTGGTCAGTAACTCGTAGAAAAAAGATACCAACAGCCATAATACTTCCTAAAAAATATATTATTTAAGCAACAAGTTTCGACGCTTCATTAGCCTCATCTTCAGACCCCTACGCGAAAAATAAATGGAGACAATCCGAACTTTGGTGCACATAGACTAAGTACCATGTACATAGAACTGGATACGGTGTTCTTAAAATTTATTCGACCTGCGCATTCCAAACGCACGACAAAAATTGTAAGCAAACATCGAAAAAGCGGACTTGAGTTCTAAGAAGAAACGTTGTCAGACCACTAATGTCTAAGCTCTGTAAGACTGAGAATGTATCTAGTTGGAAACATATCAGGTTTCTTCATGAAGATTTCAATTACTTTTTGACGTCACACTGAAAGTGAACGACAGTTGTCTGGTAAAAATGATCCTCACACAAGTCTTGAAGCTCAGTTAGTGAATTGAACGATAAAGAAGGACTTTCAGAATAACTGAAAAACTTCCTTAAGGTAAAACGTCTTTAAAGGAAACCTGGTGATGAATTCAAGCGTGTTATTCACAGAGTAAACAAGCAGTGCATGTTGCACTAATACCCAAAACGTCAGTCCACGCCTTATCATATTCATTCAGTCTCCATTCATAAAACGTTATTTGCTTAATTCCTTTTCCTTCTTACTTATTTCCTGTCACTGTATGTAAAAACGTGTTTTGTGGCATTAACGTCAAGAAATTAAGACGTTTGGCTGCACGAGAATAAAGTTCAGAAGTAACTAACAATTGCTAGGGGAACATTCTGGAACATTTTATTCGTTTTCTGTGAATCGTTATCATTTTAATATTCCCACAGCGAGCCCATAAGGTCTTAAGGCCCCTTCTCCTACGCTAATATTAATCTCACTACAAAGTATGTATGAGTATTCTTTTTTATTTTGGGAGCCCAATTTTATCTTGATGTAAAAGAGGATTTTAGTTTCTATGATGATGTTTTTAGTATTTTTCGTGGTTAAGTTTTGAGAGAGAAGCTACCATCCGACGGCCACCTCCGATACGGGATGTAGAAAACCCTCAACATGTTGAGAATATGAGTGACAAGATGAAAAGCTGATTTAAAGAAGTTGAGCATCAGTGACAATGTACTTTGCGAATGTGGGACAAGGCAGGACTATGAACGTATGTTGGTTGTAAGTAATCTGAGCGAAACCTGTGACTTTAAACACGAATGACTCTGTACGTTTGGCTGTTGGAAATTGGAATCTCTAATAATTAACATTAGAATGTGATTTTAGGATTAAACTGTGTTTTTTGATCTCCGATAAATAAATAGTTAAATTATGCAAATTAGCAGCGGTCCCTCCCGTCTATGTGCTTTTCTCGGTGATATATAAAATGAAAGAACTACCAGAGAAAATGTTGCAAGTATCCAGAAAAATAATATACATTCCATTAAACTTGTATGACAGTAGACCTCTTAAATTTTGACCCATGTTTAGAATGTCTACTATCTGAATTTAAAAGTGAACACATCGAAATGGTACTGGAAGTATGCACCATTTAAACGTTTAGAAGCAGTTTTGTATGATAATAATTTTGGTAGCATAATGTCAAGCTACAAAGCAATACTTCATTACACCGTGGATTGTAGAATGAGGAAATGTCTGCAAACAGTGTTTTATTTAATCTTTTTTGGCACACTTCCTTTAATCCGTCCTCCACTTCCTGAGAGGTGCGTGAATAAGTGGACGTATGTGCGGAGACAACTAGCAGACGACTAGCCAAACAATAGTAGAAGCCGCTGGTCTACAAATATGGAGTAAACGGGATGTTTGAGCAAAGAGGCTAGCAGAGCCTGGGCTGTGTCGATAGTCGAGAGGGAGGTAGGCTGGTCAGCCGGTGAGTGCTACCCTCCTCCCTCAGTTTTTGAACGAGGGGTAAGCTGGCACCGAGGTGGTCTTGTTCGTCACTCTGTCCCTGGGAGGTGATGTGTGCAATCGCCTCCACGCCGGATGCAGTTTTGTTATGACAATGACGTAGCAAGATGAAGAAAAATGGCTCTGAGCACTATGGGACTTAACATCTAAGGTCATCAGTCCCCTAGAACTTAGAACTACTTAAACCTAACCTAACCTAAGGACATCGCACACTTTCATGCCAGAGGCAAGATTCGAAACTGCGACCGTAGCAGCAGCGCGGTTCCGGACTGAAGCGCCTAGAACCGCTCGGCTACAGTGGCCGGCTGTTGTAAGAGGATCTGGGTTATTAACTACTTGAGAAGATGGTCGCACTGACGGAACACGGATGATGTTATGCTGCTGAACACGGGATCGCCTGAGAAGTGGCTTTGAAGATCAGCGAAATTTGTTTGGACCAGATATATTTCTAGCAGAGTGTTTAGCTAAAAATTCAGTCTCTACACTTCTGCCCTCATCACTCTGATCGCTTGTTTCCTTCAATGAATTTTCATAACGACGACACCGGGGTTTTCTCCTGTTATTGGGCCGCCAAAATTTCTCCACTCCCGGTCGGGCCCTCACCGGCGCGGCTAATGGTTTCCCTGTCTCCTCCCTTCAGATCTGCTCCCCGGATGCTGCTGAGGCGGCTTATCACACCCTCTGGCGTTATTACTACTCTGTAAAGCCCGTATCACGTTAGTATGATACTGGTTTCCGTCATTCCTGTTATTATTTGCATTGTACCGATTGTTATTACGGTCCGAACCATTGTTGTTATTGCTGCCATGGTTGCGGTATGCATTATTCCCATGGTTATCGTTGTTGTGGTACCCGCTGTTGTTACCACTGCCTCTACCACTGTCGCGATTATTGCGCCAATTGTTCTCGTCCTCAACTCTTTCCAGGAAATCATTGATTGTCTTGTAATTGCTTCCTACGTAGCGTTTTGTATCATCTGGAAGCTTCTTGTAGAGTTCCCAGACTATTTCGGATTCCGTGCGGCGGTCACGCAAATATTCCAACTTACGGATCCAGCCCTCACAAAAGTCCTTCATCGAGCCACGCGAATTCGCATCGAAAGGCCTTGATACGACAAATTCGCGCCAGACTCTTTTGTTCCGTACCCAAGTCTACCAAATTTTGGTAATTCTTGCCTTCACTCATTTTAATATTGTTCAATACAAATGCCAAATCTCAAATCTAATTAGGATTCTTCCCACTACTTATTCTCGCTGCCGTAACTACCTGTTCGTAACAGCAATTTGTCACGAGATTTGCATAATGCAAAATTCGTGTCCAGAAGAACCTCAAATCCGAAGATTGTCTGTCACCAGGTCGCCACGTGTAACCTCCCGCTAACTTATCGACCTTAATGACAGTGAAAAATTAAACCGCGTGCACCTAATGGAAATTTGGGAAAAGCAATCGTCACCGAAGCTAATTTCTCGGTAAAGGGTTACATCTAAATGAAAGGAAAAATGCAAATGAAATTGGTGAAAATTAATTTTGAGAAAAGGGTAAAATTAATAATGAAAGTAAATGTGCGGTCGTCACGTTAACAATTAATTGGCATTAATTAGATATTTGAGATTTGGGGAAAATTACGGTCGCCAGTCCTATGGACAACTACTATAATAACTGAAAATGAAAGATTAATGCACATATAATTATCACTGTGTGAAAACTGAATGTTTGTCAGAAGTAATAAATTTCACAACATTGTGACTTAATTTAGCAAAAGAGTTAATAAAACTGGAAAATTGAAAGTTAATTTAGTGACTGAAATTAATAGTGAACTTTGTTTGTGAAGCACTACGAAATTCAATAAAATAAGGTTAGTCTTGGGCTACCTCAGCAATCATTTCAATAGCTTCTTGAATCTACGCAATTTAGAAATAAGAGATTTAACTTAGAACTTGAATTAAATGATTCTCAACAATTAACAATAGTAAAATTTTGATACGTACCAAGCTGAGCTGCTGTCACAGGTAAGCTAAAATATGGTAACAAAACCCACACTCTTAATTTCTGCTTGTGTAATCTAAATATTGTAGCCAGCTATGGATACTTTAACTGAACTTTGAAGTTAAAGCAGTGAAATGGAATGATATTACTTTAATGCTGGCGTATGAATTTCAACGACCCTCAGGTTCATTCCAGAAATGGAAGGGACCCTGCTTGGTAATGCAATTGGGACAATGAGCAACAAAGGTTCATGCTAAGTTGCTGTGTTTTTGTGATGCAACAGTTTGAAATCTGAGGTCTGCAATACAGTTCTAAAACTTTACCTGCTTTTAGTCTTCCTTGTTGGTTGATTGAAGGTTTGCAGTCGTCGATCGGGGAGGTGGCGACAGTCACTCATCGTAGGCCGTCGCTGTTGCAGAAACTGGATATTGGCGCGCCTTCTTCTCGATATGGTCACCAGGCAAAACGGGCTCTTGATGTGCGCCAGCTAATGCTTCCCGTCCGCGACACAGTGTCAGAAACTATCATAGCAAGTCGAGCGCAATTGCATGCTGCCAAACCCCAAAAGAGCGGCAACTCGCGGGAGCGTCACACAACACACCTGCTCCACCGCCCTACTTCAGCCAGACTCCCTCTGCTCGCGCTCCATGCGGCAGAGTTAACACTACCAAAGATCCTAAACACTTAGTTTCTCCACACGACATATCGATGTGATCGTTCGATAGCATAGTTTGTCCTAGGCCAGACCCAGCATAATATACATATATATATATATATATATATATATATATATATATATATATATATATATATATATATACATATATTAGAACAATTACAATATATAAAGACACAGAAATGTCATATCTTCAGGTAAGAAAATAAGGAGAAAAATTTATAGTACAATAGATGGAAATAGGCAGAGTGGTTCTAGGCGCTTCAGTCTGGAACCGCGCTACCTCTACGGTCATAGGTTCGAATCCTGCCTCGGGCATGGATGTGTGTGATGTTCTTAGTTTAGTTAGTTTTAAGTAGTTCTATGTTCTAGGGGACTGATGACCTCGGATGTTGAGTCCCATAGTCCTAAGACCCATCTGAACCATTTTTGACTGATGTAGTGGGGAGAATAAAACCTAAGATCTTGCCAGAATATGAATGGGAGTATAAATCAAATTTGAGACGAACTGATAAATTGTGGTGTTTTTCTGAGTTTTCTTCATAAATTATGGCATGGTTTAGAGGTTCTGTTTGTAGTCCGATAGATGCAGATTGTGTCATATCTATGGTAACTTAGTTCAGCGCCACCGACTGGTTATTTGCGTTATGAGGGAAGTACAAATGCTGAGTATATTTCATTATTTCTAGCTTAAAGATAGGGTTCAGTGGTTGTTCTTGTGGTCTTCAGTCCAGAGACTGGTTTGAGGCAGCTCTCCGTGCTACTCTATCCTGTGCAAGCTTCTTCATCTCCCAGTACCTACTGCAACCTACAGCCTTCTGAATCTGTTTAGTGTATTCATCTCTTGGTCTGCTTCTACGATTTTTACCCTCTACGCTGCTCTCCAATATTAAATTGGTGATCCCTTGATGCCTCAGAATATGCTTTACCAACCGATCCCTTCTTCTAGTCAATTTGTGCCACAAATTTCTCTTCTCTCCAATTCTTTTCAATACCTCCTCATGAGTTATGTGATCTACCCATCTAATCTTCAGCATTCTCCGTTTCGAGAGCTTCTATTCTCTTCTTCTCTAAACTATTTATCGTCCACATTTGACTTCCATACATGGCTACACCCCATACAAATACTTTCACAAACGACCCCCTGACACTTAAATCTGTACTCGATGTTAACGAATTCCTCTTCTTCAGAAACGCTTTTCTTGTCATTGCCAGTTTACATTTTATATCCTCCCTCACTTCGACCATCATCAGTTATTTTGCTTCCCAAATAGCAAAACCTCGTCTACCACTTTAAGCGTTTCTCTTCCTAATCTAATTCCCGTAGCATCACCCGATTTAATTCGACTACATTCCATTATCCTCGTTTTGCTTTCGTTGATGTTCATTTTATATCCTCCTTTCAAGACACTGTCCATTCCGTTCAGCTGCTCTTCCAGGTCCTTTGCTGTCTCTGACAGAATTACAATGTCATCGGCGAACCTCAAAGTTTGTATTTCTTCTCCATGGATTTTAATTCCTACTCCGAATTTTTCTTTCGTTTCCTTTGATGCTTGCTCAATATACAGATTGAATAACATCAGGGATAGGCTACAACCCTGTGTCACTTCCTTCCCAACCATTGCTTCCCTTTCACGTCCCTCGAATCTTATAACTGCCATCTGGTTTTTGTAAAAATTGTTGATAGCCTTTCTCTCCCTGTATTTGGCCCCTGCCACATCCAGAATTTGAAAGAGAGTATTCCAGTCAAAATTGTCAAAAGCTTTCTTTAAGTCTACAAATGCTAGAAACGTAGGTTTGCCATTCCTTAATCTATTTGCTAAGATAAGTAATAGGTAAAGTATTTCCTCACGTGTTCCAACATTTCTAAGGAATCCAAATTGATCTTCCCCGAGGTCGGTTTAGTTATGAGTTACAAATCTGATAAGTTTTGTGGTACATTCTAATGATCATAAGCCACAGGAGGTAGGATTCAGTATGGCATTTCAGTAATTAATATTAAATTAACTCCGATCATCTTTTGAAATAAATTGTAAAGCTCTATACTATGAGGCGCCACAGTGCAAGTATCTGGTAGTCTCATTCATTTGGCTTCACACTTTGTAATGTTTAAACGTCAGTGTGTAATGAAAGGAGTGCTCTGGATGAGAATGTGTGACGAATGATGACAGAATTTTTGTTACTTTGCTGCCATTCCTATCTACCACATTACAACAATGAGGCCCCGGTAGCTGAATGGTCAGAGTGACAGAATGTCAATACTTAGAGCCCAGGTTCGACTCCCGGCTGGGTCTTAGGTATTCTCCGCTCAAGGACTGGGTGTTGTGTTATCCTAATCATCATCATTTCATCCCCATCAACGCGCAAGTCGCCGAAGTGGCGTCAAATCGAAAGACTTGCACCCGGCGAAAGGTCTACCCGACGGGAGGCCCTAGTCAAATGACATTTACGTTTAACAGTAAGGCACGAGAGATTAGAAGAAACTTCCAATTAGAAATCAATTACGTTGGATATTTGTGTGAAATGGAGTCTAAACTACTCTCGTGCATATTAGAAAAATCTTTTTTGTCAATAAAACCGTTAAATCTTTGTTTTAATTCACGATAGTAGTTTTCAGAACAGAGAAACTTGCAGTCTCTCATGTCCAACAATAAAAGCAAAGAAAGAATAACAGAACAGTTAAAAATTATTAAGAAAGAAGGTAAATTATCTCAGATAGGGATAGGAGTACAGAAAGGAAATTAGTTACATATCGGTCATGTCCGTCCTCGTTTGATCTGACTTATCGGGCGTTATAAAATTACTTTACATTACAAGAGGATCCCTATTGTGGTTACCAAGACAAATGTAAATAGGTAAGATGAGGATATAATATCATATAAATATCTCTGATGCCCGTAGAATAAATAATAATACTGTGTATAACAATAGTGAGTAATCAGTGGCAGATCGACTTTAGGAATAACACAATAAAAAGGGAAAACACTTTAATGCCGAATACTACAACTGGAGGGGGAAGGGGGTTAGTATGCAGCCTATCCTCTGTTCTATTACCACTTCAGAGTATGCCTTGGTCTTGTTTCCTTGAAATATTATAACACCTACCGCTTCCAGCAGATATGTATTCAATGTAGTGTTTGTTTTTATATATAATTGGCAGAAATCTTGATTGCTCCTAAATAATGTGCTAGTCAATGAATAGCGATAGCTCTATTATCTTACATCAGTGACACCTTATATTTAAATGGAACAGTTTCACAGAAACCTCTGATCCGTTTTCTCTATTGCTGCACTGATTTAAGCTGTTAAAAGAATCTTTCTTAATCGGGAATGTCTCTTAACAGAATAATGGAATTTCTGATGTTAGGAACTATGAATAGACTAGTCTGTTTTCAATCCATATAAGGTTTCATTTTACATTAATAAGGCTTTATGCGACAAAGTCTTAGAAAGAATTATAATTGGAATTTGTTCTCGAACGAGATGAGATCCTCGCACTACATAATGTTAATCTACAGATCTTTTACAGTTTATTGATGTGTAGGTTCCGCCCAGTTCATCTGATCAGCGCATACTCTGAACCGGCCGCCACCGAAATTTGTGCCTCGTCAGCAGTCATTAAAGCGCTTTCAACTCCCGTAATAGCTCGCCATTCAGAAGTGTCAAAGTTGAGTTGATTGTGATGTCAGCACAGCTCCACAAATTCTAATTTAGGGTTGTTGTTGTTAACAGCTACCTTCATAACGTCACCGTCTGTACCATGAGTTTAGAATGAGAAAAAGTAACCGCAGAATGAAGGACTTCCAGCTGAGGTGTTCAGAATGATTTAGTTAGTTGAGAGACTTGTAGTGGGAAACAATAAAATTGAGGTGCATAACACAGATTACTGAAGACGTATGGGTGTTGCGGATAGATTCTCAATTAACTAACTTGCTTGGGAAACAACTTAACGTGTACATAGTAAGTGGCAATAAGGAGCACACAGCCACATAAACATGAGGATTCTAGAACATACTCGATCATGTTACGTTCAAATCTGTTGTTGAGTTCCAAGGAATGGAATGTGCTTTTCATTGCACGCTAACGAACACTACATACAGATACAGCTTACCTAAGAAAGCGAGCCGGCTGGAGTGGCCGAACGGTTCTAGGCGCTACAGTTCCATAGTGCTCAGAGCCATTTTTTTTAAGAAAGCGTAGAATTTATTGGGTGAGGTATTAGCAATTCGAGAAGTAATTATTTCTGGTATACTGAACAGCTTTCAAAATATACTGATCTTAAGAGATTTCGAAAATATGATAGTGAAGGCTTTCACGTCATGTGAATGCAATGAAATATTTTCGAGTTCCTTACTGTGTCAGTTCTAAGTTATTCCGCGGCATTTCAGAATGTGTATACCATCCTTTCATCTACTGAGGAAGGCTGGTCCCGTACTGGCTCATAGCTGAGTGAGGGAATTTTCAGCCAAAAACCATGCTAACTGTCTCTGCGGAAAAAGAAGTGCAAATTTCGGAGACTTTTTCCTCACATCCAAAGAAAACCCCAGATATTGATTTTAATTTAATTGTGTGATGACAAGTTTCACGCAACAAGTAACAAATTCTAGTGTATATAAAGTAATTTGATGACTTTCTGGGAATGGTCTGACAGATGAAAACGCATTTATTTTCTCCGAAAGTCAGGGAGCAACATGAGTCTCTTAATCATCCTTCCTGTGCTTCCGGTGCCAGAGAGAAAGTTTCCCGGTATTATCGCTGTCGTGTTATTACGACTATAAGAGGTTATTACACACACACACACACACACACACAATACACACACACAGATAAACACACAAAACACACACCAAAAAAAGTTAAAGATTTTTGCATACACCGGTTCCAGAAGCCCTGAAGATAGACGTGGATATTGTATCAGAGACACAGTCCCTTTGACTGTTCAGAGGTGTCACTAAACCAGCACAAAGATGTAAAAAAACCATGTATGAGCGGCGCCTGTTCGACGGAGGGGTTCTACAGCAGATTACTTCCAGTCATTCCGCCAGGAAGGAGGTAGACGGCTCGTGTTGTCTGTAGTTCAATCATGCCTCAGACGGACAATATCGCGGTTCGATCGCGTCCGCATTGTTACTTGTGCCAGGAAGGGCTCTCAACAAGGGGAGTGTCCAGGCGAGTGAACGAAAGCGATGTTGTTCGGACATGAAGAAGATGCAGAGAGACAGGAATTGTCGATGAAATTCCTCGCTCAGGCCACCCAAGGGCTACTATTGCAGTGGAAGACCGCTACCTAAGGATTATGGACCGGAGGAGCTCTGACAGCAGCGCCACCATGTTGACTAATGCTTTTCATGCAGCCACATGACGTCGTGTTACGACTCAAACTGTGGGCAATAGACTGCATGATGCGCAACTTCACACCCGACGTCCATGGTGAAGTCCATCATTGCAACCACGAAATTCTGCAGCGTGGTACAGATGGGCCCAGCAACATGCCGAATGGACCGCTCAGGGCTGGCATCACGTTCTCTTCACCGATGAGCGTCGCATTTGCTTTCAACCAGACAATCGGCGGAGACGTATTTGGAGGCAACTCGGTCGGGCTGAACGTCTTAGAGACATTGTCCAGCGAGTGCAGAAAGGTGGAGGTTCCCTGCTGTTTTGGGTTGGAATTATGTGGGGGCGACGTACGTCGCTGGTGGCTGTACGGTACGTGAATGCCACCCTCCGACCAATAGTGCAACCATATCGGCAGAATACTGGCGAAGCATTCGTCTTCATGGACGACAATTCGTGCCTCCATCGTGCACATCTTGTAAATGGCTTCTTCAGGATAACGTTATTGCTCGACTAGAGTGCCCAGCATGTACTCCAGACATGAACCCTGTCGAACATGCCTGGGATAGATTGAAAAGGGCTGTTTATGGACGACATGACCCACCAACCACTTTGAGGGATCTACGCCGATGCGGCCTTGAGGAGTGGGACACTCTGGACCAACAGTGCCTTGATGAACTTGTGGATAGTATGTCGCGACGAATACAGACATGTATTAATGCAAGAGGACGTGCTACTGGATATTAGAGGTACCAGTGCTTACAGTGTGAATTTAAACCGGTATGCAGCCGGAGCTGCCGAGGAAGGCGTAGTTGACCGAGGAAGGCGTAGTTGGCGAAGTCAGAAATGAGTAAACGACCGTAAAGTTCCTTATTTCGTATGAGTTTGATACATGGATAACTAAAAAATTAAGTGTATAGTCTAGGCAGCCAGCAGTGAAGAAGAGGCCTTTAACCACTTCAACATTAGCATGATCGCAATAGCTATGACACAAAATAAAATTACATCTTAAATTGTATTGGTTATAAGATATCTAATGTACTTTCCTAACAGCTCATTTCACCTTTTTATTTCCGATAACATAAAACAGAATTTAATTTCAAAATTTTTCACAAAATTTACCTCTATCAACGAATACAAGAAGATACTACCATGAAGTAAACAATGTTTTTACGGAGGTGTTTCACTTTGGAATATAAGTTTAAAAATTTTCACAAAATTAAACTATATTATCATAGCCAACTACAAATACAAGAAGAGATCAGTAAAAAGTTGGCGATCAACTATTTTAAGGTTGTGATTTCGCATTGGAACCACGAGGACATACAGTTTTCAACCAACAATCATATCGTGAGATACCGTAGAACGCAATTTCGTGTTTTCCCTAGACTTAATCCTGTATCTCGAAACTTCCGTGAACTCATAATGCGCAGATCAAATAACAGTCCTAAACAACAAGCAAAAAAGGAGACCCTTACTTTAAATGCAAATGATCTTATCAGTATGATCACTATAAAAAAACCACCTGGCACAATCTGCTAGAATCACGAAGCACATTCTCCCGACTGACTGTTGCTTTGAACGCATTAGGTGACTGCTACAGTGCGTCACATTCAATCAAGTTTCTTACTTTCTCCGTCTTGTAACAGCATCAGTGGTATCATGTCAAAAGTACTGTCATTTAAAAAATATATATATAAAGTGTTGAATTAGGTAAAAACCACTGGTACTGAAAGGGTTAAGAACGACAGATATGGGGATCCATCTCATCACTCGAAATGATTTAAAAGAGGAGGAAATCGTGATAGAGTACATTGCAGGTTTGTTTTTGCATATATGTTTCATTATTAAGAAGCGTATGCGAAAAGTAAACTTATGACTTTAGTCACGCAAGACGTAACATCCCTTCATTTCGTGTACGCATTAAGATAGTGAAAACGTGGTTTTCAGTAAACAATAGTATTCAGAGTCCCACGTAATTTTATGAATGTTTAATCTTCACACCTCTTAATCAACCGAAATATTGAATCCAATACTTCTTTTAATAGAACAACATTGTTTTCTTAACCTCAGTTGAAAACTCAAGAGGGGTATAGTTACGAGAAGTGACTAGAAAGTAAGTTCAGATCATGAAAAGGAAAGCACACTGAAAACCCGATGAAGCCTTGCACCCATGTGATGGGCAGTGTCTCTGGTATCCCTGTCGATCGCGTCACGTGGACTTCTCAGTTCTGGGCCCAGAGTGATTACGTAGGGATGTCTAGAAAATAGCGTTTCCCGCCGACTATGGGTCCCTGATTTTACCTAATTCCATGCAGCCCCATCTAACTTAACTGTCATGCATTTACTATTTCATAAAGTTCTCGGCCGCATACTGCAAGGACAGTGAAGATTGTCCTCCAGTGGTTTCACTGGGTAGCGTGTGATCGCTTACCATACAGCCTGGACGTGACTCTCTCAGATTTTCATCTCTGCTCACATAAACCCCTGGCTATGAAGACAACATTTTGACATAGACGACCAACCGCAGACCAGCGTTGAGAATTGACGGGAAGTGCAGGTGGCTCTGCCTACTATGATGAAGGTACTGAAGCGTTGGTGCAACGCTACGACAAATGTCCATGTCGCACCGGCGGCTATGGACCGAAGTAGATGGAAGGTGTACTAGCTAACTGTTGCAAATAAAACATTTCTGACCTTCACTGTGGTTTCCATTTCACGACCGCTCAGAACTTACTTTCTGGTCAACCCTGTATATAACACCTGTTAATGCTGGAGCTGAAACGTTTTGCTAAACTCTCCGAGAAAACTGCTAGAATTGAGAGACAATGAACCGCAATCTGTTATTGTGAGGTAAACACCACCAGATTAGGTTCTAGTGACATGATGCAACGTTATATCAAGCCAAATCCATTGTTTACTTGTTTCCACAAAAACGTTTCTGTTAAACATGAGCATGTACTCTTTCCAAACAGTTGAGCTTCTTCCAATGCAGCGGAAGTTAGCATATAGCTTTACACAAAGAAGTTGAAGCAGACCCTTCATCTATCTCGTATATAGTTGGCCTGACATCTTGCTGCGTGTTACGGTGGAGACTGGCAAGAGGGCTCTTCCTGGCGGTACTTGCATCCAAATAGCCTGTTCTGACCCCCTTGTTTTACAATTATAGTGCATCTGCGGATTATGTTCGCGAAACGTTTCAAGGCCCTCATTAACAAAAATTACGTCACCGTACTCGTCTTTTCAAGGGCTTTCGAATACAGTTAAGGAAAGTATGTCGTTCCATCCACAAAAACCAGTTTTGACTGAATGTTTCGGTTGATATAAACGTTAAAATTATCAAGCAAATAAGAAAGTTGTCCGGTCCAATATGCACTGTCATTTGGTGAAAACTATTCACAAGATTAAAGGAGTGTTACATTTATCGCGACCGTTCATGTTTGTATTTGTTGGTAAAAATATTCATTGGCAGTTTTTCTAAAAACGAAATTCACTAATACGCTTCTAGATCTTCTACTAACGTTTTACGATAGTCTGTTTTAGAGAAGTTGGGATCTGATGTTTGGGCGCAGAGAAAATTCGCAGTGTCGTTTCCTTGCACGTTTTAGCAGAACATGTAAACACCCAGTGCGGCAATGAAGCTGAAAAGTTTTCTTTCTGCTACTTCGAAGCGATCTCGCCGATGAGAGAAATGAGTGGTGCAAGTAGAGGAAAAAAGCAGGTTCTAGCACAAAATAATTTATTGGAAGGATCTGCAAGATCTTCCCAACATTCCCTACGAAGTCAAACCCCCTCCCCCCCATCCACCGCTTGGAAATGGCGGAATTTTTGACGGATGATAGGTCAATTTAGCTACTTCCACTTACTTGACCCCCACTCTCATATTCCTAGGACATCACCCATCCGCTTCACTGCCTCCCCAACTTGTGTATTGGCAGGAAAAGGTTCACTCTGTGCTGAGCTGCAGGAGAGGAAAGACATAAGCTATTTATTTATATTGGCGGGAAATGTGTTGTTGGTTGTGTTATCCTAAAAGTTTGAAGATGGACTGCCCTAGCCACAATATTGCCACCAGAGGGTGCTCAAAACTATCCTATAGCCACCTCAAACTTTCTAACGCCCCCTCTCCAGCCTTACTATCGCTGAAATTTGCGGCAAACACTTAGTGCATGCTGAGATGTTGGTGTGTAAGGTTCTCCCATGTGGTCTAGTCCACGATACTGTCAACAGAGGGTACTGGGGAAAGCACAGTCTCAGTGGAAGCAGTTTCGTTTGCTATGTCTACAGTAGGGTGTTTGTGCTGAACAGAGACGTGTTTTATAGCTATATTACCTGTCAGCATGCAGCTGTGGATTGTGTCCACAGCTCCCTACATAAGGATTGGAAAGCACAGATAATGAAAGATCTTAATAAAATGAATACTTTTTAGTAAAGAATGGATTGAAATTGTATTTCACAATGCACACATACAGACTTTTGTGAAGGAACTGTCAACCGTTTTTGAAAAGTCCAGTCAGTATTCCAAAGTGCGAGAAGCGAGACATTCATCTGCTCTTGTGGTAGCATCTGCATGTTTGCGATGTGTTCATTTGACGAGATGCTGGTTCTGCAAAGGGAGGAGTTTAACAACTGTATTACCTGTAATCATGCAGCTGAGGATTGTGTTCATAGCTCCATAAATAAGGATGGGAAAGGGAGGTTAATGGTGGAGCATAAGAAGAAGAGCACTTTTCAATAAATAATGATGATACAGTGGGATCGATTCAAGATGCATTTCACATCTCACACAGAAAGATGTTTGTGCAGGAACTATCTACCTTTCTTGAAATGACCAGTTGATATGTCTAAGAGACGAATGTGTGTCTTCAACAATCCCAGATCAGTTGAGCTAGTTCACAGTATCACCACCAGCAGGCATCTAAATTGGTTTTGTTCTCCCCTGCACTTCCCTTGGGAATCAATAGGAATGCAGTATCCTCTCCCCACCCTCCCCATACCCACTCAAAGGGATATAAATCTGATATGGTAACCTGCTGGTGTCACTCGCAGTCAGTCAGTGGAAGAAGAACTATGATGTGCCAACATTGAGCGAGATCATCATCACAGAAGGAGCTGAGAAGTAAGTACTCTTTGTAGGGCTCTGTGTGTGTGTCACTTCCTTGCTCAGTAGTATCAATCCTTCAGTTCTTTGTTCACCAGTCGTAATCTTCAATCTGTCAGGATCTGCTCGAGCAGCACTGATTTCGAACCTGCTGGCACCTGGACACCACTAGTGGTAGCAGTGACCACCAGCTTTTCAGGACCTGCAGCACCAGAAGCAGTAGTGACAGACACAGTCAGCATATTGTATGGGCCAGTGAGCTTCTATTATCCACCCTGCTCATCGATTTGTATAAAAAGACAGCCAAATAGTCCTCAGCTCCCAGAGTGCTGAGGGTCCTACTCCACACGGAGCTGGTGAGAACTGGTCTGCATCTCATTACTTTCTGGAGTTACTACAACAACAGAAAGTGGATGTGGTGGATGAGAAGCGGTCAGTTCCTCCCAGTGCTCTAATGCTATTCACTTCAAATGCTGAAATACTGGTACAGAAGCGTCAGTGCACAGTAACTGGCATGTCATGTTAGAACCCGAAAACGCATTGAGAAGTGTTAAAGACAGTTTACGGAGTTGGAATTGGATTTCCTGTGCAATGCAGAAAACTACATCATTCCAGAGATGATCATCAAGTATTTTCCTTCCTGTTCACCCCTGAAAATTTGGTGTGCTGGCCTGATATCTATCACATCATTGTATGACAGCTCTGTACTCATGCTGAGATCAGGTGGTCAGTCCATTTATTTACAGCACCCACCTGTTACAAATTTGTTCGGCCTGTAGATGGTTCTATCCATTGTACTGGAAAGATGAAAAATGTGATTGCCTTGTGTTCAAACTTTGCATACATATATTGTGAACTATCTCTTTGTGAATACCGTGCATATTGATGACTTAGAACAGTGTGTAAATATGGTGCCAAGAGAAGCTAATGGACTGGCAATAAGTTAGGGAGAAACACATACTGAATTCTACACTTACTAGGAAGCTTTGTTTTCTAAAGTCTGTACATCTGTGAACAAGCAACCAGTTGATTTTTCCGATGTACCACACGATTACTGAATAAAAATGTGTGCCAAAATGGATATGTATTTTTTATTTATTTTATCATAGTACCACAAGTACTAAGGCCAGTATTTTCACACCTGTAATTCCACAACAGCATAAAATCGTTTCAATAATGTCATCACTAATCTTTGTCAAAGTGATTGATGAATCTACACTTTCAGGGGTATATGTATCTAAATTTTCTGAGTATCCATTGTAGTTCAGTTGGTTAATCACTGAGTTATAATTGTTACATATTTTTTCTATAAAAGCCCTTTGCACACCAAAATCTGATGTAGATGGTATCATGGCAGCGTAGATGAAGCATTCTCATCATCTAGACTTTGTTGTAAGTGATGGTCCTGTGATGATGCAGAAGAAGGCCAGAAGAAGAAGAGGAAGAAGAAGGCTGGAAGACTCCTTCATCGTAATATACAAGCTGCAAATGTAAGTCCATCCAGCTGTGGCAAGACAATTGTACTCATGACACTGCTAAAACATGCAGATGGATTCTGCTTTGTGCATGTCTGCATTTTTCCATTACTGCTTGCATAAGATACTCCAGGATGTAGATGGTGCAACATACAGGACATTCAGTCAAAGCAGCTGTGTATGAAGACATTTCGAATGCATAACTTCATATGAATCACAGTTCTTCATCCAGCAGATGAAGCTACCTGTATCCATACAAAGTAACTTAATATTAATGATATTAGTATTCTCGAGCACATAATGAAAGTGATTCATGTGGAGTTCGGATAGGTCTAGTATGCTCATCTCCACATAGATAGGTTTCGTGAACTCTACTGCAGCCTCTGCCATCTCCATAGCGACAAAATTGTTACTGAATATGGTGATCCGTTTGAAATCTGGTCTGACAGTGCATTTCGTTATGCCATGACGCCCATCCAATTCGGTCCTAATGAGAACATCACGATGGTTTCTTAAATTCTGTGTAGTTTTGAAGAATACTGCATTATTCATTAAAAAAATATATTGTTCAAAATATTTAAATCAATATATTCCTTCAAACAGGGTTCCTGGTTGAAAAAGACAGTGCACCTAATTCCAACCAGAACATCCATAATCGAATACAGTGCTGGTGGTTACAGTAATGAGTAACTTACCTCTGCTTGTCCCACAGCTCTGTCATTAGCTCTGAGATGGAACCTATGCCTCGTGGAACTAGTCGCTCTCAACATAGTGGCAAATCGGCATGCGCATCATGCAAACCAATAAGGTATGCGAGGTCTGTCTCCACTAATTATCCTACTTCAGAATCATCCACCATAACACCTTTTTTTGGATGTCTCACCTAATCCTTTGATATCTTCTCAGGGCACCCACTGTAACTCTTCAGTCGGCAGGGACTGCTGCATGGCGCGCTCAAATATGTTATTCACGTCCAAATACATGATTCAACTAGACTCACTGGATGCATTGAACATCTCATCGTTCTGCGGGTTATTTGCCTTGGCATGTCTACGGACGGATCCGTCATCTGAAGAAAAGAAGCATGTCCAAATTGGTGAATACCTCAATGGTTTTATTCGTTCTCTTGAGCATTGCATCCCAAATGAAATTCAGGATCGAGTGTGTATGTGGTCATGCATACAGATCGGAATTTCTCTGAAACGTCCGCAAGGACACGCAAGTTTGTGTCTGTGTACAGTTTTGCATAATCACCCAAAGCTGCGATATTGAATTCCTGCCACATATTCACGCCATGCTCATATTCTGCATCCGTTATGGAATTATCTGTGAAATTACTGGTGAATGCAGTTATGTCGGGCAGTCTTGTTTTGTTGAGTTTTGCCATACTATATAGATCTATACACACTCATACCGTAAAATCCCATTCCCAGAGCCAAGCTGAAACTTTGCGTTATCGGGAAATGCATCTTGGGTAATGTGCATCTCCTCCTGATGCATTGCTTCAACAAGTTTATGGTGCCTGCATAAAATGTAGCGAGTCGAAGAAAGGGTGCGTCATTCCTGGCATCCAACGCTCTGATCATTCTCTTAACAAATTTAGTCAAACGCTCAACAACAAAATGCCCGCCATACCCGCTAAAATTATGGAAGAAAATGGGTATGTGTCGTGGTAACTGATACTTCAGGTTGCATGCATTGTGAGCTGTACCGCGAACCTTCCCCGTAACATGACAGTGGTCCCTACAATGAGCTTCCACTTGTCTCTCGAAGAGCCCACAGATATGACACTCTACTGAGTTGTTGCACAAATCTTTATGTTCCTGCGATTCGGTCATGGGGATGGTGTTGCTTTAAAGTTTATCAACCTCCCATGTAAGCTGGTCGAGCTGAGTGCGCAGCCAAACCGCAAGATTACCCTCAACATTCATCTGAGACAGTTAAGAACAGACTGAAAGGTACATACCACCTGGTATGCTCCCAAACGCAGTACATGTTTTTCAGTGAAGGTTGTATGTGACATCGTGTCAAACGAGAGAGGAAGCATTCAAAGTTGGCATACATTACAAAAGGACATTGCTCCTGGTGGTAAAGGTTTTAAACTTTGAGAATTGGCTTTTTTCTGTCAGTTTTCAACACGTATCTCACTCTTCAGAGAGCAATAAGTAGTATGCTCTGTTAATGACTCGCTTGAGGAAAAGTAGTTGAGAAACCTGTAGCATAAATTATGTTTACCTTTGTGTTTATTCTGTTGACTGGAAAGGAGTCAGGACATACCTTTGGCGCAAACGTAGTGTTTGATTTTCATTCTCATCCGATATTAGCAACATGTTTACAAGCGGCTTGCACTCATCAAATTCTGATAAACGGATGGATCTGACGAGTTTGTGGGTGATTTTACCATTGTCATCGTCATCATTATCTGGATTGTTCTTATTCAGGCCAGAAACTTTAACCGAAACACCCTCACGTTACCCCTCAAATTTCCATACGTCCTGAAGGTCGATGGGGAAATCAATACCATCAAAGCTGTAACATGTAATACTATCACAAACATGGTCATTGTCTGGAGACAGCGGATTTTTCTTGTAATTTCTTTCACAAACCAGAACTGACCACGAAAAACAGGCGTTGTCTGTTTTATTCTGAAGATTAATACACGCCTTCTTGTCAGATATATCTTTCAGTGACTTGATACAGCTAGACCCTTCATTTGTTTGGTCATGGAGATGTGAGTGGATGTTGAGATGTAGAACACATTGAGTTACCAGATCCTCTCCTGCTCATCTCTGAAAGCTTGGTCTGAACAGCACTCAAGGTTAGGTTGTTGAATCACTCAGTGATCGAGGTGCTCCGCGATATTACTCAGTTGTTCTTTAAAAGATAGCCAATACTTTCCTCCTCAAGAGCACCTTCCTCTTTGGGCAGATGTGACAGTTCACAGCATAGTACTGCACCGCATTTCGCAGAAGAATATCACGGATCATTTACGAGTTTGATAAGCTGTCTCTTCATGACAGCGTGGCACGCCAGCAAAAAACTTGTAATAGCCTTCAACTACCCTTCCAGATTATCGACCCTTATAGCGAGCTACGCTGATCAGACGGTCCTCGCTCACTATGTAGTCTAGTTCCAGCATGACGCCTTTAATCAGATGTCCTGTAACAGGACGGGGGAGGAAAGACGGCTACCAGCCATATCAATGCCACCACTACAACTGACAGAGGGTGATGGTGGCAGTGGCGTAAGACAGCGGTCAGGAGCGCGTGCCCTCTGGCTTGGACAGAACGAGCAACCCGGTTGGGGAGAAGCCGGCTCAGACTGTGGTCTATGACACTGCTGTTTTCCTGGCCTATGGTGAGCGGGCCAGTCCCCGATGGGTACAGCAAGCCATGCACACGGCACCCACAAGGCGTCAGGTGCTGAGGTAGCCTGTAGCCACAAGCTGCCGGTTGATTGGCTGTAGAATGAGAAAGCACATTAAGGTTACATTGGACTTCGTTGAAATTTGACATTTTCTGTTTTCTACTCGTTAATGTATTTGGGTTCCCTGAACATTTTGGTATATAATACATTAAAATCAGACAACTGTGTGACGTTCAAATAGTATTTTGAATGTTGATGTGTGACTGTCAAATTTCGCGGCTGCACATACACTCCTGGAAATGGAAAAAAGAACACATTGACACCGGTGTGTCAGACCCACCATACTTGCTCCGAACACTGCGAGAGGGCTGTACAAGCAATGATCACACGCATGGCACAGCGGACACACCAGGAACCGCGGTGTTGGCTGTCGAATGGCGCTAGCAGCGCAGCATTTGTGCACCGCCGCCGTCAGTGTCAGCCAGTTTGCCGTGGCATACGGAGCTCCATCGCAGTCTTTAACACTGGTAGCATGCCGCGACAGCGTGGACGTGAACCGTATGTGCAGTTGACGGACTTTGAGCGAGGGCGTATAGTGGGCATGCGGGAGGCCGGGTGGACGTACCGCCGAATTGCTCAACACGTGGGGCGTGAGGTCTCCACAGTACATCGATGTTGTCGCCAGTGGTCGGCGGAAGGTACACGTGCCCGTCGACCTGGGACCGGACTGCAGAGACGCACGGATGCACGCCAAGACCGTAGGATCCTACGCTGTGCCGTAGGGGACCGCACCGCCACTTCCCAGTAAATTAGGGACACTGTTGCTCCTGGGGTATCGGCGAGGACCATTCGCAACCGTCTCCACGAAGCTGGGCTACGGTCCCGCACACCGTTAGGCCGTCTTCCGCTCACGCCCCAACATCGTGCAGCCCGCCTCCAGTGGTGTCGCGACAGGCGTGAATGGAGGGACGAATGGAGACGTGTCGTCTTCAGCGATGAGAGTCGCTTCTGCCTTGGTGCCAATGATGGTCGTATGCGTGTTTGGCGCCGTGCAGGTCAGCGCCACAATCAGGACTGCATACGACCGAGGCACACAGGGCCAACACCCGGCATCATGGTGCGGGGAGCGATCTCCTACACTGGCCGTACACCACTGGTGATCGTCGAGGAGACACTGAATAGTGCACGGTACATCCAAACCGTCATCGAACCCATCGTTCTACCATTCCTAGACCGGCAAGGGAACTTGCTGTTCCAACAGGACAATGCACGTCCACATGTATCCCGTGCCACCCAACGTGCTCTAGAAGGTGTAAGTCAACTACCCTGGCCAGCAAGATCTCCGGATCTGTCCCCCATTGAGCATGTTTGGGACTGGATGAAGCGTCGTCTCACGCGGTCTGCACGTCCAGCACGAACGCTGGTCCAACTGAGGCGCCAGGTGGAAATGGCATGGCAAGCCGTTCCACAGGACTACATCCAGCATCTCTACGATCGTTTCCGTGGGAGAATAGCAGCCTGCATTGCTGCGAAAGGTGGATATACACTGTACTAGTGCCGACATTGTGCATGCTCTGTTGCCTGTGTCTATGTGCCTGTGGGTCTGTCAGTGTGATCATGTGATGTATCTGACCCCAGGAATGTGTCAATAAAGTTTCCCCTTCCTGGGACAATCAATTCACGGTGTTCTTATTTCAATTTCCAGGAGTGTATATTGCCTCAGTTGAGCAGTCATATCTTGGAAACTACACATTCTAGAAGGCTGTGAATTGCTTTGTTTTGTGCCTACTGCTACGTCTGAGAAGTTGTCATTACGAATAAAAAAATCAGTCCTCTGTTTCTGATACTAGTAAGCTAATTTCTATTGCTTTTTGTACGTAAACAGAATGAGTAAATCTTAAAGTAACTACAAGAAACGCAAATTTGTGGTTAACGGATATGTGAGACCTGCATTTTCTTTTGAAGTACTTGAAAACAGGTGTGCTAGCAGTGAAGGAAACCACGATAATGTTTCTGAAGTGACCATGCCCTCTAGTGCATCGGAAAGAAAAGTAACTTTAGAAATGAGTGACAGTGGTAAACACTCTCTTTCTTTGTCAGTAATGGAGGCAATCAAACCTATTTACAGAGATTTGGAAAATCCTGAGCTATTAAAGAAGTGTTTACATGGGAAGACCCAGAATGTGAATGAGTCCATCAATAATGTTGTGTGGTCCTGTGTACCTAAACATGTATTTGTTGGCCTTATGATTCTAAAGTTAGCAGTGTCTGATGCTGTAATAACTTTTAATGGAGAGAACTATGAAATACTTGAGGTTCTGGAGAAGTTAGGGGTAAAATTTGGACAAAACACAGCTAAAGGACTGCGGGAACTGGATGAGCTTTGTGTACGTGAAGCAGAGTTAGCTACTCAGCAAATGACAAAACAAGTAAGAAAAAAGTAGGAGGCAAGCACTGAGCTGTTCTGACACTGAAGAAGGCACAGACTATGGGCCAGGGAAATTCTAGTGCATAAAACACTCAGAATTGTAAGTCTGACAAGAATTTTTAATAAAAAAAATTGTAAACATCAGTATCTCTGAACTAAATTTTTCGCAATAAATGACCCGTTATCTAAGAAAGCACTGACGGTAGAGACGTGAAATTTTCACAGCATGCCAAATGTGAGGATCAACACATATGGTACTAATTAAAATGTCCTGAGTTGTTTTGCTTTAATGCTTATTTATTTACAAAATACTGTCAAAAATTGAGTGTTTTTTAAAAAAAGATAAGATGCCCCCCAATATAGTTTTAGTAATAATTCTAGTTCTGTGTATCTAGAAAGGGGCATTCAATAATTATGAAAAATTGTAAGTTAGTGTCTTAAAAATATTCCAAGATGGGTCACAAAATTCGATAATTTAACATTGGCGGCATAGGACATACAATGTCCTCTTAATTAAACACGTATAACACTTAGATGTGTAGGCTGTAGAGGGAGGAAGAAAAGAAACTTTGATTAAAAACACTGCTACCGCAGAGAGAGAGAGAGAGAGAGAGAGAGAGAACGTATGAATGTGACAATTTACCCGATGAGAATGTGTACCTCATGTAAAAGGTGTCCAAATTGGTATCAGAAAAGAAAATCGTACTATAGCAAAATGCCTTGCCTTCACGGAAGATATTGTGATAATCATAAAACAACAGGAGAGAAGCGATTCAATCATTTGAAAAACTACATGAAATGCACAGAAAACTAGATTTCAAATTTCATATGGAAAAACGAAGTATATGGAAACACGGCCAGAAAATATGTCCCCGCTAGTCACGAAACCCGGTAACATCACACAAGTCAGCGATTTTCAGTATTTTGTCGAAACTATACAGTCATCAGTACTAAATAGAATCGCCAGTGAACAAAGGATCAACAAGCTGCAAAAGTCATCTAAATTAACATGAGCCTACTACTACCAGAGATGCATTTCGTCAGACGCAAAATTGAGACATTACAAAACAACCAGAAACAACATACGCAGCTGAAACAATGGTAACTGGCGGTCACACCAAAATTAGGGAAACAGATAAACAGGAACGAAAAATTCTTAGGAAGGTTTATGGAGCAATCAACAAAGACGACATTTGGATGAAGAGACCTCAGAACGAACTCTATCAAAAGACCAATACAATAACCAAAGAAATCAGGAACCCTCGAGCAGAGTTCTACACACACATCTACAGGATTGAGAACACCATAACAACAAAAGCAACTACTCGACATCATAACAAAGAGTAAGTGCAGCACGGAGAGGCCAAAGGAGGTCCAGAGGGACTTGCAACAGGTCAACATAGAAAATGTGGAAGATCGCAACGAGTGGCGGAGTAAAGTCATGAATGTGAAGTTTGAGCAAAGAAGAACGCAACAACCTGATAAAAAGTGGACAGGCGAAAGGAAGAGACAACATTCTGATTTGATGAAAAGTTTCTGGAAGAGGAAGAGGTAAAACATCCAAAAATAAAATCGTGAATTCAAGTTAAATCGCTGACCTAAAGGGTAACAATCGATGAAATAAATAATAATTTACCCGATGTCGTCGTTCTAGTGGCGGGAGGCAGTCATCTCCTCCAAGCCCTCGGGAGCTGTATAGGTTCATTCAGGTAGGGACAGCTCGAATCCTTATTCACCCTGGCTTGCATCTTGACATCTCAGAGTCCGTGCTGCCCTCCAGAAACGAATTATATTTTAACATTAAAGAATTTCTTTGCTACTTCGAAGGCTGCTCCGACATTTCATTATCTGCCGGAGGCCGTTCCAGTACCTGTTATTCTTGGTGAACAGTCTCCAGATGCCCATCAATCACATCAGAAAGGCTGCTGTAACACGACGAAACATGATTTTTTTTTAGCTTTGAATTACACATACATACAGAAAGATTACACAGCCACAACAGAGATATTTTATTCTGTACTTACTCGACTCATGCAATTCACAGCTGGAGGCTGGTCGACAACACGTTGCCGCTGCTGTTGTTTCTTACAGCCTCCGGCATTGCCTCCAGCTCAGCCAGCATTCCTGGCATGTAAGCTGTAACAAGAAGAAACACGAACATAAAGAATCCGAACACCAAACCACTAGTACTACTGCTACCACTACTAAAACAAAATCACATTTATTTTTTTTTTTTTTTTTTTTTTTTTATTGGAGAGCCCTCTAAGCTCCAGCCTCCTCTTCCTCCTGTCTCTCTTCATACTCCAGAATAAAATCCTGGAGATATGTTCTAACAAGCGAAACGAACCGAAATTACCGATGAGAAATTGTGATTTTTTTGTGGAATCATAACCCTAAACAGTTAAGAATAACTACAACGACAGTTTCCACCAATATATGAAATCTTAATTATACTTACAGGAAAGCTCCTTTCTCTCGTCCTTACGATTGCGTTTGCCACCGCTGCCGCTGTTGGATTGCTTCACAGTAAAGCTGCACAAACAGACCACTGCAGCAGGCGGAAGCAGAATGAGGAGGATTGGGGTTGTCAGATGTTTGTATAGACTACCCTCACACCACATTTCATAGCCAATTAATCACAGGGTTTCATTTTGACTTGATGTCCAATCTGGTTGCTTGGTTGATGGAGAGCTCTGACGTCATACTTATTTGTGGTGGCTGGGGACAGTATTGAGATACGTCGTTACAAGTCTACCACACTTCCCGTCTTTATTTGTCTGAGAAAACATCGATTGAGTTTTGTTATTTGCATCGAGATGGTGAAACACCGGTGGAAGAGTCTTTTGCTGTTTCTCTAGACATGAGAGACACACACGATTATGAGCATTAAAACCTTAGTTGACTCCGTAATGTACAAGGATGATCTGGAATCTGTTATATCACTGACATCAGCACTCTTTAAACGATACGAGTTGAACTACCAGTTTCCTCTATTTTCGAGTTTTCACTTAAAAATATTCACAGAGGAGACAAGTTTCTAGTTACTCAGTGGTTTACAGCACGTCCCACGTAAGGACCTAGCAAAGTTTTGGCTCTCTAAAGATATAATTTCCACTCTTCATCTTCGGAGATTTACTGTTCAGTTAATCGGTAGCATACTGCTAAATGGTTGATATCGAGAACAGTCGCGCAAAAGGTATGATATTCCCTCCCCCCTTCCCCCCCACCCCCCCCAAACCATGTGAAAATACATGAAATTTTCATACGCGGCACGATGATTTCAGCACAAAAGTGTCAAAAATATCGTCGTTTTTTGGAGTGTAAAATCGGATATTGCAGCTGATATTGGTTTCGAGATCGGTAAAATAATTCACGTTCGACGAAGCGTTTCTCACCGACAGAGCTCTGAAAGTAAATACTGTTGTAATCCCAGAGGCTGGAGACGATCGCAACTCGTTGGAGAAACCACAGCAAGCAGGTCCGGCCAGAAACAGTACCGTTAGTGGAAGCTTTTGTGCCGGAGGAACCAGACCAGCCTTTTTACACCAGTTCGGAGAGTGGCTGCTGTCCACGGTGGACGCTCAGATCACACATGAGGCCAGGATGTGCGGGGGCAGTTGCCTTGTGACCATTCTCCATGAAGAATGGCCGACCAACCTCGCAGGAGATATCTAGTATTGTGATTATATATGGTGCACGTGCTTCCGTTTAGGGATCTGTGTGCCTTCGCGGCATATATATGAGTGTCTGATGGTCGACAGCTATATGCAGGATGCAGCAGAGATGATTTTGTGTAGTGAAGGATTCGATTTGTCTTTACTATAGCGCTATGTTATGGTGGTATCGTTATCTGTGGTGTTATAGCCTGGTTGGAGATCGGTTTCATGCTGAAAATTTCAAGGTTCCGTCGACAGTAGCAGAAAATGTTACTGAGGAAGTGCCTTTGACGGTAGTTTCCGTATTTCATGATCTGAACAAAAACAGTTTTCCGTTGAAATTCGAGTAATTTTCCCATCTGTAGAAAGTGGAGGACAGTGCTCCGACACCACCACCAGCATTTTGGCTGGTAAATACAATAGAACCAATCAGAATGCTAGATTCATATAAAGTTCCATGACGTCAGAGAGTCATAAGACATAGATTGTTGGGGAATAGGAGTCTCTACAGACCCGTTTGAACAAGACGAGGACAGAACAAGGCATCTATGGAATGTTCCGTAACACCGGAGAGTCACGTGGCATCTTCGAATGTTCAGGGAGAAGTCCAGGCAAACTATCCTCCTCTGGCTCGGGCGGTGGAATGCTGGTCACCACTCGCCATTGTGGCTTCAGCAACTCCGGACCAACGGTTCTCGCACATCGAAAATTCATCGACAGTTCCAACCATCTTTCTTGTCTGTAGGACAGTGCTTCACTTTCTAGGAGAATCCTTCACAAATCCGATCTGCTGTGTGTCTGTGCCTTTTCACGATCATTTGTGAGTATCGAAATATGTCATGAACTTTTAGATATATAATTGTTCTGATTTTTCTGTCTGTGTTTAGACACCAGTATGGGTTTCCCATTGTAGAACTGTGCTCCAAAAAGTTGGAAGTTGGACGTCTATGATTCTGCTTTGTGCGTACACATCTCTGAGATGTTATTATCGCGAGTAGTAGCGAAAGAGCAGTTGTCGAAGGGACTCGGAAGTCGTTGGATTCAGGGTTGCGGTGGGTGAAGCCGCGCGACGTGAGAGGTCGCTGCCTGCCGGGATCGTGGAAGTAGCGCAGGAGGAGACATTGGTAAGTCATTGAGGATATTTTGGTAATTTACCTTTTCTCCACCCGTAGTTGTTGGTTGCTGGTGCACTAGAGAGATTTTGTCAGATTTATGTATGGATTCACTCAAAGTAATATTCGTATCTTTGTTTTTGCCAGAAGCGTGTTTACTGAGATGATGACGTTCGGTGTGTGTGAAAGCTTATGGGAATTAACTGCTAAGATCATCAGTCCCTAAGCTTACACACAACCTAACCTAAATTATCCTAAGGACAAACACACACATCCATGCCCGAGGGAGAAGCCGAACCTCCCGTGGGACGTGTTTATTGAGTATAGACATTTTGGAATAATTAAAAGTCTGAGTAAAGTTTGTCAGCATCTAAATCTTCAATTGTTTGAATAGAGTATATTAAAAGTCTTTATTGATTTATTTCATTTTTCTTTACATTCTGATCATTCAATTTCCATGTATAAAAGTACGGCAGTAATTGTTGCAATTAGTCCATGCATTGCATTCTGCATGGATAGCAGTATGGATTTTGAAATACGAGGGCTGGAACTTTAATAGCGGCAACTATTTATTTACAACTCGTACAAAATAGATACGAGTTTCAAAGTCTTACTGACCTTCAGAGTAGCCGCCAGCATTGTGTAAAACCCGTTGCCAACGATGTGGAAGTCGTAGGATACTCTTAGCAGTGTCAGTTGTGTTGACAGTTCGAGCGGCGCGGTCTGTTGCACGACGAATTTGCAGCAGTTCTGAAGAGAATGCCGTTAAGTGTTTACTTCAGTTTAGAAATCGAGTTGAACTCACGAGGGCTTAAGTCAGGGGAGAGCAGTAGCGAGTATAGCACTTAGCAGCCCCATCAGTCAAACAAATCAGTAACAGCTTGCACCGTACGTGCTTGGGCTTTGTCCTGCAAAATGATGGTCAAATCCTGCAGAAAGTGTCATCACTTCTGTCTCTAAGCTGGTCGTGGGCTGTGTTCCAAAAGTGAACAGCATAGAGACAGAGGTGATGACACTTTCTGCAGGATCTGACCATCATTTTGCAAGACAAAGCCCAAGCACGTACGGTGCAAGCTGTCACTGATTTGTTTGACTGATGGGGCTGCTAAGTGCTATACCAACTACTGCACACCTCTGACTTAAGACCTCGTGAGTTCAACTCGATTTCTAAACTGAAGGAAACACTTAACGGCATTCACTTCAGAAGTGCTACGAATTCGTCAGGCAATAGACCGCGCCGCTCGAACTGTGAACACAACTGGCACTGCTGTCCTACGACTTCCACATTTTGTGAAAAATGACAAGGAGGTCAGAATAAATATATTTAGTTTTGTCAGTTACTGCGGAACCACTCTAATTTCTCTCACGTGCACTGATCTCAGATTCTTTAAATTTTTTTTTTTTTGTATCATTCCCTAAAAATACACTCATCAAATAAAGTTTTCCATCACTATGGTTCCCAGTACTCCTGAAGATAGACGTTGACTGTGGATATTGTATCATAGACACGGTCCCTTTGACTGTTCAGAAATGTCGCTAAACCCGCCCAAAGATGTAGACAAACACTCATGAGCAGCGCCTATGAGACGGAGGGGGTCCGACAGCCGATCAGTTCCAATCATTCCACCACGATGGAGGTACTCGGCCAGAGTTGTCTCTACTTCAAACTTGCCTAGACGTTCGATACCACGATTCAATCGCGTCTGTGTTGTTACTTTGTGCCAGGAATGTCTCTCAACAAGAGAAGTGTCCAGGCGTCTCAGAGCGAACCAAAGCGATGTTGTTCGGACATGGAGGAGATATAGAGAGACAGGAACTGTCGATGACATGCCTCTTTCAGGCCGCTCAAGGGGTACTACCGCAGCGGATGACTGCTGCCTACGGATTATGGCTCGGAGGAACCCTGACAGCAACGCCACCATGTTGAATAATGATTTTCGTGCAGCCACAGGACGTTGTGTTACGGCTCAAACTGTGCGCAATAGGCTGCAATGATGCCCAACTTCACTATCGACGTCCATGATAAGGTCCATCTTTGCAACCACTAAACCATGCAGCGCTGCACAGATGGGGCCAACAACATACCGAATGGCTTTACGTTCACTTCACCGATGAGTGTCACATATGCCGTTAACCAGACAATCGTTGGAGACGTGTTTGGAGGCAACCCGGTCAGGCTGAACGCCTTAGACACACTGTCCAGCGAGTGCAGCAAGGTGGACGTTCCCTGCTGTTTTGGGGTGACATTATGTGGGGCCGACGTACGCCGCTGGTGATAACGAAAGGCGCCGTAACGGCTGTACGATACGTGAATGCCACCCTCCCGACCGATAGTGCAACCATATTGGCAGCATATTGGCGAAGCATTCGTCTTCATGGACGACAGTTCGCGCCCCCATCGTGCACATCTCGTGAATGACTTCCTTTAGGATAACGACTTAGCTCGATTAGAGTGGCCAGCATGTTCTCCTGACATGAACCCTATCGAACATGCCTGGGATAGATTGAAAAGGGCTGCTTATGGAAGACGTGAAGCACAAAAATCTCTGAGGGATTTACGCCGAATCGCCATTGAGGAGTGGGACAATCTGACCAACAGAGCCTTGATGAACTTGTGGATAGTATGTCACGACGAATACAGGCATGCATCAATGCAAGAAGATGTGCTACTGGGTATTAGAGGTACCGGCGTGTACAGCAATCTGGACTACCACATCTGAAGGTCCCGCTGTATGGTGATACAACATGCAATGTGTGGTTTTCATGAGCAATAAATAGGGCGGAAATGATGTTTATGTTGATCTCTATTCCAATTTTCTGTACATGTTCCGGAACTCTCGCAACCGATGTGATGCAAACCTTTTTTATTATGTTACTTAAAGCGCCCCCGCCCCACACCCCCTCCACCTGTCGAAGGTTCGAGGAGTCCTCCCTTGTGCATGGGCGTGGGTGTTTATGTTGTCCTTAGCGTAAGTTGATCTAACTTAAATTGTGTGTAAGCTTAGTGACCGTGACCTGAGCAATTTGGTCTCATAAGACCTTACCACGAATTTCCAAATTTGTATCTTATAAATTAGTGCAACAATCAGTCGTCCTTTTTTAGATTTTATTACACAAATCCAGATTTCGGCTAGTAGATATCCATTTTCAGTGCACTATTTTCTATTCTGAATGCGTGTAAGTCCCTGTTGTTTGGGCGTCGGCGTCGGCGACGGCCAGCGGTTCTAGCCGCTTCAGTCTGGTACCGCGCGACCGCTATAGTCGCAGGTTCGAATCCTGCCTCGGGCATGGATGTGTGTCATGTCCTTAGGTTAGTTAGGTTAAGTTCTAAGTTCTAGGGGACTGAGGACCTCAGATGTTAAGTCCCATAGTCCCCAGAGCCATTTGAACCATTTACACTTACTTATCTATAATTTTCTTCTCCTGTGGCGGGAGGGTGTCAAAATCCTTGTTATACATTCTACAGATCTCATTCCAAGCTTCGGCCTTTTTTACTTTGTTCGAATAATCAGGTGTGAAACAGTCCCACAGCACTGGCCTACGTTGCACTTTCGCAATGAAACTCTCTATGTCGAACACCTAGTGACCTACGTACACTGGTCTATGGACAGAAACAATAGAACCGCTGAGTGTATGTGTATCGAAACTGCTCGCGGACGGCGACGAGCGGCTCACTGTATCCCATGTGAAAGCTCCCAAAAAGCTCGGTGAAAAGCGAGTTGCACGCGATGTACTTGACTAGGTACACTGCGGCTCAGTGAGCCGAAGTCGAAGCTCTGAGTCTCTCGTGTGAAAGGACGCATAAGGTCCAATGTAACGCGAATTGCTTCAGCTCTCTGCAGCTGGATTCTCGGCCTCCCGTGCGAAAGGTGTCTTATTCAGTTGTTGTTCTACAGCATTTTTTGTTGCCTGCGCGCTGCTTTGCGTTGGATCAGACCTTTTGTTTCACCAGTTTTCTAGTTCAGTATTTATTGTGTAACAATGACGATAACAGTTTTGTATTGAGATTGTTGTTTTGTGTTTTCTTTATTGCTACAACGACAATGGAAACTAGAGCACAGCCTGGAATGGACAACACAGTAGAGGTAGCTTCAAATGGAGTTTTCGAAAATTTGAGACATGGTGTAGAAAATTCTTCTCAGGATAATGAAGTCAGAGAATTCTGAAACAGTACTGTGAATAATCAGAGTATACGGTTGTAAGAGGTATGCGATGTATGCGCTGCCTGCAATAGGCAAGGCATAGGAGAGTCTCTGACCAGAGAGCAGTAGTCTTGAGTAGTCTGCGTGAGTCGGCAAGTAGTCGGCAGTAGTCGGCGCGTGCCTGAGCGTGTCGGCAGTCTGCTCTGGTCGGGACTCTGGAGGATGAGTATTATTGTAGAAGGTAAAGAAGCAGCCTTGCGCATATCTATGTTAACTGTCATTCAATTTCTTTTAAAAAATGCCCCAATAATAATTTTTATAATATAAAGTAATTTTTTTCTAAAAAAAGGCATTCATTTCAATTTAAAGATTTGTTTTCAATGCATGATAATTCTTTTCACGAGTCACAAAGCATAGGCCAGCATTGCACGGAGCTGTGCCGAAAATTTTTTAGGTAAGAGCACATATATTCGCAATTTTTATTGAGGTAAGAATTTTTGTTTTTTGTTTTTATTCAGAGTACAGGGCCATGGCGCAGCGCTGCTGTCGTCATAAAATTTACCAGGTTACTGAATTTTTTTTATTATTTTGGTGTTTAGGAATTTTTCTGTTTCGAGCTTAACATTAAATGAGAAAAGAATTTTGTGGGAACATTAAATGTGAATGCATTTCTGCACAGAGGTTATAAATGGGAACCCAATTTTGTTCAGAGGTTACATTCAACAATTAATAATATTTAAATTCATTTCATTTTATTATTTCTGTGGGGAGGTTACACTTGGTTCATTTTAATTATTTTTCTGTGGGGAGGTTACACTTGGCGACATCCGGCCAGGATCGTATTTCTTTGTGAATCTTCTGAGAAGTAGTCATATATCTGCTCTTATTCATTTAAATGTAGTTTGCATCTGGCGCAACGCATTTACTAATTTGTCACTCTTTCTTTCACAGATCATCGGCAATTTATTGCTCTTTGTTGTAATTGTGTTTGTTGCATTTTTGCATAGTTCTTGTTTCATTTGTGCTTAATTTTGATTTGTGTAAAATGCCGCGAGAAACTGTTAACAGTACATCGCGATGTGCAATGAGTGAAATAGCCGACTCGAATAATTTAACTGATAATATTTGCGACACTCAGTGTAATGATGACAATCCTCCATTTACAGACAATCAGTGCGTACCGACCGATAGTAATGATTTTGATCCTAATGATAGTCAAATAAATTCAATTGTGTCCTCTGTTAATTTAACGACAATTGATGACGCGGGACGTTCTGTTACAATGAACGCTGCCCAGTTTAACACACCCGATTTGCCAAATTTGAATTGTGAACAGATAAATTTTTCTAGCGAAAATGAACAGTGTACTCAAAGTACGACAGATTTATTTGATTCCGATTTAGTGACCAACAGTGCACATTCGATTGACAAACCTTTTCATGAATTACAGAATGACCAAATGGTTACAGAAAACGTGACAATTGCAGGTATGCCATCAAACAGCTCAGAGAATAGAGTAGGTAATATTGGCTTGGATCAAATTATGGCAGTATTGCTACAACAGAGTGAAAATTTCAAACAACTTAATGAAAAACTAGATAACAATTCCAAACAGCTTAGTGAACAGATTACAGCCGTTGCCGTGCAATGTCATGATAGTAAGGAACAATTACGCGAGGAAATTAAGGCTTGTTCTAGGAACAGTAGTCAAGAAATTAGATCTGTGGCACAAGAATTAAATAATACACATGCAGCTACAACTAAATTACTTAGAGACGAAATTAGTGCAGTCGGTAAACAACGCTCTGAAAACGCAACACAGTTACTCGATGAGTTTAAATTAATGTCAACAGAACTTTCACGCACACTGGATGCAAAAGTAGACGCGAAATTTGACCAACAGAACAGTCAAATTGACGAACGTTTTAATCACCACCTACAAAACAGTGAAACGCGTTACCGTAAATTTATACGGGAACAGAATAAAGTAAAGCGACAAGTCATGGAAACAATTACTACACAGAGACAGGAAGATAAACGTAAATTGTTTACGAAAGCAAAAACATACGTAGACAACAATATCGCTACAGTATCAGACGAAATTAATACTATCAAACAGTTGAACACCGAATTGCGTGATGAAATTTCCGATCTTAAATTAAAAACAGATACACACACGGTAGACTTTCAGACAGTGACCGACAGACTTGAACAATTAGAACTAATACAGGATCCTGATTCCATCAAAGCAGACGTTAAAAAGTTGAACGAAACCACACGTAAAATACAAAAACAAATTAATGCTTGTGACACTAAAAACGATGAGCAGGTAAAAATACTGACTGAAAAATATGATGAATTGGCCAGTCGTATTGACGTTATTGAAAGTAATAATGACACCAAATCAGACGATACTTTACTGATTTCATTTAATCAAACACCTGAATTCCAAAATATACAGCAGACGATCAATGAGATAGATTCGTCCAATAATGCATTACGTAGAAAATTGTCAACTTTACAGCAAGAAGTGACAGAGATGAAAAATGTTTCAGTCAATAACACGCCACGGCATACGGCACATTCCGAACATTTGTCACACTCACACAGCCAGTATAATTTAGGTAATTTACAGAGAGTATGTGAGTTAGATTCCGAACAGTCACAGACAGATTCTCATACAATCCTGAACCTGTTCAGACATACAGAGACGATAATTTTGATTACAAGCATTTTCTATCCGTGAGAAAATTTAAAGTATTTAAAAGTGACAGAACACAGATTCACCCCTTGGATTGGATACAACAATTTAGCTTTGCTTTTCCACCAGCTTGGCCCGTAACACATAAACTTGAATTTATTTGCAGTTTTTTGGAAGGCGAACCAGCAACTCGTATGAGACCGATCGTGAGACAATGCTATTCGGTAGAAGAATTTCAGAAAGCTTTTCTGTCAGAAAGCTTTTCTGTGTCGAAGATGACACAGTGCGGAATCAAGGATCAATTAATTAGTTTACCAATTTATGAGAACTCAAATTTTCCCAGTGTCACGCAATTTTTTGAACACATGGTCCAACAAAACCAGTACTTAAGTGAACCATACAATGAATCTGCACTTATTCAATTATGCATTTCTAAATTACCACAATCATTAAGAGTGTCACTTTTAATGGGTCAACAGAAAGAAAATATTTCGGCATTCAGAGATCTGTTACAGCTTTTGGAAGTGCAGCAATCGGATTATTCCTTTATAAACAAATATTTTTCATATAATAACCAAGGTCAACAAACATACAGCAATTACGATCAGCCACGCAATTTCAATAGCAAAGCTAATAGACGCTTCAGGGATGACAACCACCAGAATTTTAATAACAGACAAAATATTAATTATCAGTATTGTCAAAATTATCAGCAACAGGAACCACATTTTGGTAACAATAGACGTTTTTCACAACAACAGCATGAAAGCTAACCGGTTAGCATACCTAACCAACAATGTAATGTACAAGGTCAACCAAGCTTTAATGTTTCACCGCCTATGCGTATAGCGTCAGCTCCAACAAATAGTAATGTACAGCAACAAGGGAATCAGTATGTACAGAAAACACATTATTTCAATTCCTATCGCAATGCACCATATAGAAATGACTATCATGACAGACGTAAAAGTAATGAGCACAATTTTCAGCGTACGTTTAATAACAGTTGGTCTTATCAGCAGCAGAATCATCCACAACAACAGATTATCATGAATGAACCAGACAGTAGATATCATCCCGAACGTAATACGTCAGGAAGAAATAACAGAACAGTTCAAATAGTTGAAATGCCACAGCATCCTCCCGAAAATAATAGCACATCAGACAGAATTTGACTAAATACAGTACAGGTTGCATCTTCCAGCAACGCAAGCAATACTTTTGACACAGAGAATTTTGTTCACGAAAATGTTATTACTTTTGATGACATCCGAGACACTCTTTTGCAGGAAAGATCAGTTATTCAAAAAACCATCTCACACCCTGTCATCGAAGTAAAGATTGGATCATCCAAATTTTCAGCAGTAATCGATTCTGGATCTCCTATGTCAGTCATAAATGAGGAAACTTTCAACGAATGTAACAAAGAGAGTACCTATCCTACGTTACCATTAGGCAAAAGTAAAGTAAAAGGAGCAGTATCTGGTAAGGAGTAGACGTAAAATTACAGACACATTTATTATTTTGTATTGCAGGTCATACATTTCACTCAAATTTTTGGATTGTTCCTTTATTGACGACAGACGTTATTTTAGGTACGAATTTTCTGGTACAACACGACGCAATTATTGACTTTCGAAACTCCTATTCAATGTTAAAGGATGAAAATGTACAACTGGCTTTAGAATTTCAGCACTCTTTATCTGCAGAAGAACAAACAATTAATCGTACAGAGGTCATTTCCGCATCACGTAACATAGACTGTCATTCCACATTGTTGAAATGAAATGTCGTGTGACGAGGGCCTCCCGTCGGGCAGACCGTTCGCCTGGTGCAAGTCTTTCGATTTGACGCCACTTCGGCGACTTGCGCGTCGATGGGGATGAAATGATGATGATTAGGACAACACAACACCCAGTCCCTGAGCGGAGAAAATCTCCGACCCAGCCGGGAATCGAACCCGGGCCCTTCGGATTGACAGTCTGTCGCGCTGACCACTCTTTTTTTTTTAATTTTTTTTTTTTATTAGGGCCTCCCTTCTCCCCTCACAGCCCTTCCAAACGCTCACCTTGCTTTGCCTTCTTCGGCTAGCCTCTTTGCTTTTGTCGTTTTTATTATTATTATCATTATTATTATGAGTCCATCCTTCTACCAACTTTTTTTACTTTTTTTATTTTATGTACTTTTTTATGTTTTTGATGCCAAGTCCTCATTTTTCTTACTTTTTGCGAGTGCTCGGCCACTTTTTCTTTTTTGCATCTTTTTGTTTTATTTTATTTTATTTTATTTTATTTGTTTTTTTATTTCGGCTTCTTAATTTTTTTCTGTAAGCTGGATGCCTAAATTGCCTTAGCTAACAGAAGTGAGAAATAAATATTTCTTCTTAATATTAATTAAAGGTAATGAATCTTCGTCTTGCTAATGGAAAGATAAGTATATTAAAATAAACTGATACGTGAAGTCTCTCATCTTCATAAGGAAAACATAAAATCTTGCATCCCCTTGAACAACGTTTTTTTTAGAACTTAAAACTTCTCCGCGTGTGGCATAATATAATTAAAAAATAAATAAAATAAAATACATAAAACTTGATGACTAATTTCTTCATGAGGATATAGTCTTGTGCGTCTTGCCACGGACTTGATTTCTTTTCTGCAGTGTCTCGTGAAAGGATCGAAGACATTCCGGTTCCAGGTATCTGCAATCGTGCAAGGCTGACATCTCTGAATTCCGTACCAATCTTAATCTGTATATTGTTCTCTGTATAATTTTATTCCATGATTCTATTTAGGAAGCATGCGTAATTTTTTTTGTAGTCTTTCGTCCGCATGAGATGATGGTGCTGAGTCGTTAGATACACCCAATAATCTTCTTTGCTTTTATTTTCTGCCTTCAAGATATAGTGCACTGAGTGCCCTTTTAGCCAGTTAACAGCATTTCTTTTCGTATCAGGGTATGGCACTGCGTCTGGAGTCAGAAAATCTGCGGCGTTGAAAACGGTTGGAGATGTTCTGTTAACGGTCGCTAATTTCTGCTTAACTATATGCTATATCTCTCTTACTCTTTCACACACGAATCGGTGTTCTTCAGTGTCAAGAAGGTTGCATGACGCGCACAAGGGCGAATTTGTGAGATGTATAGCGTGCAATTTGGAATTAGTTGAAATTTTCCTGTTGACTGCATTATACCAAGTTGCTTTCACCTTAGAGGGTAAGTTCCGACCGTGGATATTTTTCCAAATTGCAGACCAGTCGTTGTTGGGGTATTTTCTTTCAATAATATTTCCTTCCTTAGCTTCCATCAAATATGTATAGATGTCCTTTACTCTCTTTAACTGCTGTTCTGAGAGCCTCGAGGAGATATAACTGTACTCAACGAGAAAAGTTTTCAGGTGACAAAGACCAGCTGGTATATGCTTCACATCTATTGGCGGCTGCATGCTTGTTGGAGCAATTTCATTCAGCAAGTGGGCCGTTAAGCTGTCGGGCATCTGTTTCCATTGCTTGCACATTCGACACACATATAACGCTCGTGACCTGTAACTGACATCAACAAGGTTTAAACCTCCTTTCCTTGTTGGGAGTGTTAGTGTATTGAACTTCACTTTGAAAATGTGGCCTTGGCATACAAAGCTTCCTATCGCGGATAAAATTCTTCTGGCTGTTTCTAATGGCATCGGAAAAGCTTGGACAACATAGTTAAGTTTGGATGTTATATACACATTTACTAGTTTGATTTTCTGTATCTCGTCCAGTTGCCTCATACTGTTTCCTTGTACAGATGCTCGTATGCTTGCAAGTAGTTTTTTATAATTGACGGCAATAGTGTGTTGGATGTTGCTCCTAAATTCAATACCCAAACATTTCAATGTGGATACTTCCGTCAATTGTCCCCGATTTTGCATGGATATTCCTCTGCCTAGGTTCATGATGCCTGACTTCCTTTTATTTAGTTTGGCGCCAGAAGCAAATTCATATGTGTGTACAATCTGAAGCGCTTTCGCCACTTCATCTTCATTTATAACCAGGACGCCCACATCATCTGCGTAGGCATTGCACACTATTTTCTTGCCGTTTATACACAATCCTTGCAGGTGATGCGTGAGTGTCGCGAGGAGAGGTTCTATTGCTATTGCGAAAAGGGCCATTGACATTGGGCAACCTTGACGTACGGATCCAGTCAATTCAATCTCTCTACTTAGTTGTCCGTTTATCATTATTCGTGCTACACTGTTTTTCAGAATTTGTTGAATAATCCTCACGAATCGTGGTGCTAATCCCATTACTGCCATGATACCAAGAAGATACTTATGATCAACTCTGTCAAACGCCTTCTCGAAGTCTAATGACACTAAAGCACATTTTATTCGGCATACATTTGCGGTTGATATTATATCCCTATATTCGCATATATTCTGATAGATGTTTCTGTCTTTGCCTACACATGTTTGGTACGTGCCAGTTACAGAGTTAATAACCATTTTTATTCTTCTTGCTAATACGCGGGCCATAATTTTGTAATCACTGTTGAGTAATGTTACTGGGCGAAGGTTTTCAATCGCTTTGCTAAGTGAGTTTTTAGGAATTAGAACTATGATCCCTTCAGGAAATTCTTTGGGAGCAACAACAGTGCCACTCATGATTTCGTTGTACATACATAGCAACTTGCTTTTCATTTGTGGCCAGAACACTTGGTAGAATTCCACGGGGATACCGTCAGGTCCTGGAGACTTATTTTTAGGACTCTGTGCTATTGCGTCTTTCAATTCGTCCTCTTCTATTTCGGCCATGAGATTTTCTACTTGCTCTGTACTAATTCGTCCTGATACGTTTCTAACAAGATCACGCCGCGCCTCATCGACGGTAGGTTTGGTGGACATCATATCTGAGATATATTTATGAACAGCGTTTTGAATTTCATGCTGTTTTGTGTGCCTGGTCCCATCAGGTAACTTAACTTCTGTCAGTATTTTTCTGTTTCCTCGCTTATTCTCACGCATTACATGGTACATAGCCGTTTCTTCCCCTTCTACAATGTTGTGTAGTCTCGCTCTGACTTTAAAACCTTCTGACTGTCGCCGCTTCAGCGCTAAAAGTTTTGCTTTGACTTTCTGAATCCGGCTAAAGTTCTCCATTAATCGTGTGTCCAAGGTGTACAGGTCTCTAAGGCAGCTGAAATAAAATTCAGTCGTCTTTATAATCCAGAAACTTTTCTGTCGCGAGGAATGCATCAGCATTCTTCTTATTTTAGGCTTCGCACAGTGTAACCACCAAGCTATGGCAGAACTGTATTGCGGGAATCGTTTCTCGCACTCTTGCCACACATTAGTAAATGCTACGCGACATTCCTCATCTTGGAGATGTGTAATGTTGAGTTTCCATATGCCCCTCGCTCGGTAAGTCTCTTGTGTTTCCAAATTTACTGTGGTGATGTACGCGGCATGGTCAGAAAACATAGTGGGCCAGACCTCAGACTGGAGTACATGGTTCTTAAGGTTGGACGACACGTAAATTCTGTCTAGCCTGCTTGCTGAGTGACTGTTAAAATATGTGAAACCGGCCCGTGCGCCATGGGTATGTTCCCAGGTATCGGTTAACTGCATTTGCTGGACTATTCTTTTCAGTTCTACGGACTTGTTGAAATTCAGTGTCTGGTCTTTCGGGCTAAGTACAGAATTAAAATCGCCTGCTAGGATTATATAATCGTGACGTGTACCGAAGAGATGAACGATTTCCCTTCTAAAAAAAATCCGCTCTAGCACGCCTGTTATTGTTGCCTGACGGTGCATAAACGTTGATGATGCGGGCATTGTTAACAGTCACTGCTACCCCTCTGCTGTTTTCAAGTTTTGCTATTTGTGTGACACGGATGCCTTCTTTCGTGAGAATTGCGGTTCCCAGCTCTGCACCGATACCGGGGTTTATTGTGGCGTTGTATCCACGTATGTTTTCTAATTTAATATCTGTTACTTCCTGTAACAGTAGTATATCAACGTCAGCTGCGTATAGAAAGTCTTTCAGATGTTGTAAATGCAGGGAGGAGCATATCTTATTAATGTTCAACGTAGCGATTTTGTAGGCTTGCGCTGCGTTCATATTGTCCTATTCATTACCGAAGTCAATATGCGTCATACGAAGTGCTGTCGGAGGAAAATCCTTTTTCACATGTATGTTCCGGCAATGATGTATTCATCGTGTTCAGTTGATCTCTTGGGGCAGGAGTCTGTTCCGTTCCTCCAGTTTCGTTAAATTCTTCATCTTGATGCATTTCATCCGATTCATCAGCCCAGGTTTTGTGTTGATTAGCTTTCGATGTCTCTTTTTCTGTATTTCTAGTATCAGGGAAAACCTTGTCTGCATCGAAATTTACTATCAGCTTCAACCTCTCGTTTGACGACTGGGCCGTTGACATGGGGCATGGTGTATTTGATGTGGCTTGCAAGGGGTCAGGTGCCTGCATACTCAGAACCGGATTACGATGTTGTTCTTCATGCAGTTTGTTGCTAATCTGCTTTGTTTTTTCTCGCAAAGGGGGTGCCAGTTGTTCAGCTCCCTTATGAGCTAGTCTCCTCTTTTTATGTTTCCTTGGAGGACTGACTCTTGGGGAGGTTCCATCGTTTCCCATTACATCTTGGGTTTCTTGCGCTCGGTCCTGTTCTCTGGCAAGTGATGGGTTGGTTTCCTACATCTACATCTACATCTATACTCCGCGAGCCACCTTACGGTGTGTGGCGGAGGGTACTTATTGTACCACTATCTGATCCCCCCTTCCCTGTTCCATTCACGAATTGTGCGTGGGAAGAACGACTGCTTGTAAGTCTCCGTATTTGCTCTAATTTCTCGGATCTTTTCGTTGTGATCATTACGCGAGATATATGTGGGCGGTAGTAATATGTTGCCCATCTCTTCCCGGAATGTGCTCTCTCGTAATTTCGATAATAAACCTCTCCGTATTGCGTAACGCCTTTCTTGAAGTGTCCGCCACTGGAGCTTGTTCAGCAACTCCGTAACGCTCTCGCGCTGACTAAATGTCCCCATGACGAATCGCGCTGCTTTTCGCTGGATCATGTCTATCTCTTGTGGTTTTCTGGAGACTGCTCATTCTGAAGGACTATAACCGGTTCAGGAGTTTGTTCTATTTGAACAGAGATATTTGGTTCTTTTTCTTGACTCTTTGGCTGTGTTGTCACCGTCGAGTCGCTAACTTCCATTATCACTTCCTTGTCGCGAGCTGCATCATCCTGGATAGCGTCCCGAGTAGCGTCAGGAGCGTCACGCGTATGGAGTTGTCCAGCGGCTGCCGCTACGTAAGTTAAAGGCAACGTTGACATGGCCGGGGGTCTCACTGCTTCGCCCGCAGGTAACTGGGCCACTCGGCGTTGTATACACTGCGAGCGGACATGGCCTGTACCGCCGCAAGACGCGCAGGTTCTTGGCTGCCCATCATATATTACTATAGCCCGATAACCACAAACATTTATATACGAGGGTATGTGCTTGTGTAAATCCACTCGCAGTTGCCCGATACCATTCAAGACGGGGAACTTGTGAGCAGGAGACCACTTTTCTGCAAATTTGCTAACTATTCTTCCATAAGGAGCTATCACGGAATTGATCTGCTCAGCGGTGATTTCAAATGGTAGCTCAAAGATACGGACAGTTCTTAATCCAAAGCCAGCATGCGTAACACGAACTTCACTAACATTGCCATCGTGATGTTTGAACATAAATGTTCCGCCACTAGATTCAACAATTTTGTCACACAATTCCGTGTTTTTAAGCTTGACATACACAATGCTACTCACAATTGAAAGGTGAATACCTATAATATCCTCAAACGAAATTTTCACAACTTCTTCTAACCATGTCTCAATTTCGAACGAATTCGGTCTCTGCCCTTTCTGGTCAAAAACAAATTTCAATGTGTCTCTTCTATTAGGCTGAGCCATCTCTCCTTCTAATATGAATCCATCAATAGTCTCAAATAACGCAGTAACTACTGCAACAGGCGCTTGACTTACCGAGCGGAGCGCAGCAGACCGCAGCGCACAGCACACGCCGGAGGTCCGCACACCACGGCCGCCAAAAGCCGACTGCCACTCAGCTACCGGGGGGGACATTCCACATTGTTAACGTACGTACACAACTATAATACTCCAGACGAAGCCGACTATGACGTTATACAGATGATTTCTGATAAAGTTAAACAGAGCAGTGCAAATACAGACGACGAACGCACGCAACTACGCAAAATTCTTTTACAGCAAGCTCCAGTTTTTGACAACGTTCCTGGTACTATGTGCGGTTTTACGTATGAATTTCAAGTTAAACAGCACGACACATTTAAAGCCAAGCATTATCCTATTCCGTATATTCACAGAGAACAAGTTAAGAAAGAATTGCAAGCTATGCTTGACCAAGGAATTATTGAACCGGCAATTAGTCCGTACATAAACCCGCTCCATATTGTTAAGAAAAAGGATGGTTCACTTCGCCTCGTACTTGATTCGCGTCACATCAACGACATTATTAATAATGAAACAGATCGCCCACAGACACTAGAAGAACTTCTACAGAAATTTCATGGTACTGCTATTTATTCCACATTAGATTTGAAATCGGGATTTTGGCAAATTCAACTCCATCCGGACTGCAGAAAGTACACGTTTTTTCTCTGTTTTGGTGACTTATCAATTTTGCAAATTACCGTTCGGTTTAACTATTTCTTCAGCAGCATTTATTCGCGGTTTGAATACAATACTTCCGACAGAACTTAAAGACAGAATCACAACGTATGTAGACGACATTCTTATTGCAGAAGCTAACTGGTCTGAACACAATCTGATTCTTGAACAACTGTTACGAACTTTTCGTGCACAAGGACTCACAGTTAATCTCAGTAAATCGCACTTTGGCAAAACTTCTATAAAATTTCTTGGACATGTAATTTCAGCAGAAGGCATTGCGCCTGACCCGGAAAAACTTCAAGCTTTACGTGACATTACTGTTCCTACGTCGAAGAAACAACTACGCAGCTTTTTGCGTTTAATTAACTTTTTTCGTAAATTTATTCATTATTCTGCTTTAGACACCCCTAGAGTATGTCAATTGACAGGTAAAAACACTATTTGGTCCTGGGATAGGCAAGCACATTCTGAATTTGTGAACCTGAAACAAGCTTTGTTGAATGTACCGCTTTTATCACATCCAGACCTTACTACAAATTTTTCCATTGCCACCGACAGTTCTAACACCGCTTTAGGCGTACACATTTTTCTGGAATTTCAAGAAGATGGCACTACAGTAATTAAAAACATCGCCTCTGCGAGTCGCATTCTGTCACCTGCTGAACGCAATTACTCTGTTACAGAACTTGAAACATTATGTGTTGTATGGCCATTTACGAGATTTCGGCATTTTCATTATGGAAGACACACTACCGTTTACACAGATCATAGAGCTATACAGTTTTTACTTTCCGCTAAATTTACACACCACAGATTAAGTAGATGGAAACTTTATTTACAGGAATTTAATTTTACAATTGTCCATATTCCCGGTACACAAAATATTGTAGCAGACGCACTATCCCGTTCTCTCAGCAACAATCAGCAAAACATCGCAACCAACTTCTGCAAAGCAAATTTCAGCGTCATGTACATTCAACAAGTTGCATTTGAAAATTTCATTTCGTCGTCATTACAAGACATAGCGCAAGAGCAGAGTAAAGACAACGTGTGGAAAAAAATTAAACACCTTTGGCAAGATAGGAATAATGTTACCATTAGAAACCATTACACTGTACGCAATAACATTCTGTTTCGCCGCTCTCACCCTGACAGCAACAATTGGTTATTATGCATTCCTCACGAACTTGTTAACAAATTAATCTGGTATACTCATTTAAGTTACGCACATTACGGAGCCAAAAAATGTTTTCTTATACTGAGACAGAACTGTTATTTTACCAACATGGAGAAACGTATTCGACGAGTTTTAGCGTCACGCAACATCTGCCAGAAAGCTAAGTCAGATACGACTTCACATATTCCTCCATTACATCCCATTGTACCTGTTAAATTGAGACACATGGCCGCTGTAGACATTTTTGGTCCGATTCCCAGAACTAATAGAGGTTTTTGCTACATCTTTGTCGCTGTTGAACTCACTTCGAAATTTGTTACATTCACTCCGTTACGCAAAGCTACTGCTAAAACTGTTTCGAAAGCATTTGTAAAACATTTTCTATTTCATGTAGGGCATGTATTGAAAGTAATTTCCGACAATGGACCACAGTTTCGATCTGCTATATGGACACGTATGTTACGAGCTAGAAACATTTCTCCGATCTATATATCCAGGTACCATGCTTCTTCGAACCATTGTGGACGATTAATGAAAGAAATTGGTAAACTGTGCAGAATATACTGCCATGAAAAACATATTGATTGGGACGCGCACATACACTCATTACAGGATGTAATTAATTCCATACCAAATGAATCTACTATGCTATCTCCGTCAGTTATACTGAAAAATGTTGAACCACCTAACAAAATTAAAGAATTAGTAACCTTTCCTACATCTCGTCGACTACGACACCATGAAATAATTGACATTGCGCTGAACAACATCAAACGTGCCGCAGAGCGCCGGAGAAGACAGCAAAAACAGGTTTGTACACGCCGTGACTTTCACATTGGACAGAAGATATTAGTACGCACACATTATTTATCGAATAGAGGAAAAAGTAGATGTAGTAAATTTGAGCTTTTATACGCAGGCCCATATCGAATTCGCAGCATTCCTCACCCCAATGTTGTACACGTCAAAACTCTGAGAACCAGAAAAACCAAAGGCAATCACCATATCTCCAACATCAAACCCTTTATTGAATGAACATACTTTATTATTTATCACACTGTAATGCCACTTCCTGATTTTGTTTATATAACCACTTATGCAATTATATTCACATGAACACTTACTGATGATTATCATATTTTTTATTGGCAAGTGCCCGGCAAGGTAAGGTTAGCAGGTCGCTCTTCATGTCGTTACACATCAGACCGTGCACATTTTCCATTTTTCATGTTTGTATGATTGTTTTCCTGTTTTGTTTGTATGCACTATGAAATATTTCAGAAATAACAAACACCAGTTGACTTTGACATTTTGCCTTATGATATCTCAACATCGTAACTATTTTACATTTTTTTTTTTTTTTCGCTGCTACATTGTGATACTCTGTGTACATTTTTTGCATCTGAACACTGTCTATGTTTTTGACATATTACGTTTTCTGTCATGCTATGCTGTATGCTCAACTATATCACTAGAAACCAGTTTCTATTTAATGGGTATATGATTTAAATGCAAGACATTAATTATTGTTTACCATATTCAGAAAGAAATAACGCGTAAAAGAAATAAATTATGGGAATTTTACCTTCTCAATGAACGAAAGAAGATACAATACCTCGTCACGAAGAGTAAATGGATCAGAATTAACAAGCATTAACAAGAATATACTATACACATCGTATGATAGCAGTCTTAACAAATTTTTTCTTTCAGAATACGAGACGATTGATGCAGGCTGTCAGACAGAACTACACATCTTAGTTTTAGTGATGAAATATGCTAGAAATAAGGAACTTTATACTATGAATAATTGTATAATGAAGTGACATTTTTGCAGATGATAATGAATGATGATGAATAGTGATGTAGAATATGCTAATATGAATAATGAAGTTTTTCTTTATAGGTGATCATAATTATGGAATTATGGTGATATGGATAATGAAGTTTTTCTTTGCAGGTGATGATAGTAATGATAATGAAATTTTTCTTTGCAGATGAGGATAATGTTGAAGTTTATGTATTTATGCTATGTACAGGGCTATTACAAATGATTGAAGCGATTTCATAAATTCACTGTAGCTCCATTCATTGACATATGGTCACGACACACTACAGATACGTAGAAAAACTCATAAAGTTTTGTTCGGCTGAAGCCGCACTTCAGGTTTCTGCCACCAGAGCGCTCGAGAGCGCGGTGAGACAAAATGGCGACAGGAGCCGAGAAAGCGTATGGCCGTGCTTGAAATGCACTCACATCAGTCAGTCATAACAGTGCAACGACACTTCAGGACGAAGTTCAACAAAGATCCACCAACAGCTAACTCCATTCGGCGATGGTATGCGCAGTTTAAAGCTTCTGGATGCCTCTGTAAGGGGAAATCAACGGGTCGGCCTGCAGTGAGCGAAGAAACGGTTGAACGCGTGCGGGCAAGTTTCACGCGTAGCCCGCGGAAGTCGACGAATAAAGCAAGCAGGGAGCTAAACGTACCACAGCCGACGGTTTGGAAAATCGTACGGGAAAGGCTAAAGCAGAAGGCTTACCGTTTACAATTGCTACGAGCCCTGACACCCGATGACAAAGTCAAACGCTTTGAATTTTCGGCGCGGTTGCAACAGCTCATGGAAGAGGATGAGTTCAGTGCGAAACTTGTTTTCAGTGATGAAGCAACATTTTTTCTTAATGGTGAAGTGAACAGACACAATGTGCGAATCTGGGTGGTAGAGAATGCTCACGCATTCGTGCAGCAAATTCGCAATTCACCAAAAGTTAACGTGTTTTGTGCAATCTCACGGTTTAAAGTTTACGGCCCCTTTTTCTTCTGCGAAAAAAACGTTGCAGGACACGTGTATCTGGACATGCTGGAAAATTGGCTCATGCCACAACTGGAGACCGACAGCGCCGACTTCATCTTTCAACAGGATGGTGCTCCACCGCACTTCCATCATGATGTTCGGCATTTCTTAAACAGGAGATTGGGAAACCGATGGATCGGTCGTGGTGGAGATCATGATCAGCAATTCATGTCATGGCCTCCACGCTTCCCGACTTAACCCCATGCGATTTCTTTCTGTGGGGTTATTTTAAAGATTCAGTGTTTAAACGTCCTCTACCAAGGAACGTGCCAGAACTGCGAGCTCGCAACAACGATGCTTTCGAACTCATTGATGGGGACATGCTACGCCTAGTGTGGGAGGAACTTGATTGCCGGCTTGATGTCTGCCAAATCACTAAAGGGGCACATATCGAACATTTTTGAATCCCTAAAAAAACTTTTTGAGTTCTTGTATGTGTGTGCAAAGCATTGTGAAAATATCTCAAATAATAAAGTTATTGTAGAGCTGTGAAATCGCTTCAATCTTTTGTAATAACCCTGTAGTTATTTAAGTATTTATTGCAGTTCGTCTTGACAGTATGTCTTATGTCGCATGGTATGATGACTGAAAGTTTTGGAAAGGACAGCTAGAGAACATATATATTTAATACACATTTCATTACCTGTTAATTCGAAGTTCACTACTTTTCAGCATAATATGTGTTTCTTCTTTCAGCTTAATAATTCATTTTCTATTTTTCCCAGGAGAAATTATTCATGAAATTAATGTGCTATAAGCAGTCGATCATTAAACCTGTGTCATTGATGAATGAGATCACATATACTCTATTTGTTTCATAACCTTGCTACAGCTGACTCATGACGAATGATGTTACCCATCTTCATTTGCAGCAATAAGTCAAAAGCAAATATTGTTATGCCCCAGCAATTAATTATCGATCCCAACGCAATGCATTGCCAGCATAAAAAAAGTATTACCAGTCCCAAATAATACAACCAATTTAAAAGAATTATGAGTAATACTGAATGATGTTTTCTAATCACAGACTTTGAGTAATAGTTATAGAGTGTTACATTTTTTTAATATGTCTTATGTCACTTAAATGATGAGTTCTGAGTAATAGTGAACGATATTTTGTAATAATGCATGCATGCTCTACACTCATTAGCTCCTGTTTTGACCGATGATTTCTGATGTTTTGTAACTGGGCAATGAGTGCCAATAATTATTTTTAAATATGTCATATGTCACTTGAATGATGGAGAATGTTTTGTAATATGCAATACTTGCTGACGAATGAATGCCACTGTTTCTTATATTTTAAATTTATATTATGTCATTTACATGCTATATATATGAATACCAGTAGCTTGATGCTACACTCATTAACTCCTGTTTTGACTGATGACTTCTGAATATTTGTAACTGACCATTGAGTGCCAATAATTATTTTTAAATATGTCATATGTCACTTGAATGACGAAAAATGCTTTGTAATATTCAATACTTGCTAGCCAATGAATGCCACTGTTTCTTATATTTTAAATTTATATTATGTCACTTACATGCTACATGTATGAATACCAGTAGCTACACTCATTAGCACCTGTTTTGACTGATGACTTCTGATGGTTTGTAACTGGTCAATGAGTGCCAATGTTCTCTGTAAACAGATTACTTATGAACATTATTCTGTAATACTTCATACATGGTACAGAAATGTTCAGTAACTGGCGATGAGTGCGACGAATTACTCAAATCAGTTGTTAGACTAGTGTAATTCTCAATCATGACTGGCATAAGACTTAATGTCCTTCACCTTCTGACCTAATTACCAGAAATTACTGCAATATCCGTTTGTCCTGTCTATCCTCATGATTATGGAGCACTATATTTGGTTTTTGCACTAATTCTACGTTGGTATACCTTACAAGAAAGTGGTGTTGACACGACATGCTGTCCACCATCTTGAGCGATGGAGATATTATTATGGTCCCACTGTTTGGTGTACCTAATGTACTACCGAAATGATAACATGGAATATTAATACGACATTTCAGTGTCTTGGCTACACTGATTAATACTTCAGGGAAAAGAACTGTCTCACCTGGTGTTGTGCTTCTGTAGAAAGATATGGACTTTCAGTGCAGCTGCGTGCAACCTAATGTGCTACAACCATGATGCAATCATTCCCTTTCCTATCCTAGTTCTTGGAAAATAGAAAAAAAACTACAGTGCGTGTGCACTTTATGTCATTTGTTAATATGATTTGTACTCATTGCCTATACGTTTTGTGATTTCCTGATATGTTCTGTACTATAGTGCATGTGCACTTTATGTCATTTGTTAATATGATTTGTATTCATTGCGTATACATTTTGTGATTTCCTCATATGTTCTGTACTATAGTGCGTGTGCACTTCATGTCATTTGTTAATATGGTTTGTATTCATTGCGTGTACATTTTGTGATTTCCTGATATGTTCTGTACTACAGTGCGTGTGCACTTTATGTCATTTGTTAATATGTTTTGTACTCATTGCGTGATATGTTCTGTACTCAGTGCATGTTCACTATATTTTATTTCATGTTCTGCACTTATATATATGTATATATTCTGTGATTGTAAACTTAGTTAATTAAGAAAAATTTGTTGCTCATGGCAAGTCCGATTGACTCACCATCGCTGCCAAAATTTTGCCCCCCCAGTGGAGGGTTATGTAAGTTTTCTAGTTCAGTATTTATTGTGTAACAATGAAGATAACAGTTTTGTGTTGAGATTGTTGTTTTGTGTTTTCTTTATTGCTACAACGACAATGGAAACTAGAGCACAGCCTGGAATGGACAACACAGTAGAGGTAGCTTCAAATGGAGTTTTCGAAAATTTGAGACATGATGTAGAAAATTCTTCTCAGGATAATGAAGTCAGAGAATTCTGAAACAGTACTGTGAATAATCAGAGTATACGGTTGTAAGAGGTATGCGATGCATGCGCTGCCTGCAATAGGCAAGGCATAGGAGAGTCTCTGACCAGAGAGCAGTAGTCTTGAGTAGTCTGCGTGAGTCGGCAAGTAGTCGGCAGTAGTCGGCGCGTGTCTGCGCTTGTGTGCAGTCTGCTCTGGTCGGGACTCTGGAGGATGAGTATTATTGTAGAAGGTAAAGAAGCAGCCTTGCGCATATCTAGTAATGTATGTTAACTGTCATTCAATTTCTTTTAAAAAATGCCCCAATAATAATTTTTATAATATAAAGTAATTTTTTTGTAAAAAAAAGGCATTCATTTCAATTTAAAGATTTTTTTTTCAATGCATGATAATTCCTTTCACGAGTCACAAAGCATAGGCCAGCATTGCACGGAGCTGTGCCGAAAATTTTTTAGGTAAGAGCAGATAAATTCGCAGTTTTTATTGAGGCAAGAATTTTTGTTTTTTGTTTTTATTCAGATTACAGGGCCGTGGCGCAGCGCTGCTGTCGTCATAAAATATACCAGGTTACTGAATTTTTTTATTATTTTAGTGTTTAGGAATTTTTTTGTTTCGAACTTAACATTAAATGAGAAAAGAATTTTGTGGGAACATTAAATGTGAATGCATTTCTGCACAGAGATTATAAATGGGAACCCAATTTTGTTCAGAGGTTACATTCAACAATTAATAATATTTAAATTGATTTCATTTTATTATTTCTGTGGGGAGGTTACACTTGGTTCATTTTAATTATTTTTCTGTGGCGAGGTTACACGGTATTATTTGACGATCATGCGTGATGAACTGCAAGGAACTACACACAATTCAAGCGATCAAAATATCCTAACAGAGTCTGATTTTGCTATGATGGATTCAGGTATTGCTTCTACTTCTACAGAGACAAATAGTTTTGTTTTCCTCTCTTTCAGTAATAATGTTATTCAATTAATACTAGCTCAACTTGGTGAGATTAAAAAATTTAGTGACGAGTTAAATGACAAGATCAAAGAATCTAGTAGCAAACAGGAAGAGAACTTCAAATTGTTTCGTGACGAGATAAATGAGAAGATCAACGAATCTGTAGCAAACAGGAACAAATTTTCAACAAGCTACAGGAAGAGATCATCAAATCGTGTCGGGATGAGATTAATGACAATTTAAATCGTAAATCCGAGAAAATGTCAGAACGATTGAAAATTAAGGTACGTGAGGAACTCGAGTCAGATATTAATAATCTTGAGTCCTGAGTTGATCATCTGCAGGCTGTTGATATTGTCAAGATGAGACAACAGACGTCACAAGACGAATTACAAATAGAGGAATTAGCACAAAAGACCGAGCCATTAGAGTTACGGGCTAAAAGCGATGTTTCAAAGACGAAAAATAGGTTGAGGACTGTTGCAAAATGAGTCGAAAAATTATCAAAGACAGTGACACAAACGAACAGTGATTCAGATAAGAGGTCAGACGATACTCAGCCGGTTCCGTTCATTGATACCGGAAAATTTCAGCCTCTTCAACGTCTTAAGGAAGGACAGATAACGATTAACCAACAACATAAATGTGACGTAAGAAAGATATATAGGAACAGATTGCCAGTATCGAATAAAAGATCGGTTGCGATAACGATACCAGTAGGTTCAATCATTCTCACGTTGGAAATCACAATAAAGTCTCAAATTTTGGAAATATTGATCACTTCCCTCGTGAACGTGACATGGTTGCAGGACACAATGGCTGCAATGCGAGTTACGGTATGAGAGAAAACTCATCCATTCAGAAAAACAATGGTTTTGTTCACAGACATTTTCTCGCAGTTTAATTACTCGATACATGTTATTCCTACAATATGAAAAACGTTGGAAGTGCCGTGAACATTATCATTACGCGCAGGACGATAAACCAAGAGAATCACCCGCTAATGACACTCTCGGTTATGCGAAGGATGATAAACCAAGAGAATCACCCGCTAATGACACCCTCGATTCCCTCATGAGGCCTGGTGATGATCATTCATCGCTTATTGTAGCCGCCTAGTTTACCTCCAAATTTGTGTCATTTACATCTTAACGGAAAGCCACCGCTACGTCTGTTTCTATAGCACTGGTAAGGCATCTTCTGAAAGAAGTAGGGCATGTTCACTAATTAATTTCTGATAATGGCCCACAATTTCGAATATATGGCTAAAAATTTTGAGTCATAGAAGAATTAGACCCATATCACGTGTTGTGCCGTCTTTTAGCCCCTCAGATCGAATTATGAAAGAATTAGGTAAACCTTGCAAATAGTATTGCTATCGTCAACACAGAAATGAGGATTCACATCTGCCTGGCTTTCAAAATATCGTTAACGAACTACAGAATGATTCTACAGCTTTACCTCTACTCCTTGTACTGAAGGATAAACCACCACCATATCGTGTAAAACAGTTAGTAGCCGACCCGTCACAACAGCGTGAAATAACTAATTCAGCATTGGAAAGCATCAAGAAAGCAGCAGAGAAAAGAAAGAAGCTAGAGAATCTACTAGTGAACATCAAGAGTTTACAGGTACACCAGAAAGTAGTGCTCAAATCGCATTGTTCATCTCATAAAGAAAAGTTTTTAAGTAGCAAGTTTTTCTTTGAGTATGAAGGTCCTTCTCACATAGGGGCGATTCGCCTCCTAAATGCTATGGCCAAAGTCCTTGAATCTGTGATCCTTCACCCACTTTCCCAACTTCTGGCGGCGGCTGGGACGATGCATCTTGAACAGATTGGAATCACTTCGCACCTCTCTACCGAACTTCAGGTCCAACGGTTCACTGAACACGTCAGCAAAGGCTTCAACACAACCAAATCGACAGATTCCGTTTTTCTGGACGTGCAGAACACCTACGACAAGATCTGGCAAGACAACCTAGTACACAAGATGCTGACACAGACCCCTATACCGGTTATTTATGTCAAGATCGTCGATGACTTCCTCCACAGTAGGACTTTCCTAGTGGCTCAACGGGGAATGCGTTCTGGCATTCGCCAATTGTCGGCAGGCACTCCAGAAGGTTCGGTGTTATCTCCCATCCTTTTTAATATCTATGTAAATGATATACAGGGCATCCCCGAGTGCCACCTATCACAATATGCTGACGACACAGCGCTATACACCACTGGCCGCACTACTGACGCCGTCGTCGCCCGCCTCCAGCGACAGGTGGACACCACTATCACCTGGTGCCGGACAAAAAAAAAAGCTCTCAATGCCGCCAGAAATACGGCAGTCTATATCACGAAACGGTGCCCAGTCCTCCGTCGCAGTATTTAGATTGCAGGCAATCACCAATCTCGGGGTCCAGATGGACCACAAGTTTCTCTTCCACTGTCATACAGAGTATGTCGCCAGCAAGGGCACAAGCTGACCAGGGCTTTGTACCCACTCTTCCGCAGTAGGGAACTTAACCCGCATACCAAGCTCCGCATCTACCGAACTTTTCCTGACTGCCCTCACGTATGGATCTGCTGCATGGGCCACGATTAGTGTCACCAGGATGCGGACGTTGCAGTGCCTGCAGAACAAGGTGCTCATTTGGAGCCTGCACGCCCCGCTACTCAAGAGAATTGTCACTCTGCACGAGGAAGAGGATATCGTCCCCCTCAAGACGACCATACGCAAAAACGCGTGGCTGCCCTATGAGAAGGTGGATGCCCTGCGGGACACTGTCCTTGGGTTATGCCACGTTGGGACCACACTTCTACGCCTCTGGCATCGACATTCGGTTCCCCTAACCATCACAGAGGAATCGGATTTCGACCATGGCTAACGATAGGCCTGGCACGCCCACCACGGATGCATCCTTTGACGGGACTAGCCCCCATTCTACTTCCAATACTTTCCCAACCCATCGTCTCACGATAGGCTAAATTTTTCTGCCTGACTGATGTAGTACTGTCACCGTCAGAGGGTGGTACGGGACTACAAGTCCCACCGCCACACCTCCAAAGTGTATTACAGTGACGCAGTCACTGCCCTGTGAAAAAATTTACTACCTCACCAACACAGTTAGACCGAAAAAGACCGTTAATGTGTATTGTAACATATCACCAAAAAAATGTGACGTAGCAAGATGCAAGTTTTACCATTTGGCAACACCAACTACCATTAGGCGCAGGACGCCACGATCTCGGATCATACCTGTGAAACTAAGGCATCTTCTGAAAGAAGTAGGGCATGTTCACTAATTAATATCTGATAATGGCCCACAATTTCGCCCTAATATGTGGCTAAAAATTTTGAGTCATAGAAGAATTAGACCCATATCACGTGTTGTGCCGTCTTGTAACCCCTCAGAACGTATTATGAAAGAATTAGGTAAACTTTGCAAATAGTATTGCTAACTGCTGTTGACATTTTCGGTCCTGTTACGAGTTCTAAACATCATCATTCATTGTCTACTGAAGATGTTTAGTTTACCTCTAAATTTGTGCCTTTTACACCTTCACGGAAAGCTACTGCAAAATCTGTTTCTATAGCATTGGTAAGGCATTTTCCGAAAGAAGTAGGACATGTTTTCTAAATAATTTCTGATAATGGCCCACAATTTTGCCCTAATATATGGCTAAAAATTTTGAGTCATAGAAGAATTAGACCCATATCACATGTTGTGCCATCTTGTAGCCCCTCAGAACGAATTATAAAAGAATTAGGTAAACTTTGCAAATAGTATTGCTATCGTCAACACAGATATAGGGATTCACACTCATTTGGTTTTCAAAATATCATTAACGAACTACCGAATGATTCTAAAATCTTACCTCCACTCCTTATAATAAAGAATAAACCACCTCCAGATCGTTTAAAACAGTTAGTATCCTACCCGACACAACGACGTTTAAGACAGCGGGAAATAACTAATATAGCATTGGAAAACATCAAGAAAGCCTCAGAGAAAAGGAAGAAGTTACAGAGCCCACGAGTGAACATCAATAGCTTACAGGTACGCCAGAAAGATTGTTCAAATCGCATTGTCATCTCATAAAGGAAAATCTTTGAGTAGCAAGTTTTTCTTGATGTATAAAGGTCCTTCTCGCATAGGGGCGAATCGCACATGTACTCGTAAATACAGTGGAACTTGAGACCATAAGCACACATAAATCAAGAGGTTTTCATTATCGAACATCAAAGTGTGGAAAAAATATTACTCTAGGGGGTTTACTGTACTTTGGTAAACATATGCAGTGGTGTGCATAGGTGCCTCAGCTGTTACAGTGCAGGAAATGGGGGGTGGGGGGGGGGGGGCGGGGTGGCTGTAGGATAGTTTCAAGCACTCTCTGGCGCCTGTATTGTGGACTACGACAGTCCATCTTCAAATTTCGAGGCGAACATACACAAAAACTATTGCAAATGGTATGCACAGAAGGCAGCAGAAAGGCGGGTGGTGGGCGGCAGTGTATGGAGGACAATCTGCCAGCATGATAACACCATCAAGAAGACATTTATTTAATTAACGAATTCCTTAAGTCCTTCCTCTTCTGTAGCACAGATTCATACTTTTCCCACCAATTCACATGTGGGGATTGTGGTGGTGGTGGGGTTACATCATAAGAGTGGGGGGAGAGGTAGGAGTTAGGTTAGCGGAGGCAGCTCAATTGACCAATTTCCCGTCGGAAAAAATCCTGCCATTTCCAGGTTCTGTAGGAGGGTGTGTTGTCATAGAGGTGGAGAAAATCCATCTGCCATTTCGAATAATTTATTTATGCCAGAACCCGTTTTGTTTCTGTAATGGTGCACAACTGTTCACAGTCAGACTACTATGAAGCTGCAATGGATGCAACCTGACAGGACGTGATGAAGAAATACTATGAAATTTGGATCTCACAAGGAGTGCCTTGATAAGATTAAGAAGAGTTGTATGATTTCAAGTGTATGAAGAGTTTTGTCCTGAAAGAGGATCAGGAGAGAAATCATACACAAAGTATCATTGCTGTTTGTGTTTTAGTGTTAGCGTTTTTGCCTGAATTTGGACATTCAGAACTTGAAATAACCCTAACCAAAAAATGATTTGCACCATGGTGAGAGCCCTTGCATGTCCTGTTATATAAGCCGGTTCAGTGCAGTCAGTGCTTTATTGTATAGTGGTTAAAAAAATACTTGTTTGCACAAATTCCAGTAGTGATATAAATTAAATTGTTTGAAGAACAGCATTTATCCATCATATGTACGTATTATTTTTTATTCTGTTCCGGTTTCGGTCATAGCGACCATCATCACACGAAGAAAAAGGAGTGCATCAGACTTATAAGCAATTCTTCGTTATTTTAGTCAGTTTTGTCCTCGAGCCATTTTGCTAACACTGTCTGTGAAGTAATCAGCGGAAACATTTCTTCTACTGTTTGGTGATCTTTTTCCATGGGATGGCGCGTTTTCATTGTCCGTATCACATAGGTCACGTATTAAAGAGTGTCTCCGCAGTTACATTCATGTTTGGAAGGGCGGTAGTTTCGTAGGAAAGCAACGGTTCTGTAGTTCCTGGTAGAGAGCTCGTAACTAGGATGCCGTTTAAATTTTTTTATCTCCTACAAATCTCATTTAAAATTCTGAAATTGAAATGCTGTATAGATGTCCATGGTGTATCTCATGTGTCCCTCTTTCGAATAATTTCGTCCTCGAGCGTAAAGCACTAGGAGCTAAACTTCGTACGAATCTAATACTTAACTTACAGCAAAAGTTCGCTGAGAATTCGCAAGCTTATTACTTTGCGCAGGGGAAGTGACATCGCAGTGGGAACCGACACTGCCAGTACAGCTCTTTTTAGTACATCGAAGGTGGGGGAGATTATCTCGCGAGATGTCTAACGTCGACTAGCTCAAAACGGACTGTAGCTTCTTCATTTCCTCCGCATAGATATTCTCTGTTTGACTTAAACCACCTAACAACAGCACTTTTAGAGCCATTCCATTCTCACCTTCCAATCTTTCTACATCACATCACATCACATCATTCTTCCAAGTGCAACAAGAGGCTTATCTACGAGGTTGGGAGATCGAAGAGTTTACACGGAAATCTTGAACCTCATTCGTGACCTTTGCAGTGCTGTGCGGCGCACATTGTCTTGGAGGAGTACTATTCCGGACTACAGTTCCCAGAGCCGTTCATTTTTGAGAACACGTCTCACTATTGTGAATGTTTCGCAGTACACAGCAGCTATATCGTCAGTCCATATTCCACGAAATCAGCTAAAAGAATGCCTCTTTCGTTCCAGCCATCATTTTCCGACTCGAGTAAGGAGACAGAGAATTATCCTCTTTTGGGGGATTTTAAGGGAACTATTGCGTTGACTATTGTTCTATAGGTTAACCAAGCCTCCTTGCCTGTAACATGTGACAAAACAAAATTTCTCTATCTTGTGAATAGCGGTCCAGTAACGCTATCCCGGGCTATTTCTGTTTTGGTTGCCAAACAGGTTTGGTACTTATCTTGCGCAATTTACGATATTTGGATTTCCCGTACCAACAGTATAAATAGAGGAGCGCCCAACCAATATGACGAGATTCTTCAGGCAGAGCATTAACCATAAATCGGCAAATTGCTGTTTTAGGCCTACTTTCTGCAAACTTGGTAGCAACATGCACATTGCAGCTATGATAGTAACTGTCTTCGAAGGAATTGTTGTTTATCTTCACCCACAATCAAGTGACAATTAAATCAAAACAAGTGACTATATTACTGAATAAAAAAATCGTAGTTGACATTGCATTCATAAGGATTTGTACCGCACTGAAAATGTTTTAATATTAATATATGGCCTCCACTTCGCGAAAACGCGTCATGTTATTTCTGTTTTGTTCAAACATTTTTGTGTAAGTATAAAAAAGGGTGTACTACGTACATGAAGGAAACTGTCGCAAACAGTTGCGTAATGAACTGTAGCTGATGAAATGTGGTTTTCAGAAAAACCAATAACAAAAATGTGAAAATAGAAACATATTCAATTTTCCTCTCTAACATAAGATCCGACACGTCGAAAGGTTGTTAATACAAAGGGAGGGACAGCAAGTAATAGCGTGACTGGCTGAAGAAAGACAGAACGCAGAGCAGCTCATTCCGACAGTAAGCAAAGGAGGTTGGCACGGCCGAAACGCAGAGAGACAATTTCCAGAAACCGACAAACAGCCAACTCAGAAGCCGGGAGGGAGCAGGCGGCGCAACAGGTTCCTGCCGTTAATTTGGCTCTACGTTGGCAAGTCAAGTTGCGTCGGCTTGTTTCTGCGTCATGTTGCAATTTAAATTGTTTCCTCCCTTTGTAGGATTTAATGAGAGTGCGCCGACTATAATGGACCGGAAGGGCACTGTTTGAGCTGCCGCGGACGTGCAATTTGCGAGGAGAAAGAAAATCGTTTTGAGGGCGTCAGTGAGCTGGGAGGGTCCGCAGTTCTAACACAGTTGTGGTTGTTGCCTCAGTATTAACACCGGTAATTCATTACCACCACCATCATCATCATCATCATCATCATCATCATCATCATCGTCATCAGCTATCTGATATCCACTGCTGCTGGCTTTTTCTCCCAACTGTTACATGCGTTACACGAATCTGCGTCACTGAGGCATGTTTTCTAATGTCATCCACCCATCTTCCATTAAGTTATTGTCCTGGTATTTAATTTTATCTCTCGCACTCAGGAAAGAGCTTCCTTGGTCTATCTATCATCCATTCGCTGGCTACTTTGTCCAGCTCACATCCATTTTATTTACACTGGCGATAGCTACACTTTCCACTCCAGCACGTTCCTGACGCGCATATTTATTTTCCTGCCTCTCCTCGTAGTTTTCAATACGCTTCTCTTCACTGCTACCCTCAACTTCTGGATGGTTCGCACATTGAAAATCCGTGTCTGAATGTCATGAGACAAAACAGTAAACTTTCCTTATCGGACACAACTGAAGTTTGTACTTGAAACTCCCATAGTTTACAAAAGCACTCCAACAGTCTTTTACTCTTCTGCTTGTTTATTTTTCTGTGTTTTCAGACATTTTCTTAAATTTGTAGCTCTTTTTTTCCATAACGAATGAGAGATGTTGACTGCCCTCCTTTCTTTAAAGAGATATAGCCTGAATTTTAAAATCGGCAGCAGATGGTCACTTGTACAAATGAAAGGGTGATGTACGACGAGTCCCTTGACGCGAAAGAATTAATTTAAACAGTTTATATTTTGAGTAGCAAACTTAAGTCGTCTAATTAAAAAGAGCCGGCCGAAGTGGCCGTGCGGTTAAAGGCGCTGCAGTCTGGAACCGCAAGACCGCTACGGTCGCAGGTTCGAATCCTGCCTCGGGCATGGATGTTTGTGATGTCCTTAGGTTAGTTAGGTTTATCTAGTTCTAAGTTCTAGGGGACTAATGACCTCAGAAGTTGAGTCCCATAGTGCTCAGAGCCATTTTTTTCTAATTAAAAAGAAAAAATTGGCAACTGCGGGAACAGCTATTCATCTCAATAAATGCTTTCCTAGTCCTCTACTTTCACTCCGTTCAGTGTGACTGGGTGGCACATATATTTAAGTCAATATTAACTTTGGAAATACGTGCAGAAAAACCTCAAAATTATGGTTGCGAGAAAAAAGGGCGCCAATTTTTCTCTTTGGCTCGGGAATATCAGGTTTTCGATATTTACAACTACATCTACTTCTGCATCTATAATCTGCAAACCACTATGAAGTATACCCATTGTACCAGTTGTTACAGCAAGTGAAACATCAAAGTCACTTCCACATTGATAAAAATTTGAGTTAACTAACTCCTTCACATGAGTCATTCCAACCACCTTTAGACAACATCAAATACATTTTGAGACAATATCCGAACTCATAATGTTCTATGAAAAATCGAGGTATTTTTGCTCTTTAAAAGGTTTCCACACATCTGTGAAACGTGGTTCTTGATTCGAGTGGTTGGCCATAAATTGGATGTTGAACGATTAACATCGTATGAATAGTAGTTCCACTGTACTCATGATTGAGCGATTACTTGTGCACATGTCTCAGCCATAAGCAACATGACGAACGTTGTTGTTATGGATCTGGATTGAAACCAGCCTGTAGTCATTGCAGCTAACCAAAACTTCCCTGTCTGGCCGAAACTTGATCACAGCAACGTTCGTCATTAGTGACTAGGCATAAACAGTCGTGAAATGTCGACGTTTTCACCAGCATCTGTTAGCAAATCTTAACTTGAAAAATTTTTGCTCTGCCTAGAATTCTCTCGAGACCCTTACCTCCCTGTTAACTAGACACGAAAAATGTTCAGTATAATTTAAAGTAACAATTTTTGCACGAGTTTAAAACGAAGTGCTATGATGTAAAATTTTATGACGCGTATTCGAACCCAGCGCGTAATCAGATTGTTAACGAAGTAAAATCAGATGTCATATATCGAATTTTTTCACTAAGAGCGAGCTGTTTGAATCATAAGTGAGGGGGCAATTTTCTTGCCTGACCGGAAATCGGACCCTCACCTACCGCCGTTGGCTTCTACCCACGACTTGTTTGTTCACCAGTAGTGAGGTATCTGTAGATGTACGTTTGACTATAAATAACCGGACTTATCGTTATTAATGAAAACCCATGAAAAGACATTAAACAGGAAAATTGTTTATCACTTGCAACTGGGAGTGCATACTTAAGGGCATAAAACGAAACCGTGAATATATACTGGGCCAGGTTTCGAACCGACGTACGTACCTTTCGTAGAGACCTAGGGGAGTTTGCAGTCCACGAGAAAACAACGAAATGATCGAAGTAAATTGTTCTGTTTGTATCAGACGCCACGAAAGAGGAGATCAGAATTCTAATCCTAGTCCAACACCAAATTTTTCAACGTCTCAGGTTCAAAGCGAATAAGACCCCTGTAAATCGAACTGACCGTTGGGTCATTATGTAAAATAAAGTTTTCGTTTTCTCAAACTTCTACCACTGCTATGGACCAACTTAAACCGGCTCTGCCCCAGTTGGTAGCGGAGAGATATGGTGTCTATAATTCGCATTCTGAAATACGGTGCAGCCTAACGTTCTCCACTTGGCGTTACTAGAGGCAGAGGAGATCTGATTGCGTGTGCTTAAAATACAGGTCGGAAGTGGGAACCGAACCCATACTTCGCAACTAACAAATCAGAAACCATCCAGCAAACCACTGAACCCCACATCTACTAATTCCATGAACGTGTCATAACGTATGATGCGCGTAGCTTAGAAATTAGACACGATTGAATAAATTCAGTTTTCTATTAATGGGACAATTAGCTGGCTTGTAGCATGGAAATTATACTAGCCTCATGCCAGTCGGATATAGAGACGGTTTTAGCCATCAAAGCCTCGATTCGAAGCCATTTTGAAATTTTCACTCATTTAAAAAATTCCTTGGTTTGAGAAATACCAATGGAAGGTACAAAGTTACTAAATACTTCTATCATTACTGCTATTATCACCACTAACTTCTTCGTTGTGCTGCTGTTACACGCGTACTTCAAGCAGGCATTGGTCATTCTTAGAAGCAGTTGGCCAAAAATAGGTAAATATCTAGTTCTCAGCAACGGTTGTGGCGTTTTGTGGCTAATGTACCGTAACAAATACTTATTTAGTTCTTTCCATGTCTTGGACATACACTACTGGCCATTAAAATTGCTACACCACTAAGATGACTTGCTACAGACGCGAAATTTAACCGACAGGAAGAAGATGCTGTGATATGCAAATGATTAGCTTTTCAGAGCATTCACACAACCTGCTGACATGAGGAAAGTTTCCAACCGATTTCTCACACACAAACAGCAGCTGACTGGCGTTGCCAGGTGAAACGTTGTTGTGATGCCTTGTGTAAGGAGGAGAAATGCGTACCATCGCCTTTCCGACTTTGATAAAGGTCGGATTGCGGTTTATCGTATCGCGACATTGCTGCTCGCGTCGGTCGAGATCCAATGACTGTTAGCAGAATATGGAATCGGTGGGTTCAGGAGGGTAATACGGAACGCCGTGCTGGATCCCAACGGTCTCGTGTCACTAGCTGTCGAGATGACAGGCATCTTATACGCATGGCTGTAACGGATCGTGCAGCCACGTCTCGATCCCTGAGTCAACAGATGGGAACATTTGCAAGACAACAACTATCTGCACGAACAGTTCGACGACGTTTGCAGCAGCATGGACTATCAGCTCGGAGACCATGGCTGCGGTTACCCTTGACGCTGCATCACAGACTGGAGCGCTTGCGATGGTGTACCCAACGACGAACCTGGGTGCACGAATGGAAAGACGTAATTTTTTTCGGGTGAATCTAGGTTCTGTTTACAGCATCATAATGGTCGCATTCGTGTTTGGCGACATCGCGGTGAACGCACATTGGAAGCGTGTATTCGTCATCGCCATACTGGCGTATCACCTGGCGTGATGATATGGGGTGTCATTGGTTACACGTCTCGGTCACCTCTTGTTCGCATTGACGGCACTTTGAACAGTGGACGTTACATTTCAGATGCGTTACTACCCGTGGCTCTACCCTTCATTAGATCCCTGTGAAACCCTTCATTTCAGCAGGATAATGCACGACCGCGTGTTGCAGGTCCTGAACGGGCCTTTCTGGATACAGAAAATGTTCGACTGCTGCCCTGGTCAGCACATCCTCCAGATCTCTCACCAATTGAAAACGTCTGGTCAATGGTGGCCGAGCAACTGACTCGTCATAATAGCCAGTCGCTACACTTGATGAACTGTGGTATCGTGTTGAAGCTGCATGGGCAGCTGTACTTGTACACGCCATCCAAGCTCTGTTTGTCTCAATGCCCAGGCATATAAAGGTCGTTATTACGGCCAGAAGTCGTTGTTCTGGGTACTGATTTCTCGGGATCTATGCACCCAAATTGCGTGAAAATGTAATCAAATGGCTCAAATGGCTCTGAGCACTATGGGACTTAACTGCTGAGGTCATCAGTCACATAGAACTTAGTACTATTTAAACCTAACTAACCTACGGACATCACACACACCCATGCCCGAGGCAGGATACGAACCTGCGACCGTAGCGATGGCGCGGCTCCAGACTGTAGCGCCTAGAACCGTTCGGTCACTTCGGCTGGCGAAAATGTAATCACATGTCAGTTCTAGTATAATATATTTGTCCAACGCATACCCGTTTATCATCTGCATATCTTCTTAGTGTAGCAATTTTAATGGCCAATAGTGTACCTTTGAAATTAATATCGGACATTTAAAATTATTCGTAGTTTTCATGAAAACTAAATTAACTGATGAAAAAGTTTCTACGTATCAGAAGTTGCATTGCTCTACATCATTTACTTGCTCGAAGTAACGTCACTTGTAAAACGCTAAAAGTGGTGGTAAACACCGCTTTCAAAAGAAGAGGTTGTTGCTGCCTTGAATTAAATGTCACGATCATTCTCTGCAGATGATTTGGGCGAAGTAACCTACTTCAAGCAGTAGAAGGAAGAATATATTGCAGAAGATTAATTATTTTCGGTTGCAATGAAATCATTTCACCCGGTCCACGTTAACATTTTCATGGAATTACAATAACTGTAGTATCCACTTCAACAATGCAGAAAAATGTTCAACTGTCATCCCGCTCAAAGGTCTTGCGCTTCGTCGCCAACCGGAAGTTGTAACTCTATGGAACCTCCGTTTCAGTAAACGGATGTAGCGAAGATTGTTTACCACTACTCCTTCTCACCGGAAAATACGCAGTTGATTTATTTGGCTCTATAGCCATATAGCAACAGTAATTTAGTATGCAAGCAATGCACACGAATTGTAGAATTCAGTAGTGTCATGGCTTCCACTGCTGTATATTGCCAACCTAAAGTGGCTCCCCATTTCAGACCCCAGATACTGCAACGTCATATTGTTACGAAGAGATGTACTCATACTGCCAGCTTCATTGTTCTTCCGCTTGATTTTGTAACCACAGAAATAAAAGTCACATCACTTCCTAACATAAAAGTTTGTATTTTGATCCTGCCTTCCTCCTGGGAGATTAGCTTTCTGGTCACTGAGCTTGTTCCCCTCAAACTAGCGAAATGCGGCTAATGCTCAGTTATTAATCTTAACAGCATTAAATAGCGGTTTGTAAAGCGATTACTGGCCGCAGTACTCCGCATTTCGCTGATTAGAAGGGAAAAAGTCTACTGATCTGAAAACTAATCCCCCAGAAGGAAAGGAGGAACGAAACGGAACCGCTCGTGTTGAATCATATGACTTTTATTTCAGTGATTACACATTCAAGCGAAACTAACTATGAAGTTGGTAGAACGGGCCAGTTTAGATTAGGAATGTACAGACTGGAAGCCACGGCACTACTAAATTCTGCAATTCGTATTCATTGCTTGCTCACGAAATTACTGTTTCAGTACAGTTATATAGCCCAGTTACTGAACTATGTATTTCCTGGAGAGAGAGAGCAATAGTAAATAGTCTTCGCTACATCAGTTAACTGAGACTGGCGTTTCACAGAGTTAGAATTTCCGGTTGGCGGCTAAGTGTAAGCCCTGTGAGTTGAATGTGCCCTTTGCAACGTTGAAACATATCTTTACATTGTTGAAGTGGATACAACAGTTACCAGTAATTCCGCGAAAATATGGAATTGGAACATGTAGAATGAGTTTATTGCAACGGAAAACAGTTGACCGTCTGCAGTTTTTTCTTCATTGTACTACTAAAAATAGGTGATGTCGACCGAGTCACCTGGAGAGAATGATGGTGACGTTCAACAGAAGACATGAACATCCTCTGGCCTCGAAAGTTATGTTTACCGCCAATTTTAGCATTTTGCAAGCGTTGTTGCTTAGTGCCAGTAAATGAAGTGGTGCAATGTAATTTTTATTATGAACATCTTCATCAGTTAATTCAGTTTTAATGTAATCTATGAATAACTGGATGTCCGACATTCACTTGAAAAGTATTCCCTAGACATGCAATGAACTAAATAACTACCTGTTACCGTCCACTTGTCACAAACGCCGCAACCATTTGCTCCAAAGTAAATATTTACCTGTTTTTCACCAACTGCTTTTAAAAATGACCAAAATGCATTAAACGCTTCCTCAAGCACGCGCATAACAGCAGCAGAATAAGGAAGTTAATAGTGGTACCGGCACTAATAATCGAAGTATTTGGTAACTTCATACTCCGTAATTTTATTTATCGATCTGTGAAATTTCTTGAAATAGTGAAATTTTCAAAATGGCTTCGAATCGAGGCTATAATGGTCACATCCCGTGGACATGAGACTAACATAATTTCTGATTTCTGTGTCGAAAGCCTGCTGATAACCAGTAAATAGAGAACTGACTTTCTTTTCATCGTGTCTAATATGTAAGCTAAGCACAATATACATTACGACACAATGATACATGTAGCAACTGCGGGCTTCTTTGGCGTAGATTGATCTTAGTTGTGAAGTTTGGTTTCGATTTTTCCTCTTCCGTCATGTATTTTAAACACACACAATTAAATCTTTACGTCTATTAATGCCAAGTGAAGAACGTCAGTTGGCACCTTAGTTCAGAATCCGCTTTATACAAGTTCAGAACCCGCTTTATAAACGTCGTATATCAACATTGGCAGAGCCGGTTTAGGTTGGGCCACAACAGAGGCATAGGTCGAGGAAAACAGAAATACTGTCGCCAGTGAACTTCCTTACACTAGAAACTTTGTTTTATGGGCCAGTGGTCACTTAAGATCACACGATTCTTATTTGATTTGAGCCTGAGACGTTGAAAAATTTGGTTCTGGACTGGGATATGAATTCGGATCTCCTCTTCCGGATTCACAACAAACGATATAGTTCGATCATATCTTCGTTTACACCAAGACTGAAAACTCCTCTAGGTCTCCACGAAATACACATATGCGTGTTCTAATTCTGATCCAGCACAAAAACATTCATGGTTTCATTTCAGCCCTAATATAGGCACACCGAACTAATCGTGACAAATAATTTTTAATGTCTCTCCAAGTATTTTGAACAATAACGATAGGTGCCGTTATTTCTAGTCAAACATACACACGTCTCACTACTGGTGAGCAAATAATTCGTGAACAGACAACAACATAGGCAGGTGCCGTGTGTGTTTCGCAGTCGGGCAAAAAACAAAAAACAAAAAAACAAAACAACAAGTTTCCACATTTCAGATTCGAACACCTCTCTGCTGGTGAAAAAATTCCATATCTAACATCTGATTTTACTTAGTCAACAGTCTGTCTGTTTACGTGCAAGGCTTGAGGCCCCGTCACAGAATTTTACATCATGGCATTTCAGTTTAAACGCGTGCAAAGTTTATTACTTGATACTGTATGAAACGGGTTTTGTGATTTTTGTGCTCTTAAAGAGTAAAAATACCTCAAACTGCCAGAGAACTTTTAGGAGTTCTGATATTGTCCCAAAACAACTTTTTCATAATAGTATTTAATTTTTCCTAAGGCTTGTTGGAGTGATTTATGTGAAGCAGTTAATTCAGATTCTAACGAGTGTGGTAGTGATTTTGTAGTGTCAGGAACGGTAATAAAATTCAGTTTACAAGTTTTACAGACTGCCTCGTCTCTAATGTTACGTTTCCTAGTATTTGCAACTTTGTGGTCTTGATTTATGTCTGGACTGATTAGCATAAGAACAGTATTCTCTAGTGGTCTCTTGTGTTATCCATTTTGTATGGTCAAATGACTGAACTGCAGACAGATTAGAGGACCTGGAAGACAGCTACGTTATGTGGGCTGCATGCAAATCAGGCGAAACACAATTCAGCTCGTTCGGATAGTTTTGGGTATGACAGTATCTGCACAGACTGTAAGGCAGTCCTGGCCATGTGACAGTGGGCATGCCGGAACGGAGAGCTGTCAAGTAGTTGCGTACCTGGAAGAGCCTAGGATTCTGTAACGGTGTTCCGATACCTGGTGATAACATTAAATAAAGTCAACAATCAATTTGCTGAAATCTTTTTGACCATTCCCAAAGACTGATAACGGCGTGCGTAAAGAGCAAAAACGAACTAAAATTAATCTAGGAATAATGTCGATAAGATCGGTATAGAAGCTGTATAATAATGAAGAATCTCTTTGTTCTGTGTGATTAGAATGAAAAGGGTGCTAATTATTGTAGAAGGACAAAGAATTCACTATTAGGTTTCTCTTGGTCTGGAATGTAGTATAATGTAATAAAAAAAATTATTTGTGACTCTTTTTCTTTTCCGTCAGTGTAATGTAATAGAATGAATATGAGCCGTGACTTATATAAGGTAAACACACATTAATGCAATGGCTCAGCATAAAAGAGAAATAACTAATGGAGGAATATTATTAACCGTGTGGTATGTTGTTTAATTTAGCCCGACGTGTATAAGCACTCAGTAAACAAGTTCAGTTCTCAGGGCAATGACGTAATCGTCGATAGTTAATTGTCCTTTTCTTATTTACCCAACAGTACAGATATTAATCCAGGCTCGTGAGAAGTCGTGTGCTTATTAGACCAGAGAATATTTGCCAAGTCTGTTCGATGTACACTACTGCAATACGTAATTTAACATCGTGGTTTCGTCTCGAGTCACCAATATAAGATAACAAGAGTAGCATCTACAAATGAAATCCTATAATGGAACTGTAATCCGGTGACCAGACCTTTTCTGCCTGGGATGTTATCTCGTTATATAAAGGAAATCTGTATGTAAAATTGTTAAATTATTAGTAGCTGCCTCCGGTCTCGTGGGATCTGAAATAAAGTTCATCGTCCTAACCGACGTCTGTTAATGAGCTAAAAGAAAAATGTCAAAGATTTTTCTAAGATGGCGCCTAAAAATGCAAATTCTTTGTTAAGGCCCATATCTACTTAAGACAATCCAGGCATCGGTCTACCAATTGATTGACCACATACAAAAATTCCTTTGACAAAATAACCATTATATTTTCTGGTTTTAAGTATAACTTACATTATCAGCTGGTACAGCTAGATGATCTTTACACAAGAACGTCCTCTTAGGTCCGAGTCCAAGCACATAAGTGAAAGACAAAGGAAAGATAGATCATGCATAGAAGCGCCAGAGTCCATGGAATAACATGTCCATTGTAGTTCTATCTCTTCTTTGGCGTACTTGTCAATTATTTGTAGAATTTATCGTAATACTTAGTTTACATTTTTTTAAATCCCAAATTCACCCAGGAGAAGCAGTACAGTACGCAACAGTTGGCAACTAAAAATTGTAATTCTGTATTAATTTAGTAATTGCGGAAATATTTTGTGGAAGAAGTTATTACTGTTTCATTTAAGTAGGCAGTCCTTTCCCATGCAAAAAGTAGCACCTTTTTTAGTTTTAAGTGACCGCAGTAACGTGGAAAGATCTTGCCAACAAAAGTCATCTTTGCCCGCAATTACCGGCAGTAAAATTCCTTTTAATATTTTCACAGTTTCTCTTAAGCGTAAACGTGTGAGAGTCGGTAAATAATTTCTCTTTGACGGACCTTATATGTATATATCAGTAACTTTAATGCATTTACGGTATTTATCGTAATTTGTGAACTATCAGTTCAGTGACTCAAATAGGTCACTTAACTTTTCCTTACCGATTACCCTTCGGAAATTTGTGGTAAGTACCGATGGGACCAAACTGCTGAGGTCATCTGTCCCTAGGCTCTCACACTACTTAATCTAAGTTAAACTAATTTACGCTAAGGACAACACGCACACTCATGCCCAAGGGAGGACTCGAACTTCCGAATGTGGGGAGCCGCGCGAACCGTGCAAGGCGCCCAGACCTCGCGGCTACCCAGCGTGGCGATTGCCTTTTCAAAGACAATATTTTGGGGTTAGATATGACAAATAATATACGTTTCCTTACGATGAGACATCAATATTTCCCAATGCGGCAGCTGCAAATAATAATATTTTATCATGATTAAGTTTACTAAAGATACCCTGAGATGTTTAGCTTTTCGATAGACCACGAAAAGAATTTACGTGTAACATCTTAAGGCGCTTCACGCCACGCATCCATAGCAAGGCTGTGCGCTGTTATTTAAAACAAAAGCTATTTTAATTAAAGGATCGGAGCTGAGAAATGGATCTAAGCACTATGGGATTTAACATCTGAGGTCATCAGTCCCCTAGACTTAGAACTACTTAAACCTAACTAACCTAAGGACATCACGCACATCCATGCCCGGGGCAGGATTCAAACCTGTGACAGTTGCGGTCGCGCGGTTCCAGACTGTAGCGCCTAGAACCGCTCGGCCACCCTGGCCGGCGATGAATGTATTACCGGTGACCTTTTGTGGAGGCCCTGAGAGAAGAAGTGAGGGAGATTTCCGATGGTCGCCAGCAGCTGCACACTATAGAGAACATGGACACTATCGGATTGGGACTCCTAACACCGGTTCCACCGCAACAGACACATGACCCCATACAAGAGAAGCAGCTGAAGGTCGCTCCAGGCTCAACCTTGGTGGCTGCCAATCCTTCCACCGAGAGTGTGACAGACCTGGCCCAAGACGGAGGATACGTCATCCAAACAGCCGACGCGGAAGCATGACAACAGAAAGAGCGTCCTCCGAAGAGAAGAAAGAAGCGACGACTGACTTCTCCCGACGATAGCCATAGCACCGAGGGGACAGTATACGACAACGACCTTATCGACCTGCGACCAGTGGATTCAGCAGATACCGAGATGACGTTGCAGGAGTTGCACAGCGACGATAACTTGAATTCTCCTTCTGGTGACCGGAAGGCAGAAGTGGAGATGAGGATTGTCCAACATCAGAGCGGTGACACCGCTGTCTGTCATTCTTCGGCCGACTCTGGAAATACGCTGGGGGACTGGGCGCAGGAAACGGACCAACAGGAGCAGGATGAAGATAGGGAGGCGGCGATCGAGTATAGTCCTGGCCATGCGCCGGGAGGGGCAGCGGAATGTTGAACAGCGTGGTGTGGTGAGGGGCGACGGGGGCGCCGGTAACCGACAGCAGTTCGGGTTTCAACACCATCGCTTGATGACAACCCGGTTCAACTAATGAACACACGCCAGGCGTACCGCATGGCGACGATAAACATTAATGGCATTCGGACACCGCTTAAAATTCAAATGCTGAAAGATATGTTACACGCTGCGGACGTGGATATTGTACTCCTAAAAGAAGTGCTTTTCACATCTCCTCCAGAGTTCTACGGCTACAATGCACATTATTCAGTGCATGATGAGAGTGGATGCGGTGTGGTGATTCTCACTAGGAAAGGAATAGTAGTGGAGGAAGTCATGTCTCTGCCTTCGGCACGTGGAATAGCGATCACTGTCGACGGCGTTCGTTTCATCAATGTATAAGCCCCGTCTGGCTCCACAAAAAGAAGAGAAAGGGCGACCTTTTACACCGAAGAGATGGCACCGTTGTTCGCCGGACGCTATGACAATTATGTACTGGGCGGTGACTTTAGTTGTGTCGTCGACCAAAAGGACCAAGTACCTCATTATGTGCCATGCATGGAATTGCGCGCTTTGATTACCGAAATGGCGCTTCTGGATACATGGGAACTGCAGCATGGCGACATAACGGGTTACACGTATGTAACGGGACACTCGGCGAGTAGCCTTGATAGATTGTATGTGACCCGTGCTCTACGGACGGCGATACTGGATGCCGGCCGCTTTTACAGATCATATGGGAAACGTCTGTACGATTTCACTAACGCGGCAGAAGATATGGCGGAGTAAGGGTCACTGGAAAATTAGTAGAGCTCTTTTACATGACGCTGCATGTCGTCGGTCGATAGAAGAGGTCTGGGAGACCTACGTCCGCCACCACCGGGCATATACCTCGGTTCTCCCGTGATGGATCAAATACGCAAAACTAACGTTATGGAGAATGTTGAAACGATACGGGCAGGACCAATCGCAGTGGAACCCCACTACAGCGGATTTTTTACAGCTTTGAGGGAGCTGATGACCTAGCAACCATCGCCAGAAAGGCACACGGCCATGCGCAGGATAAAAGCCAAGTCATTACAGCTGACGAGACTAAGAATGGAAGGGATAATGGTCCGGGCGAGATTGACGGACACAGTTGCTGCCAAAGCCCCCTCAATGCACCACGTAGTACCTAAACGCCAACGACGATGAAGGACATTGACCAGGGAAATAATCTGTGAAACTGGCCAGCAAGTTGTGACCCAACGTGACATTGCGCAGGTGTTTACCGACTACTTCCGCCAGTTATATGGACTTACACTAGTGAACCATACAAGTCAACCACGAGACAGCAAATGATGTCATTTCCGAAATGTCAGATAGAGGACCACCACTGGATGCAGAGACTTTCATCACAGCGATAACGGAGGAGGAGCTGACAGATGCAATTGCAAGGGGAGCTCCAAACAAGTACCCAGGACAGGACGGCTTCCCAATTGAATGTTTCCGCACCTTTGCATACCTCATGGGACAGGTGTGGACTCAGATGTGTAACGAACTCCTGTTACCGCAGACTGAGATACCTGTCGAATTCACGGAGGGTAGCATCGTCCCAATACCCACACCACGCGGTGGCAGAAGGCCAGGAGATTATAGGCCACTAACCCTCCTGAACTGCGACTACAATATTTTCGCGAGCATCCTTGGGGCCCGCCTGAAGTCTTCAATTTCTGATAGCCTTTCACAGATCAAACATCCAGAAGGTGCTAAGATTAATGTCCACACGGCGCTTGGTGATTACTGAGATATCGTCGCATTAGCAGCGGCATGCCGACTGCGCGGGGCACTAGTGTCTATTGACTTCCATCAGGCGTCTGACGGGGTGGATCATATCTTTTTGCACGCCGTGATGGGCAATTTGGGAATCCCACAGGCCTTCATTCTAGTGATCATGCAACTGTTACACGGCATGCAATCAAAGGTCTCAGCCAATGGGCGGGGCACTGACTACATTGTCATTTCACGGGCAGTTCGTCGAGGTTGCCCCCTTTCGATATTTTTGTATGCGGTGGTGTTGGAATACCGCCTATATGGTCTCCGAAGACGGCTGGAGGGAGTGCAGTTGCCACAGCTGACCTTTCATTGCCACGCTTATGCTGACGATGTGATGCTGCTGGAACGGACAGGCGACGAAGTACGTACGGCGTTGGCATGGATACAGCGATACGGGATGGCGGCGGGAAGCGTGCTTAAGCTATAGAAGTCACGCTGCGTGAATGTCGGTCGAGGCTTTCTACCAGGGGAAGAAGGCCCGCTCATGTTAATTAACACCATAAAATGTTAAGGTGTCACGTTCCACTCAGATGTGCAGCGGACAGCAGCGGCCAACTCTTGACGCATGTTGAAGCTGATGCGGACAATGGTGTTGTTACAGAAATTAAGAGCGTTGGGTATGATTCAGAGGGTGGCCTATGTTAACGTGTACCTAGCACCGAGACTCACTCACGTAGCGCATGTCCTGCGTTTACCGCTCACAAAGGCAACGCGGATACAAGCAACTTTCGTAAATTTCATGAGTATGGGACACCTGTTTAAGATCCAATACACAACACTAACGCTACCACCTGGAGAGAGTGGACTTGGTCTGGCGAACGTGTATGAGAAGGCACGGCAGTTATTCTTCAGTACGGTTTTTCGACAGTGGCGCGGTCAATTTGGCAGTATCTCGGGTGCGTTGGCCGATGCACTGGCATCCACTTCAATGGTGCCCCCCCCCCCCCCCAGTCAACGTGGGCCATATTTCACTGAAGATGTCACATTTCATGTCTTTCTTTTTCGAGCTTAGCTATGCCAGAGAAGCCTTCCATGAACACGACTGCCGACGACGCGGGATATGTGCCAAATATTACTGCACCGGTGCTCCAGGAATACCCTGGAAAAGACGTACGCAGACAAGAACTGGCGACAGATATGGCGCATTATACGGAACGTTTACCTCCCAACGTTGGTACGCTCAACATGGTATGTCGTGGTAAATAGGAAGTTCGCAACGAACCAACGGCAGCATGCGATTCATTTGGCAGACACTCCATTATGTTTAAGCTGTGCAACAGTGGACCCTGATGAACATCGTTTAGCATGTAGTGGGGCGGCTCCGGTGTGGCACTTGACACGACAGGTATTGGCGTTCCTATTACGCACCACCCCCCACGAAATTTCATCGGACACACTCCTTTTCCCCCAAGAATCCTATTTTCCGGTCCATGAAACAAATTGAGTAACATGGGTACGGGGAAAGATTGTGGGCTAGGTCTACAACGAATCGGAAAAGGACAAAATGGATTTTTGTCATTTTCTCCTGGATGGACACGCGAAGCTGCAACAGCACAAGAAATATGGGCAAGACTTCGCTAATTATCTGTGACGAACATTTACCGACCCGCCTGCCAGATGGGCTGTGACGGGTGAGACATGACATAGGCGAAGTAAGCCGAGACAGACATCGATCACACTTAACGGAACATTAGTTATTTTCGAGAAGACGACCCAGTCTTACGCCAGCGGCTGGAGAACGGGTCGATAGATGGCTCTATTGCTCTATCGACCGTCGGGTGGTGGTCAGGTGTCGCCCCCCGACTTGAATTTCATTTCGTTGCTAGAGGAGCACGTTTCTTTTGTATTTGTACCATCTGTGATGTCGTCATGTCATTTTCATTTGCGCATTTTAGATTTTATTCATTTCCTTATTTAATTTCTAATTAGCCACTATTTGTCAAAATTTGGATATTTGAGACAAAAAAATACTACCTTGTTAAATATTGTAGGTTCGCTTACCGCTGAGTACCAAAATATTTCGTTTGCTCTTAGTGTTTCTAACACATTTAAAAAGAACAAGTTGGTAGAGCACTTGCCAGCGAAAGGCCGAGCCCAAATACATGTCGTCTGATGAGACAACTGACCGGACGACCAACCAAGGTCGTCCCCACTCAAGTCATGTGTGTCGGCAATGGTCGGGGGAGTCATGGTTGTCCGAACATCACTGCTACTGTGTCCCGACTGCAGACCCGACACACGACGACCCGGAAATACTAGCGGTCGCTCCAAAGATAGTACGACAGTGCTCTTATCGGTAAGCGCTGTTGGTGCCACTTACGGGCAGGCAAGACAGCAACTTAGTGACACCAGTGAATCGAATAAGAAACGGGAGGGCAGTACCGCAAAGACGAGATGTCAAGAAATAAACGGCACGTACATGAGCCACGCACGGTTAATTGTTATTGCACAAAGACGAGTAATTTCTGTGGAGAACTGTATAATGGGCTTTACAGTATTGTAGAGTGATAAAGTTTTTCAAGAACTACTTCAAGTTTTCAAAAGCAATTAAACATTATAATAGTATTTTAAACATAGCTGCGCAACAACAACGGTTCCACCTAATAAGACTAAAAACAGCCGACCAGTTGCAATGGATAAAGTAATCTTTACCTAGGTTTCGACAGATTTAAACCTGTCTTCTTCAGAAGGCGGCAGTATTACATTAATATGGAATGATGTATCATTGTCGTTTTTACAAATATCTGCATAGATCCATTAGTCCAAAATAAAATATAGCCCTGAAAATAGGGTTTGTCATGTAAATAAAAATTAGTACATGGATGTAGCAGAGCTCATAAGCGACTCAAATTCCCTGTAGCTCTGCTATATCCATGTACTAATTTTTATTTACATGACAAACCCTATTTTCAGGGCTATATTTTATTTTGGACTAATGGATCTATGCAGCTCATAAGCGACTCAAATACCCTGTAGCTCTGCTACATCCATGTACTAATTTTTATTTACATGACAAACCCTATTTTCGGGGCTATATTTTATTTTGGACTAATGGATCTATGCAGATATTTGTAAAAACGACAATGATACATCATTCCATATTAATGTAATACTGCCGCCTTCTGAAGAAGACAGGTTTAAATCTGTCGAAACCTAGGTAAAGATTACTTTATCCATTGCAACTGGTCGGCTGTTTTTAGTCTTAAAACATTATAATGTTTATTGGTTAGGCTATGGTGGTTTTCGTTACTGTGTGATTCTGTGTGTATTCGTATATATAGTGTCACTGTTTGTTTTATTCTTTTGTGGGAGGAATTAATATTGTTTTAAACATGGGTAGATCCTGTAGGAAGGATAAAACAGAAACACATGCCACATCAGAGGTCGAAATGACCGAACATGTGCAAGAATGTCCATTTACCGAACCTTATGAGGAATGTGACTCGGTAGAACAAAAGTTGGAACCAGAAGTCACGAGAATATAAACTGTGCTACCTGGATCTAGCACTGAGATGCTGCAACAGCAGGCAGTCGCCAGATCAGCTGATTGTGGCTACAGCTGATAGGTATGTGGGAAATTATGCTTATCTACCTACATGGGTATATGTTTTATTTACTTCCTATTTCTATCCATTCATTCGCCTAAGCAGTTTAAGGCAAAGGTTGAAACCGCGGTATTACCACGGAAATCAAGCTTGTGGAGCTAACGAGAAAACATGATGAACATTAAATTTCTTATGCTTGTAAAAACTCTTATCGGATGTTCATCGATGTTGTACTGTCTGTCTCTTCCCGTCCATGATTGACAGGTTGTGGATATCTGTTTAGTTCACTAATCATGTGAAGCACAAAGGCAACTTCACTTATTAGTATCTTATTTCACGTGATCTATGTATCTGAGTAACCGGTACCTGTAATACTTCGTAGAAGCAAGAAATTTAACCAGAGCTGGCTGGAGGCCGTAACATTGTCTTCAAAGAGAAGAGTAGGTAAATAACTCCAAGATTGGAAGAACTGTCATCTAATAATCCAATATTATATGTTACAGATTTTTTTTGTTTACGAAAATTGATAAGCCTTAATGTCTGGTGTGTGCGTCGCTGTGCGAAAATTAGCTGAGACACAAGCTTCCGAGCGAACTAATTAGTGTTGCGTCTCTTGTGCGGCGCCATCAAATTTCCGTCGTAATTATTTTCAATAAAATTATTAATAATCAGTAGACGTGCTGTCTCTGCCGACACCTGCAAACGATTTTCTTTTGTTATTTCCCGATAAGCTATTACCTAACGGAGTGTCAAAGGGTGGAAAGGGAAAGAGCAGAGAAACTGAAAAAGAGGAAAGGAAAAGGGTAGAAGAGATAGACAGAGAACAAAGAAAGACAAAAACAGACAATCGTTTTATATCAACATCTACATATATACTCCGTTAGCCACCAAGCGGTGTGTGACGGAGGACACAATTCACGCCAAAGTCATATTTCCCCCCCTCTGTTCCACTCGCGGATCGCACAAGGGAAAAACGACTGTCTGAACGCCTCAGTACGAGCTCTTATTTCCCTTTCTTTGAATGGTGATCATTGCGCGATTTGAAAGTTGGTGGAAATTTCATATGCTCTACATCCTCGGCGAAGGTCAAATTTCGGAATTTAGAGAGCAGCCCTCTTCTGTTTAGCGCGCCGTCTATCTGCAAGTGTGTCCCACTTCACACTTTCTATGAGACTTGTAACACTCTCGCGATGGCTAAATGTACCAGTCACGAATCTTGCCGCTCTTCTTTGACCTTCTCAATCTCTTGAATCATACCCAACTGGTAAGGGTCTTATACAGACGAAAAATACTCCAATATGGACGAACTAACGTATTGTAAGCTATTTCCTTTGTTGAAGGACTGCATCGCTTTAGGATTCTACCAATAAACCTAAATCTAGAGTTCGCCATACCCGTTACTTGTGTAATCTGATCATTCCATTTGAGGTCATTTCCAATAGTCACACCGAGATACTTGACGGACGTTACCGCTTCCAAAGACTGGGCATTTATTTTGTACTCGTACATTAATGGGGATTTTCACCTTGTTATACGCAATAGGTTACACTTACTAATATTTAGAGATAACTGTCTGTCATTACACCATGCATTTATTTTCTGCAAATCCTCATTGATTTGTCCACAACTTTCGTGTTACACCACTTTCCTGTAGACTACAGCATCATCGGCAAACAGTCTCAGGTCGCTGTCATTACCATCAACCAGATCGTTTATGTAAATCGTAAAAAGCAGAGCACGTATTACGCTGCCCTGGGGCACACCTGAAGTTACTCTTGTTTCTGTTGAAGTCACCCCAAGCTGGACGACATACTGCTCCCTTCTGTTAGAAAACTTCCTATCCAACAGCATATGTCATCGGATAGACCGTAAGCGCGCACTTTTTTGTAGTAAGCGACATTGCGGAACTGAGTCGAACGCCTTTCGAAAGTCGAGAAATATGGCGTCAACCTGGGAGCCGGTATCTAGAGCCTGTTTTATATCATGCACAAAGAGGGTCGGCTGTATTTCGCATGCCCGCTTTTCCTAACACCGTGCTCATTTCTGCAGATGAGCTTCTCAGAGTCTAGAAAGGTTATTATGTCTGAACACAAAATACACTCCTGGAAATGGAAAAAAGAACACATTGACACCGGTGTGTCAGACCCACCATACTTGCTCCGGACACTGCGAGAGGGCTGTACAAGCAATGATCACACGTACGGCACAGCGGACACACCAGGAACCGCGGTGTTGGCCGTCGAATGGCGCTAGCTGCGCAGCATTTGTGCACCGCCGCCGTCAGTGTCAGCCAGTTTGCCGTGGCATACGGAGCTCCATCGCAGTCTTTAACACTGGTAGCATGCCGCGACAGCGTGGACGTGAACCGTATGTGCAGTTGACGGACTTTGAGCGAGGGCGTATAGTGGGCATGCGGGATGCCGGGTGGACGTACCGCCGAATTGCTCAACACGTGGGGCGTGAGGTCTCCACAGTACATCGATGTTGTCGCCAGTGGTCGGCGGAAGGTGCACGTGCCCGTCGACCTGGGACCGGACCGCAGCGACGCACGGATGCACGCCAAGACCGTAGGATCCTACGCAGTGCCGTAGGGGACCGTACCGCCACTTCCCAGCAAATTAGGGACACTGTTGCTCCTGGGATATCGGCGAGGACCATTCGCAACCGTCTCCATGAAGCTGGGCTACGGTCCCGCACACCGTTAGGCCGTCTTCCGCTCACGCCCCAACATCGTGCAGCCCGCCTCCAGTGGTGTCGCGACAGGCGTGAATGGAGGGACGAATGGAGACGTGTCGTCTTCAGCGATGAGAGTCGCTTCTGCCTTGGTGCCAATGATGGTCGTATGCGTGTTTGGCGCCGTGCAGGTGAGCGCCACAATCAGGACTGCATACGACCGAGGCACACAGGGCCAACACCCGGCATCATGGTGTGGGGAGCGATCTCCTACACTGGCCGTACACCACTGGTGATCGTCGAGGGGACACTGAATAGTGCACGGTACATCCAAACCGTCATCGAACCCATCGTTCTACCATTCCTAGACCGGCAAGGGAACTTGCTGTTCCAACAGGACAATGCACGTCCGCATGTATCCCGTGCCACCCAACGTGCTCTAGAAGGTGTAAGTCAACCACCCTGGCCAGCAAGATCTCCGGATCTGTCCCCCATTGAGCATGTTTGGGACTGGATGAAGCGTCGTCTCACGCGGTCTGCACGTCCAGCACGAACGCTGGTCCAACTGAGGCGCCAGGTGGAAATGGCATGGCAAGCCGTTCCACAGGACTACATCCAGCATCTCTACGATCGTCTCCATGGGAGAATAGCAGCCTGCATTGCTGCGAAAGATGGATATACACTGTGCTAGTGCCGACATTGTGCATGCTCTGTTGCCTGTGTCTATGTGCCAGTGGTTCTGTCAGTGTGATCATGTGATGTATCTGACCCCAGGAATGTGTCAATAAAGTTTCTCCTTCCTGGGACAATGAATTCACGGTGTTCTTATTTCAATTTCCAGGAGTGTATCTTCCATGACTCTACAACAAATCGATGTCAGTGAAATTGGCCGGTACTTATGTGCATCCGGTTTTCTATCCTTTTTATAGATTGCTATGACTTGGGCCTTCTTCCAGTCCCGTGGAACTTCCCGCTGTTCCAATGATCTCTGATAGATGATGGATATGAATGGTGCTATATTTATAGCATAGTCAACATAAAATCTTACGGGGATACCGTCTGGGCCAGATGCCTTCCTGGCGTCTAATGATCTTAACTGTTTTACAATCTCAGATACACTAAACACTATGCCAACCATCCTTTCGTTTGTTCGATAACTGACAGGGGGAATGGTGCTGCAGTCCTCTACTGCAAACGCGTTTTTGAAAGCTAGGTTTAGAATTTCGGCCTTCTGTTTATCATCATCAGTTACATTACCCGCACTGTCTGCAAGAGAAGGTATTGAATTAATAGCGTTCATAGATTTTATGTACAACCAAAATTTTTAGAGTTATTTTTAGAATCTGCAGATAAAATATTGCTTTCAAATTCGTTAAAAGAATCTCTCATTATCCTTCTGACAGCTGCTTTCATTTCACATAATTTTGTTTGTCAGCGGGGCAGTGACTACGTTTAAAACGACTGTGCAAAATTCTCTGCTTTCTCAGCAACTTCCTAATACGTTTGTTGTACCAAGGTGGATTCTTTCCCTCCCCTATACCTTTGCCAGGCACATACTTCTCTAGCACATGGTGGAAAATACCATTAAATTCCGACCAAAGATGCTCAATATCTTTGCGTCCCGCGGTGAATGCTTGGAGCTGACTATGAAGATATTCATTAATGACACTTTTATTTGCTATTCCAAACAAGAAAACTCTACACTGTTTCTTTGGTTTTTTTGCAACTTCCACTGACATAGAAGCCACAACGACATTATTGTCGCTAATAACTTCTTCTAGATTAACTTCTTCAATAAGACCAGGTCTGTTTGTCGCCAAGATATCTAATATGTTCCCATCTCGAGTTGGTTTTCTAACCAATTGCTCAAGGTTGTATGTTGAGAGCTTTCCTAGAACAAGCTCACACGAATCTTTGCTTTTGCCCCCTCTGATATACGTGCAATTTTCGCAGTCAATGGATGCTAGATTAAAGTCTCCACCTATAACTAATGGGTAATTTGGATATTTACTTACTATGTACTCAAGACTTTCCCTGAAATGTTCTGCGATGTTTGTTGTGGATGCTGGTGGTCTATAAAAACATCCTAAAACAATGGTCAATCCTTGTCTGATTGACAGCTTTATCCAGACTATTTCACAGTCCGACCCAGTATCGATCTCAACTGCGGTTAAACAGCTTTTAACTGCAATGAACACACCACCTCCCATATCATCAGTCCTATCCTTCCTAAACATTTTCCAATCCGAGTTCAAAATTTCACTGCTTTTTATGTCTGGTTTCAACCAGCTTTCGGTAACTAATACAATATTGGCATTGCTACTGTTTATTTCGGAGATTAACTCGGGGATATTGCTACAGAAACTTCGGCAATTTACTGACATGAGATTAAGCATATTTAAATCCTTTGGAATGACCTGCTCAGGTGAACTAACGATTTTTACAGTTGGCACACCCACGTCAGTGTCATGGACTGGTAACTTTTCAGGCCAGCGGTTTGTTTCTCGTGGGGAGGAACCTAACCTAAAAAAAAAAAAAAAAAAACCCGGGCAGGAACCTGATCTAAAAAAAAAAAAAAAGAACACCATGTGCACGCCACAGGTACTGTTGGTAAGATCAATGAAATCTTAGACGATATTGATAAGGCTGTTTTGCTCATCTTAAGAAAGAAAAGCATAGCGGTATTGGTTAGTCAGAATAATGATATACTAAAATCTTGACTTGAAAGTGAGTAAAAATGATCATGCACAGTAGGCACTGGCGAGTCAAGTCAACACACTCACTATTAATGTAGATGAGTTGTCTAATAGCATCGAGCGTGAAGTAGAACAGGAGATAACAGTTGCCTTACATAGATTAAATGTCGGTGTGGATCGAGAAAGTCAGGATTCGAACACACGACTATCGCTGGAATTAAACGTGGTGTACCAGCTTTGAAGAAAGATGGCAAGCAAAAAGTACAGAATAGTTTACCATAGTTGGCTGTCGGTGCGGCAATACATCGATAAATACGGTAAACAGTGAACAGTTATTTGGCGAGAATGAGAATAACTACAATCCGTGCAGTTCAAGAGGTCGTGTTGGTGCCACGGACGTTCGTGTGGCACCAATTGCGGTGCAAGTAAACACGAAGATTAAACATAGACAGTTAAAAACGTTCACAGAGGAGATGAAACCAGTGCACCGCGATATTCATTAAAAGCTTCAGGAATGTTTCACCCATTTCATGGACGAAACAGCAGAGAAAACAACTTGTCGTTTCTATCATAAATGGTGATGCTTATTCATGGGCAATGGAGTTTGCCGATACGTGTCAGACACATGTAGAGTTTGAAAAGATGATCCTGTCCCGCTTCTGGTCTGCCTTGTGTAGGAGAATAAGAAACCAAGTTTGAAACCCCGAACCATACAACCCGAAGTGAGGAAACCTCCGAAAATATTTCGAGATGTACCTAAATAAAACGCGGTGTTCGGATGAGACCATGTTGGCATGACGTGTACACCACTGGCCATTAAAATTGCTACACAACGAAGATGACGTGCTACAGATGCGAATTTTAACCTACAGGAAGAAGATGCTGTGATACGCAAATGATTAGCTTTTCTGAGCATTCACACAAGGTTGGCGCCGGTGGCGACACCTACAACGTGCTGGCATGAGGGAAGTTCCCAACAGATTTCTCATACACTAACAGCAGTTGACCGGCGTTGCCTGGTGAAACGATATTCTGATGCCTCGTGTAAGGAGGAGAAATCCGTACCATCACGTTTCCGACTTTGATAAAGGTCGGATGTAGCCTATCGCGATTGCGGTTTATCGTATCGCAACATTGCTGCTCGCGTTGGTCAAAATCCAATGACTGTTAGCAGAATATGGAATCGGTGGGTTCAGGAGGGTAATACGGAACGCCGTGCTGGATCCCAACGGCCTCGTATCACTAGCAGTCGAGATAACAGGCATCTTATACGCATGGCTGTAACGGATCGTGCAGCCACGTCTCGATCCCTGAGTCAACAATTGGGGACGTTTGCAAGACAACAACCATCTGCACGAACAGTTCGACAACGTTTGCAGCAGCATGGACTATTAGCTCGGATGTGTGTGATGTCCGTAGGTTAGTTAGGTTTAAGTAGTTCTGAGTTCTGGGGGACTGATGACCACAGCAGTTAAGTCCCATAGTGCTCAGAGCCATTTTTATTAGCTCGGAGCCCATGGCTACGGTTACCCTTGACGCTGCATCACAGACAGGAGCGCTTGTGATGATGTACTCAACGACGAACCTGGGTGCACGAATAGCAAAACGTCATATTTTCGGATGAATCCGGGTTCTGTTTAGAGCATCATGATGGTCGCATCCGTGTTTGGCGACATCGCGGTGAAAGCACATTGGAAGCGTGTATTCGTCATCGCCATACCGGCGTATCACCCGGCGTGATGGTATGGGGTGCCATTGGTTACACGGCTCGGTCACTTCTTGCTCGCATTGACAGCACTTTGAACAGTAGACGTTACATTTCAGATGTGATACGACCCGTGGCTCTACCCTTCATTCGATCCCTGCGAAACCCTACATTTCAGCAGGATAATGCACGACCGCATGTTGCAGGTCCTGTACGGGCCTTTCTGGATACAGAAAATATTCGACTGCTGCCCTGGTCAGCACATTCTGCAGATCTCTCACTAATTGAAAACCTCTGGTCAATGGTGGCCGAGCAACTGGCTCGTCACAATATGCCAGTCACTACTCTTGATGAACCGTGGCATCGTTCTGAAGCTGCATGGGCAGCTGTACCTGTACACACCAGCCAAGCTCTGTTTGACACAACGCCCAGGCGTATCAAGGCCGTTATTACGGCCAGAGGTGGCTGTTCTGGGTACTGATTTGTCAGGATCTGTGCACCCAAATTGCATGAAAATGTAATCACATGTCAGTTCTAGTATAATATATTTGTCCAATGAATACCCATTTATTATCTACATTTCTTCTTGGTGTAGCAATTTTAATGGCCAGTAGTGTACTCTGGAAGGGAAGTTGTCCATCTCGATACGCGAGAAACTGGTAAATGTCCCTGATACGAGCCTGTACCAGTTTATGGCTACCATTGACGCAACGGATTTGATACAGAGAGGCACGAAGCAGAATGAATTTGGGAATGGTGGCGGAGGACAAAAATAGCAATCATAAGCAACGAAACCAAATTGGGAGTAACCCACGAAAGAACGTTTACTCAAGAGATAATGGATTATCACTCTGAAAACAGTGGAAACAAATAACGGCCATAGTAATCAATCAGAGTACAACAAAAATTAAAATGCAAATATATCTCCTTGTAGAAATGGGAACAACGGTAACTTCAACCTTTGCAAATAAAAACATGCGCACAACCAAGTGTAGGAAACTTGGCCCTGGAAATTGGCAAGTACAGGACAGCCCTTCCGAAAGAAAAGTGCCTGTGAATAATATAAAAGTGATTCCAATGCCACCGCCTACTTAGCAGCAGCATGGGACACCACCACCGCTGTATGCACAACCTCTACACTACGAAACCGTATACATTGTGGAGGTGATAAAAGGACCACAACCAGGACTCTCTAATGTGTCGCATTTAAACCGACCGGTGTAAGCCTTTCGCATTTGGTCGGTAAGGCACAGAGGGGAGGCACGCGAGGTGTGGAAACATGTTAGGCTATAATGAGTGCATGGCTCTGAGAAAAGAAGTAATTGCTGAAGCGCAACAATGCAGGGAACAGTCGCTTAAGTTAGTTCCGGCTTCCATAGAGGATAGCATAAATGGAATGCCAGTCAATGTGATAACTGATAGTGAAGCTGGTGTGTCGGTTATGGACCATGAGCTCTACAAACCTGTCATTCAGGTTAGAAGGTTACCGATACTGTCGTTTAACAACTGTAAAATTGTGGGGTCAATACATGGTCGTGTACAGTTGATCAAGAGCCAGATGCAGTCCATGTTAAACCTAGGAAACGAAGCGATTAAATGCTCATTCCTGGTCGCGAGAAACTTAGTGGTTTCATGTTTTCTGGCTTTGGACTTACTGCCAGAAAGGGAAGCGAAAATAGACCTTCCTCGTGCTGTGCACACATTAATAAACATTGGAAGGCTTGTAGAACTGGCACTAATAAAGACTACTGTAATACCTGATAATAATTGCAGACAGGTGAGAGTGGCCTTCGCAAAACCAGAGATATTGCTCGTCGGGCTTAAACACTGGATGGAGGGTTACCCTAACATGGTTGATAACTACGAGTCTGAAGCAAATACAGTTCACCAGGGAATTGCAGTCAAAGTTACGGAGTCCAGTTATCTCGACATTAACCAGCAACATCAACAAACTCGGCTTCTAAATAAATATGTCCGATAAACACAATCAAAAGAGATCCAAAAGATGCTCAGCTGATAAATAATCGAGACATCTTCGTCACCCTACAGTAGTCTGGTGCTAGTGGTAACTAAGGCAGATGGCAGTATATGCCCCATTCTTGAAATGTGAGATATTAACAAAATCATTACTCCAATGTGAGCTTGCCCACAAAATCCTGAGGAACAAATACAAAAATTTCAAGGTGTGAAATTTCTTACTGATATAGATCTGAAAGCTTCGTACAGCTAGGTCCAATTGGCAGAGGCCTCACAGACGTATGCGGCTGTAATATTTTCCAGCCATTGATACCACTTTAGAATGTTACTGTTTGGAATCAGAGTGTGCACAAGAGTTTTCATTGCTGCTTTGGACCCAGTATTGGATCTGTGCTTATCAGATAAGGTAACATTCCATGTCGACGACATTTTGATAGCCGCAAAGACATAGGAAGGACACCTTGAATTTTTGGAGAGTATGTTAAGAAAGTTTGCTGAGCCAGAGTTACGGCGAACTTAAGAAAATCGAAGTTCGGAAGAGCTGAACTAAAATTTCTAGGTCACTTATTTCGCCTATCAGGACAATGCCCTATGGAATAAGACGAAAGCAATACAACATCTTCCATACTCCAGCACGAAAAAACCGATGATAGCTTTTCTTGGCATGGCGTCATTCTTCTGGCGTTTTATACCAGCACAACTGCTCAGTAATGATGCACTGCTAAGTCTACTACAGAAAAAAGTATGGTCTTTCTCAGAGGAATGCAAGAAAACGTTTGACGAGATTCTCCAGTCAACTCATAGATTTTACACTGCCCAGACATATCCAAAGATTTTTTCTGACTATGGATGCCTCAATTTGTGGGTTAGGCGCATGTCTGTTCCAACCGGATCAAACTATGGAACACACTGAAGTGAAGGTGATAGGCTTTGCTAGACGAGTATTAACGGGATGCGAATGTGCATATTCCATCGTGGAGTTCGAAGCCTTAGCCGTAGTTTGGGTTCTTAAAAAATACGACCATTATGTGTATGGAAAACATGTAGCAGTTTTCTGCGATCACCAAGCGGGCGACGTACTGCTATTTTCCGAATTTTCAGAGGCGTGTCGGAGAACTGATCCGCATCTGCTTAATCTGCCAAAAGACGAAACACACGCTTTGCTGTACTCGTAACGAACTGCACTCAATAATTCCGGCGGATCCCCTCTGTCAACGTAGCGGGTCCCCTACCAATAGGCCGGCCAGTGTGGCCGTGCGGTTCTAGGCGCTTCAGTCTGGAACCGCGTGACCGCTACGGTCGCAGGTTCGAATCCTGCCTCGGGCATGGATGTGTGTGATGTCCTTAGGTTAGTTAGGTTTAAGTAGTTCTAAGTTCTCGGGGACAGAAGTTAAGTCCCATAGTGCTCAAAGGCATTTGAACCAAGCCCTACCAATAGCTAGCGGTGGAGTAAAGTACCTGATAGCAGTGTTAGATATATTTTCGATGTACTTGAAAATGTGTCCCACCAGGAACTCAGTGTCAACTACAATAATACGAAAATTGGTAACTGACTATATAATTTGTGTAGGGATGCCAGTTACACTGCTGTCAGACAATGCTGCTTACTTTGTGAGTAGTAAGTGGAAGCAGTTTCTGAGGTAAGAAGATGCTTGATACGTATTTACTCAAAGAGTTCGTCCCATAGGGAGGGGGGGGGGGGGGGGCGAAGCGTTTCGTGAGTTTAATTTGTGAGGACATATTCTCCTGATCAGCTTTTTTAGAATAAATATGACAATTTACCACCAGGTAATTCATATGAAAGGAAGTCTCTACTGTGAAGGTAATGACTTCGTCATCAACGAAACTGAACACATTAAGCTTTAAATCTGACTGGAAAATAAGCAAACTGTTTGGTTCTCTGTGTACTTGCTGCTTGTCTCTGATCTAAAACATAGAGCAGAGGTTGAAAATACCGCTTCAGTTGCAGATTAATTTATTTTCACACGATCGGTTTCGGCCCGTTATAAGCCCATCCTCAGGTGTCGTAGCTGTGGTGTGGTCCCCGAGCGCATGGTACACGCGGCGCTCGGGGACCACAGCACAGCTACGACACCTGAAATTATGATGCTGGATATAGAGTTAAACAAATGAGTGAAAGCCTTGCCACAGGTACCTAGGTAAGACACCAAAGAAGAAAAGGTACGACAGCGTTCTCCATAAATCTGCAAAAGTGCGACGGGGTGGAGATCTCTTCTGAACAGCACGTTGCAAGGTATCTCAGATATGCTCAGTAATGTTCATGTATGGGGAATTTGGTGACCAGAGGAAGTGTTTAAACTGAGAATAGTTTTACCGGAGCTACTCTGTAGCAATTCTGGACGTGTGGGGTGTCGCATTGTCCTGCTGGAATTGCCCAAGTCCATCGGAATGAACAATAGACATGAATGGCCGCAAGTGATCAGACAGGATGCTTACGTACGTGTCACCCTTCAGAGTCGTATCTAAACGTATCAGGGGTCCCACATCGCTCCAACTGCACACAGAGCCTCCACCAGATTGAACAGTCCACTGCTGACATGCAGAGTCCATGGAGTCATGAGGTAGTCTCCATACCCGTATACGCCAACCCGCTCGATATACTTTGAAATGAGACTCGTTCGACCAGGCAAGATGTCTGCAGTCATCAGCAGTCCAATGTCGTTGTTGACGGGTCCAGGCGAGGTGTAAAGCTTAGTGTCATGCAGTCATCAAAGGTACACGAGCTCCGAAAGCCCATATGGATGATGTTTCGTTGAATGGCCCACCATTGAAATCTGCATCAATTTGAGAAAGTGTAGCACTTGTGTCACGTTGAACGATTCTCTTCAGTGGTCGTTGGTCGAGTTATTGCAGTATATTTTTCCTGCAGCAGCGATTTCGGAGATTTGGTTTTTTGCCGGACTCCTGATATTCATGGAATAAATGTGAAATGGTCGTACGGGAAAATTCCAACTTCATCGCTACCTCGGAGATGGTGTGCCCCATCGTTGGTGGAACCGATTGTAACACTGCGTTCAGACTCACTTAAATCTTTATAATCTGTCACTGTAACAGCAGTAACCGATCTAACAACTACACCAGACACTTGTCTTACATAATCATTGCCGACCGCAGCGCCGCATTCTGCCTGTTTACATACCTCTGTGTTTAAATAAGGATGCCTTTACTAGTTTCTTTCGCGCTTCAGTGTGCGTCGCTTCACAGCGACCGATTATCGTTTCCAAAACTATATTTCAATGGACTATTTAAAAATTGGGACTTTGTATGGGTGCTGATGGCCGCTCAGTCGAAGAGATGAAATAATAAATAATTTACATTTCCTTATGAAAAGATAACATTATTTTGCCGTGCGACACCCACAAATAATAATATTTTCACATGCTTAAGTTTATCAGAGATAGACGGAAACGGTCCAACTTTTCGATAGATCTCGTAAATATTTTACGTGTAACATTTTAAGGCGCCTCACGTCATGCGTCCATAGCAAAAGCATGCGCCGTTATTTAAAACAAAAGCTATTTTAATTAAAGAATCAGAGCATATTTAAGTATGTTGCCTACGTTTGTATCTGGAATCCTATCCATTTCTGTTGTATGTATTTCACTAAAGTGCTTTTCAGCATAATTTTCACCCCTTTAGGGCAGATGCCATGAAAACAAATACATTTAAGCAGAAGTAACATGCGTTCTAAATTGCTCAACAATTGTGGGCGAGGAGCACTGAATGTGTCACTTAACAGAGGGATCTCAGAAAGACCCCTTTCAGTTTTATTCATGTTTGTGTCAATGTCGCACCCTTCTGTGATCACACCACAAGAGGGCGCAAAACAGGAGGGCTAAAAAGCATAAGTACTCCCTGCCTCTTCGGGTTGCGTTTAAATTTCGTGAAATGGTTTGCAACGGACTCTTGTGGTCCCACACCGTACAACAGGGCAAAAATTGCGATCGCACTGCATTCCAAATGGGTGCGATCGCTTTAAAAGGAGATTCAAAGCGAGAATATCCTTAGAGAAGGGTTAAGCGTCCGTGGGGTGTTAACAGTGTTCAAGGTTGTCAAGAACGTTTCGCCGTTGTTCATCACACTGTGAACTGTAGTTTTCAACTGCAAAATGTGTAGTATAAATACCTCAATGGAATGAGTGGTTTCATTGATGCACTTCATGCCACCCCCTGAGAGCTTTCATTTCGATTCTGCTTGACGGTGTGTCCGGAATGTTTTCCTCGGCCACACATAAGAAGACCGAGTGATTTATATCCTGGCCGTCGTGATTCTAATCTCAGTCACGGAAGCATCAAAAGGAGGGGTGAAATGCGGGTAAGACGAAGTGCACTGACTTTCCCATGGAATAACACGATGGGCGAATTTTGGGTGAAATTTGGAGACTGTCTATAATATCTCCGAAAGAAAGAAATGCTTGCAAGTTTGAATATGTATCCTACTATCGACCCATGTCAGTATGAAGATTCTTGTTCATAGCTCCTACATATTGCTTTCCGTGCAGGCTGTTGTACCATCGCAGAGAATACATCATACATACCGGAAGTAAGGAGGGACGAATTGTATGTGTTGCATATTTGTCTAGAAAGTTGTAATACTCCTTCATATGAAGGTTCTAAGACATTAGCTTTCGAGGATCTCGTTGAAATTGTATCAAAGAGTGTATTGGTGCACGGATAAAAAAATAAAAATAAAAAAGTGAAAAAGCCTCTCTTCGTCTTTACAAAACGTCGTAAAACGTCGTGGACAGACAACTATTTCGCGATCTCGGAGAATCTTCTGCAGATTGTGGCGTTACCTGCTTGTACTTTTCCTGATTTTCTACAAATAAATTTTCCCCTCCGATAATATACAATTCCATGCAGCTACACCAGCTTCACGGCAGTTGACGATGACAGCTCCGTTGTCTAAAATTCCACTGCAAACAAAATTTAATACCGTCCCAAATATGTTCTGGCAAATAAAGATTTATGTCACGCTGAGATTAGAATGCGGGTGTCCAGTTTTTAGTGAGCACATGCTTTAACAAATCCGTAAACCTACGATGGGTTGTCGTATAGTTTTCATTATCATCTCGAAAAAAAAACAGGCTGCGTACAATGAAGTAGGTCGTGGTTTTAGTTCTTTTTCAACACTTCATCCTTCAAGGCGATACATTTTTCACAACGATGGATAACCAGACGGAAACCTTGACTGCAGAAATGTGCAATTTGACTGTTCAGTAGATGCTCCATCTCTAAAACCACCTCGTCGCCATTCTGCAAACGCCTGCCACGCCATATTTTATTTATCCGTGACAGTAAGAGGAGGTATTGCGTTTCATGTCAGGAGACTAAGGAGAAGGGGGAGGAGGTTGGATGCTCAAAGAAGCAGTGTATGTTGCTGTGTCATGTGCAGAATGAGCTGGGGACGTCGTACTGCAGCATAACAATCACCGTGGAAAGTTTCCCGTGACTCTTTGTCCAGGCAGCCATCCTTAAAATGGTCATCAGGCATCAATAGTATGCTTCTGTGACCGTTTGCCCCTTGCTCCCTTACGAGCATTGTCCATTAGCAGTACACATGGCAGTTACGCCTACGTTCAGCATCACCTTCATTGTTGGGCTTTCACAGTTTTCCGCCATACTTCCACTGCTTGATTTGGTTCTGTGTGTCTTCCTCAGAACGTACAATACTGGTACATGCGAAGGAATGGCTAAGAAAGTCATCAGGACTGACCTGCAAAGTTTTCTCTGCTTCGGTCAGAGGGTTTTCTGAATGAGTCTGGGCAGTCGTGGAATCCAGTAGGTGGTTACGTTAGTTGTGTTCCGACTGGTCATGCAGGGTGTTGAAAACGGATCCATGACTGACTCTCATTTTTTCTACCATCTCTACTACTGTGACACCCATGATTTCAAGCCCTAGGGCCACCACCCTATTACGATGAATCTCCTTGGCTACAGCTGATACTGTTCGTGACAGCAGAAGGAAATCGTGCATGGAACAGCTAAGATCTCTGCTGTCCCAGCTGCCATCCAAGAAGGACGCTCTTAGCTAAATGATCAGCAACATGACATCATCACTAGATGTAACCACTTTTACTTCTTACATTTATCTTTTTAGAAGGGACAGGAAGGTAGCCATAAAACGTTGTCAAATTCATCACGCCCGGGTTCCCGGGTTCGATTCCCGGCGGGGTCAGGGATTTTCTCTGCCTCGTGATGGCTGGGTGTTGTGTGATGTCCTTAGCTTAGTTAGGTTTAAGTAGTTCTAAGTTCTAGGGGACTGTTGAGCACAGATGTTAAGTCCCATAGTGCTCAGAGCCAGCCTCAAATTCATTATATTCTTTCGTTACATTGACATTCAGTTATATACTTGGTGATAGATTAAGAACAATAAAATGCACTCTATGACAAAAGAAACGATACATCACGAAACAATTATCCGAATGGAACGGAAGTCAGTACATATGATGTGCATGTACAAACAAATGGTTACAGCTTCAGGAAAACTGAGTGAGTTACTCAAAAGAAAGAGTTTCACAAACTGAGCAAATCTATAACGCATTGGACCACCTCTGGCCTTTATGAAAGCACTTAATCAGCTTGGTACTTTTTGATAGAGTTGTTGACTGTCCCCTTGAGGGCATAGTGGAAAATTTTGTCTACTTGGCGCTTTAGATAGTCAAAATCCCGAGATGGATGGAGCGCCCTGCCCACAATGCTCCAAATGTTCTCAGTTGAGGAGAGATTCAGTTACCTTGCTGGCCAAGGTAGGGTTTGTCAAGAACTAATGGTCGTTTCACACTTATCCTGCTGCCAGGAAAACGAAACCGGTACACTGTTGTCGGGAGGTACGCTGCATGAGACATTTCACACTAGGTTTGTTGTGCTAGTCTTCACGCCTTGTGTTATTTCGTGTGAAACCATACTTTTCCAAATAGTCCTTATCTTGCTTTGTGATAGGGGAAGCAGGCTGGGAAGCACTAATTGTATTAATATATGATCGGTCCATATTATGGGGCAAAATTCAAGAGTGTTGCAAGAACAGGATACTCACAAGAAATGCCTGGTTAGACGTATTGCTTTGAAGAAACGGGTGAAAATGAAAGATTGCCTGTGGTGAGTACTGTCCTATATTTTTGTATTAAGTACAATGTATTATTTGCATGCTTTGTTGACATATTATATCTTACAATACTGTCACTTAATTGATCCTTTTGGTTTTAAAATTCATCATTTTTCAAAAAATTATTTACTGAAATTCCCCCACGTGCGCATTCATTTCTGCTCATATTTATACTTTGATGCCTAACTATTGACGGAGTGTTTCCTGTGTTGTAAAGTCTCTTTCAGTAACATAACTGTAAAACAAAACAGGCCTTAACAATATCAATGGCGAAGCCGGGATCCAAGTTCATTGCTACGCTGAAAATCCTCCATTTACTGCTCATTATCCTCAATGTACCTTCTGCCGGTTTGGGCAAATAAAAGTGGACTGGATATCATTTGTGGTAGTACTAATGGAGCAGCGAAAAACCTACAGTTACTTTCAGCAAGATGGAGCAACTGCCCATACAGCTGGTCGAAGCTTGGAACACATTTACACATTTTTCACGCCTGACACAGTTGTTAGCAGAGGTCAGTCCGGTTGTGGCTCTAGCTGGCCACCCAGATCACCTGATCTGCCAGTATCCGATTACTTCTTGTAGGGAGCCCTCAAGTGTAAGGTGTATCGCAACAACCATCACAGCCTTCGAGAACTGCAGCACAACATTTCAGATGACATTGCAGCCATTCCAGCAGTCCTGCTTCGATCCATCTTCAGCAACTTGCTGACCATTGGCGAAAGTGCCAAGGGATGAATGGTGCTCACTTTCAACATCTCCTATAGTCACCTTAGTACTGTATAGCCATTAATTTGCTGTGTTTCTTCGTAGCCTGGAACTGTGTTCTCTGGGCCCCACCCTGTAAGTTCCTTTGAGCAGTCGAGTGGCGATAGTTAGATTATTTTTGCAGTCGTTAGCTGAAATCTAGAAATGGTCAGATAAGGTGTTTGTGAAGCCTGAAGCTTCATCAGCAACAAAAACATTTGGTATCGGGACTTTTTGTGCTAGGAGGACACGCAGCTTTAGGAACACCAGGTTCATTATGCATCAGGTGATTTGCACAATGAACATGCTTGATATATGCTCGAGTCACTGTCTTTTCCTTAATGCTGATAGCAATGTGGATAAATGGATATTGTGAGTCTGTCACAGCCATTAATGCTACAAAAGGAAGTCCCTAATAGTTAATTCGGGTGACAGTGCAAATATGTTTTCTATCAACAGCTCCAATGTAATGAGGAAAATCAGCTCTTTGCTGAAATTTTTCAGCTATTTTCTTCAAGTGAACTGATGTTGGTAAGGAGTGCGGTCGTACAGTAGTGACCAGATACCTCGACATACATTTCTGCCAATTTTCCTGACTGTCGAAATGCTGAATTTGCAACTACAGTGAGGGAACAACCGTTGGCCATATATCTGAAACAAACGTTCTAAATCAATACGATGTGAAGTATAACTTTGTCAAACAGGCAAAATACAATGGTTGTATAATCGTACTATTCCACCATTTAATTAAAATAAAATCAAACCGCAATATATCGCACCCGTCGTGACTAATAACGGGCAATTTTTTTCTCAGTGAGAGTGAGTAGACGGTATCGAGGGCGGTGAAGTAGTATGATTCTAGCTGAGAGTGTTACGTATCGTTTCTACGTTTAAATAACTCAAAACACCATTAATGGATACAAGCGTGGCTGCTTGTCCAAGCACATCCCATGGATGAAATTCAGCACAGGGTGACCAGCACCATACTCAACAGTCCTGTTTACCAAGACTCCACGGCGACATTTCACTCATCCCTGCTGTCTCATACCACACCGAAACATCATCGCTCATTCAATTTCTAAATTAGGTATTGAAAGTTTTCTTCTTAAACGTCGTTTTGCATCTGAGAATTTCCGTTATTACGATACTGTTAACGTGTCTTTCAAATACATAATTTAAAATGTTTCGGTTTTCGCTCACCTGACTTTGACTGCCAACATGTGTGTGGAGGTAGGATACATACTCTGAAGAATGTATTACGGTGTTGGACTAAATCTTTTATTCTCACAAGCAGATCGTCAAAAATTTGCAAACTCATCCTAAGATAGTTGGAAAATTTATCACCATCATCTCTAAAGTCAATAAAGTTTCCCCTTCCTGGGACAATGAATTCACGGTGTTCTTATTTCAATTTCCAGGAATGTATATCGGGAGGCGCCACTGACAGCGGTGTGATACCAACCTGGCGGCCTCCCGTCATTCGGCCCATCAGCCACGACTCATGGTTTGCAGTGGAATTTCTTTTCGTACCAAGACCTCTTTGGTTGTCATCTGAGGCACCCTTACATCGGTACATCGACTATGTACTACGCACCGTTTTGTTGCCCTTCATAGCAAGTCATCCAGGACTTATACATCCTCGAGAGCCAAAGAAACTGGTACACCTGCCAAATATCGTACAGGGCATCCCCGCGAGAAAGCAGAGGGCCGCACCACGACGTGGCATGGACTCGACAAACGTCTGAAATTGTGTTGGAGGTAACTGACACCATGAATCCTGCAGAGCTGTCCGTAAATTCGTAAGAGTACGAGGGGGTGGAGATCTGAACAGCGTGTTGCAAGGCATCCCAGATATGCTCAATAATGTTTATGTGTGGAGAGTTTGGTGACCATAGGAAGTGTTTAAACCCAGGAAAGTGTTCCCGGAGCCATTCTGTAGCAATATTGAAAGTGTGGGTTGTCCTGTTGGAATTGTCCGAGTCCGTCGGAATGCACAATAGACATAAATGGCTGAAGGTCATGTGTCAGCTGCCAGAGTCGTATCTAGACGTATCAGGCGTCCTATATCACTCCAACTGCATACCCCCATACCACTACAGAGCCTTCACCAGATTGAACAGTCCCCCGCTGACATGCAGGGTCCATGGATTCATGTGGTTGTCTCCATACCTGTACACGTCCATTCGTTGATACAATTTGAAAAGAGACTCGACCGACATGGTTAATGTTTCCAGTCATCAACAGTCCAATGTCGCAGTTGACGGGCCCAGGCGATGCGTAAAACTTTGTGTTGTGCAGTCATGAAAGGAATGCGAATGGTCCTTCTGCTCAGAAAGCCTATATCGATGATGTTTCGTTGAACGGTTCACACTATGACACTTGTAAATGGCCCAGTATTGAAATCTGCAGCAATTTGCGGAAGATTGCAACATCTTTCACATTGAACGATTCTCTTCAGTCGTCATTGGTCCCGTTCTTGTAAGACCTCTTTTCTACCGCAGCTAAATCGGAGATTTGATGTTTACAGGATTCCTGATATTCAGGGTACACTCGTGAAAAGCTAGTACGGGAAAATCCCTATTTCATCACTACCTCGGAGATGCTGAGTCCCATCACGGCTGTAACACCACATTCAAACTCATATAAGCCTTGATAACCTGCCATTGTGGCAGCAGTAACCGATCTGACAACTGCATCAGATACCTGTTGTCTTATATAGGTGTTGCCGCCCGCAGCGCGTATTCTGCCTGGTTACATATCGCTGTATTTGAATACGCATGTCTATGCCAGTTTCTTTGGCGCTTCAGTATATTTCAGCCAGGTAATTCCCGCTTTCAAACGGCGACGGTTTCTACTGCTTGTCGTCGTACCTGCCAAACGCAACATTGGCCAGCGAGGTAGATGCATCTCTCCCCAATCGAGGACGTTGGGTGCATTATGGTTAGGGCCATCCAGCCAGCTCAGGATTCTGAAGATATAACGGGCCAGTTGAACAAAATTCGACACAATACCCCTCAGGAGGACAACGAACAACTCTGTCAATCATTGCTAACCCTAATAACTGATTGCATACGGCGAGATCTAGACAAACGCTTTATTGACTTACTCAGTTTGAGAATCTCTTTTTTCAAGAACCAATCTCCAATTTTTCTGAAACTGTAGTCATTTGTTATTCGATGCAGATTAATTTGTGTTCAACATTTATTTGTGATTGAATGCTTTCATGTATTTTGTGTGTTACTAGTCTTCCACTGTGTCTTCGTTTGTGCGTCTGGTGCAGAATGCTTGTGACCTAATATTCCACTATGTGAATGAAAAACGCAAAGCTTCTTCGAGTTTTGTGGTTAGCATCGCAGCTGACTGTACTCACTCCAGGAAGGTGCTAAATGAATTGACATTCAGGTCAGGTAGTAACACATCGTCTCTAGCAAAACCATGCCTATGGAAGCACAGTAGCGTTACATCCGTCCATAACGGTCAGCCTATTTTACATAAAAATGTCCTAGATTTCACTCATTAAACGCAAAAGGTATTGGTACTACATAAACAACGAAAGTATTATACTAATTCCTTAGAAGTAAATATACAGCTTTGCCTGCGACAATGACAGGAAGCCTAGTGTTGCACGAAAAGAGCGACGTAGCTGGTGCAATGAATCTCTTTCTTTACATGTTTAAGGAATTGTATGGTAAACAGAGGTCGTCTTTTGTTTCTTTCAAACATTTAAACTAGTGGCAGTCCACGTGCAAAGTGTAAACTTCCTGAAAAGATACTAGACCCCCAGGTGGACCCAGAGGAGCCGTATACGTGAAATTTTCAAGAACTGCAGTTTGTAGGTCATCGTGAATTCTTCTGACACAAACTGTAACTCCAAGAGATGCATTTTTAACGCGTAATTGAGAGTGCTTGCAACAGCACGGTAGCAAACAACCCGTGAAACCAATAATGCTAGCGGCGCAATTTTTCTTTTCTGTTTTTAGTGGGGCTGTAGCGGCACGTCGAGGGAGCGAGCCACATCTGTTTCGAGGAAGACTGCAGGGATCGAACAGCTAAGGAAGAAAAGTCACCGATTTATCCGACTGCCCGTCTCTTAAAGCGTGTATATATCACATTGAACTGATGTGTAGTTCAGACGGAAGATGTCCGTTATTTTGCAGGTATTATGGGAGCTTTAGTGTCACATGTGTGTCGAAATATCTTATATACCTACAACGCCAAAGATATCGCTCACCTTTTATAAACAGATATGGTTGACACAGTACATTTCCGCAGTCAGATGTCTGTTGCAATATCTCATATTTTGTCTGCGTGATTGATTAGCAGCAGAGTTGTCGTTTCCATTTTTACACAATAATTCGGTGACCAACCGAGGTATCTTCTCCAGGTGCCGCGAGCTTTGCTTCTATGTACATTTGCTGCCTGGACTCCAAACAGATTGGTTAGTGCCCATTCAGCGAGTAGGCCAACACAATAACACCAAAACTTGCAGCATCTGAAGAAGACACGTGGGTCGTACATCGAATTGTAGTCTAAAAATTGGAACAATAACTTGACTGTATAACTGGAAGTACACCGTTAGTGTTTTATTGGTATACAGTTTACATCTAGTCCCGCATTTTATTTTTAATATGTAATAATTTCCCAATTCGGAAACAATATCCAAGTAACAGTGTTATTTCTCGGAGAGAAATATGTTTCTCCTATCAACCTCTTGATGAGCATTGTGTTAGTTTGATTAGCATGACAACTTTCGGAAATTTATTCTCATTTTCAGTATATTGTTCTTACATATTTTTATGTAAGACTGACTAGTGTGAGCTATTCCTAGACGAGGTGCTGAATTTTGCGTTTTTCTTCCTCTTTCTAGACAGCAAAAAAAATTCATTTGTAGATCGCTTTACAAGGATACTGGACATGTGTTGGTGTTACAATTTAAGTACAACAAAAATTGCGAATTTCATACACACAGGCATTTATATACTTACAGGTTTGGTTTAACAAGGACAGGACAGGTATTCGGCCTGAAGTAAACATAGCTGAGGGTGACTAGATGGAGCATTAGGCCTCTCTCGAACATAAGGCCGATCTGTTTAAAATAATGCTAGCCCATTTTGTTTACTCTAGTGTAAAATACTGTTTTAAAAATAAGTTGTTTGATAATGTTCACTCAGTTTTCATTCCCAGTCACTGCATACACTAAGCACATTATACACAATGCTTCAAAATGTACCACTACAAACCCTGTCAGCTGATGTCAGCACAATAGCGACAATGTTTTGTTTATATATTTTGTGCCACAACTTCCCATCCGTTAGCCTGAAGATCTAAGTCAGCATCATCTATAAAGGGTGAGATGTTTACCTCAGAAGGAGCATAACGTGTTAAAGTGTTAGTATTGCAAATACAAATCTTTGAATAGAAGTTTCTCCATAGACAAAAACTGAGGTAGAAACATAGCAAAAGTGTTCTGTGGATATGATAGATGTTTTATTATAGGTATTATTATTTACTTTTGTTACATTTTTAACCAAACTTAGACTGTGTATTGGCTAAGCGATTCCTCATTGTATAGACTGTATTTTAATTGCCATTTTAAATAAGTTTGTTTAGTAATCTCTTTACTCTGTTTAGGCACTTTATTGTGCAATTTTATTCCTTGGAAGAAAATTCTGTTTTGAGATTTGCGATTATTCTTTCTTGGTAAATGCTAAGTTTGGTATAGGTCTTGTTCCATGGTAATGGACAGAGCTGTATATGCAGTAATTATCAATGTTATTTTTGATGTTTACAACTGATTTCAAAATGTAATCACATGGTGTAGTTAATTTCCACAGTGTTTTGAACACAGCTTTACAGTGAGCGACAAGATTTGATTATTATTCTGACGGTCCTTTTTTGTACTTTCAAAGCTGCATTTTGTGCATTTGTTCCCCAGGAAAAAAATTAGCAAAAAGTGAGTATACAAATCAATAGTATTTAACTAAAAGGCATTGCCGCTACACACTGATAACAGGAGTCTAAAGACATAACATGATAATTACATTGAGTTTCAGTACATTTGTGTCTTGAAACCACTACAACTGATATTCTATATTCAGTTACAACAAGTCTGTGTTTATCAAGCAGTTTACAGCTGTGTCATCTACATTGAGTTTAACAGTGGCATTTTTCCTCTTCAAAATGTAATTCATGCAACTAGTTTTCTTTCTGTTCAATGTCACTTGTTGGTTACTGACCAACTGTAAACTTCCTTGAGGGTTTCATTTTCTTCTCTGCTAGTACTTCTCTTGCTTTTTTACTGTCTATAATATTACTCTCATTAGCAACACCAACAAGAATTTTTTCGCTATGACTAACGCTATTGAGGAAGTCATTGTTGTATGTCAGGAACAGAATCGGCCCTAATTTGCAAAATGAGGAACTGTATTAACGTATCTTGCTTCTAATAAGTGTTTTACTAAAACTGTAAGACTTACTTGTTGCATTTGTAATCTCTGTGCCTCGTACACTAGATGCTAGGTGTGATTGGAACAAGTCTTAAGCTATGCTTCCTGTTCCTAATGCTTCTGGTTTATTTAATAGAATCTTATGATCAACAGTAACCAAAAGCCTTAGAAAGAACTAAAAATATGCCTAAGACACACTCATATTTATCAGCAGTATCAAGTACTACTACTGTGAAAACTGTTATCGCTGATTCTGTACTTCTACCACTTCTAAAGTTGTATTTGTTCAAGTTATTAAGGTTGTGTTTATTCAAGTTATTAATAAATCGCTCTTTATTATCTTGATAAATGAAGAAACGCAACAGCTATTAAATGACCCTTTATTGGAACGACTGGTTTTGTGGCTTATAGCTGCATCCTCAGGTAAATATCTGACTAAAAAAATGGAGAACAAGATGATCAATATTGTCCTTACCCCAAATTAAAAATTATGTAGTAAATAACACATACGAGATTCATTATCATTTCGTCTGAAATTCAGACTGGGGTAAAATGGACCCAACATTCTCAAACCTGAACAAAACGCCATCGAAGGAACTGTAGTCAGATAATGAAATCGGCAAGACGAAGGTGGCGACCACCCCAGATAGCAAGGGATCCTACAATAAAAAACGTCAAGAGCCATGATAGGGTCTAAAATTCAGTGTTTGGGAATGTGGGATTTAAATGAAGGTAATTAATAAAATGGGAGTATAATTTGATAAACTCACCGTTTGGAGATGAACATAATGCGCGTTAGATTCGCGTGGGCGTAGCATATGGTGGTATACAGGCAGAGAAACAGATCAGTTAAAGCCAATGTAAAATAGGAAACCTCAAATGAAAATAGAGCATTAATAGCCAGGAAAGTCAGGTTGAGGGAAAAATAGATGCAGAGAAACACCCAAAGGTGAACCTCAGTAGTCACATAGCCAGAACAAACACAGGTAAGAGTCAATGGAACACTGAGCTCACAGAGTCAAGGGACCGACTCGAAAGGCCATCGTGTACAGACTAACTAATAAGCGACATCACGCGAGCGTGACAGCAACAATAAATGCTACGAATTAAAGGGACAGAGAAAGTTGTTTTGAGTCCTTACATTGCTGGTTTATACACAGATTGCAAAACAAGATATAAGCTGGAATATGAAGTAAACTTTATAGAAAATGAATGACAGTAAATACAGCCCACAATCATTGGCTCAGAACATTGATGAAACCTTTCAGATTTTTCTAAATTATTGTATTAGTTTTAATAACATTAGTTTTCCTATTTTATCGTGATTTTAATTGATCTGTTTTTCTGTCTGCACACCACACGGATGTATTCGTCATTGTGTTGTGTTCCCATTGGTGGGTTTGTCTAATTATGTTCTAGTTATATTAATTACCTGCATTTGAATCCCACATTTTTATAGTTTGGATTTTAGGTCCTACCATGGTTCTTGACGATTTTTTTTTTCTTGTAGGATCCCCTGCTAGGGGTGAGACTCCATCGTTTTACCGATTTTATAACCTGACTACCGGTCCTTCATGGACGTTTTGATTTGACTGATAATTTTGAGTGGATTTCATATAAACTGGTCGTGAGTACTCTTATCCATTATTTACCATGTCTTTTCTTAAATTGAGGATCATTTAATAGCTATTGCGGCTCTTCATTTATCAACATGCGTTTCCACACATCAGTGGCTGTCCGGGGTAGAAGTGATTGGTAACTGTCTTTCGTAATGTATTCTATCATTTTTACGAAAAATGACAGCAGGAAATGGGCCTATAGTTTTCTATTTCTTCTGCATTATTTGTTGGTTGATTTAAGTACTCTATATATTTCTCTGATGTGAATGACTCACTTATTATGTTTATTAAGAGAGCACACAATATTACAGCAGGCGATAAAATCGAAAGGCCACAAATAACCACTGGAAATAAAAGTAGCTACACTCCTGGAAATTAAAATAAGAACACCGTGAATTCATTGTCCCAGGAAGGGGAAGCTTTATTGACACATTCCTGGGGTCAGATACATCACATGATCACACTGACAGAACCACAGGCACATAGACACAGGCAACAGAGCATGCACAATGTCGGCACTAGTACAGTGTATATCCACCTTTCGCAGCAATGCAGGCTGCTATTCTCCCATGGAGACGATCGTAGAGATGCTGGATGTAGTCCTGTGGAACGGCTTGCCATGCCATTTCCACCTGGCGCCTCAGTTGGACCAGCGTTCGTGCTGGACGTGCAGACCGCGTGAGACGACGCTTCATCCAGTCCCAAACATGCTCAATGGGGGACAGATCCGGAGATCGTGCTGGCCAGGGTAGTTGACTTACACCTTCTAGAGCACGTTGGGTGGCACGGGATACATGCGGACGTGCATTGTCCTGTTGGAACAGCAAGTTCCCTTGCCGGTCTAGGAATGGCAGAACGATGGGTTCGATGACGGTTTGAATGTACCGTGCACTATTCAGTGTCCCCTCGACGATCACCAGTGGTGTACGGCCAGTGTAGGAGATCGCTCCCCACACCATGATGCCGGGTGTTGGCCCTGTGTGCCTCGCTCGTATGCAGTCCTGATTGTGGCGCTCACCTGCACGGCGCCAAACACGCATACGACCATCATTGGCACCAAGGCAGAAGCGACTCTCATCGCTGAAGACGACACGTCTCCATTCGTCCCTCCATTCACGCCTGTCGCGACACCACCGGAGGCGGGCTGCACGATGTTGGGGCGTGAGCGGAAGACGGCCTAACGACACGGACCGTAGCCCAGCTTCATGGAGACGGTTGCGAATGGTCCTCGCCTATACCCCAGGAGCAACAGTGTCCCTAATTTGCTGGGAAGTGGCGGTGCGGTCCCCTACGGCACTGCGTAGGATCCTACGGTCTTGGCGTGCATCCGTGCGTCGCTGCGGTCCGGTCCCAGGTCGACGGGCACGTGCACCTTCCGCCGACCATTGACGACAACATCGATGTACTGTGGAGACCTCACGCCCCACGTGTTGAGCAACTCGGCGGTACGTCCACCCGGCCTCCCGCATGCCCACTATACGCCCTCGCTCAAAGTCCGTCAACTGCACATACGGTTCACGTCCACGCTGTCGCGGCATGCTACCAGTGTTAAAGACTGCGATGGAGCTCCGTATGCCACGGCAAACTGGCTGACACTGACGGCGGCGGTGCACAAATGCTGCGCAGCTAGCGCCATTCGACGGCCAACACCGCGGTTCCTGGTGTGTCCGCTGTGCCGTGCGTGTGATCATTGCTTGTACAGCCCTCTCGCAGTGTCCGGAGCAAGTATGGTGGGTCTGACACACCGGTGTCAATGTGTTCTTTTTTCCATTTCCAGGAGTGTATATACGTTAATGTGAGGCACAGTATCAAAACGTATCATAAAAAACATACGTACATGACATTTGTACAGAGTTAACGTTAAATAGTATACCACTACATCGTCAGTCATAAAAATGTGCAAAACAGTGCAGTCATTCATGTTTAGATTAACAGAGAGCATTAACATTACGAAAGGAGGCATTTTGCAGACTGCCCACTACACAGCTGACTACTGTTTATCAGTTGAGCCAAAGTTGATCTAGAACAGGGGCTATCGGGTAGTGGTACGGTTACCACTGGTGGTGCACAAGAACAAAACAAGTACTGACTGAAGTAAAACTATTACCTTACGATACTTTATTTTTAGTGACAAAACTGATAAAAGTAGCATTTGTGTAATTTTAAAAAATGGATTTACAACAGAATGCTTATTTCGGACTACACGCAGGACACAGGAAGGTCACGTTGTACCCTCCCCACCCCTCCCTTCATTAGTCGTCGCTGCTTTCGCCAAGAATGATTCATCTTGTTATGTCGTTGGTGATTTTTTGTTTTGCCGTTGGTTATTGAAAGTTTTCGTGTCGCAACTGGTGCCAACTTATGTGGTGTACCAATGTGTGGCGTTGTAGTAGTCATTACACAGTAAAATGTTTATCGTTGTTATTGTCACTTCGTTGGGCCTTAACGTCAAATGGGATTGTGATACGAAGGAAACTACGATTGGGGCAGGTGTGCGCGTATTAAAACGAACTGGTTCTTGACTACTATAGTGGTGGTGTGAATTTTAATTTAATTGTGTGAGTTGTCCGTGATTGTAATTCATACTGTTTGCTAGAAATAAATGCTACCTGGGAACATGAACGTCAATGTAAAATAGTGCTTCCTCGACACTTTATTACTGCAGTTTGTTACATTTCTATTATACGACGACGCAAAAAAACTTTATATCTGTTATCAGCACTGAGCAAGTTGGCGAAACTCAAATTGCATCTGTTATAGTGTGACACATTCGGTGACGCCCTGTATACTCTATATAACGTAGTTTTAATCAGCGTGGTCTCTGCTGCTTTGCGAAGTTCTGATATTCGTCTTACAATGATAAAACTGCTAGTCTGCAGCTGCATTTCTGCAAGTACGTTAGTCCTAAAGTACCTCCCTGGTACTCTCCAGTGTGCTCTAGGTTTTCGCGAGCGTACTAGTAAATCGATAGTGCACCCCCTTCTGGTTCCTACTTGATCGTCTAATCCGCACATTATAGTACCTGATTATTTTTACGTTTTGTATTTCGATGTCTACAATGAATCGGATTCTTAAGGGATCATTTAAAGCAGGGAATGCTATACTGCTTTCGTAACTCTTTGTGTGTCATTCTATCCTGTGAATATTTCCTCTCCGATGTTAACAAATAATCTTATTTAACGATCAGTAAATTTCACGATAACTAATAACAGTTCATAACTCCCGTCTCATACAGTCACTCTGAAACAGCTCAAGAATTATAAATTGAGCAATGACTTTGAGTGTACACAGTACCAAAATGAAAATGGGCCTTGTGCAAGTTAAATTAATGAAATAACAAAGGAAATTATACTGTTTGTGGCACGATTTTACGTTGAGGTATGGACAAAGAGTAATAACTAATTCGCTTTGTCATCTCTTACACATCCGAAGCACATGTGTTATTAATTAACTTAATGGGCTAAGTACGTGGTGGATTACGTAACTCATCCGACTGGCATACAGAGAGGTGAATATGACGCACAAGAGAGAGCCTGACTGCGAAAGAGGGTCATGGAAGGTCAACACAGAATTCAGAGTGAACAGGGTCAGCTTTCATGTGTTTGATTTTGCTTAGGATTATACATACTTCGCGAACTTCCACAAAAAACGCATATAATAGTATGTTATGCAATAACCTGTGATTGTAATTTCAGGAGCCACCCATTTATATACGTTTCCTCAATCGGCGTTGCTTAGCTACGTTGATTTGTTACCTGACAAAGTGTGTTGTGTCTTTTTGTTTTATTTTCAGGGTATTCTTTGTTTGTGTCATTTAAAGTTTGTAATGAATCATGTGTGTCATGGGTGTATGAGATGATTTTGAATTTTTTGACGTTTGGTAGAGGTAGTGGAAATGCATGATGCTGTTTTGGAGTGTTGGTGAGCTTTGCTTAGTTATCCACAGCGCGAAATTAGTGGGAATGAGCGTGACAAATCAGTCAAAGTCAAGAATATAATTAACAATGAGTGACAGGACTCGCGGCAACGGATGTTGCAGAGAAATCAGACACACTATCGTTCCACATTAACATTCCTGTGAAACTACACAGAGTACAAATTAAGGAATACCGCGAATTGGTCGTAAAACAGATAGAAAAACAGGATAAAAACCGAAATGAGGAACGTACGGAGTTACTTACGAAATAGGATAGGAAGACTGGGGTGTGTTTCGATGAACAGGGAAGGCGAATTGGTGCGAACTTGCAGAAAATCCTCATGAATCGAAACATGACTGCGTCGCGTCGTTTCATGATTCGAGGGTCAGCAACTGATAAAAAAAAGGAGCCCCCCGGGTCCCAAGGTCGCGATGGCGGCGTCACTGTCCCGCCGAGATAATTTGTCCTTTTAGGGCAATTATCTGAGCAAGCACCAACGCCAGCAAAAGGTTGCGCGTGTAAAAGTTGTCTTTTTGGAGTGATAGAAATGTAAGTATTGATAACTGAAATTGCTTAGCAACCAATCTAGTATATAAGCGGCATAAAATTGTTGTCTTCACAGTATGTCCTCTGACTACACGTCGAAAAGTCTATTGTCTGTGACGAGCTGCCAGAAACAGTAAGTACATTTCTGTATAATGGACACTTTGTACAAACTTGCACGAATTGCTGTTTGTCGAAGACTTACAAATGCTTTAGATGTGTATCAATTAGAAGTACCACAAACCATACGAGAAGATATTTTACTGGAATTCAGATATTCAAAATTCAATTTCATGCTGAATTCATATAGACTGCCAGAATGCTATATTTTTGATAGAAGTGAAAATGTCCCAATGATTAACGAAATTGTAAATGATGCAATAGAAGCAGCTTCCAAAATAAGAGCTGGAATTCCAGTTCCATGGGAAACACTCGCTTTAACCACAATGTCTTTCTTCGATACTACTACATTCTGGCAAAGTCGATTTAAAATTAAAATGTTTTTTTATGAAATTACTTATAAGCAATTCGTATTTACCATTTGTGAAAATTGCTTCTATAAATTATCAGATTCCTGGCAAAATCCGCTACTACAACCACTTCTAATTGATATGAAAATTAATATGGTTACCAAGCCACCATATTTTTCAAATGGTGTAATTTGTCCTCCACAAATTAAGCAATATAGCCATTGGTGCATGTTCTGTGCCAATAGTCCTTTATTCAGAAGTGTACGTTGTGGTGGCTCATTAAGCCAAGTATTTGATTCCGAAGACGACGATGATGATTTACCTGGTTTATTACTTGCAGACCTCTAATGGAGACGCTGACGGAGATCTTTCAGTCCATCTTCACGCTGGTTCAAGCTCACCTGACGAATCCAACCCTGAAAATCTTCATTTGGATTGCTACGAGATTACACTGCCAGTTGGGAGCAACCGATGGACCCTTAGGGACATACATATTCACCATTTTGAATTGTTTGACGAAATACGAAAATTCCTGTTCACAATTATCGTTTGGTTGCCAGAACTTTTGCGAATATCTGAAATCTCAGAACGATGGTATTACACTGATGTCATTGTCATCAGAGGACCAAACGATATTGACGAATTTAGTAGACGAATTGCTTCTATCGCATCAGTCTACCCTGGAGAAATTATCATATGGAAACATGATGATGACCACATCCACCTCGTCCACGATTGCACATACTCCTCTAGACGATGTAGATGCCAATTTCGGGTTAACCCATTTATTGCCACCAGAATTAAGAAATGTCCACGACGAAGGAGAGCAATCACAGCCATGTCCGACCTCGACTGGTTCAATATTCTCATATATTTCTTCTTGCAAAAAAGGCCAAGTCGGGGACAAGTTTGGATTAGAGAAACCCATAAGAGAGTGCCTGGTGAATTTGAAATTGTACAATGGGTCAGTTTCATCGAGGGATCCCTCTCAGTATTGGAAAGGGAAAACCCTCGAATTAATGATCAGTTGCAACAAGAACTCACCAGAGATGGCTCACGTAAATGGCCTCACACAAAGCGCAAGCCAATCTCTGACTACCAAAGGTGCAACCGTGAAACGACGGCAAAAAAGGTACTTTCCATATTAATGTCATACAATTGCATACCACCAGAAAATTTGGTGAATGTAATACCATCTGCTCATCCATATTTTATTAATTTGATTGACCCTAAATTCAAACGATTTTTCGATATGGGTTTAGAATTGTATAAAAAAACCATAAATGAATTGGATTTACATGGTATAGAAAATTTATTGTGTTCTGGTTCAGAAGATAATATTTTTTATTCTCATTCCACAAATGTTTGGGAGTACTATTATACTCTTCAGGATTCTCTTGCTGTGCAAGGCAGAAGAAAGTTAACAGGAGCAAAGCAGAGGATAGTTACAAAACGGCCGAGAAACGTGATGAGCACGGGTTACTGTCAATAGACATGAAAGAAGCGTCTGCTAGATTTTCGGAAGAACCTCTGACGGTGCCGGTGGGAGTAGCGGCAGCTGTGTCCAGGTCAAATCTGAGTGAGGTCAGGCGAATAGTATGACACTGAATGAAGCAGTTGTGATACTACCCCAATTTGTAGCCAAAATTAAGTCTGCTGGAGGCTGCAGTACCTGTGAAGCTCAGAGGAGTGTGACGACTTGAGGTCGCCATGTTCCGGCGCAGATTCCACGACGGTATGATGCCTCGTAATTGACGAAACAAAACGCGGAATCAGCGGTCACATAAATGCGAAACGGCGGATGAGACGACTAGATGTGGCGACTATCTGTGCAAAAGTGGCCGTGGGAACGCCACAAGGACGCTGCGTCCGAGTTGTGGTGTATTCTGAGATAGGAAATGTAATGCTGATGTGAAGTATAAGTGAGGCACAGACAGCAACACCAAATTAATTAATCAATGGTAGTGAAACTTTTTAGCGCGGAAAACGCTATCGAGGATAGACATTGACGAGACAGCAAAAATGATTCAAATGGCCCTGAGCGCTATGGGACTCAACTTCTGAAGTCATCAGTCCCCTAGAACTTAGAACTACTTCAACCTAACTAACCTAAAGACATCACACACATCCATGCCCGAGGCATGGTCGCGGTTCCAGACAGTAGCGCCTAGAACCGCTCGGCCACTCCGGCTGGCTACGAGATAACATAAAGGACGTCGAGCAACTTGCGAACGAAAGTTTCCGCAGAGAGATAGCGCAGAGGAAATGCGGACAGGGGGGTGCAGTTTCAAAGAAGAAACTAAAAGTTCTGCTACAAAGGCGGCAGTTGTCGAAGAGGCAGAAATTATTTTGCAACAAGTTTTTAACTGCTTCTGTGTGTCTTCCCAAACGTGGGGGATTATACCGGGTGTCTCTAGAAAGAGTCGTCAACCGAATTTCCTCTGGTTTTTCGGCATACTTGCAATTTTGTGTTTTCACCGATTAGCTGTAGTCAACCCAAACGATTAATGTTCGTTATGTCTTTCATGCAACACCAAGGGTCAAAACAAAGCGTTGGTTTATTTCCCATTACAAACAAAATGAGTTTTAAATTGGAATTTTACGTACCTATTCGATAGAGCGCTCGCTCCCTCTCAATACATATCGATAAAATGACCGCACTACACTAAATTGGGAACGCGCTATCGGATGGGCACTTGAAACACCGCTTTAAAAACCCCTCTGTCTGTAACAGCAAACAAAACCTTCGCTTTGTGTTGACACTGGGCGTCGCATAAAATACGTTATGAGCGTTGTTTTATGGGCTGACTGCAGCTACGCAATGTCAAAACGAAATTGCAAATACCTGCTGAGACACTAGAGTAAATGCGCCTGATAACTCTTACGAGAGACATTCTGTATATCCAAACACCATGGAATTGGAAATCCGCTGGTGTAAGCGTTCAGGGAGGTACATCACATTTAAAATTTGAAGATATTTACATTTGAGTTCAGAGGTGGATATGTTGTCGTTGTGGTCTTCAGTCCTGAGACTGGTTTGATGCAGCTCTCCATGCTACTCTATCCTGTGCAAGCTTCTTCATCTCCCAGTACCGACTGCAGCCTACATCCTTCTGAATCTGCTTAGTGTATTCATCCCTTGGTCTCCCTCTACGATTTTTACCCTCCACGATGCCCTCCAGTACTAAATTGGTGGTCCCTTGATGCCTCAGAACATGTCCTACCAACCGATGCCTTCTTCTAGTTGAGTTGTGCCACATATTGATGGATGAATTATTTTTATATCTCTTGTTTTTCGTATCGTATATGTGTATGCTAATATGTTTGGTTCACTCTAGGTCAGTAGATCATTCGTGAAGATTGTGATCTTATTCATATCGTGTGAGACTTGTCATTGAATTAAGCATATCTGACCGTATAATAGGTGTTCCTGGGTATTATGATGTTAAATTAAGACTGATTTTTGTGTGCAAATAATCCACTACATGTTGTTGTTGTTGTTGTTGTGGTCTTCAGTCCTGAGACTGGTTTGATGCAGCTCTCCATGCTACTCTATCCTGTGCAAGCTTCTTCATCTCCCAATACCTACTGCAGCCTACATCCTTCTGAATTTGCTTAGTGTACTCATCTCTTGGTCTCCCTCTACGATTTTTACCCTCCATGCTGCCCTCCAATACTAAATTGGTGATCTCTTGATGCCTCAGAACATGTCCTACCAACCGATCCCTTCTTCTAGTCAAGCTGTGCCACAAACTCCTCTTCTCTCCAATTCTGTTCATTACCTCCACATTAGTTATGTGGTCTACCCATTTAATCTTCAGCACTCTTCTGTAGCACCACATTTCGAAAGCTTCTATTCTCTTTTTGTCTAAAGATTATGCAAACAAGTGAATCTGAGTTTTGGGTTATGGAAAGCTACTAGGTGACACGAATGAATTTTTATGCATCACCGTATCCTACCAAATGTTTCACATTCTTTACTTATTGTTTATGGTGACAATGGCTAATTAAGAACTCTTACAAAGGGAGCGTGGCTGTTGTGAGATGAAACGGAAGCTGCCAGGGGCACCGTGCCCACGTATAGGAAGCGAGAATTGATGTTGTGGATTTATTCTTTTGCCGGTCTCTGGGAAAGACGCCTACCTTTATACGACTTCTTTTTTGGAGTAGGTAGTTCATACGCGTATATGAGAGCCTTAGAATGTTCACGTTGATTTAATGCTGTATCCCACGTGTTAGCACTAACGTTGCTGGTGTCTTCCGGATTCAAATATATTTTCGGAAGAATTGTGTCATGGTTGATGAAACTAAATGGCTGATTAATGTTGACTGATGAAAGTAAATGTCGTTTTGGTAGAATATTGTGATGGCACAGGGCTTTTTACAGCATCAATTGTCGCAGCAACGACATATGGATAATGTCTGCCTGCTGTATGGTGTAACAGTCAATGCTTGTATGAATAATGCTAATTTCTATTTTGAAACCTACATCTTTATAAATGATAAGTAAATCGAGGGCCTAAGTTGTCGACAGGCGTTGATACACATCAACGGGGACAGTTGAAAATGTGTACCCCGACCGGGACTCGAACCCAGGGCAGACGCTCTATCCATTTGAGCCACCGAGGGCACAGAGTCTACTGCAACTGCAGTGATTTATTCCGAAAGAACAGATACCATCTTCATATACATCTTTATGGTTTCTTATGTTTCCTGAGCGGCGCAGCAACTAAGCCACTGCGGGAGGAATCTCCACGTGCATCGGAATGTTGAAGTCGCCGGTAGCAGATGTCAGAGAGCCGACAGGCGTGCGCAGGAAGAAGATGCGGGAAGCTTCCTTTAGGGGCTCTAAACGAAAATTCAATATTGTAACTTCAATTCTATGCCAGAGTTCGAAAGAGCCACGCTTGATGTCAGATGAACATTGAAATATTTACGTGGCAGTCATCTGCGTAGGGTGTTTTGAAATAAAACGTTTTATATCTTCTAAAAATAAAACTATTAAAGAATTAGTAAGTTTGGAAATTGATGACTCCATTTATTTATATTTAGGATTGTGTAAATATCAGGAAGAACGGTGATTTTTGCTGAATGAAGATTTATATACCTAACTACGCTAAATGAAAGTCATGTTTAATCTCTGACTTATCGAGTTCACGAGACGTGATATCAACTGTGAATCTAAGAATGATTTTCAAAGCACAGTGATCTGATAGGGTGCATCAGTGAAACATTATCTGTTTCATTATTCAACAGGTGTCTAAATTGAAAACAAATTACATAAGTATTTCCTGCATTTCAGAATTCTAATACACTGACCAGAGATAATTGTGCTTACGGGTCTGGCTGTTAACAGTCATCCTTGGTTCACATAGTAACGGAGAAACGAAAAGAAGAAGATCTGTGGTTTCGTCTAATGTAATTATCCTAAAAGATAATTTTTTTTAAGCATTTATGCCCACAATTCAACCGCTAGAGCGAAGTGAATCTGTCTAAATAATAATTTTACTAATGATCAGATAGATAGAGGTATGGTTAGGCTCGATCTCGGTGAAGAAGGTAATAGAACTTACTTTGATTCGACGTACGTAAAATACGTTCAGCCAGAAGATTCTTTAAGCTTCTGATCGCTAATACGCCTATAGAGACGTGATGCGCCCTGAGACAGTAAGTATCAGTGGCGTCCGTAACAATGACGGAAATTGAGGGCACTATTGCAGATATGAGCGAAACCTATTGACGTAAGCCAAGATATACAAAACGAGAAGATACGTGCAATAAAGAAGGCATCTGGAAGAAAGAAGGTGGGGGGGGGGGGGAGGGGGGCACGGAGGGTTTCCTTGTACAGGTGAAGCTTCCGAGCCGACGGGTCGAGAGACCGACAACATAGAGCAATCACCCACACGACGACTTTGTGCCGTAGTAACCTGCAGCTGACACAGAGATAATTACAGCGGGACGCAGACCAACTTGAAGCCGACGCTGAGCAACTGGCAGCCAACCCAGTACAGCGAGGCAGCCCACACACATCGCCGCCCAAAATCAATACTGATCGAAGCCCTCGCAATGACTCACCCCAGAGTAGACAATAAATAGTGAGTCACATTAATAGTCGAAACGTTGATTAGTGTTCTTTAAAAGGATTGAGTGTCTGTGGTGACAATGTTTAATGGGTTAGTGAGAGCAAACAGAGTCAATGCAGTTTATAAACCTCAACCGGCACGACTAACTGCTTCGTTATTATTAGGAATTAATTGTTAGTGGATCCTAAATTTAATACAAGATTTAGTTAATATAACAATATACTATGGAAAATGGATCGTCAATATCAGACCATTACCGTGTGATGAAAGAGATTAATGTGATGTTAGAGTTCAATGAGAGAGAAATTAATGATGAAATAGATGAAACCAATAATACAATAGAAAACGATATGCGAGAAATGAAAGACCTTTCAGATGCAACTAATAATAAAAATATAAAAAGAAGTAAACAACCGTTTAGACACAGGGCTTAAAGATACGAACGTCAGATTGACCACTAATAGTTATGAAATGAATTTGAAGATGGAACTAGTAAATAATGACATGACTCAGGCCAGTGAAAAGTTTGAGACTCATATCAAAGAGTCAAGATTAGAGAAGGAGGCTATTAAAAACAGATCTAACCTTTTAATATGTAGACTAAACTTACGTTTGCATCTACATGCTCTCGTCGCTAGCCATCATAGTGTGTGTGTGGCGTAGGATACCCTGCACCACTACCAGTGTTGCCAACAGTTAAAGTGAGCTCCCCACCAGTTTCAAGTGCAACAGCCACCAGAAAACCACTATGAAAAATGCCCCTACTCTCATAATCGCAAAAATTTCCACAAATTTTTTTAATTATTATGAAAGAAAAAAATAAGTATATTAGTAATTAGTTTCTTTTATTATTAACTGATAAAATATTCACAATCATTAAATGAACATAAAATAAATAAAGCAACAATTCGAGGTCAGGAACATGCAGAAAGTTCTATACCAACCGCTAATTATTTAAATGAATTCGTCTTCTTTGGATGATTCATTTTTGTCTGTATCATCATCATCGTCGGTTTCAGATTTATACGATTATTTGGCACCGGTTTGGTTTAAACTTTTGTTAGAATTTCACTTTGCTGGCAAGCATATCTATCAGGTTGGTCAACTCATCAAAGAGTTTGGTGTGATCTGTGTCTTTCGACTCGAACATTTTGTTGACTCTGTTTATTTCAATTAATATTGGATATAAAAATGAAATATATGCTTAATTGATCTCGTTCGCATACACAGGTACAATAGCTCTGCCATGACACAGCTTCCACCACTTTAGCTACGAAAAAATGTGGCTTTAGCTCTTACCATTGCGTTTATATTCTTAAGGCGGATTCTATTGATAACCACCTTGTCTGGCCTCTCTTGAACTATTTTTAACGGTTTCCTTCCATCGTTGATGGTTTTGTATAGCTCCTTATAAAGAGACTGTCTGGAAGAGCAGCGAATAAACCAATAATATGTCTCTTTAATTAAAAATTCCATATTTCTCGGTAAAAATTCTTGTGAAACAGCCTGCTGCAACGAATGGCACAAGCAACGTGTTATGTCTCTGTGCTCATCGTCAAATATGGGGTGTCTAGGAAGCCTGCTTACTCGGTTCGCTAGATAACATTCAAACAAATGGTATTAATGAGTTTTATTACAAAACTAAAATACACAATACTTTTGCGGTTTTATAGATATGTCGCAAGCAAAGGGCGACATAAAAAATAATAAATCTTCTTTAGTAGAAACAATTATAACTCTGAGCTACATTGAATGTACAATCAAAGTAACGAGTGTTGACGCTTCTACACAAGTGTCTAGCCTTGAAGCTAATACTTAACTGGTCCGTGACCAGTCGGGCGCGGAGCTTATGTCCTCTTCGCACAGGGGCCACTACTGTAGCGTTGTCGCCCTATAATGGGGTCGGTCAGCGTGCAATTGGCTGTCGTCTTCCTACAGCCATCTCTTCTCTATCGTTCCCGAGTGGGGTGCCAGCGTTTGACTTTACACTGTAACAGAACGTACTAAAATCAGGTGTGGTACCACTTCTTTCAATTTATTTCTACATTATTTACTCCAGCCACGACAGAGGCATTATCTGGACCACCGCCCATTAAGTTTTCAAGTCACAAATCGAATCGTTGAAGTGTCTTCTCTATAGCAGAGACAATAGCTTGAGCATTACACTCACGCAGTTAGGCAAGGTCAAGGTCTGTAGATACTATTTTATGGTGTAATTTACTGTAATAAACTATAATCAATCCCAAGTATTTATCTACAGCAATATCAATAGATTCTTCCATTAATAAGGTAAGTGGTTGATGTTGTGTCTAGACAAGACAGCCTAGACACAATGAGAGGAAACCGAAAGGCACGCGCTAAGCTAAAGCAGGATGGCGTGAGGTCTGAAACAGGATACGAAATGAATGCTATAAAGAAAAGTACGTAGCATCTGGAATACTTAACTTTAATCCATCCTTTTGGTACATCTGGAGATTGTGGCGATACAAGTGAGACTCTTTAGATACATGCAATGTTACTAATGGCGCCTTGCTAGGTCGTAGCCAATGACTTAGCTGAAGGCTATTCTAACTATCTGCTCGGCAAAGGAGCGAGGCTTCGTCAGTGTAGTCGCTAGCAAAGTCGTCCGTACAACTGGGGCGAGTGCTAGTCCGTATCTCGAGACCTGCCTTGTGGTGGCACTCGGTCTGCGATCACACAGTGGCGACACGCGGGTCCGACATGTACTAATGGACCGCGGCCAATTTAAAACTACCACCTAGCAAGTGTGGTGTCTGGCGGTGACACCACAGTTGATCTTTGCAATCTTGTTTTAGAACGTCAGTGAAATGCGGTGCCAACACATTTTTTATAACTGAGGTGCACTTAGTTCGGTGCAGCTGAACTTTTTCGATATATTTTTCATGACAGTGGTTAATTACGTCTCCCAAAGGGTAGACCACACGTATACTATTGCACATGGTTGTGAATAATGCAAGTCTTGCTTCTTCCTTTTTTTTTTTATTCCCAATGGGTTCTGACTTAAAACCAATTTTAGTCTGCATAATTACAACCTGCAACAATTTACTTAGTCCAAGAGTGGTCAAAAATGTAAAACCATTTCATTTGGTAGATGCTTCTTTGACATCCCGTGAGACTTCAAATCACCATAGTAACTCCTTAAAACTGAGCCACAAAATTTGCACTTCGCTATCTGGCCCTTAGTACTTTCAATAACATGAAACCAATCTTTTAAATCCTGAAACTTTTGGGTATATTGTGGTTTTGGCATAGTTATACACGTATGAAGTCGTGAAATAACATCATACACTGAGAACACAGGTTTATAGTGCGCACCACGAACGACGACAGTCGAGCTACTTTTTCTGCGCAACTGACGTGACACACCCTGCGTGATCCAACAGGTGCTCTGTGGTTATCCGAAGCAACAATGAAATAAGAGTACCCATTCTCAGAAACCGGTCGCTGCACTCTCTGCACCTGCGCAAGACGCCTTTGCTCGTGAAATGAACTATAACTAGGTGCTACCAGATACTGTTCAATCTGCAGGGAATCCCAGCATGTAGTCTATCGAGAGTGCTGGTTCGTTTGATGTCACATTGTAATGCATCAGTGTTGTCTTTGCAGTAAAAGTTAAATACTCCTGACATCAAATAGAGTAGAAACAACATATTTCGAAACATATAAATAGCTTACTGGTTGAGAGATCGCATTTTCAGTATCTGAAACTGAATTCTACCGAACCACTTCAAAATCCACCAGCCACTAGAAGCAACTTTTCGCCACTAAAAGGAGGGTAGAAACCATCAGTTTTAGTGGAAAATCCACTAAATTGGCAACGCTGCAACTAATCATTCCTATTCCTGTTCCACTCACAAATAGATCGTGGATAAAAGACTACCTATAGCACCCCCCCCCCCCATCCCCCTGCCCTCTTCCCACACACCAAGAGCGCTAATTTCTCGTACTTTATCTTGGTGTTCTTATGTGAAATATCCGTTGGCGGCAGTAAAATGCTTCTGCAGTCACCTTCAAATGTTTGTTCTCAATAGTGTTCAGCGAAAAGAACATCATCTTCCCTCCAGGGATTCCCATTGAGTTCTACTTCTACATCTACATCTGCATCTACATCTACATTTATACTCCGCAAGCCACCCAACGGTGTGTGGCGGAGGGCACTTTACGTGCCACTGTCATTACCTCCCTATCCTGTTCCAGTCGCGTATGGTTCGCGGGAAGAACGACTGTCTGAAAGCCTCCGTGCGCGCTCTAATCTCTCTAATTTTACATTCGTGATCTCCTCGGGAGGTATAAGTAGGGGGAAGCAATATATTCGATACCTCATCCAGAAACGCACCCTCTCGAAAGCTGGACAGCACGCTACACCGCGATGCAGAGCGCCTCTCTTGCAGAGTCTGCCACTTGAGTTTGTTAAACATCTCCGATCTTCTCTATCTCCTCTGTCAACCCGACCTGGTACGGATCCCACACTAATGAGCAATACCCAAGTATAGGTCGAACGAGTGTTTTGTAAGCCACCTCCTTTGTTGATGGACTACTTTTTCTAAGGACTCTCCCAATGAATCTCAACCTGGTACCCGCCTTACCAACAATTAATTTTATATGATCATTCCACTTCAAATCGTTCCGCACGCATACTCTCAGATATTTTACAGAAGTAACTGCTACCAGTGTTTGTTCTCGAAGCACTGGCCCACTAATTTGGCGGGAGCCAATTGAAATGCTTCAGTAAGGCTGTCTGTATTCTGAGATAAACCTAGGTCTGCAGACTCGTATACGTTTGGGATTTGGCAGTCAATAGACAGGTATTTTGTTACTGCTCACTGCATTAGCCTTTCTGGGATATTTCGAAAACACATCTCAGTACACTTCGGTTTGCAGGAGGGATGAGAGGAATCACATTGTGCAACATCCTGGTATTTATCCCCAGAGACATTTAAGCGCCCAGTAATTCTGATATGGAGAGGACACTTTTTGGGAGTCTTGGATCATTAACAGCTGTACAGCACAGTGATGGATGGGTTGTCACGTGGGAGAGGTACAGCCCCAACACACGTGTGGAGATTCACGTTTCAGTGATAGCTCTTTACATGTGACTCAGTGGAGAAGGCATTATGGGTATGGAAAAGAGAGTGGAACATCCTACTGCCCCATAGACTCACAGGTGTCAGTAGGATTACTTCGAGAGCAGAATACCTGAATTTTAAGTGACTTACTTCTTCCAGCAGGACACGACAACAGAGAGACAGGACACAATTAGCGTTGAACGTATTCAGCTATTTGACAACGGTCACCATCCATTTTGGTAGTATATGGGAAGCCTCCAGAGTCGTCGTGGTAGCGTCTGCAACGGTTACTTGGCGAGTGTAATTCTTCTACAGGGGAAAAAAAATATTCACCATACAAAGGGACTCTCATTGTCAAATTAATTAATTAGCCTATGAATTTGATATAAGTGACGTGGCCGCCTGGCGGGTGGAAGCGAGGGCTACAGTACCAGGATATGACTCGACAGTTGCAGCAATAATCAGGCGTTTTTTCGTTGCGGCGAGATCTTTTAACAGCTGGCGGTGGGAATGATCGGGCTGCTGAAAGTGGAGGCTTAAGAAGACTGTCACGAGCCACAGTTTCCCTGCTGGATGGCCCGGTAGATGGTGCTCGACTAGACTGGAGGTGAGTCAAGGCGTGGTGGGGCTGGGTGTAGAAGGGAAATTGTGTCTGTGGGATGCAAAACTCATGAAATCTCTGAGCAGGGCTGGCGTTGGGGTCTCCAGACAAGGAACCCCTCTTCTTACAACCTAAGGCTGCTGCAGTCCCATGTGTACACTGTGTGGCATAGCGTATACTAGAACGTGTGTGCAGGGAGACACAGGTAATGCATGTTTCTCTGCACAATACTAGGCGTGTCCCATAATAGCCTGACAGCGGGTGTGGCCTCACCCCTAGCGCCGCTGCACGGAGTGGTAACTGATTGGCATGTGACGTCAGCACAGTTGTCACAGTTACCCAACCACTGTGGCAGTGGGGTCCACTCGCTCAAGGCCAGCGTGATGTCAGTGCGCATTTCCCTGGGGGATGGGCCAAGTAGTGCTCTGTTTGCAGCCAATGCTGAACTTGGGCTACAAAAGACGACCACCGTTTGCGAGGGACAGTAGACGGCCCTGTACCATTAGCACCTTCCCCTGTGGCTAAGGACGGATGCCGTGCTTCTTCCCCCAAGTTGCCAGGATTCATCACTAGTTTGATTTCACGAACTGTTTTTGTTCAGAAAGATTTACAAACATTACACGGAAGGCTTCTTAATATTGTAGACATTTTTCAGAAAACATGAGGAGAAAAACGCTCTCAAGAGACAAGCCCGGTTAGCTGTTGGCGAAATTAACCTTCATCAGGCATAATCCAAAATTTTACAATATTATACAGACACAATGAGTGGTTTTCTCCACTAAAGGAGTAAGACAAAATCATATTTAAATTTACAAAGTTATATTAATGTATGGCTTGTATTAATGGTAATGAAAAATAATTCAAAAACTGATTCTAACCTGGTGGAACTTTACAGTTTCATGCTCTTTCTCACGGTTGACAACATAGAAACTTTGACATCACAAATTACAGTACATCCTACATTTACCATTAGAAAATTAGTTGTATCTCTTACTAACCTTATCTTATTCGTTCCTTGCTTCTTTTGTAGTAAACGACATTCACATATATGTTGTATAGTATATAGACCTCTGTTCTCAAGAGTGCTGGGGTGTTTAAGTACTGCAGCCTGGGGGAGTTTGGTTTCAAGTGTCTCTCATGGGCTTTGGTTCCTCATGAAAAAATCCTTAATCTTTTCTAATATGTTGAGCTATGCTTGAGGGCTTTGACCATGACCAAGTCCCCAATATTTAATACCTGAAAGTACGCCAATTTGTTGTTAGAAATATTATTGCTTTGGTTTTCCCGTAAATTTTTATCTGTATCTACATCTACATCTACATACCCTGAAAATCACACTGAAGTGCCTGGCAGAGGGTTCGTCGAACCACCTTCACAATAATTATCTATTATTTCAATCTCGAAAAGAGCACTGATACAGCGAACACGTATTTCTTTTTTGCGCGAGCTCTGATTTCCCTAATTTTATTATGATAGTTTCTACACGCTCTCCCCTATTACTAGATACTAAAAAACCTATAACTCCTAGGAAATCTGATTCGGAACTTGTAATATTTCACGAAATCGGTTTACATTCCAATACAAATTAAAAAGCTAGATTTGCGCCTCTTAAATATTAAATTAACATTTATAAATTCAAGAAACTGAACTATCAAAGCACACAGGCGAAACTACACAATTCGCTCCTCATTAAGAAATTGTAAAATGGCACAAAATCCGTCACTTCCCTGTTGCTGCTGTTTATCGGCAGACGGCTGCTGCCTGACTCATGCCCAGTAAACTGTTGAACTTTATTAAACCTTTCGTCTGTTTCTTCATGGGAGTTTAATTTCGAAGTATTTAGTTCCTCACACAATTAATCCATCTTTAGAGTCAGCTGCTCTTTACTATTCTGAGATTCTTGAATGTATTCGTCCAACCTAGCTGTGTTCTCTTTTATTCTTTCAAAAAATTCTCCTTAACCCTCCTAATACCAGAATGTTTTTGTTACACTGAGTACCGCTGTGGTCAGTGTGCCTAAAAGTAATTAACACATGATATGTTGGCCATTTTTTATTTATTTTAATGAACTGACATAAAAGCATACGTTACTGATTGAAATCAGTTAAACTATGTATACGGGTACTTACAGATCTCGTCGTAATCCTTGATTCTATAGATCCTTACATTTAAAACAAAGCAACTCTTTACATTTAAAACAAATAATCTCTGAATGTTGTTTACAGACGAAAGAAAAGAAGCTTCTGCAGGTTTCTGAATATCTTATATCCACTGAACGTTCGCATAGGGAGCACCGTCCCCGTCTTGCCCCCTTATGCACTTCTGCTGAAGGGGGAGGACGAGGAAGAGAAGCTTTGCTGCACCGACTTCTGCTTTTCTGTACTAGACTTGTTCCTAGTTCCCGAAGAAATTATCTTCTTTTATAGTTGTTTTCTCTATTCAAGTCAGGACTTAAGTCCAGTCAGATTATGAAAGTACACTCCTGGAAATGGAAAAAAGAACACATTGACACCGGTGTGTCAGACCCACCATACTTGCTCCGGACACTGCGAGAGGGCTGTACAAGCAATGATCACACGCACGGCACAGCGGACACACCAGGAACCGTGGTGTTGGCCGTCGAATGGCGCTAGCTGCGCAGCATTTGTGCACCGCCGCAGTCAGTGTCAGCCTGTTTGCCGTGGCATACGGAGCTCCATCGCAGTCTTTAACACTGGTAGCATGCCGCGACAGCGTGGACGTGAACCGTATGTGCAGTTGACGGACTTTGAGCGAGGGCGTATAGTGGGCATGCGGGAGGCCGGGTGGACGCACCGCCGAATTGCTCAACAAGTGGGGCGTGAGGTCTCCACAGTACATCGATGTTGTCGCCAGTGGTCGGCGGAAGGTGCACGTGCCCGTCGACCTGGGACCGGACCGCAGCGACGCACGTATGCACGCCAAGACCGTAGGATCCTACACAGTGCCGTCGGGGACCCCACCGCCACTTCCCAGCAAATTAGGGACACTGTTGCTCCTGGGGTATCGGCGAGGACCATTCGCAACCGTCTCTATGAAGCTGGGCTACGGTCCCGCACACCGTTAGGCCGTCTTCCGCTCACGCCCCAACATCGTGCAGCCCGCCTCCAGTGGTGTCGCGACAGGCGTGAATGGAGTGACGAATGGAGACGTGTCGTCTTCAGCGATGAGAGTCGCTTCTGCCTTGGTGCCAATGATGGTCGTATGCGTGTTTGGCGCCGTGCAGGTGAGCGCCACAATCAGGCCTGCATACGACCGAGGCACACAGGGCCAACACCCGGCATCATGGTGTGGGGAGCGATCTCCTACACTGGCCGTACACCACTGGTGATCGTCGAGGGGACACTGAATAGTGCACGGTACATCCAAACCATCATCGAACCCATCGTTCTACCATTCCTAGACCGGCAAGGGAACTTGCCGTTCCAACAGGACAATGCACGTCCGCATGTATCCCGTGCCACCCAACGTGCTCTAGAAGGTGTAAGTCAACTACCCTGGCCAGCAAGATCTCCGGATCTGTCCCCCATTGAGCATGTTTGGGACTGGATGAAGCGTCGTCTCACGCGGTCTGCACGTCCAGCACGAACGCTGGTCCAACTGAGGCGCCAGGTGGAAATGGCATGGCAAGCTGTTCCACAGGACTACATCCAGCATCTCTACGATCGTCTCCGTGGGAGAATAGCAGCCTGCATTGCTGCGAAAGGTGGATATACACTGTACTAGTGCCGACATTGTGCATGCTCTGTTGCCTGTGTCTATGTGCCTGTGGTTCTGTCAGTGTGATCATGTGATGTATCTGACCACAGGAATGTGTCAATAAAGTTTCCCCTTCCTGGGACAATGAATTCACGGTGTTCTTTTTTCAATTTCCAGGAGTGTATTTAGGGCACTAATATCCAAATTGCACTCCTGGAAAATGAAATAAGAACACCGTGAATTCATTGTCCCAGGAAGGGGAAACTTTATTGACACATTCCTGTGGTGAGATACATCACATGATCACACTGACAGAACCACAGGCACATAGACACAGGCAACAGAGCATGCACAATGTCGGCACTAGTACAGTGTATATCCACCTTTCGCAGCAATGCAGGCTGCTATTCTCCCATGGAGACGATCGTAGAGATGCTGGATGTAGTCCTGTGGAACGGCTTGCCATGCCATTTCCACCTGGCGCCTCAGTTGGACCAGCGTTCGTGCTGGACGTGCAGACCGCGTGAGACGACGCTTCATCCAGTCCCAAACATGCTCAATGGGGGACAGATCCGGAGATCTTGCTGGCCAGGGTAGTTGACTTACACCTTCTAGAGCACGTTGGGTGGCACGGGATACATGCGGACGTGCATTGTCCTGTTGGAACGGCAAGTTCCCTTGCCGGTCTAGGAATGGTAGAACGATGGGTTCGATGACGGTTTGGATGTACCGTGCACTATTCAGTGTCCCCTCGACGATCACCAGTGGTGTACGGCCAGTGTAGGAGATCGCTCCCCACACCAAGATTCCTGGTGTTGGCCCTGTGTGCCTCGGTCGTATGCAGTCCTGATTGTGGCGCTCACCTGCGCGGCGCCAAACACGCATACGACCATCATTGGCACCAAGGCAGAAGCGACTCTCATCGCTGAAGACGACACGTCTCCATTCGTCCCTCCATTCACGCCTGTCGCAACACCACTGGAGGCAGGCTGCACGATGTTGGGGCGTGAGCGGAAGACGGCCTAACGGTGTGCGGGACCATAGCCCAGCTTCATGGAGACGGTTGCGAATGGTCCTCGCCGATACCCCAGGAGCAACAGTGTCCCTAATTTGCTGGGAAGTGGCGGTGCGGTCCCCTACAGCACTGCGTAGGACCCTACGGTCTTGGCGTGCATCCGTGCGTCGCTGCGGTCCGGTCCCAGTTCGACGGGCACGTGCACCTTCCGGCGACCACTGGCGACAACATCGATGTACTGTGGAGACCTCACGCCCCACGTGTTGAGCAATTCGGCGGTGCGTCCACCCGGCCTTCCGCATGCCCACTATACGCCCTCGCTCAAAGTCCGTCAACTGCACATACGGTTCACGTCCACGCTGTCGCGGCGTGCTACTAGTGTTAAAGGCTGCGATGGAGCTCCGTATGCCACGGCAAACTGGCTGACACTGACGGCGGCGGTGCACAAATGCTGCGCAGCTAGCGCCATTCGACGGCCAACACCGCGGTTCCTGGTGTGTCCGCTGTGCCGTGCGTGTGATCATTGCTTGTACAGCCCTCTCGCAGTGTCCGGAGCAAGTATGGTGGGTCTGACACACCGGTGTCAATGTGTTCTTTTTTCCATTTCCAGGAGTGTATTATAAGAAAACCATGGGCCATCTACTTGTCATACGTTTTTTGGTGTAGGTCCTGAGTAACTTATCCATTGTGCCTACACCAGATTTAGCTGCATTATAGCCTAGGATTATAATAGATTTTGCTGCTTCGCCGTCACCTATTTCCCTATCTCCTCTTTGAAATGCATAGTACTCAGCAATGTCATTATCCTACCCTTTTTTGGGCAACAGGAGATATTTGTAGCTGATTCCTAGAATTCGAGGAGACATGAAGCTGCAGTTCTTCCCCTTGCTTCGATCAATTCTGCAGGTAGTTCACGACGACACTTCCTTAGTGTTCCTAGCAAAGTCATTTGTTTTCGTTCTAGTTCATTTACCAACTCCAAACTTGTAAAGAAATTATCTGTTGTGATATTTCTACTACTACCAGATTAATGTTCGGTCAATTCTAACACTACTGGTTTTTCACTGATTTATTTCTCTAGGCTGGCCTTTCCTGTGTACACCTGTAGGCATGTGACATAGTAATTAGTGCTGTCACAAGCAGCCCATATCTTAATTATACCATACTTTCCTTGTTATTATGGGATTTACTGGCGAAATGGACACCTATCCCTAAGAGTTACCAGTTGTTCATCTACTCTAATATTCTCGTGTGGTTCGTATGCATCATGTAATGTGCTTTCCCACTGTTCAAATAAATCCCTTATAGGACACAATTTATCAGGGCTACGATTCTGTCAGCGGTGCTGAACATTATCAAACATAGTACAGCGTGGTATTTCTGTAAAGCGATTCCTAGCCATAGAACTATTGAAAACAGGTCAGCCATGCTCTTCGTTCCATAAGTTCACTATGCTCTCATTGTGACCTTTGTACACTCCCGCAAGAATAAGTAGGCCAAGAAAGTATTCAAAATCTGAGATCTGTCCAATTGTTACCGAAAGTAATGTTACCTTCTTTGTTGGTCCGCTTCAAAATAATTTGGAAAATGCTGGGCTTCGTAAATAATTCAAATGCTGACTGCACAGTATTTACGTTCCTTGCAGTATGCCTTGTGAGACCTGGAACCATCTTCAATATATTTCGTGCTGGCTGTCTCCCACGTAATCTAGCAGGCTTTCTTCCCCGTGTTTCATTTCCATTTCTCGACCTGACAAAAATGGAATTACTATTTTAGATATGTACTTCCATATTGTTATTATTATTGCCATCGGTACTATCATTAAAGTTTTTGCCAACATGTGGTAGATTATATATACTTACTTGTAAACATTCTGATTTGAGATGTCAGCAAGTTCAGGAAGTAGAGTTTCCAAGTCTCCAACATCTTCATCAGAATCTTCAGTTGATTCACTACCTCCAGAAATAATAGCATCAATCTCTTCATCGTCATCAGACGGTTTATCTCCTAATTCCTCTTCTTCATTCAAAATTGCTTGTATTTCAGCACTATTCAAATGTTTTCTAGTCATAATGTAGTTCTTTCTCACACAGAGGCAAAACACCAGCAACAACTAAGTCAATACACTAGCAACAACTGAGGCAATACAGAACAACGGTTGAAACAAGAAACGACAAAAATTGGTATAAATAATAATTGGGAAATTTTAGTTTCATTATTTCAGGTGTATCATATAACATTCGTCATTCTGTTTTCGTAATGTTACATTCAAGAAACAAACCAGAAATTTAGATTCTGGTCATGCTGACCCCAGTGGTTCTTAGTGCATTGCCCATGAATAAATTTTAACATGTTGTAAATGTAAAACTGAACAATATGTCATTGCATACAAGTAACGTAGGGAGACAAAGTCATAAATTATGAAAATAATCGTTTTGATAGGAAGGGAGACACATATTTCAAATATGCTTATGGGGTCATATTGACCCCAGTGGTACTAGCAGGCTTAAGATGTCAGTAAATCAATTTCCAAATACACAAAACTCACGGAAGAATGTTGTCTCCTATTTACAAAGAAAACAAAAGACGGAACTTCTGTTGCTGATTGTCTCTCTGTAGAAACCTTCGTATTTGCCCCTAATTTTCTCATTGCAGTCGCTTGACGAAACGTATTTGGGAAGCTGTAATTCGTTTGCCCACAATACTTAGAAGAAACGGTGTAGAGCTCGCCTCTGAACTTTCCTTTCGTCAGAATATCTCTTATCTCTCGTATTATCACGAATCCTCCAGTCTTCCATTTATAGCATTTGAATCAACCTGATTTTGATGAGTAAGAGATGTCAGATGCCAAGTTACAGGCCCCTGTTAATTCTTTCGAAATCTCATCACATGCCGACAGTATTTTCCATTCGTCAGAAGGCTGACAGGTAGAGACCTATCACAACAAGAAAAATGGCACACTAACGTACAGGAGGCAATTCACAACCCTGCAGAGTACACATGGACTGCATACAGAAATTCTGAAGCATAAAACCCACAACTCATCGATATCAAATGATTACTCTGTACATGTCCTAATCTCATTTACAGTGTTCCTATGATATTACCACGTCAGAATTGCGACAGTGTCATGGTGACAGGGTCTTCATTGACAGCACAGTATCTCTCTCTTCCCTCTTTATTTTTATAGCATCCAACAGAGTAAAACTATGAACGTTAAAAACATTACTTACAATACCTGGTAGAGAACTCAATAAGATTTTACTGCATCTCTCTCTTCTGATGTAAAGGGGAGAGAAATACAGTCTCCATGCTGACATCGACAGTATGTGATGATCCCATTAAATATACATGTGTCGATCCACTGGAGAAGGGGAGCAGTGATTGAAGTTGCTTCCATGGACCTGTGTAAAGTTTTGGCGCCTGTACTGGAGGAAGACCGTATCAACATTGGGAAATAAGTGGAGCATTCATGTGTTGTTGTTTCATATGCAATTTGATACATTGTGTTCTGCTGTAACACATCAAAGCAGGGTATGCCTACAGCTGAATACACAGCAATACATCTTGTTTTTCTACTATGACTTGATGGTCTGTGTCAGATGCTAAACAGACATTAAGATGTTTCGATCCATTGGCTCTCATCGCATGGTGTAAACTATGCTGTTCTCGCAGCACACTGGATGATTCAAATAAAGCACAGAGGCGGTGTTTCTTACTGACATAAATGTGGAAGATATAGCAACAAATAGAAACCAGAAGAGTTTTCGACATTGTGGAGCGTTTCCAAATAGATATCTGAAGCTGATTACCTTTGGGTTTAGTCTCATCTTCCACAATGACATGGTAGTAGACGTCTTGGTTTTCCAAAGAGATCAAGAGTGTTGATTCAGCACATTGCAGTCACGTACAGGATCACTTTATCACTGCTGGCCATCCCCGGAATGTGATGCTCCTTCTAAGACTCTCTCCATCTCAGACAACTGGTGTCAGTCAATCATTATGTGGTGATCAATAGCATACCAGTGGACGGATGAGATGGAAAAGACAACTTTGATATGGGTTCGATGTACCATAATAAACACCACAGTTGACAGTGCAATAAATTTTAGCCATTTTACGAGCTTTTATGTAATTTCAATGCCAACCAGTGACATGGCTACATGCTTCCCAATTTATGTTTCATCACTATACCGACCATCCACTACTTTGCTGGTACCACATACTAGATTGCGAACGTAGGTACTAAATTATAAATGTCATGTGATTCAGGGTAGACCGTTCGCCGGGTGCAAGTCTTTCATTTGACGCCACTTTGGCGACTTGCACGTCGATGGAGATGAAATGATGATGATTAGGAGAACACAACACCCAATCCCTCAGCGGAGAAAATCTTCGAGCCAACCGGGAATCGAACCCGGGCCCTTTGGACTCACATTCTGTCGCGCTGACCACTCAGCTACTGGGGGCGGGCATGTAAGTACTGACTGTGCGGTACGTCCATTCATTGTTAATCCTCAAACATATACCAAAGTATACCAGATGGCATCCTATATCGACCCAGTTAAGTTATCTACAATCATAGTGCAGGATTTATGATGACGATCGGTCGTCTTTCCATATGTGGATGCGAGTCACATTCTCGCATTCATAGGATAAAGCTGGATATTGAAAGAGCCCCCCCCCCCCCTCAACATTGTACTTGACCAACCGTCGCTGCAACACTGTCAACAATTTAATTTGGTACTGTCCAGATGTAGGAGGATACTATACCCGCCACACTGCACATATTATGAAAAAACAGAGTGAGCTGAGCCCATAACTGCTGTTCAGCAAAGACTATTCTGCACTAGTGTTAGTAACTGCGCCCATATCCAAGTGCACAAGGTCTATCCAGATACATGCACGTTGAGGAATTTAGCATCCATTATCGGTGTATAGGAGATACAGGAGTTTGTGGTGACACAACAGTTAAGAAGAAATGTGTGGTTTATGCACTTGGAGCACCAAGCGGACAGATTTTGAAGCATTTTATGTAAATCAACTGCGCTAACAATAGAAAAAGAGATTCTTTATGATACATGCACAATATACTTCCCAGAGACGTATAGCGCACAGTGACCACAGCTCATTATTGTTCAGAAATTATGCTACCCTCGCACCAGTCCTAAAAAATGATTACAACCAATGGAAAACGCATCTTATGAGGAAACAGACAAATGCACAGCAGTAGCGTACAAGAATGGAAAGAAGAGGCATTCTCTAGAGACGTGGTGTCAAGGCGAAATGGCAATGTCACCCCACACATGAGCAATATAACCTAACATCAGACCATGACTATTGTGTGCTAGGGGAAGGTTAACAGGGGTGCGACCGGCCATGGTGTCATCCTGAACCCACTGGCGTCACCGGATGCGGATATGGAGAGGCATGTAGTGAGCACACTGTTCTCCTGGTTGTATGTGGTAAACTGCTATAATGTTGTTATGTTCTTCTGGCTACTGTTTGTGGGGTTTGCATCCTCTTAAGATGTCACAAACCCTCATATCTGCTATACACTGATCAGGGGTGCTAACCTTCTCGACATGCAGGCATCTGAACAAATCTTGTGCATTTGAATATTGGTGCAGTGAGTAACATTAATGCAGAACAGTCTTCGTTGAACATCAGTCACGGACACAGCGCACTCTGTTTCTTTACGAGGCGTGCAGTGTGGCGGGTATAGTACCCTCCTACATGTGGACAGTTCCAAATTAAACAGATGACAGTGTTTTATCGATAAGAGACAACATTCTTCCGTGAATTTTGTGTACCAATTAAGTGATGGTTTGATGTCCTTAATGGGTAGACAAAAATTTACGTTTAGATATATATGCTGTCGTGCAAGCCATCATACGGTGTGTGACGGCTACTACTACTACTAGGCATTCCTTTCCTGTTCCACTCGCAAATAGATCCAGTATAAAAGACTGCCTATATACACCCCACCCCCCAACCCCCCACCCCCGCTTCCCACACCCCAGGAGCGCTAATTTATCGTATTTTATCTTTTTGGTCCTTATGCTAAATGTACATTGGCGGCAGTAGAATCCTTCTGCTGTCACCTTCAAATGTTTGTTCTCAATAGCTGAGATGCCTGGGCTAGCTGGACAGAGCGGATTAGGTTGTGGAAAGGGGCCAAAATAAGTTGCTGTCAGTTTCACTCAACATACAAATTTTATTCATCAACACACAGTATTACAACATGGATGCAAAACACTCAAAACTTTAATCGACCTCCTTTGCTTAACCTTAGATGAGCTGAACGCCACACTCAAAATCCAGGACACAAGGCCTAAGCAAGATATTGAAATACAAGGTTCTTCTGGAGGTTTCACGTAAGATTTTTCTAAATCTTCAGTCTAAACAGGCTGAAGGCCTTAGGAATTTAATTTTAACGGAACTTGGCTGGAGGCTGCATATTAAGCAATAAGAAAAGTTTCAATCAGAAAGCAGAAGGCCTTATCTTAAAACAAGAGCACAACAAGCCTTAAGGGCAAGACAAGAACATTAATTTAAGAGGCATTAAAACTTGGCTGAAGGCCGCTCATCAACAAATAATTTAACCCCTCAACAAATAATTTAAGCCCTAGAAAGAAGAGTTTCAATTTGAAAAGGCCGTATCTCAAAACATTTCATATGAAATACAGTTGAAGGCTCCTATAAAGAATAACAATTTTATGCCTCAAGGGCACGACAAGAACTTTAATTTAAAAGATATTAATACTCGGCTGAAGGCCACATACCGACAAAATATGTTGAACAGCTTCAGGCCTAGAATGGAATTTCAATTTAAAAGGCAGAAAGCATTATCTTAAAACATCTCATGTAAAATGGAGCTAAAGGCTCCATATAAATGACTAACAATCTTATGTCTTAAGGGCAAGACAGGAACAATTACTTAAGAGATGTTAATACTCGGCTGAAGACCACACATCAACCAAATAACTAAAACCCAAACAGGAAAATTATTGTGTAATACACAAGGAACGGCCCTCAGAAGTTCCAAGGGTCAGCCTGGGATTGTAACACTAATGCCCGTTTAGGTGAGACAGGCAACCTGTCGAACAACTTTTTAATCTGAAGGCAACCCAATCGACAGACAGCCGACTGACCAATGAACAAGATCAGTTCCGCTCCACGCAACCAGCAAAACGACCACAAGATTTCAGTACAGCGACACACAGAACATTGCCGCCAACGACGACCAACAAAACCTCAGCTGTCGAACTACACGCCGCACTGGATGGCAACAACATGACGAGGGAGATACACCGCCTAAAGTTACGTCAACGACCAGGGCAGGTAACCGGAACGTCTACGGCCACATGGAATAAGATACCACCGGTCAACTTCAATGACAGGGAATAAATTAAGTTAAACTCCACACGAAGATGGCTGGAACCTTAGTCGACTTGAAAACACACACGTTGCTGCTCGCAATAATATCCCAATAGCGACAACAAGGTTCAAACGAAGAAATATAAACAGCTGAGGCTCGGTGGTAGGTTAAGTGAGGACCCAACCCTCATGTTAAGATTAGTCGGCGACGAACTTCCTAACACTCGCAAGTAGCACCTCACACTCCAACCGAGCATGCACGCTGCCAGCGGCTCCAGCCCGACCTCGCGCCACGGGGACTTCCTTGCTGCTCCATGCCAACCGACCAACTGCCTAGGCACAGAAACGGTGAAAGGACCAAATATACGTTGGCCGACGAGACGACCAACCGAACGACGAACCAACAGTCGTCCTGCTCCGGTCTCCCTCTGTCAGACAGTTCAAGTGTGTCGCCAGCAGTCAGTGAGCACTGGCTGTCCGCACCTCACCAGCACTTCGTCCCCAACTTCACTGCTGCTACGTCCCGACTGCACTGCTGGTCCATCTCCAACTGACTGCCGGACACACGACGACCCGGAAATACTATTGGTTGCTCCAGAGATGGTACGACATTGCACTTATCGATACGCGCCGCTGGTGCTGCTCACAGGCAAGTAAGGCAGGAAGTTAGTGACACCAGTAAATGGAATTAAAAAAAAAAAAACGAGGCGGCAGTACCGTAATATAAGATGACAAACAATAAATGGCATGAACACGAGCCGTGCATGGCCCAATAGAGTTTCTTGAAAAGAAGATTGTCTTCCCTCCAGGGATTCCCATTTGAGTTCTCAAAGCACCCGCCCATTAATCTGGTGGGAGCCAATAGGAATGCTTCAGTAAGGCTGTATTCTGAGGGAAACGTAGGTCTGCAGACTTGTATACGTTTGGGATATGGCGGTCAATAGACATGTGTTTTGTTATTCCTCACTGTGTCAGCCTTTCTGGGATATTTCGAAAAGATATCTCAGTACATGTCGGTTTGCAGGAAGGATGAGGAGAATCACATTGTACAACACCCTGGTATTTATTCCCAACGACATTTAAGCGCCCAGTAATTCTTAGATGGACAGAACAACTTTTGAGAGTCTGGAATCATTAACAGCTGCCCAGCCTAGAGAGAGAGGTGGATTGTCGGGTGGGAGAGGTACAGCCCCGACACGCATGTGGAGATTCACGATCCAGTGATAGGTCTTCACATGTGACCCAGAGGTGGAGGCATTGTGGGGATGGAGAAGAGAGTGAAACATCTGGGTTACCCTGGGCCAGTTGGGTCACATCATGTTAGGCTGGGCAGGGCTGGGTTGGTGTTTTTCGGAGTGAAGGAGGAGGAGTGGCAGGGGGTGGGGGAGGGCTGTTTTTCGGAAGGATAGATTATTCCCATGGAGTCATCAATAGGTTAAGGGGAGGGGAGGTGGTCATAAATCAGTCAGCTGTAACAATCTAATTAATCTGATATCAGTTTAATATCGAAAGTGGTATACAACATAGGCTGCCCCCCCCCCCTATTCACATGGCGCATGTAAGGAGGCATGGCAATCTAAAATTATATGAAGAGGGGCTGTCTACCTGAAGTATTCAGCGTCACAGCCGCTCCAACCGTGCTGTTGCTGTGTTGTGTAATCTTAATGAGGAGCCACGAGTCACAACATGGTCTACTGGCACAATGACAAGGTAGTCACCAGGCCTGAGGAGAGAGGCAATAGATACTGCATAATAAGAAAATAGGATCGCCATGAAGAACATCGTGTGTAGTGCTCTTGCCCTTATTACACCCAAATATGCGAGTGTTCCCCATTCTCGAAATAATGTGAAGTTATCCATTAATATCTTATGAAGAATAGTTTTCTGTGGATGGTAGACCTATGAAATCGCGTTTTCAGTGAACGTATATATCAGCAAATGATATGTTGGAGGTGTTGCGTGTGGCTTATGTGTTTACAGTTTTTTAGTTAGTCAGTTACATTCATCTTCCATGAATCATTTGCATGAGCGATTGTAATGATGTGGATACAGTCATTTTATATTCACATCACAAATTGTTTTGTAAACATGCCTTCTTGCTAACCGCTCTTAAGAGCTTTCTTTCTTAAAATAAGAGACATGAGTTAGTGATGATAACCATCCCGTTTTTTATATCCATCACGTTTTTACACATTACAATAATAGAAATTCTTCTACAGAATAGGAGAAGCTGTCAAGCAGAAAATTTTTTTGTTTGAGTTCTAATTATACTTTTCTGTTTGTCAGATATTTTATATTAATGGGCAGGCGATCAAACATTTTCTTTGCAACTTTCTTGTGTTAAGCTGTATCTAAATGTTGTGTAATGAATGTCATTACGTCATCTGGCATTGTAAATATGGACTTAGCTCTTCCGTTTTAACTGCAGTGGAGTATTCACAATAAACTTTGTGAGGAAATAAATACATAGTGATGCAGCAGTCACATTCCTAACTCCTTAAATAGATGTCTAGAAACTATTGTCGGTGAACACGACGTACTATTCCTACAGCACATTTCTGAGGAATGAAGACTTTCTTTGTCAAAGGTGGGTTATTCAGAACATTTTTCCAGATGACAACACTGAAAGAAAATAAGCAAAATAACTCAACTTATTAATTCATACACCTTCAAAACTTGCACTTATTATAAGCATAAATGTGACTGGACCAAGTGGTTTAGGAGTTACAAATGCGCTTTTTCTAGTTTAAATGCTCACAAATATGGACACCTAAAATTTTTGAAATTTCCAACCTATTTATCATTTCGTCAGCATGCATTACATGCATCATTGGTGTAGTACCCTTAGATATGCAGGACTGAACGTATTGTGCCTTTTTAACATTGAGGGTGAAACCGTTTGCAGAAAATTAGTCAATGATACTTCTAAGAACAGTGTTTACATTTCATCTGTATCTGTATGTGAGCTTAGATTGATTACAATAGTAGTGCCATCCGCAAAAGTACTGCTAATGTTGTTTACATGAATGAGGCACAATAGCGAACCTAAAATCAGACCTTGAGGAGCCCCATATGTGATTTCTCCCTTGCCAGAATAATGTGCTGGACTGCCTTGACTGAACTACAAGGTCCAACTTTTTGCATTTTTTGTTTGGATGTGACATCTGTTGGTTAGCTACTAACTCAGTCCCTAAGAACTCAGGTTAGTTAGGAGAATATTGTGATTCACACAGTCAAATGTCTTAGATAGGCCGCGGGAGAGTAACCAACAGGCAACATATTATTATTTGAAGCTTGTAAAATTTGGCGAGTGAACACATAAAAGGCATTTGCAGCTGAGCAACTTTTCTGAAATCCAAATAGTGATTTACTGAGAATGTTATTGTTGATCCGAAGAGATACTCTTCTACAGTACAACACCATTTCAAATATTTTGGAAAACGGCGATAGTAATATAGATCAGCAGTTACTTACATATTTCCTATCTCGTTTCTTATAGAGGTGTTTGATATCAACATGTTTCAGTTCCTCTGGAAAAATGCCTTGAGTTAGTGATGAATTACATATTTCAGATAAAACAGGGCTTGTTATATGGGAACAAATCTTTAATTCTCTACTGGAGACACCATTAAATCCAAATGAGGTTTTACTTTTGAGAGAATATATAGTTTCCTTAATTTCAGAAGAAGAAATTGGTGACATATTCATATACTCTACACGTGAGACAATACTGTCATTATTCTCTTCACTCATTTTTTCCCAACAAACATTTCACTTATTGAAATTTCTGCACTATTTTATATGGTCGATTATTTATGGTTATATCTGAGGAGCTTTGGTGGTGTTCCGAAAGGCATTCAATGTGGTGTGTGAGATATTATCGCTGTGTGCTGGAGTTGAGTTGGGTGCTGGAGTAACCACGCGGGAGGTACACTTTTTAGCACTCAAATTTGATGTTAAACACAAAAGATGAAGTGAGAATATTACTTCTGACAGTTTAGTTTCTATGTTCCAGGAAGAATGGGTAGAGAACCAGGAAGAAGACAAAACAGTACAGTCACAGGAGGGCGAAGAAACTATAAGGATTAATAATATATTACTGAACGTACCGGACCTCTTTCAGAACGTAGGTGCATGCCGGGATAATGATAGTTAAGTGTTATTAAAGAACTACTGGAAAAAAATAAACGGTAAATAGGTTTTTCTTAAAAAACATGCGTTGTGTTACCGAACGTAAAATGATGGCAGTGAGAAAATAAATGCTGCCTAAGGAATTACTGATACCAGTATTTAAGTATTACCATGAATTAGTCGTGGGGGGTCATTTAGACACATAAAAGGCCTGAATGAAAGTCAAGGAGTAATTTACGTGGAAAGGAATGCATCTGGGTATACGGAAGTTAGCGAGGCAATGGTAATTTTGTAAAATCGGTAAAGAAAGTATAGACTGCATGGCTGGCTAACATTGAACAGAGAACAAGGTTTGGTGGATAGATTGCGCATAGACTATTTGGACCAGTTACCTAAATGAGGGAAGGTAATAGGTATCTATTTGTGGTAGGAGAAGCGTTCTAAAACACTTCGTGACTAATTCCTACTCGGCGGATGACGGCAGACGTTAGTATGATGGCTTTCAGACACATTTTCGCTAGCTTCGGTCTCCTCAAATGCCTAGTGATCGGGTATTACCCCTGCATTCCTTAACAACCAATTTAAATGATTTTGTTTTAGTGACGCCATTAGCCATGTAACCGCCATACCCTATTTCCCGGAAAGAGTGAAGCGTAATCTCATGGGCGCGTTGACTACAAATCACCAACAAGATCCAAAAAGATGGACCATTCCATTCCGTGGTTAAGTGGCACGTTCGGTACCAGTCATCATGAAAGTTATAGAACTTAGGAATCGTACAGAAACATATGTACTTTTATCAGGTTTCATTTTCAATAGGTGTCCTCCACAACTGAAAAAAATTTAGTGACAAACCGAAAATATCCACTGCAATTTGGAGTTGCTCCGTGTAGCATACTTCTGTTGTGTTGAAGAGCTACTCGCAGTAGCTGAGAACTCTTCTCTGTAATTCGTACACTCTCTTAAAAATTTACATGTTTTAGGAACTTTTTGTTTTGCTTTTAAATTTTCTGATCAGCGTTCTGTAACGTATCTATTGAGCCGTTCTATCACCATCAGCTTTATCTCGCTTGGTCCCACAGAACCCTCTTCTTCTTCTTCTTCTTCTTCTTCTGCTGCTGCTGACTGGGGTTGCCCCTGTTTGTCTACCCCATTCCGTGGGTGTACTGGACCAACTGCTGTCTCATCCTTTGGCGGTCGCCCATGTTCACAAATTGTAGCTAGTCTTGAAGTGTCCATTGTTTCCACGTGATCTATCCAGCTTCTTTCTCTTGTTTTCACCCATTTATTTACATCTTGTGTTCCGCACAGCTCCTTACCGACACATTTATTCTTTTTTGCCACATGTTTACTCCTTGTATCTGTCCTAGTAACTTCATTTTCACTGCCGTTAAATTTCGTTTTATCTTTTTCGTTTCTACTCTAGTTTCTGCGCATATGTCAAAAGAGGTCCACTATTATGTTATATATTTTATTTCCCTCTCACTTGTGATAAATTTGTTTCTCCATACAGTACTTTGCAGGTATCCGGCTACACTTACTGCCTTTGTCACTTGATTTTTCACTTCTATTATTTAATTCTTTATAGGTGGTGATAACAGTGCCAAGATAATTAAAGCTCATCACCTGTTCAACTGACAAGACGTCTATTTCCAATTTATGTCATGCAGGTGGTATTTCATAGTACCATTCCCTTAGAATTTTTAGACGAGATTTCCATGTTATATTGCTTTTGTAAATTGTCTTCATTATTGCTATCAGTACAGCATCATCAGCGTAACGTACAATTCTTACCACTCTATTTCCCATTTCATAGCCCGGTTTCTTTCTTATGTCATCAATGAAGTGGTCCATTATTAAGTCTCCTTGTCTAATACTTTTACCTAGTAAAATTTCATCTGTGAATTCTTCTTGTATTTCAATTCAGTGTCTTCTATGATTTTCACTAAACCCATTGGTACTCTCTTATCGATTAATGCTTGAATTATATCCTTTTTTCCAATCATATCAAAGTTTTTTTTACAAATCAAGGACGCACAAGCAGGCTGGGTTTTTAAACTCTATGGATTTCTCTGCAGTCTGTCTTAAAGCGAAAATCATATCTACAGTTATTCCTAAATCTTTACTGTTCTTCTGCTGTTTCTATATAATTCTGAATTCTGTCTCTAATTGCTGATTTATGGTGATATCAACCAGGGTAATTCCTGGGTAATTGCCTAATACTTACTTACATCTTTTTATGCAGTGGAATTTTAATACTCTCTTTCCACTTTTTTGGCATCCTGCCTTCCTTCATGATACTATTAGACAAAATATAAAACTGTCGATATAATGCCTGTCCTCCGTATTTCGTTACTTCATCATGTATGACATCTGACCCTGGAGATTTTCTATTTTTAAGTGTTTTCATTACAATACATATTTTGTCCAATGAGGAGTTTATTTGGTTGTCATTTTCTGTGCTTTGGTGAGTAGTTTCAATTTCCACCTCTGCTATGTACTGTACTGTAATTAAAAAATTATTTTCCCAGAGAATTTTGCTTGCATTTTGTATCTGAATGTAATCATTAATATCCTTCTTTTGCTTTTGGAGCATCCAACACATTCGTTTCTGAAATATAAAAGTCTCTTTCCATACCTCCCAATAACACTCTTTTATTTTCCGAATATCCAAGGTCACCCTATGACGAATCATCTTGTATTCTAAATACTCGTCTTGACTTTGGCTGGCTTTATGTTTCAGGGATGCTTCCTTCTTCTGAGTAGTCAATTCTTTAACATCTTGGCTAAACCATGGTGTTTTGTGTTTGGTACTACCTCCTATCACGTTTACTCTTTTCATACCTGCCTCTTGTATTTTCGATCTGAGAGTATTCCATCCACCTTCAACAATTTTGTTCGTCTAGACATTGGTTGTTAAGAATTTTCTCCTTTAATCTACTTTGGTGCAGCACATTAGTACCTTCATCCTCTAGGATTTCAATTTTACTTATTTCACCAGTCAGCCTTTCTTTTTTTCTAAGTTGCAGGTTCAGTTTACACATCACCAGCCCATGATGCGATCCTATGTTGGCTGCTGAAAATGTTCTCACGTTTAATATTTGATTTCGATGAACGGTTCTCTTTATTAAGATGTAATCAATAGCCGAGCACTGACCTCTTGTATTACTCCAGATGCATTTACGTTGCGGTTTACGGTTGAAGAATGTGTTACCATACACAGTTCGTTCCTTGCAAACAAATGAATCATATCTTCTCCACTTTCACTTATTTGTATTTCATGAAATCTTTGTTTAATGCCTGAAATAACTGAATCTCCAACACATCCATTGAGATCTCCCATGAGCCAACATTTTCCTGTTTTGGTAACCGTGTCAATTGCAGCTTGAAGATTTTAAATTTCTGTTTCTTGTTTAGATCTTCCGACGTCAGTTGCGTAGACAGGAAGTATGTAAATTATACACTCCTGGAAATTGAAATAAGAACACCGTGAATTCATTGTCCCAGGAAGGGGAAACTTTATTGACACATTCCTGGGGTCAGATACATCACATGATAACACTGACAGAACCACAGGCACATAGACACAGGCAACAGAGCATGCACAATGTCGGCACTAGTACAGTGTATATCCATCTTTCGCAGCAATGCAGGCTGCTATTCTCCCATGGAGACGATCGTAGAGATGCTGGATGTAGTCCTGTGGAACGGCTTGCCATGCCATTTCCACCTGGCGCCTCAGTTGGACCAGCGTTCTTGCTGGACGTGCAGACCGCGTGAGACGACGCTTCATCCAGTCCCAAACATGCTCAATGGGGGACAGATCCGGAGATCTTGCTGGCCAGGGTAGTTGACGTACACCTTCTAGAGCACGTTGGGTGGCACGGGATACATGCGGACGTGCATTGTCCTGTTGGAACAGCAAGTTCCCTTGCCGGTCTAGGAATGGTAGAACGATGGGTTCGATGACGGTTTGGATGTACCGTGCACTATTCAGTGTCCCCTCGACGATCACCAGTGGTGTACGGCCAGTGTAGGAGATCGCTCCCCACACCATGATGCCGGGTGTTGACCCTGTGTGCCTCGGTCGTATGCAGTCCTGATTGTGGCGCTCACCTGCACGGCGCCAAACCCGCATACGACCATCATTGGCACCAAGGCAGAAGCGACTCTCATCGCTGAAGACGACACATCTCCATTCGTCCCTCCATTCACACCTGTCGCGACACCATTGGAGGCGGGCTGCACGATGTTGGGGCGTGAGCGGAAGACGGCCTAACGGTGTGCGGGACCGTAGCCCAGCTTCATGGAGACGGTTGCGAATGGTCCTCGCCGATACCCCAGGAGCAACAGTGTCCCTAATTTGCTGGGAAGTGGCGGTGCGGTCCCCTACGGCACTGCGTAGGATCCTACGGTCTTGGAGTGCATCCGTGCGTCGCTGCGGTCCGGTCCCAGGTCGACGGGCACGTGCACCTTCCGCCGACCACTGGCGACAACATCGATGTACTGTGGAGACCTCTCGCCCCACGTGTTGAGCAATTCGGCGGTACGTCCACCCGGCCTCCCGCATGCCCACTATATGCCCTCGCTCAAAGTTCGTCAACTGCACATACGGTTCACGTCCACGCTGTCGCGGCATGCTACCAGTGTTAAAGACTGCGATGGAGCTCCGTATGCCACGGTAAACTGGCTGACACTGACGGCGGCGGTGCACAAATGCTGCGCAGCTAGCGCCATTCGACGGCCAACACCGCGGTTCCTGGTGTGTCCGCTGTGCCGTGCGTGTGATCATTGCTTGTACAGCCCTCTCGCAGTGTCCGGAGCAAGTATGGTGGGTCTGACACACCGGTGTCAATGTGTTCTTTTTTCCATTTCCAGGAGTGTATATTCATCTTCATCTATTTCCATCTCGATTATACTTCCGTTCACACAGATAACGTAATTAATGTCATTAATAGATTTCTTATGAATTAGGATCCCCACTCCTGCGTGTTATCGTATATGAAGACTACAATAGAATAGTGCATAGCTTTCTCTTACAATTGAACATTTCCCCTTTCTTTTTACCTCAGTCACTGCGCATATGTTTATTTTATGCTCTTCAGTTTCCATAATAATTTCTAGCTTTTTATTATTCCATGATGTAATATTCCATGTGGCGTCCCTTCAGTTTATTATTTTCCGATTCTTTGTACTTTTCTGAAGCACGGTCGTCATGATTTTATCCGTCCTATTCTGAGACTTATTATTATTATTTTTAAGAGCGGGCTTTGAATTTTTCCGCAGGTGGGGGTAGTAAAAATATAAAAAGTATCAGTAACAACAAAAGGGAACATATTCGCCATCCGAACAGATACCTTCTTCAGTGAACATTGAGGTTTGTTCCAGCACTTTACAGCTTTCGGCAGATTTACCTTTAGCCGGTAAATTTATACTTACAAGCCCGCAGAACTATAGTTACAAAGTTTCTAGACGAAATAAAAAAACTCCGGGCGCAATTATACGCTACAAAGGGCGTCTTTGGGTTACATCAGATCACGCCGTAGCCGTAGCCGGCGGACCAAATAAATAACCACTTCTGTAGGAGGAGTAAAAAGCCACTTGACAGAAAGTTCGCGATTACACAGCGCGACCTGGCAGTCACGTTTCATCTGATTCTTTATCGTTTCTTTAATAAGCAGCCCCAGTGAAGCAGAAAATCGTACTAATTAGCTAACTTTTTTATACTCTTCTGGAATACCAGTGCAAGCGGAGACTGTATAATTGCCTATCTTCTCTTCAAGAACAACATGACACGATCTGCTGTTGTTGTCTCGGTCATCAGCCCTGAGGCTGCTCCAGCGCCTTTCCTCACTCTTGCCACACGCTATCTACCTTCTCCATGTGAGCATTAACTTTGCGTCCCACATCACTGATGATCTACCTTATACGATTGTACTCATATACAGGTTTTCCTCTGTGAATATATCTTTCTACCATCCCTATGACTTCTGTCTACGACACTACCACATTTTCAGCATTTCACACCCATAGAGGGCTTAGCTCCATACACAGCTTTCCTCGTTTGAATGTTTATGTTCCTGGACGTTAGCAGTGCTCCTTTTCATAGACAAACTTATTTCCACCTTATACGCGTACCATTACCTTATTTTTGTATTTCATCATATGGAGCAGATCCAGATTATAGTAATCAGCTAACCCATGAACCGTTTCATTATGCACCTGACACAGTTCGTGCTCGCTTTCGGCAACTAATGCTATGTCATGGCAAATCATATCATACTGACTTTTGTCCGTGATAAGCAACTCCCAAATTGAGACAGTTGTCTACTATTCATTGCTTCTTCAAATATGTTACATATAATGACGAACAACGCCCTGAGTATAGCCACACGTATCATTTCTGCAGTGCTGACAACGACCGTCTGTTTGGCATGAGGAGCCGGCCGGAGTGGCCGAGCGGTTAAAGGCGCTACAGTCTGGAATCGCACGACCGCTACGGTCGCAGGTTCGAATCCTGCCTCGGGCATGGATGTGTGTGATGTCCTTAGGTTAGTTAGGTTTACGTAGTTCTAAGTTCTAGGGGACTTATGACCACAGCAGTTGAGTCCCATAGTGCTCAGAGCCATTTGAACCATTTTTTGGCATGAGGAGAGTTACCTTTGAGATCTGCGTGGTGAGTTGATGTAAGTCAAGAACGCCTTAAAGACGCCTAAGACGCCTTTATATGCACCTCATTGAGATTGAACGAGGTCGTGTGATTGGGCTGCAAGAGGCTGAATGTTCCATCTGCGATATTGCAGAAAGACTTGGCCAGCCTGAGATCATAAGGTACAACTTTAATAGATTAAGGGAAGATAGTACTAAGTATTTATACCAACAGTGACTGGTAAGCAATCCGGAGAGTGCAGAGAGAGTAGCAGACGAGGAATATGAACATATAAAAAAGCAGCGAAAGAAGCCTTTGGAAAATATAAGAAGAAAAGGAAACCAGTTTGGTGGGATGCAGAAATAACAGAGATGGCTGAAAGGAAAGTAAAGTAGCGACGTTCCTGAACTTGAATGACAAGTCAAAGTAGAGATAGATACACGACACTAAATAGAGAAGTAACAAGAGAAGTGTTATAGGGAAAAACAAGACGTGCGAAGAAAGATGCGAAAATGTAGAGGGGATGATAGGTAGGACTTGCAGTGCTGGGGCATGGGGAACAATCAAGTCAATGCGAGTGACAGTCAGTGACATGTTACATTATAATAATATTATTCACGGTGAATGGACAATGTATTTTAAGGATTTGTTGCAGGAGAATCGGCCTGAGCTTTAACATTGTTATGAGACGAGGATGTAGCTGGACGAGTTATGGCGTTTGGATATAAAATTCTTCAACAGGCTGTGAGGAGCTGTAAGATGAAGATGGCACCAGGATATGGATCAATATATCCACAGCTGGTGAAGTTTGGTCCTCTGAAATTTCTGGTGATGTTAAGGAGACTGACTGAAAGAGTTGTTGTTGTTGTGGTCTTCAGTCCTGAGACTGGTTTGATGCAGCTCTCCATGCTACTCTATCCTGTGCAAGCTTTTTCATCTCCCAGTATCTACTGCAACCTACATCCTTCTGAATCTGCTTAGTGTATTCATCTCTTGGTCTCCCTCTACGATTTTTACCTTCCACGCTGCCCTCCAATACTAAATTGGTGATCCCTTGATACCTCAGAACATGTCCTACCAACCGATCCCTTCTTCTGGTCAAGTTGTGCCACAAACTTCTCTTCTCCCCAATCCTATTCAATACTTCCTCATTAGTTATGTGATCTACCCATCTAATCTTCAGCATTCTTCTGTAGCACCACATTTCGGAAGCTTCTATTCTCTTCTTGTCCAAACTATTTATCGTCCATGTTTCACTTCCATACCTGGCTACACTCCATACGAATACTTTCAGAAATGACTTCCTGACACTTAAATCAATACTGGATGTTAACAAATTTCTCTTCTTCAGAGTGGAATACTCTCTTTCAAATTCTAAAGGTGGCAGGGGTAAAATACAGGGAGCGAAAGGCTATTTACAATTTGTACAGAAACCAGATGGCAGTTATACTGAAAGAGTATTAAATGGATAATATGTTCCATAGGAATGGAAAGCATGTTACATAAAACCTATCATAAGAAATGGTTATGTAATGACGCAAACAATTATACGGGACTGGCAGTGATCCCTTTCGTTGGAAGATTGTACTCGAAGGTAGAGAAAGAAACAACTCACAAGTAGCAATAAGAGCAAGCAAGATTCCAAGCAAGAAGATCAGTAATGAACAACATCTCCACAATGAAACTAATTTGTGAACCACGAGCGAAGTTTGGACTGGAGACGAATGTTGCACTGATTTACCCAGAGAAAGCATATGATAATGAAATCACCAACAAAGTGAGGTAAAAGTTAGATAAAAAATCTGTTAGAAAATTATATGAAAACATCACAGGGTTGGGATTAGTTGGATAGAAGAATTAGAGGTGAATAAGGGTCTGTGGCACGGATGTGGGCTGTCACCGACTCTTTTTAAGCTGTATCTAGGAGCAATCCTGCAGAATTGGCATATAAAATGCCAGTTATGAGACGGATAGTAGAGGACAGCAAGATATTTAGCTCATATTTTGCAGATAATCAGACTGAAATAATAGAAAATAAAGATAATCCAAGTTATATGACTGGAAAACTTAAGGAGGAATACAGTAATGCTGCACTCAAGATGAACATGAAGAGGTATGAGTATTTGGCTGTTGGAACGGAAAAAGCAAATAATTTGGAGGTAGATAGAGAAGTAATTATTGGTGTGGAAAAGGCAAATATCTTGGGGAACTATTTAAGAAACAGGGCATAAGCTATGGAAAAATCACTCGGAGGATTAATAAAGGAC